>NC_092135.1:125737963-126937963 GCF_043159975.1 Macaca nemestrina | reverse complement strand
AGGGGCACCTGCAGACCAGTGCCAAGCTTCCATCAGGACCTCCTCAGCTTTCCTCCCATGCTTGTAGTGCCCAAAGTCCAAAGGGGGCTGAGGCAGCAGGAGGCTGGTGTGTCAGCCCTGCCCTGAGTGTGTGCCCACCCAGCCAGGCTGTGATGGCATCTAGGCTCAGCCCAACCTTGCTCCTTGATAGGAGTGGGCGCTGGTAGCAGGGAGAGGTCAGGCAGCAGGAGCAGACACTTCCGAGCCTGTTGGGGGAAGGGGAGCCTTTCCAGGGCCCCAAGAGCACAGGGACACTCAGGTCTGGAGCCATGGCAGGGCAGCTGCAGTGGCACTTGGGGCGGGTGCGATTCCTGCCTGTTCTGTGGAGTGGGAGGCCCAGGAAGCCTCCCCACTGCAGCGGGCATCTTGGCAGCAGCCACTCTAGCTGGGCTGCTACTGCCATGAAGAGTATTGATGGAGATGTTCCTGTCTTGGACTAATCCAATAATTTTAAATGAGGCACAGTCAGCCCTTCCTATTTGTATGATCCTCATCTGGGGATTCAACAAGACAATATTCTGACAAAAGGCAGGCAATATTCTAAAATAATAATAGCGAAAATGCAAAATTTGAAAATCAGTATATTTATATAGCATTGACATTATATTAAGTATTATCAGTAACTAGAGATGTTTTAAAGTATATGGGAGGATGTGTGCAGGCTTATGCAAATACTATACCATTTTATAAAACGGATTTGAGCATCCTCAGGCTTTGGTATCTGCAGAAGGTCCTAGAACTAATCTCCCACACCCCCACACCCTCCTCCCTAACAAATAGTGAACACAACCAAAAGCATAATTATGTAAACACATTTTGTGTGGAATTCTTGTTCTACTTGAAGCATATTCCTATATTACTTTCTCTGTGCTCATTTGGCCTCTTTTAATCACCTTTGCTTCAATATGAATAAGAAAAGAAATTTCTCTACCTTTCAGAATCACTTTTTCAGTCCTACAGCTTCCAAAGCAATGTAGACATCTGTGAATTTCCTGATGAAAGCTCAACTAAAGGTGAATTTCACTGATAGTAGGCTGCTACTTGCAACCAACTTCTGCTGAATACAGTATTTAAAATAGTTATTACTCAATGCTACCTCAAACAATGGACTAATTTACTAAGGCTCATGCATAGCTAGATGCACCTCTTTCAACGTTTTGTAAAACCAGGTGTGAGGGCTGACTGGAAGAGAAGACACAGTTTTAAGGTAAAGAGGTCACTGAGGAATTACAGGTGGGAGCATTAGACTCAAATTAAGAGTAAGAATAGGGATGTATTTTGAGAAAAATTATGTTTGAAATTAACAGCTAACCAAAATTATGGAGTGCATTGAGGTTTTTTAAGAAAAAAGTGTATTTGGCTTTGTTTTTAGGAAAAAGTTTAGCAGAGTTAAAATTTATATTGGCCTGCAGCTGTGAAAAACTTTATTGGTATCCTTTCACTATTTAATGCTTGTCATTGGTGGTGGTCAGATACTATACATCACTACCAAAACTGTTATGCCTGGCCTGTGCCTATTTGTGGCAATACCCTTAAATCATAGTAATTGGGTCCTTGAAGTTTTCCGTGACAAGTCTTGCACAGGGAGCACAGTTTCCTTACTTCTTCCCACAATTTCCTTTGCGTCATTCTTAGCCCAGATTAAACTAGATAACTGTCTCAAAGACATCTTTTGGAAATTTTACGGTCCCTCCCTTTTCTTTCTTTCTTTTTTTTTTCTTTTGCCAGGAAATGTTTTCTTGGGTTATAGGTAATTTGTTTTATCCTTGTTGCTCTTATTTTTTTTTTTTTATTTAAAAGGCTATCCAAGCCTATGTTTTAAATTAAGGATCACGTCTACACAGTATGATCAGCTCTATGCTACACTTTTTAGTGTAGAATTAACATTGCTGATATGGAATTCTAGTGATGAAGTTAAAGGAAATGACTAAAAGAAAAATCTAAAATACTTCTTATCTTGAATTCGGAACAATGGGATCACTTGACAAATCCTATGTAGTAAATCCATGTCCTGATTCTGTGCTCAGTGAATTCCAGGAAGTATAATCTGTTATAATGATGAGTGCTAGAGAGGGTATGTGCTGTCCTATGATTTCAATTTTGCATTCAAAATATCTCCCAATTTATGTTCCCTGAGGTATGCTGTTTTCTCTCTCTGAACCCTATGTACCATAGAACAGCCCATCAGACAAGAGGCAAAGGGAGAAAGTTCACTCCCTTTCTTAGGGATGTTGTAAGCGGGACAGAAGTAGGGCGTAAAGTTCAGATTACAAAACTACACACTAATTAATGCCTTGTGAGAAACCCTTACGTGGCCATGTGCAGCATGGCATGGAAATATTAATGCAGGGTTAGCAGCAGGAGATGATTGACTACTGAGATGGGGCTACTGACTTTTCCATGGCTTATGCAGGAAAATTACGAATTTAAAATGTATTGATGGCTCAGTGGGAAAGTGCAGAAAGCTAGAGAGATAACAGACCCCTAGGAAGTGAGTCTCAGGACAAAGAAGGTTCAAGTTGTGGGAATTTGCAAGTGGCCAATCAATTGGCCAAGACCACAAAATCTAGCATTGGAGGTCCAAACAAACAAACAAACAAACAAACAAACTTTAAGGCCAGCTCAGCACAGTTACCCCCAAGTGTTTACCATTGAAGAGAGCAAACTAGACTAAGCTACTCCACATCACCCACCAATAAGGCTCCAGAGAAGGCTGAAGGGAACAGGAGTCATTTCTACCTTCCATTCTCCACCACATGTAACGTCAGACCCACCTCCCCCACAGAGCCAACATTACCTGCAGAAGAGAGGAAAAGAAGATAGAAACAAATAAGACTGCTTTAGACTGAACAGAATTGGAGAGACTGGTTATGCTAGAAGATTGAGATAGTACCCATTGGCAAGCATGACTGTTTTTATTATTCAGTGAATGGGGACTTGTGAAAAAGGTTGGGGCAATTATATGAAATAAACAAAGCTACATTTTCTTTGAAATGCTAAGTGTTGCATGGGTGAATTTGTGACCTGACCATATACAAATAGAAAAAACAGTTCCCCAAACTGAAAGGCAATTGTCTATATTATTAACACAAGGAGTATTTGGTCTGCACGTTAGTAGGGTTCTTCTTAATATTTTTTCTGGCAAGAGGGACTGTAGCATGTAGTTGCTGACAGCGTGGGCTCTGGAGCCAGTTTCCCCATTTGCAAAATAAAGACAATGATGGTATCTACCTCATAGAGTGGTTATAAGGATGAGAACAGTTAATGCACATAGAATATAAAATAAAATACCTCATAGTCAGCATTCAATAGACATTACTGTCATTTTGAAAAATAAACAAAATAAAAGCTCCAAGAGTTTAGGTGAGCATGAGGTCACTACAGAGTGCAATCATCTACCAGAAATTGAAGCTTATGTTGTTCTTTTAAAGAGGAAAAGAGCCATGGGAGTGGGAGGGCATCATTCAAGTCCGTTGAAAAGCTAAGTCCTATGGGCAGGGGTCAACAAATATTCTTTAAGAAAAAGAAAAATACCACAGGTGTCTAAGTCTTCAACTACTGAGGTACACATTAGTTTCTGAAAGAATGTGCTGCATTCTGCTTTTTCCTACACATTTGTCCCCAGGGGCTCAGAAAACATGACAATTCCAGATGTATTTCATCATGTCAATCAGGCTTCAGGAGGTTACACTTTTGAAATGGTAAGTCAGCTAGGATTTGTCCTAGATTGTCCTAGGACTTGGGGGCTACAGGGTAAGTTTCTCTCTCCCTAGATTTTGTGGTTCTCACTGCACCTCCTACCTGGAAACCTATCCCTATAAATAAGCCAGCAGGGCATGTCCACAGGCAACTGCAAGATCATCTTTTTTGACAACTCAAGGCATGCATAAAAAGTTAGAAACAGAAATGTAATAAATATGTTAAAAATAAGGTTAGGAAGAAAGGAATCTCTGTTGCCTCATGCTTTACTCCCACTATTTTTAGTCCTTCAAATGATATGCTGGAACAACATAATGAATGCTTATTGAATGCATGAATAAAGGAATGGAAAAAAGGCAGCAGCTTAGAAAGCAGAACTCTCGTGACTCCAATATACCAAGTAGTTTTCACATGTAACTCAACTTACCTTTGTGAATACATACTGTGGGCAAGGTTAACGAGATACACAGAGCTCCTACCTTAAAAAAATTTCCCATTTACTCTGCTTTGGTCTTGGCCATTTAAATGGAGTCTATCCATTCTTGCAATGAGCTCTCTTTCTCTGGAATTCAGCAGGTGACCCTCCCATTTACCCTCCTGCCCCGCCACTTCATAAGTCCGTCATTCTATCGGTCTGGTCATCTCTGGGTTGTACACTCACTCTGGATTAACATCTGTATAATGTTCTATTTCGACATATTTATCCAAATTTTTTACTTTAATCCCTTTGCACTCAGCTGCTGGTACTAAAGGGACACTTCCATTGAACTAATGGAGGGAGTGTGAAGGAACTTATCGAAGAAAATTTTGACAGGATAAATTGCAGGACTTAAACTACAACCTGTAATTTAAACTATAAAGGTAAAAAAGCATTTATGGCATTAATGCAGTTTTGGATCCTGACTGAAGAGAGGATTTGGATAAATACAGAGTATAGTCATGGTGGTAGGAAGAAATGATGAAAGAGACAGAAGGGAGAGAGAGAATAACTGATAATCTTATATAAAAATGAATAAAATCTGCCTTTTCTATTGTATTTTAGCCAATGTTTGGTTTCTCCATGCACTAACCCATTTCACAACATTAAGCACTTTTATAACTGCTTTACAAAAGGATAAAGTAACTACTTTATATGGGAATATACTGAGATTCAGCAAGCTTAAATGATTGTCTAAGATTCCAGGCTATGGTCAACTGACTCTAAGTCTGCTACTCTCCTAGGCAGATAAAAGGAGTGAACATCTTATATTCCTGTTCTAATATAATTTGAATATGATTTGCATCATTGCAAGGAGGCACAAGAATGTATTTGGAAAGAACAAACCTCCAAGTGTTAGGGAACTTGGTTTCCCCTTCAGACTCTGACTCTACAATATGTGATCAGTTTGCGTTTTGCTTTTGAGTATGAGAATTCCAAATGCAGTCTGTGACGTGACTGTCCTGGACTCCCTTATCTCCAAACTTCTCCTTATCTTCCTGTTCTAACAGTTCAAGATTCATCAAGCAGGGCGTCCAATAAAAGTCATGTTTGGAACAGCCAACATGTAAGACAGGAGAAGGGCTCATCTGCAAGGCTGTGAAAAACTTCCCTGTCATTCTAACACTGTCAGGACACTAATAAACATCAGAAATCCTTAAATAATAAGAAAACTCATGAGAGATGACTGACTTGTCTGGAATGGTGCCACAAGTCAAAGGAAGGACTTGGTACACAATACAAATCAGATTTCAGAATCTTAGTTGTAACCCCCAGAACTCACTACTACTGAGATGTTAGCCATCAACATAAAAACAGCTGGAATCGATTGATATTTGGACTCTGTTTGGAATTCCTTTGTTTCTAATGTATTTTAAAAGTATTTTTTGAAAGCTCTCTTACTAATTCTGACCACTAAGAATGCTTTCTGTGAATTGTTTCTGTGGACTGTTTGTATGTGATGCACATCTGAGATACATGATAAAGTGTTTGGTGTTTTATGCTCTATATTTATCATCTTCTCAATCTGATGTTTTGGAAAAAAGATTGTGTACCAAGGTCTTGTGTGTTTGCTGGTGGTGGTCAGCTTTTTTAAATTATCAGATTTTTTAAGCCAAATTATAATGATCTGTTATTAAGGCCAAACACAATCTGGCTTGCAGCAAGCCTCATCTGGCTGGTTAATCACGAGGACGTAATCTTGATTCATCAACAGATTACAGAGAAAGCACTCATGTATGGTCATGGTAACCAACATTTTTGATATTTCTCAATAAATCGAAATTCTCAATATCTGAGGAGATGCCTGTTTAACCAGACATTATTTAGAAGGCTTGCTCTAACACTACATTGTATTTGTTTTAGAAAATCTAATGGCTTTTGAGGTTCTAGAGGAAAATGAATCTACTCATATATTCAACTACAGAACAGTTCTTTAACTGAGAAGTAATCTTCGTTGTTGTTGATGTTGTTGTTGAGGAGTAGTGCTCTGTGTACATAAATAGTGTAGTGAGGAAGAGAGACAAAAATCTCTCCAGTCAGTTCAACTATCCAAGTCCTGGCCGTGAATGGAAACATGAATCCCAGGCTTTGAATCAATTCTTGTATAAACGTGTACTTTGGAGAAGGCTTTCTACTCTTGTTGTATAGTCTTATTCTCATGCATTTAGTAGAGAGATACATGTTGGGAACAAACCATCTGTAAGGCATTGCAATAATACAGGGTGTGATAAAAAATGTAAGGCCTTATCCTGTTTTTGGGAGGTAAAACGACACTAACTCCAGTAAGAAGCAATTATGGCAAGGGCCAAATGAGAATGGAGGAAAAGTCACAGGATTATAGCACGGCCATGAGTCAGAAGTGTGTAGGAATACACTGTTTTTTTTTTTTTTTCTCATAAATCTCAATTCCTTTACAAGCACTTATTCTTGTTCAGCAGTGGAAAACTTTTAGAACATAGTCTCATGTAAAAATTCAATTTCAAGTACATGCTTTAGTCTG
This sequence comes from Macaca nemestrina, assembly GCF_043159975.1. Lineage (NCBI taxonomy): Eukaryota > Metazoa > Chordata > Mammalia > Primates > Cercopithecidae > Macaca > Macaca nemestrina. Next base: position 126,931,247 of record NC_092135.1, on the reverse strand, counting down.
CTGTTCAATTGCCAGCTCTGTGGGACCCGTGCTGGCATGGTGCAGCTGCCTGTGCTTACGATAGTCTCTCTAGCTTGATCTGGGACACATCTGATTTTCAGTCTTGCTTAGGGCACATTTGCCAAAAGATCAAGGGAGATTCCCTCAGTTGTCCCCCAACAATCCCTTCATCATCAAATGGAGGACCAGCGTGGCAGTCTCACTCTCCTTCACATATTCTTGCAGTCCCTCTTATAGTAACTGTTCCAGTGGTGAGAGAGAAATTATTGTTTGCTGATTTCATGTGGCCGGGTGGGTCTTTACCAGATATAGTGGTTTTCATTCTTACTTGTGAATGGTCTACATAGCAATCCATGTGTGTGTAGTTTGTCTGCCAGAATTAGGGTGAAGCTGAGTAGAAAGATAGGATGGATGGGAGAGAGAAGGAAACAACTTATAATATAGGGAGCAGAAAGGGAATTCACCATTAATGTTGTACATGATTGTATTACAATTATAATTTCTTGGTGTTCAGAGGTTGGATGATCTTATATTCTCATTTGCTTGTGAGAGCCCTGATTCATTCCTTTTGTTCTAGTATATTCTTAATAGTGTCACGTTTCATTTTTGCAATGTCCTAGATTGAATGACAAATTATATGAAGACACTACTCAGAGGATAACTTTATGAGGCAAATGGAGTTTGGCTATAGATCGAGTTTAGCAAATGATTTTCAATTATCTGCCAGCTCTAAACAGAGGGTGCCTCTGGAAGGCTGACTGGAGAAGAATCCGAGGATCTGTTAGGGCTTAGCAGATATAATGAGAGCTGTCTTTTATGAGTGTAGTATAGGTAAGGATGCAAATTATTCCAGCTTTTCAACTTAAAGCTGATTTTCCAGGTTACTCATGGAGAATCCACAATTTTTGATTCACAAGACTTTGATCCTTTGATGCCAAAAGCCTAGACAGACTGACTCAAATAATTTCACAGTCAAGTAGGGATTAATCCAAAGATGCCCTAAGCTCAAAATATGCATATGCACAGCTAAACTTTAGTGTCTCTTCATTATATCTGACTATCTATATCTGTCTATTCAGCCATCCATTTATCTTGTATGTACGATCTACCTATCTATCTATCTATCTATCTATCTATCTATCTATCTATCTATCTATCTATCTGTCTATCTATCTATCTATTCATCCATCTATCTATATCATCAGTTACTTTATCTCTTCTGGCTAAGGGTGATAGAATCCACCCAGACGTGGGAACCTAGAAGTATGGGGTTATTTTCCACTTCATTCTTTCTCTCACTTTCATGTCAAGATGATCATCATGACCTCCATAGCTTAATTCCCTCCCATATGTATCAAAAACATATCCTCTGTTATACCCCCACTAAAGAACAGACCCATTTCAGATCCTAATTATCTCTCATTTGGACCATTGTCAAAAGCCTTGAAATTCTTCTCTTTACGTACTACAATTACTGCATCCTTCACCCAATCTACCACAAGAGTGACATTTCAAAAACAAAAATCTTTCTGTCTTACCCCCGGAGTACCATTTTTTAGAGCATTGCAAATGCGTACAGCAGTAGTTCTCAAAATGAGGTCCCAGACCAGGAGCATCAGCATCTGTTTAGAAATGCAATTTCTCAGGCTCTACTCCAAACCTAGTCTGGATCCATATATTAGTAACCAGAAAATCTGTATTTTAACAAGTTATTCAGATGATTCTCATGCATATGCCAACTTGAGAACTACTTGTCTAGAGGCTAAACTATTCCCTAGACAACTTGACCTAGATTGTTTTTTCAGTATCTTTGGGTGCCAAGCAAATTCTCTCTTAATTCTTTATCTGATAACCTTGGGTCACATCTCTTGATACTTCTCTATGTTTTTGTACATGCTATTTCATATGCTTGGGATGGCCTTTCCTTCTGTGCCATTCTTGACTATCCTTTAAGGTCAACTATAATTGAGTTCTTCTGTAATTGTGAAGATTGCTCCACTTGCTTCCCTCAACCAGCTCCTTCAAGTTCAGTGGAGTTAATTTCTCCCTCCCCTGTGCTTCCTGAATTCCTTGCATGCACTTATATTACAGGCATTCATCGTGTATTGCTGGTTTTATATATGTCTGCCTCTTCTGCTGGAATATGACCTTCTACAAAACACAGTGATGCTGTCTTAGTAAATGCATGAATTGATGAATCAAGGAGCCAGGCACTTTCACTATTAACTCCAAAAGTGGCTCTGATAATGTCATTAGAGCTGTTAAAAGAAGTTCTCAAAGAAGGGGAAGAACAATGATTCTCATATTCCTGGAATCCATTATTGTCATGGGGTATTATACATTATTTTAAAAGTCTGCATAGTTAGGTACTGTTAGGCAATACTGTTTTAAGTGCAGATAAATAGGCTGTTATGAAGCAGATTGTCAATTGTGCTACTGTGAATTTCCAAAGAGAGGATATGAAATTTTCTCAGAACTTTTGTCTCATAAACATTCTCCTTGCGGAACACTTTAGAAGCCTCATATTTGGGGAGACCATAATCTGTGAAGTGCTGCTCCAAACAGTGGGTTTGTGTGTGAACATTGTGCTTGTCCGTCTAAAATCCCTTCCCACCCTTGTTTTACAGCAGGCACATTGTAGTGTGGTGCTGGAGAGGGGAGGATTGATCTGACTTTGTCACTGACAATAGCTTAACCAACAGCGGAAGAAGCTACCTTCATTACCATTACTCATGTACATCTGTTCTGCCCAAATTTTGGCCATTCTGTTATTTAACAATTTTTTTTAAAGTTGCACAGATGATGACACATGTTAGTGCTGGAAGGAAAGGCGGCAAGTGTGAAGGAATCAAACAAAATGGGTGGAATGGAAGGTGGTATGATATGAGGCTGGAGTGCTGTGGGAGCCAGAGCTTGTGATTTTCCATGAGAAAAATCACAGACTCTGGAAGGGGAATGGGATTGAGGATCAAGAAGAAGACACTAGAGTGTTTCAAGCATTTTTTAAGAAGCAACTTTATGGAAATCAACTTTATTGGTATAGTGTTTACATATTACATATTCACCCATTTTAAGTGGCTGCTCTGTGTAGGCATTATTTCCCTGTATCCTATGCCATTCTTGATTTTAGTAAAAAACTTAAATCTGGGCCAGGCACAGTGGCACATGTCTGTAATCTCAGCACTTTAGAAGGCCAAGGCTGGACGATCTCTTGAGGTGAGGAGTTCTAAGTCATCCTGAGCAAGACCATGTCTCTACTAAAAAAAACAAAAAATCTAATTTTAACCTGCATTTCTTGAATTAGAAGACATCATTTTTCTATTCTTATCTTGAGTGGTCATTTATATTTATTTTTTCTGAAATATCTGCTTTGCCCAATTTTCTATTGGAGGCATGTGTATACATACACGTGCAATTGCACATTTGTAGGATTGATTCCTGTATTATATAAATATACATTAATGTGTGTTAGAAAGAGCTCTTGCATGTGCTTTCTTTTTTAATTTTGATTTCACCCCACAAATTTAAACATTTTTTATATAAATGAAATAATATTTTCCTATATGGCTATGGGCTTTGTGTACTTCCTGTACAGATACTTGTAGTTCAGGAGCTACCCAGAATCTGAACTCCCTTCTTATACTTGATAATTACCATAAAAGCTCCATTGACAGGCGCAGCTAAAAGTCCACTTCCTAAACTGAAGATCTAAGGACTAGATACTTGCTTTTTCAGTTTCCCTTGCAGCCAGAGTGCTGGTACATGATCTAGATTCAGTCCATTTGAGTCCTGCACCCAGAACTTTGCATTAGAAGCCAGTGAAGTAAACACACAGACCTGCAGGAGAAGCAGTGGCAGCAACATTCTTAGCTTGGGATCACTGGTGGCAATGGTGCTGATGGGACGAGAGTCCATGGCCAGTGCCTACAGCAAGGTGATGCACATATTCCAGGCTCAGGGTGCTAGCAATTGTGACTCACAGGCTGGTTCTGTGGCATGAATGTGGCTGTGCTTTGTCCACCTAGTCTTCCTTTGTTCCTGCTCATTTTCCAAGCCTGCTTGTCTAGCCTACCCAATGATTCTCTGTATTTTCATACATTATTTTATAGCTTTGGATGACCAGTTTTTTTATTATTAGTACTTGAAAATAAGAACTCTGGTTAGTACATTTCTCTACTCAATCTTTTAAGATATATATTGATACTTTTCCCCACTATTTTTACGGGTTGTTTAGTTACATTTTATAGGTTTAACTCTTAGAATAATTTAGAGTGTATTTGGAAATAAGATGAGGTAAGAAATCCAGCTGCTGCTAATGTTGCTGCTCCTCCTCCTCTTCCTCCTCCTCCTTCTTCTGCTCATCCTTAAGTCCTAAATAGCTAGACATTGTTCCAGCTTTGCTTATTTAACAATGTATTTCCTCCATTGATTTTTAAGTGCAAACTTAAACATGCACAACATCCCAGATGCACTTCTATACTCAATTTTGCTTCATTGATTGATCTGTGTATTTCTGTAAAACTATCTAAATTTTAATTTCCGCAGTTTTCTAAGCCATTTGAATAATAGTGCTATGTACCTCCCTCTCTCTCAGAATTTTTTAGGTAATTCTTACCAGCTTATTTTTTCTAGATAAATGTCAATATCATGTTGCTAAATCCCTTCTGTATTTAATTTGTTATTTGTATTTAATTACATTCTCTTCATAGATTGAAATAATAAGGATTTGAAGAATTGATATACTTATAAATGTTGTTTTCCTATTTATGAGATGGCACTTCTTTTCACATTCTTCTATTTAAAAACAAGATAAACCTTTTAATATTATTCTGTAAAGAAGAACATTCTTTTCTTTTTCTCTTTCTACCCTCCCTTTGTTCTGATTACAGCAATGCACTCATGGGTTTTCAAAATTATGTGTGTTGTAATCTATCACTGTCATTCTACTTGATGCCCATATATTCCCCCATTTGGCCAGCGGGAGCTCCTGTGTCCTTTTGACATGACTCCATTTATCTTTGAACGTTGACCCCATTAATCCTTCAGACTGTATTCCTACTATCGATGGGAACTCCAATCACATATGATTAAATTATAGAGTGAAATAAAATGAAGCTAGCTCCTCCTGTCATCTTACCTTATGTAATAGTACCCTCATGCCCCATGCAAGCTCCCAAGATTGTTTTATTTTCTTCTGTCTTAATAGCATCAGCATATTGCAAGCTTGACACTATTTCTGCTCTTATTACAATTAAGACATCTAAAATAGTCAACAATATTTCTAACTATGCATTTTAAAGATCTATAGGACTTACAGAGCCTCACTTGCCTGGAATTTGCCCCTGATTTAGGGGCAATCTTTATCATCTCCTGACTGTCTGAGAGGTTTCAGCTGGAATCAACTGAAAACTATAACTCATATTTGCACATGGTAAAGAGATCTGTTTTACAAAAACCGATAGTTGATTATACAGGTTTTGATCTAAAATGTTGACCTTCCAAAACCCTGAAATGAATATTGTTTTTAATCCATTTAAAAAATTAGCCAAAGTAATATATGCTATGATTTAAGAATCTGTTAATAAAAAAAAAGTTCATTGACAAGCTGCTTCATTTTTTCCCCCATCCAGTCCTGTCTCCAGAGGAAATTAATTGAATCTGTTTCTAATAATTCAGAAAGTCCCATCTCACATTTAATAATGCATGTTTATTTATTAATTTTAGATGTTTCTCCTGGGCTCCTGCTTTGATAAAAGATGATTGAGTGAACGTAGAGCACTTCCTCCTTTTCCCAATTTAGAAATATCACTATTCCCGGGTTCTCTGTTGGATAGATTTGTAACATTAAGAAACATACTTGTATTCATTTTCTAGGGTTGCCATAACAAAGTTCCACAAATTGGGTGGCTTCAGCAGGAAAAAAAATTATTGCCTTAAGAGTTCTGAAGACCAGAAGCCCAAAATCAAGGTAGCAAGGAGGGTTAGTTCCTTCAGAGGGCTCTAAGGGGAAGATCTGCCCCAGGCCTCTCTCTTCGGCTTGCAGATGACCATCTACTCACATCATCTTCCCTCGGTGCATGCATCTGTGTCCTACTTTCCCTGTCTTATAAAGACATGGGTTTGTATTACCCACCCCCATCCCCTGAATGGCCTCATTTTAACCTGATTACCCCTGGAAAGACCCTGTCTCCAAAGAAGGTCATATTTCAAGGTACTGGGGGCTGGGACTCTAGCATATGTTTTGGGAGGTGGCACAATTCAACCCAGAACAATTATTATATCTTGATATTATATCTTTATTTCCTGTTCCACTAAGATTTTCCCCAGACACTTCACTTTATAAGATGGCAACTGTTAACATCCTTGACCTTCTTTTAAATTCTTCTAAATCCTCTGTCTGCATTTCACTTTTTTTTTTTTTTAGAGACGTAGTCTCACTCTGGCCCAGGCTGCAGTGCAGTGGTGATTATAGCTCACTGTAGGCTCAAACTCCTGGGCTCAAGGAATTCTCCCACCTCAGCCTCCTGAGTAGCTGGGATTATAGGTGTGCACCACCACACCTGAAAAACTGTTTTTCTGTATTGTTGTTCATTTATTTGTTTGCTGCTAGTTTTAAATCTGGAAGGTTTTTAGACTCTCTTTACTTTTGGCATTCTTATTTCACAATGATGTACCTAGATTTCTGTATGTTACATTTATTTTTCTAGTTATGTAATGTGTTCTCATAATCTTAAGACACATCATGCATAGCAACCAGTTTGTAGGGGCTCCCAGGGGCCACATTTAAGATACACATTTGTGTGTCTACAATACAATAAAGATGGTAACAGTGGATAACAAGACATTGACTAAAAGTTCATAAAGACCCATGAATCTTTAATGATACCTGAAGAAAGATAGAGAGAGAGAATGTCAGACAATAAATGTAAAAGGAAAGACAACATTTGAAACTATCATTTCACTACTCTCAATGTGACGACTGGTAGGTAAGGATTGTCAATGAATGCTAATGTTGACTGAATGAAAGGTGGCTGTGAAACAGAGCCCAATCTTCATAGTCTCGAAGTGCCACCCAAGAGTTATTTCTCAATTACATCACAGAAGACAAACCTTCTTAATAGATATAGCCATTGTTCCCATCGTAATCAAGTCATCAAATTCAGTATCCCCAATGCTAGGAACATTATTTTGAATTTCCAAGACCTCTTTCTTTCTTTCTTTTTTTTTTTTTTGAGACGGAGTCTCGCTCTGTAGCCCAGGCTGGAGTGCAGTGGCCGGATCTCAGCTCACTGCAAGCTCCGCCTCCCGGGTTCACGCCATTCTCCGGCCTCAGCCTCCAGAGTAGCTGGGACTACAGGCGCCCGCCACCTCGCCCGGCTAGTTTTTTTTTGTATTTCTTTAGTAGAGACGGGGTTTCACCGTGTTCGCCAGGATGGTCTCGATCTCCTGACCTCGTGATCCGCCCGTCTCGGCCTCCCAAAGTGCTGGGATTACAGGCTTGAGCCACCGCGCCCGGCCCCAAGACCTCTTTCTTAGTTTCTGATTTTTCTTTTTCCTTGACACTATTTTGCTCTCTTCTTTATATTTATGTAGTCTCTTCTCAAATAGCTCTAGAGAATAGTAAGTTGAAATATTTTAAAATATTTTTGTGTTTATGAATATCTCCTTCTCCAAAGATATGTTTTATCCGTGATAATATTGGTCTTTGTCTCGCTTCTCTTGCAGGTTTTAATCAAATGCTTAGTATCTTCTGGTAGATGACAATGGGGCAATAAAGAAACACGAGCATCGTGCACTAAGTGAGGCTTCTTAACCAGGCAACGTAGGTGTAATGTGATGACTGGAAGGCGAAATTAATTGCTTCATAAGTTTTGAGCTCTATAGTTTTCTAGGTCCAAGATCTAACGTAAGTTCCTCCCAACCTAGTGGCAGCATCCCTGTGTGTTTCTTAAGCTGTGGTTTCACTTAAACTGTTCCGGTCAATACTCCTCCAAGAACTTTCCATCCTTCAGAAGTTTTTGAGTCTTTTTAACCTCAGATAGCCTTTCTGTGGCTCTTTTTATTATTGTGGGTTTATAGCATTTTTTCCCTTTATTGTTGTTTTTCAGTTTGTTTTTGCTGCTGTAACCACCAACCACATTAACTCAGTGACTTACAATGTAGATTTATTTCCCATTTACGTTGTGTGAGGGCTCTGGGTCAGCGGCTGCTCTGCTTGACAATGCTGGGCTTGGCTGCCTCCTTATGTCTTCTCATTGTTGCTTCCAGGATGAAGGATCAGCCCCTGCCTGGGATGTGCTGTTCTCAGAGCAGAGAACAGGAACACAGGAGTGAGAGTGTCAAATCACACAAACCCATTTAAAATTTCTGCTTGGAACTTGACATTAAAACTTTCACTCATGTCCTATAGGCCAAAGAAAGTCACATGGCCAAGTCCAAAGTCAACATGGCAGTTTGATATAGTCCATTTAGAGGAAAGCATGCTCATGGCAGGACATGATATTTGTAAATAATACAAACCTGTCTGATTTGTTCATAAAACAATTTATCATTGCAAAAAAAGATAATTATTATTTGTAAATATTAGAGCTTTTCAATACCATTTTAGTGGCTCTCGGGAGGAAGGGAGACGAAAAGATTACTCAATTCATGATTCACATGAAATCAGTCAAGTTACTGAATTTCTCTCTGCCTCAGTTTCTTTCTCTTTAAAATGAAGATGAAAATAGTGTTTACATCAAAGTGTTGTTGTAAAGATTAAATGAATACATGTACATAGGGAGATTACATCAGTGCCTAGTACAGAGTAAATAAGTAAATACTTAATAAGTCTTACATAGCATGATTTTGACTATAACCATGATTGATACGAACAAGATCAATCTAATTCAAATTGATGAACGATCCATCTTTTTTCATCTTTTTGAAAGCTTTTCAATGTTTATTCATGAAAAACATTCTTCCAAAATACATGAATATGCTTCGATCGTGGAAACTTCACTACTTGAAATTTACATGAATCATGGATACAGGCCCACACTTACAAGACCATTCCACTTTTTATCACCACTGGAGTTATAGTAGGAAACACACAAGTTGGGGAAGATGGAGATTCATTTCTATTTTTAGAACATACAGTGATCAGTTAAAAATGACTCAAATTCAGAACTCTCAGCACTAACAATACTTTTGCTTCTTTCATTTATGTCATATGAAACTTAAATATTAAACAAACTTGACAGTTTGGCAGGGAGGCAAAGTTGCGTTCTGCATCTGGTTTCTCTGAGCAAAAGTATGTAAAGGAAAAGGAATGTGATTACTTTTGCTCCATTATTCTTGGAAAGATAATATCAAATAAGTGAGAGCTTAAAATGAGTTTTCCCAGGTTGGGGTTATATTTGTTCCTTTTCATTTTTTCTTTGCTTTTGTTAAATAACATTTATTTATTGCATTATAACAAGTTTGCCATTTTTGGCATGTGTTTTATCGTATCAGTGTTTTTGTGTTACACACCCAGATTATCTGTCTTTGTGATAAGTCTCTGGCAAAAGGTGTATTCTTACCAATTGTATTAGTCAGAGTTCTCTAAAGGGACAGAACTAATAGGATATATGTATTTTTGAAGAGAGTTTATTAGGAAAATTGATTCACATGATCACAAAGTGAAGTCCCATAATAGGCCATCTGTAAGCTGAGGAGCAAAGAGGCAAGTCTAATTCCCAAAACCTCAAAAGTAGGGAAGCTGATAGTGTAGTCTTCAGTCTGTGGCTGAAGGCCTGAGAGCCCCTGGCAAATCACTTCTGTAAGTCCAAGAATCAAAAGCTGAAGAACTTGGAGTCTGATGTTCGAGGGCAGGAAGCATCCAGCACGGGAGAAAGATGAAGGCTGGAAGACTCAGCAATTCTAGTCCCCCCAACTTGCTCTGCCTGCTTTATTCTAGCCAAGCTGGCAGCGGATTAGATGATGCCCACCGAGACTAGGGGTGGGTCTGCCTCTCCCAGTCCACTGACTCAAATGTTAATTGCTTTTGGCAACACCCTCACAGGCACACCCAGGAACAATACTTTGCATCCTTCCATCCAGTCAAGATGACACTCAGTATTAACCATCATACCAATGCCTACTGCAAAACTTAAGAACTCAAGAAGTTCATAAACCCAAACTTAGCACTTTCTCTAATTCTCGCTCCAAAAGGAACTGTATATTTTACACACTCTATTAATATATAGTTGGGATGCAAAATCCTTGTATGTAATAATAGTAAGAAATTAAACATGGAGCCACCCCAGATTTGCGTTCCTTGAAAGACTTTTATTTTGAGAAAGAATGGTAAATTATTTATAAATATTCTAGGATAATAATTAAACCAAACATTATTAGCTTTTATGCTTTGAATGCCATGTGCACAGAGCTAAAATTGACACCCTGGTACTTAAAACTCTCTGCACTTTTCAGAAGATTTGGAGAAAACGGGGCTAAATAAACATACCTACTTCTATCATGGGGGAGAAACAAATCTGAAACTTAGACAAAAATAAGGCCCTCATTTAGAAATTTCTGAAATCCAGAGATTGTCTCATTCACTAAACATCCCAGGAAAGTAGCTATGAGAGAAATATCAGAAACTACCCATAATATGCAAACCGTTGGGTCAGCTTGCAAATTCTGTGAACTTTGTGTTTTTTCTGGACTTCTTCAAGAGGCTAGAGCTCAGCAGAAATGAGCGCCAGAACATTCTGTTTGTAAAAACAGAAGTGGGGGAATAGTCAAAGATTATGTTTGGGCAGGGCAACTGGGCTCTGGTCTGTATACTGAACTGTCTTGTTAAATGACTTTCACACTTCATGCCTCAGTTCTTCTGTGGAATATGACCATATTCATGTTTTAAATGATTTTTAACAGTGTTTTCCAATTGTCCTACATGCTTTGTGGTTATATTTTGTTGACTTTTATTACATATATGTGTTTTATCTTATAAGAAAATCGCAAAGATATGCAGACCCATATTTTCACTTAATAAATAGGAATACCCAGTGTATATCATTCAACACTGCTCACTTATATCTCTAATGCACATTTCCTGCCCTAAAATGTGCATGGTTGCAAGCTTCTTCTGTCATGGGTATTTAAGCCAAGCTGGGTTATGACAGTACTATCATCACATTTTCTTAAATGCACAGCCAAAACTCCCTTGAAATGAGAAGATACATATTTGAGGTATCAAGGAGATGTCATTCTCCCCCTCAACTTTAAAATTTTTTCCTCAGCTTATAGGAACAGGGAAACACATTTGAGCTGATTGTCAACATCTGGTAATTTGTAGGGTCTTGAAACAATCCCATTAGCTTTGCAGCAGTGTAATTGAATGCAGACAGTGATCTCTCACTGCATAACTATGCATCCCACAGTAAAGTCTGCAGAAGAGAGTTCTGGCAGCTTATGTCCAGGATGAAGCATTTCAGCTGCACTTGTCTCAGTGCTATGGTAATGGTGACCTCCATGCTGACAGGATGGCTGTCTTGGAGGCTAAGGATGTGGACAATCAAAAGAGGAACAGAAGTACAGAACTACTGTACTTACAGAATGTGGAGCACAAAGTGCTTCTTGGAATGGAATAAACCCAAATGGGCTTCTGGGTTTACTTTATACTCCGTGGGGTCTGCATGAGAGACAGCCTGCTAGTCTGTTGCAAGGATCACATAGGACAAAGAGGTCATGTGTCTATGCTTGCAAAATGTGTCCATATTCAAACGTCCAAGCCTCAGACTAGAGTTGCTACAGGTAACAGGTATTTGCCGAAGGCCTACTATTCCCTGACACTGTTCTAGCCTCATTAGGGCAGAGTAAAACATAAATAAAACCTGACAACATAAAGTATAAGGCAAATGGCACTCTCATGTACTGCTGGTAGAAGTTTAAATTGGTGCATACAGTTTTGGGGGACTACATCTGGCTAAACAAAAATGTGTACATATACATAGGCCCAGATATTTCATTTAAAAAAAATTTAAGTTAGAACAAATGTTGCACAAATAGCTGAAGAAACATGAACAAAGGTATTTATTTTAGCATCATTGGCATGTGTGACAAATTGGGAACTATTTAAATTTGCATCATTAGAACGTAAACAAATAAGAAGTTACATAAGACCATATAGCTATTTAAATAAATTTATTAGGTTTATATGTAGCAATATGGCTAGATCTCAAAATCAGGATTCTGAGTTAAAAAGAAGATACACAAAGCATTATTTATATAAGGGAAACATTGATACTAAATATTGTATACAGACATATTTGTGTGAAGTATAAAAACTAACTACAAAGATAACTACCCACTTTATTCTTTTCATTTTTTCTAGAGGTGAGAAGGACTTGAAAAAGATAACATTTAAAAACTTATTATTATGTTACATTTGTTTTAAAAATAACAGCACTTTAATACTTAGTAGTTTTGTATCATTGTTCTGTGGTCCTTGGTTATAGCAGGCTTTGTCCTTTTTCTGTATTTGGTAAGCACTCACTGTTCCTGCCTGCATAGAATTTACAATCTAGGTTGGGATCCACATGTAACATACACAAAACAACTGGATAATAGTCAAGTGGTAAACTCTGCTCTAAGGTTTCCTGACACAAAAGCATTCAGAGAAGAGAGAGATGCCTCAGAGTCCCCAAGACTCTTTCAGGGGGCGCACACATCCATAATAACACTGCGATAGCATTTGCCATTGTTACTCTCATGCTTTCAAAACTATACAGTGGAGTTTTTCTGAAGATACCTAGTGTAGGATATTGTAACCAATTGAATGCAGAATGAGATAAGAGAATCCAGCTGTCTTCTATTAAGCCAGACATTAAAGAGATTTTGGAAAAAGTAAAACGATGGTATTCTTCTCAATAAAAATGCTCTTGATTTGAAAAATGTAGTTTTTTAAATCAAAAAGTGTTATTTACATTAACGTATAATGGATTTATTTTATTATTTTAAATAAACTAATAAATAACTATTTCTAAATTTTTCTGTTTTAATTTCTTACACAATAAATATAAATAGCCATGCAACATGTAAACAAGTGCTCTTCTGAATTCCCAATAATGTTTAAGCATCTAAAAGTGCTCATTGCTTGGGCTAGTTGGTTCGTGGAAGTGATCCTTAAATATGTGGCATTAAATTCATCAGAGGGAAGTAAAGAGTACTTTTCAAATGGTGTATCATGTATTTTTTTTTTTTTTTTTTTTTTTTAGGCCGAGTTTCACTCTTGTTGCCCAGACTGGAGTGCAATGGCTCGATCTCAGCTCACTGCAACCTCCATCTCCTGGGTTCAAGCAATTCTCCTGCCTCAGCCTCCCAAGTAGTTGAGATTATAGGCATGTGCCACCAGGCCCAGCTAATTTTATATTTTTAGTAGAGATGGGGTTTCACCATGTTGGCCATGCAGTTCTCGAACTCCTGACCTCAGGTGATCCACCCGCCTTGGCCTCCCAAAGTGCTAGGATTACAGGTGTGAGTCACTGTGCCCGACCAATGCAAGCTATTTTTAAAGTTATGTGGTAGACACTGGCGCAGCTGGAAGAAAAATAAGTTTTGTTTCCTGTCCTGCAAAAACTCAGTTTAATGCCTATTTAGTTATAAAGTACTGTATTATAGATTGATATATTGTGAAATGAAAGAACCAAATACTTTGTAAGTTCATCTTTGATTTCTCCACCAGTATTTTGCTACTTTCTAGAAGTGTCTAGAAAAGTGAAGCCTTGTATGATAGCTTTGGATAAAGAGAAATATGAAGTTGCACGTTTGTTGCAGTCCGTTTGCTGTAACCCCTTTAATAAGCTCTGGTGTGCTCACACCAGTGGCCGTGAACATCCTAAAAGGATAGACCAGGTTAGCTGTGGTAACAAACAACCCTCAAATCTTAGTGGCTTAGAACAACAAATGTTTATTTCTCCCTCATGCTCTCTGTCTGTCCACTGCAGGTCAGTGGGAGGCTCTGCTCAATATACAGTCACGTTCCACATAAGGACGTTTTGGTCTACGATTAATAGCATATATGATGGTGATTGCATAAGATTATAAGTCTCCATTTTTACTGTACCTCTTTTATGTTTAGATATGTTTAGATACATGAATACTTACCACTGTGTTACAATTACCTACAGTATTCAGTAACACCTAGGAGCAATAGGCTATGCCACATAGCATAGGTGTTTAGTAGGCTTCACCATCTAGGTTTGTGTAAGTACACTCTATGATGTTTGCACAAGGATAAACTCACCTAAGGACACATTTCTTGGGGTATAACCCTGTTACTAAGTGACACATGACTGTATTTATGCTATGCCACTTTCTGGCACTACAATTTCAACATGCACTATCGGTGTTCCCTGCAACGGGAAGAGAAAGGTTGGAAAGTCAACCACCAACAATTATTACAAAGCTTTCCTGGAAGAGGGATACACACTGCTCATATTTCACTGCCTGAAGTTAGTTTCATGGCCCTACCTAACTACTCAAAGCAAGAGGGCAGGGGAAGTGGTGGGTAATGTTAACATTTTATTTAACTGGAAGAAGTGGACCAGACATCAGGGAAGTCTGTAGTTGCCTACCACAAACACTGCTTAAGAAAAATAAATGACAGTAAATGTCTAACGCAAGACCAGAGAATTTCTCCAGCTGAATCAAATTCACTAAGGATATTTCTCCAGCTGAATTAAATTTCTTCCAGCTGAATCAAACTTCCTATGGTGTCAGTTTCCCTTCTTTCCTAACCCTTCTGGCTTCATTTCTTGGCTCCTTCTTTCAGTCATTTGCTCTTGGGTTTAGTAGTCAAATTCAGACTATTTACCTTTATTTCTAATGGATAACCTTTATGACATTATTTATGTTCATTGCTTATCTCTATGAATTAAAATTGTGGTCAAGAAGTATTTCACTCCCTTGCCAAATCCAACCCTGCTCAGCTCCAGAATAACCACCAGTCAGGACCATAGTGCCAAATCTCATCATGAACTGGACATCAAGAAGTTTCTACATTCACTGCTATATATGTATGTGGAGTCTGTCTAAATGTATTCAAATTCAGTTAAATTCCTCCAGTGTGGACATTTTATTTTATTAGTTTTTTTTTTACTATATTTTAATATAGATCAACAGCACATAAAAAAACATTTAAAAAACAAAACAGAACATGAAGGCATATCTCATATCTAAACATGCCTAGTGCCCAGGAACCTCAACCACATTTTGTGCTTATGTAGGTAGAAATCTCAGGGTTCCTGGTAAATATTGGCCAGTACTTATTTACTGAGTCAATTTGGCTGGCTGAGAAATCTTTCTTCTCTGTTGCTGAGCAGGGCCAGTCTTGCCTGCCAGTGGACAAACCCATCTGGAAGACTGTGCAAGGTAGAAATGCAGGGCAAGGGTTCTGCAGTCAGATAGACCTGGGTTTGGTACTTGAATCTTCTGAGCAGCAGGAAGAGTACCATAAAGAACCTTCCATTGTGAAGGAACTCGTTCAGATTTGCAGGCGACCAGAGTCACCTGATTCTTTTGAATATTCCAAATTCATAGGCTGGGCACTCCAGAAGAAGAAACTCCACAGCCTTTTCCAGGGCGTTTGGGCTGAAAGCACAAATCACTGCTGGCTTCTCTTTTCATTCACTCTAGGAAAAACGTAAAGTAGAAACTTCTTCTAGGAAGAGGATGTGAGGCAGAAATAATAGGCAAAAATAATAGAATTAGAGAATGAGGTCTTGAAATTAGTCCACCTACCCATCTAATACTCAGATCTCTCAGTCAGCATTTCATCTAATTGGTCATATGCTTAAGGTTCTCCAGTGGCAGCAATCACAACTGCCCAATAGCATTCGTTATCTTTGGAAATTTCGGACAGTGAGAATTGTATCTTCTAATGTGCCAATGCCTATGACACAGTGATTTGGTCAAGATTTGTATGCATATTTGAAAGGAGCTATGCTGTTAAGATTTCTGAAAAGATGTATTTTATTGTCACATTTTCTTCTCACATAAACTCTTGGAAGAAAGTATTATCATTAGTTCCTATTCTAGAAATTAGAAAACAGAGGCTTGATGTGGTTAAATGACTTGCTCTAGGTGACTGCAATGCCTTATGAACTGGGAATGAACAAATGTCTGTGCTTTCAAGTATCACCGTGGCAGAGAAAAAATATTAACCCTCTCGTCTTGAGTACAAACACATATATTTGCAACAGTGATACTGTTGTTAATACCATATTTGATCAAAAATGTGTGACAATGATTTCAAGTTGGCCATTGATAACTACCGTCATTGTTTTTTCTCTCAAGCTAATTTTTAGATTTCCTGTGGATAGTCTGTCTTTTCAATATTTCAGTAAAGCTCAGTGCCAGCCACATAATTGCTCAGAACAAAATTGATGAAAGAGTATATGCATGAAATATTCTTCCAATACATCTTAACAAATGGACTGTTTTTGCAGAATAATGTTTCACTTTAATAAAATCAAAGTCTGTACTTTTTCTGAGGACCATAAGTACAGGAAAGCATTTTCAGCTAAGTATGTGTGAAATCATCCAGAGATAGAGCTGAGTCACCTCTCAGGGGTCATTTCTTTAACATAACATGTCCAACAAACCAAACAACCAATTAACCAATCAACCAACCACCCACCCACCGCGCCAAAAAAAAAAAAAAAAAAAATCAAACGAAGCTCTGAGCCAGGGTTGATGCAATTTATAAACATATACTAAAACGTTTCCTGTGCTGTGTGTACATGATGTGCCATTTGCTTTCCCTGAACCACTATATTAAATCAATTGTCCTCCGTCAAAGATATTAAAAAACAAGAACAGTGGTGGAGACATGGAACCTTGGCCTCCTGTTCCTGGGATGCAATTATTTCTCTCCACTAAAACTTAGAAATTGTATCACTTTGGCTAATTCCCCAGGAAAGCAACAACAGGTGTGGAAGGGACCCACAAAAGGGAGGAATGTAATACATGTCGACTTTATTTTGGCAGGTAATGAAGGCTCTGGGATTCTCACTTCATTTCTTCTTGTTTTTATTACTTCTAACATTCTTTTTTTTTCAAATTTAAGTTTCTGCCATGAATTACACACTTTTGCTGCCCATATTCAGAGAGGTTTAGGTTTACACTCCACTGTGATCCAATGTTTCAATTTCATCCCATCCAATCCAGTCCTGGAATGCCTATATTTTCTGGAGCATTCTGAGCCCTGAACTTCTAAACAGAAACAGCCAGGTTTTCCCTTTGTTCTGGAAATGGAAGCACAGCTTCCAGTAAGTACACGAGGTCACGATTAACCTCTTTAAACATGTCCTTTTGCCCTTTGAATGATCCAAATTCAATATCCTCAAAATCCTAGGGCTGTGGGGTTTGAATAAATGCCAGGTGAATTAGAAAAGTACACAGCATTTTAGTCCTTATCAGACTAAAACTCCTTTTCAAAGGGAAGATGGTTGGGTTACAGAAAGCTGTAATCAATAACAATAGAGAATTTCCATTTAAGCACTCATTCAAGCAGAACTAGAGTGAAAAATGTGTTCTTGTACCCATTTGATCTACATGTGAATTAGTGGTTTTGTTTTTGTCTATCATTTTAAGGAATATAAAAAATCATACAACAAAATATTCTTAAGATCGCAATCTTTAAATAATACATATGCTTTACTACTTTTACCTTTCTACTTCTATTTCACTAATTCTTATTGTCAGATTACTTTAGAATCCAATCCTTGCTTACACTTTTGAATGTATATACCATTTATCTGCCTCTGTTTTTATTCTTTGGAGATTGTTTTCAATGTTTTTCTTTCCCTTTTGTCTGTCATTATGTACTGAAAGAATAATATGAGACCCCCAGGATTCATTGATGGGCCCCTTAGAGAAAAGAAAAGGGCTCAAATAAAGAGATTTGTTTTCGCATAGGCAAATTACTTATTCTTTTTATGCTTTTGATTCCTAGTCTATAATCAGACTAATAACAGTATCTATCTCAAAAGTTTATGAGGCTTAAATGATTCCAATCAAGTTTTATATAATGCTGGGCACACAGTAAACACTAAATACAAGGCTTACTACTAACATTATTTTTGTCTTTTTTATTGAAAAAAATGTTGTATACGATATTTGGCCAAGTGCTGTCAGCGATTCAAAATATTATTAAGACACAGATTTTGCCTTCAAAGAACTTACCATCTATGGTAAAGTTGAGGTACATACACAGATAACTAAGAGGAATAGTAGAAAATTCTATAATGGTGGTATTAACAAAGTGCTTGGGTAGTTGAGAAAGGCTCAGGGTTCTTTCTTCTTGGAGGAATCCTCGAAAGTTTTAATAGAGTGATAGAATGTCTTTCTAAATCTTAACAGAGCACTGCACTTAAGCATCCTTAAAATATTAGGGGAGAGCATCCCAGGTAAAAAGTATGGTGTGTACAATACGAATAATGACATGGGACTATGTAGGAAGAAGAATTGGTCACTTGATATGATTGCAATTAAGGTACACACAGTTGGAATGGGAAAGTTCACTGGAATAAGAGTAGATGCCTTTGAGCATTAAGCTAAAACATTTGGTTTTCTTTCATTGGCATTGGGGCGATATTCAAAGTGTTGAAGCCAGCTGCTGAAAGAATATTGCAACAAAAATATCAAGCTGAAAATAATGGGACCGTAGACCTGGAAGGACTCATAGACATCATCTAGTCCTATCCTCACATTATATTTTTTGTAATTGGAAAAACAAAAGCACACTCATGTGCACACATACACAAAAGTGTTATATGCTCATTACAGAAAAGAAAATCTACCTCTGAACTCACAAAAACTGAGTTATATTAATCTATATTATCTATAATTTGTATATGTTAAAAATAGTACTTGCTATTACTTACCTAATCTTTGTTTATCCGATTAGTTTGTACATTATTCTATTGGTTATTTGTATTTGTGTATCACTTCATATTCTTAGCCTATTTCTTGTAAGACTTTCTCACAAATCTCTGTGTGTTTTTTATATTGTTTTGTAAAAGCACTCTATGTCTTACGGGTGACAAATATGTTAACAGGTTTCCTAATATCAACCCATCCTTCAATTTCTAAAATTCAGTTCTCTCCATTTGGCTATATTCCTTTTATGTGCTGATATATTCAAATTTATACTTAATAAAATGTATAAATGGGACACTGTCTACATTTTGGCAGTCTCTCCAAAGGCCATGCATGAAGAAAATTAGTGCATTTGCCAGCTTCCAAACTGAGGTGCCGATCCACTTATACAGGGTTTGCAAAGGAAGTGATGAAGGCTTGTTTTTTCTCCTTAGCCTATACACACCTCTTGAAGGTAAAAAGAAATGAAGAAAGAAATGGGAATAAAAGAGAATTTCCTTGGAGACTGTTGTCGGCTTTTGTGTCATTTTTTTCTCTCTTCACTCCCCATGTGGAACAGAGGATGAAATGCTTTTCCTTACCTCGAGCTAAGTAACAAAGACTTGAACATATGATATCTGTCCCTAGCAGTTTGGTTAAAAAAATATTATTGGGATATTGCATTTTGCCAAGTTTATAGTAATACGGTCTTCCAGAACGTCACCTGTTGCCAAGAGAAAAGCCTGTTTCTCCTCCTATTGAACCAGGGTGTGATGTGACTGCTCTGACCGGAGAGCACAGAGAAATAATACTGCTGCTGTGCGACTTCTGTGGCTATATCATAAAATGAAAGAGTCTTTGTCTAACTTTCTTTCTTCAGGATGCTTATTCTGGGGATGCCAGTCGCCTTGCTTTGAGGAAGTCCAACTTAGTCCACATGGAGAGGATACTTGGAGAGGAACTGAGACCCCAGCCAAGAGCCTGCATTAGTCACTGACATAAGTGAACTACCTTTAGCCGATTCTAGCCCCTAGGCTTCCAGTCTTGCAGCTGAGACTCTCAGCAAACTTCCTGGAATACTCTCTTAGTACCTTGACTCAGAATCCTTTAGCATAATATATGGTCATCTGGCATTTGTAAGTTTTAAGGTAATTTGTTATGCAGTCCCAGCAACTGGAAGAGAAACACATTTCGTCCCTACCTGTGGAAGACTGAAGATGAAAGGCTGAACCTGGAGCTACATGGTTGTGGCAAAGCAAAGTTATAAAGGGCAATATGTGAGCAAACCACATGTGCAGGACAAGGATGTGTGATCTCTTGAAGAAGAAAAGACAGAAGAAAAGACAGAAGACGGGAAGAGGCCAAGAAGCCATCCTGAAAGAGATTTGGCAAGAGAGAGATGTGTAGAGAGGCCAAGTGATAATGTAGAGGGATGACTGACATTGCACAGTGGTTGAGGGAAAAACAGCCAGTGTAAAGGAAGACCTTAGGCTACCCATGCAGCATATCTAAGAAACCCCGATGAAGACTATAGGAAAAAAAAGGTTTATATGCCTTTGAAGGCCTCAGACACACATGTCATAATCCAGCTGTATTCGCCCAGTTCTGCTGTATTCCTCACCACCTTGTCCACTTCCCTCAGGTCCACATGGAAGTTAGCAAGGAGGAGAGACAAAGGGAAAGAGCAAGTGAGGTGGAGATGGATAGTGGATCACATGCCTCAGCTCACTGCAGTCTTTCCAACAAAAAGTTGTATCCAAAGGAGGGAAGAGAGAAGCTTTAAGAAAAGCTCAGAATCATGATTACAATGGAATGGCCATTTTAGTTATGATGGAGCTTATATTCTACTTGGAGAGAAGAGGCAATAAGCAGATTAACAAGTAGAGTACATAGTATGTGTACTGGGGATATTGCTAGGAAGGAAAATATAGAAGGGTCACTCTGAATAGACAGCAGCAGCAAGGAGAGCAATGTAAGCAAAAGAAATAAATCCATAAATTTGTACACACACACACATATACATGACAAATACACACAGATGTTTATGTGTATTATGTTAGCTCAGGCTGCCATAACAAAAAAAAAACCCATAGACTGGTTGTCTTAAACAATAGATGTTTATTTTCCTACAGTTCTGGAGGCTGAAAGTCTGAGATCAGGGTGCCAGCAGAATCAGGTTCTAGTGAGGGCTCTCTTCCTGGCTTGCAGATGGCCACCTTCTTGCTACGTCCTCACGTGGTGGAGAGAGCTGCTGTTTCTTCTTTTAAGAACACTCATCCCATCAGACAAGGGCCCAAATTTCAGGACCTCATCTAACTCTAATGGCCTCCCCAAAGGCACCATCTCCACAGTCTCCACACACCATCACATTGGGAGTTAGGGTTTCAACATATGAATTTGTGGTGAACACAAACATTTGGTCCATAACATGTACACACATGCATGTGTGCATGCGTGTGCACACACACACACGCACGTGTGTCAGGGGTGGCTCTCAAATTGTATTTGATCAGAGAGCTAAAGAAGGTGAGGTAGTGAGCCACAGGGTTACCTTGGGGAAGAGCATTCCAAGGAAAGGAGAAACTTGCTCAAAGACCAGCATGCCAGAGTGTTCTTGGTGCATTCAAGGGACAGGGAAGAGGCCAGTGTGGCTGAGTAGATAGGAGAGAGCTAGGAAGCGAAAAATAACAGGTGATGGGATTAACAGGAAATTAGGGACTAGATCTGACTGAGAAGAAAAGTCACAGGAGACCTTTGAATAGAAGAGCGATACGGCATAAAAAGTAACCTTTAGACAACGTGATATGATGATTAGGAGCACAAATACTATAGGATTTTTGAAGCATTTTAAAATAGATAACAATAGGAGTTGCCCGATAAAAGAAATGCTTTAAGTCACATTTCATAGATATTTGATGGCTTTGCTTTTAAACGAAGCCAGTGATATTTAGTCAGCTTTTAAATAAAAAAAAAAACCCTGCAATACATTCCCTAAACAATCTTTCTCCATTATTATGAGCCTTCATTATTTAAATGTAATTTGTCAGAAGTTCAATACTTAATTAAAAATAGGTGAATGGTTAACATTTTAATCAATGTGACTATTATATGTGGATTCCAATATAAAAATGTAGAATATTTTTCGGAATTACTGCCTATATATTATTACAAAGAAAAATAGAAAAATATTACTATCAGGACCTTTTCATCTTGACCTTGAAATGAAACCATGGCCTTCAGTTTTCTGTTTACTTTTTGTATTTATAGCACAGCTTGCCCTCGCAATATCAATTTCTCAACATGTTTTGAAGGGAAGAAGTTGTAGAGGCAAACTTATAAAACAAAATTTCTGTGATCAGATATAATTCTCTCACCGGAGCCCAGGAGTCAGATACAATGCTGCCATGGAGCTATGATTTTTTTCCAGATTCCACTAGCCTCTAAGAAAGTATGGAAGTTACTGTTGCTATTTTTCTCTCCTTTCTGTTCAGGTTCCACATGTATTCTCAGTGATACAATTTTTCTATGTCATACAAAGCAAGGAGAATTTGAAGCAATCATGTGTTGAATAAAAAGAAAAAAGGAAAAGAAAATTTTCTTAGTTATGTACTGAGAAATAAAAGATAAATTGGTAAGCATATTTTATTTTTTAATTTGCTTATTACATTCCAGCACTTTGTAGCAAATTTGAACAATGTCTGATATGTGGGGATTTTATAAAACTGAATACTATTTGATGGGGTATTCTAAGAAAGGGATTACAAAATCCAGGATCACCCCTCCACTAAAACAGCACTGACCAGATTAACCAACTTTTTCCACCAGCTGAGCAATTTCAAATCATATTGATACTGATTTCAAAGGTCCTATTATTTTTACGAAAGAAAAATGGTGGCAGGATTTCAATTATATGATGAAACAGGTTAAGAGACATCCCAAATAATCAATTTTGGCTTCTCTCATGAGCTGTCATGTGTTCTGGCATCACTCAGGCAGTGGCTTCAAATGTACCTTCACTGCTCTGTGGAGAAATGGGTTGAGTAAAATGTGTTTGTTAGTTTGTTTTAAAAGAGTAAATATATCCAAGTTAAAGGACTGTCGTTTATAAAAAATTCTCTTTCTTACATTTTTGGTGTTAAAATATTTTTGTCCCTTAGAAAATGATTAGTAATTTTTTTTTTCTGGAAATGTCTTTCATTTGTTGCTATAATTTGGCTATATTTCCCTTCCAAATCTCCTGTTGGAATGTGGTCTTCAGTATTGGAGGTGGGGCTTACTGGGAGGTGTTTGTATCATAGGGGAGATCCTTCAGGAATAGATGAATGCTCTCCTTGGGAGGGGGAATTGAGTGAGTTCTCACCTTATGAGTTCCTGTGAGAGCTGGTTGTTAAAAGGGCCTGGCACCTCCCCTCGTGCTCTGTTGCTTCTTCTCTCCCGATGTGTTCTCTGCACCCGCCTTTGGCCATGAATGCAAGCAGCCCGAGGCTCTCATCAAAAGCGGAGCAGATGGCAGTGCTAAATGTCTTAATTCATGAATGTATATTCCAGGCCACCATTGTAAGGTTTGTGACATACATGGAGGGGTATCTCTCTGGTCAATAAATAAGTATTGACAAAGTGGTTATGCTCAAAACTGATCTAAAATATCATGAAAGAGGAGACTAGAAATGATAGTGGAAATGCCGTTTTCCTTTTTGGGAGTTCTTCCCCCAAATCAACTAATGGCATTTGTACTAGTTGGTGTCACTCTCTTTCCAGGTAAAGGGATGCTGAATTTGCGGTAAGTTAGTGGTCACAAAAATTGACACTATTCTAGATATTGTAAACAGGAAAAAACTTAGTACCAAGAAACAGATGTGTGCAGAACTATCAGAAGTGTTGGAGAAGTGAAGGTCGAGGAAAGCCTCTGCTAACATTTAGGGAATCAGGAATTACTGGGGTCATATGATGCTGCCTCCAGTGATTTCTGCTGCCTGCTGAAGAGGGCAATTCACAGAACTTCCAGAAGCCGCTGGACTTCTCATGACTGTAGTTTGCCCATCATATTATAGCTTCTGCTTTTCTCTCACTTTCTACATTTCACCGAATTGTCTTTCTTGGCTGGAGTTTGTACCTGTATCATACAAGTAAGGATGTCTATAAAATATAGTTACAGGGTTTTAGCCTTTGAATTGTGGAGGAAAGCTGGGGGGACAGTGACGGTGG
Organism: Macaca nemestrina; assembly: GCF_043159975.1. Lineage (NCBI taxonomy): Eukaryota > Metazoa > Chordata > Mammalia > Primates > Cercopithecidae > Macaca > Macaca nemestrina. The sequence continues at coordinate 126,907,154 of NC_092135.1, read as the reverse complement.
TTGTTAACAACAGATTTTAAGGACAGTCACCTAGCTGTGATCCTTTCCCATTTCCTTCTTTTTAACAGAGCCCTGATTGGGATCAAGCATCTACTTCATCCTTTGCTCCAGACAGAGTTACATTTTGTTGTCATGGATTTAACCCAGTGATGGTAAATGTGGTTGGGGTGGGTATATAACTTATGTGTAGGGGGCATATCTCTGTGTGTATTAGTGTGTTCTCATGCTGCTAATAAAGACATACCCAAGACTGGGTAATTTATAAAGGAAAGAGGTTTAATGGACTCACAGTTCCACATGGCTGAGGAGGGCTCACGATCATGGCAGAAGATGAAGGAAGAGCAAAGGGATGCCCTACATGGCGGCAGCCAAGAGAAAATGCTTGTGCAGGGACTCCCATTTATAAAACCATCAGATCTTGTGAGGCATTCAGTATCACAAGAACAGCACAGGAAGACCTACCCTCATGATTTAATTACCTCCCAACAGGTTCCTCCCACAACACATGGGAATTATGGGAGCTACAATTCAAGATGAGATTTGGGTGGGGACACAGTCAAACCATACCACTGTGTCTCTGCTTTCTATTTAACATGGACCAAGAAGCATATAACTTAAATTTTCACAGGCGGTCATTCTGAAGCCATGACAAGACCAGGATGAAGTAGGTATTAAGGAAAAAAATAGCGAGGAAACAGAAAACTATACCTTGTATTTTTTAAACTATATAATTTTGCAACTCTTCATATTATTTCTGAAGACTCCCTACTTCTGAGTATTTTATATGTAAAAGTAAGTTTCATTATTTTTTAACCCAGTTTCTGTCCTGGTTTCTGCTACTTTTGAAAGCAACATAACTATTAACCCTGACTCAGTCTCTGTGCTTTGAAATCCAACAAACGATAGGTGACAAAGGAAAGAGGTAGACAGGTGTTTTCAGAAATTTCTCTGAGTAATTATTTCCATGGTGAAAATATCAGGTACCACAAAAAACTAAGACTTGGGGGGCGGGTGTCATTGAGCCCCTTGGTTCTATTCCGATTATCTGACAGCTCCCAGCTCTGAGTAGACACAAAGCCACATCCTTTCATATCTTTGCTTTGACGGAGTCTGTATTTTAAAATCTCCCTATATCCCTGCTGAGAAGGCTGAGCTAGAGGACATGAACAAGACCTTAAGGGCAAGATTTGATAATAAAACTCATGGTGGAATGGGACCCAGTCATTTATGGAGTGCAGTCATAGATGCTGTCTGCTTCCAGAGTGTTCTGACACTGTAAGCATGTTTCTATGGTACATAGTGACAAAGACTCTCCCTGACCAAACTAGTCAGGCTTGTTTGAACCCTGTGTTCAACTAGGTCTTGGCCTTCCATCCTGGCAGAATCCAGTTTTCGCAAGAACCCTGCTAGGTCAGTTTAGCAAGAGCCCTCACGCCCTTGATCTCTGATCGCCCTGGCCTGCTCTTAGCAAGAATCCTGTGTGGTCAGTCTAACAAAAATGTCCCCATCCTTGATGTCTCCTGTTAGTAATTTTCCCTCTGCCAACATCCATCCCCAGCCCACCTGCTCCTTGGCTAGAAATTTCCACTTGTTCTTGTATTTGAAGTGGAGCCCCATCTCTCCCCAGTTGCTTGCTACAGTCTTGACACTTATTGCAATTGTCCTGAATAAAGTTTTCCTTACCACTTTAGCAAGTGTCAGAATAATTTTCTTTAACAATAGAATTGGTTCAAGGAGTTGGAAATGAGGTGACCTGAGCTTAAAGTGGATCCTGGTTTGTCCAGCAGTTTCCCCTTCCTTCCTTCCTTCCTTCCTTCCTTCCTTCCTTCCTTCCTTCCTTCCTTCCTTCCTTCCTTCCTTCCTTCCTTCCTTCCTTCCTTCCTTCCTTCCTTCCTTTCTTTCTTTCTTTCTTTCTTTCTTTCTTTCTTTCTTTCTTTCTTTCTTTCTTTCTTTCTTTCTTTCTTTCCTTCTTTCTTTTTCTTTCTTTCTTTCTTTTTTTTGGCACTAAATACCCACTTCTAAGAGACTAAAACTCTAGGCTCTAGAACACTGAGAAATAGAGTTTGTTGTGTAAGCCACCAAGACTGGCATTTTTGTCATAGCAGCTGGAGCTATGACAGTGTGTAAACTTTTTCTTTTCATGATTGAATTAATACGAGTATTTTATGTGCAGAATGTGTTGTGGTGTAGGAATGAAGATGGTGAGCAAAGAAGCTAAGGACTCCAAGATGAACACTTTTGTACACTTCTGATTGCTGTAGAAAAACATCACTTATCTGAACTGTCAGTGCCTCAGACTCTTTACCAGGGAAATAGGATTGGCAATTTGTTTTGATCATCACACTGAATAGCAGTGGACAATGTCTAATAATTTTGAACTGAGATGTAAAGGTTAATGGGATAAAAATAGGAGAGAAGCTTAGCCATCCAAAGACATTAGCAAACTGGAATTAAAGAAAACACAGGTAATGGACCAAATGCTTTAGAGGAGCTACAACATGCAGTTGGTTACTTCACACGAAAAACTTTCTCCTTCCCTCTCCCTCTTCCAGTCCGAACCTCATCTGACTTATCTGCATTTTGATCCCAATGGGAAGATCTCAATGTTTAGAAAAATCCCTCATTTTTTGCTGTTACTCATAAATAATCAATAGCTACAACAATGAAAAACATAACAGGAAGTTCTTTTTGGCAGTCATTCCTAACAATTTCAGGATGACTGCTCAGCTGTTTATGACACAAAGCTGTTTAACTTGGGGAAACTGTAACACAGGTAAAATATGGTCTCAAAATGGAGGAATTTAGGCTTTTGAATCTTTTTTAACTCTAGGTTTGTCCTTTCTAGACTCACGGGCACTGAACTCCTTATTAGCCTGTTTTATACACCAGTCAAACCAGTTGTGTTTTAAAATGCATCTGGCAGGCATTATAACCATACTAAGAAGACTTCATTCTAACAGTCCTGCCTCAGGCAGAAGGTTGTTTCCTGAAATGCTCTGGCAATTCCTAAATCTTAATACTATATTCACTTAGACAAAGTGTCTCTCTTTTTCAGATATACATATTTATTAATTCCCAAAAGTCTACCAATGGTAAGTCAGTACCCCACTTTCATTCCCTTGGAGACTGAATATTTCCTGAGCACCTGCTCTAAATCAGAAGACTGAGTAACCCTCTAATAACACATCAGTTACCCATTTCTGAGGCCTCTTTGATTCCCAAATTTCAGTGTGCATCACCTGCACAGCTTGTCAGATCATGGTTTCCTCAGTCTCGTTGCAAGATTCTGTTTTACTATGACTGAGCTGGGGCCTGAGACTGACTTTCCAACACAGTTCTCAGTGATGCTGACACTGACTGTCCATGAACCATGACATGGAAGACACCAAAAGAACTTTGCATCTTGGACTTGAAGTGATAGTAGGCTATGAATCCTCATGCTGAGGGTTGGCAAAAGCCTGTTCCAAGCAGCGTACATGGGCACCATGACCCTCATTGCCATACCTATTGGTACTGCCATCCCAGTAACATACTCTGCTACAGGAGCCAGGAGTTAGCAGCAGTGTTAAATATCAAGTTTCCCATGTCCCTGGTCAAACATGTTCCAAAGCTGGTGGTGAGATACAGGGATCAGGGCCACATTTTTACAAATTGGTTGGTAAGTCAAAGAAGTAGCCAAGTACAGAAATAGGATGATGAATTCCTTGTAATTTCATTTTTTAAAGACCCACAGGAAGTATACACTCACACACATGCCTATGCAATTATATAAATGCATATATATATAAAATCATATTTAATAATGTATACACACAATCATATATAAATATATAATACCTATATAATCATTTAATATATACATATGCTATCATATATGTGTGCGCACATATGCACCACACACACACCATCAACCCATTATTGCATTTTCACACACGTCCGTCTTTAAGTTGATGGAATATTTTTCCCCTCTCATTTATTAGATGCTCATTGTCATTTGTATCTTGATTTCCTCTTCAAAGCTGCCTTTGATAGTCACCTTTTATAAAGATGCTGAGCAGTTGAGGGCTAGTGGTGTGGTACGATGTGATTCTGCTGGCTGGGCACTTTCTGTGAGGGCACCTGACACTGGCAGAGAATAGCTACCATGTCCCTATTCTATGTAAGAGGAAGCCTAAAGGAAGAAGCTGGTCTCCGAGTTCTTGTCTCAGGCCTGTAGGAAATGCTAACTCCACTAAAGGAAAAGTTCTGATGGGAAAGGAGTGTCCTTCTCTCTTGAATCTCATCAGAAGGAGAAGTAGGAGTGCCCTAACCTATCTGTTGTTCGGAATATGACAAAGGCACATTTTTCCTGAGAATACGATGTCAGAGACGTGACTGTTCTCAACAGTACTGTTTTCAACTCTTTTCTTAGAGTGCACGAAGGGTCATTTTTATTGGTTCTCTATGTAAACCAGGGCCATAAAGCCAAGGTGCAATTTAGTGAATGCAATTTGATAGAGGAAAGAATTGGAGAATTTCTGAGATTACTGATATTCTTCTATCTGTTGCCCTCTTCCTTGTGAATAGTCCAATTCAGCAACAAAGGTGAAGCCATGGGCAGGCTAGCTCTCTGTCCTTTCTTGACATTTATAAAGCTGGGCTGCTTTGTGTGAAGGTCAGGCAGTTTTCCTTTCAGTACGGATTCACGTCTGGCTTCTCTGCTTTCATGAGGCCTTCAAGTCAAGGCTTAGCTCTGTTCTCTTCCAAGGGGTTGTCAGGGACTAAAACCCCAAACTCGCTGCTCCCAGTTCAGAGAACCTTATTTGTAGACAACTTCCTAAAGAATATGCTTTTGCCTTTTTCTCTAGACTCTCTAAAATTTGTCTTTGATTCAGTAGCACCAACAGAGAGCGGTTAATATATTAAGATGCTGGTGAAACTATTTCAACTTGACAACACTTTTTATTTGTTGGATATTACGTTGTCTAATTTAAGACATATCAGTAAGAGCAGAAGGGGTCTACTTATCCCACTGGTTTCATCAGCATCAAAAATAAAGCCCTGAATGGCATCTTGAAATTTCTGCGATTTAAAATGTTCCCAGATTTCTCTTTGTGAGTGAATCATTGACTTAATGAAATTTAAATTGTAATTTGTATTTCTAAGTCTATCCAGTGAACATTTATTAAGGCAATTACATTTATGTTTATGAATTTGGAATTTAACCAATAGCAGTTTTATTGGGCAACTCATGAAACCGAGGGCTCTACATGGACCTCTCTTGGTACAAAATCACATTCATTGAGACTTCAACATGGTATAATACCTGTAATTGTAGAACTGCAAATTTTAAGTCTTTTGGGAAAAAAAAAATATGCTAAAAGGAAAGTTCCTCCTTTGTGCATAGTAAACTTTCTCCCAATTATCAGCTTTCTTATATTCTTGAAAGAAACAATAATGACAGGCTGGGCATGGTGGCTCAATTCTGTAATCCCAGCAGTTTGGGAGGCCGAGGCAGGCGTATCACGAGGTCAGGAGTTCAAGAACAGCCTAGCCAACATGGTGAAAACCCAACTCTACTAAAAAATACAAAAATTAGCCGGGCATGGTGGCACTTGCCTGTAAATCCAGCTACTCAGGGGCTGAGGCAGGAGAATTGCTTGAACCTGGGAGGCGGAGGTTGCAGTGAGTGGAGATCATGCCACTGCACTCTAGCATGGGTGACAGAGCAAAACTCTGTCTCAAACAAACAAACAAACAAAACGGCAATGGCAAAAAACCCTATTCATTGCTCTCTTCTCCTTGCCTTTCCAAGCCTCCTCTTCCCAGCTGGGGGGGCTGTCTTCCCCTCTCTTCCCATGCAGACCCTCCCCACAAAAGTGCTCTCAGTCCTCCCTTTCAACACGGGACTGGTAACTAGAGGAAGATTCCAACACCTGACTTCTCCCATTGGGTACAGCCACCTAAAAATTGTAATTCTTCACCAGTTCCAACAGCTTTTCAGAAAGGAGAACCTCTCTGGTATTCTGCAGAGTATTTTCTTTTCCTGTGGAGTAATTTGTATATCCATCCTACAGGGTTGCTTCATGGTCATGTGACTGCACAAGTGGACAGGGCCATGCTCTCTGAAGGGTCTGTTCCTTGGTGAAAGGCTCTGTTGTTACCATCTTGAAATTCCTAATACTTGTGAGTAAGGATCCTTGCATTTCCTTTCTCACTGCACCTGCAGCTGGCCCTGCCCTTGTGGCATCCCTCTGTTCCGAGGAGTTTGAGAAGTGAGGTAGCAACCAGAGGAAAGGAAGCAGGACTGAAAACATCACCAGAGCTGGGTTCAAGAGAAAAGTTGGGGGAGAAAGGATAGGAGCAGTTTCTGGGTTATGGTGTACAGAGCATCCCCACAGATTGCTTGTGCTTGCTTTATTGTGTTTCAGTGCTGAAAGACTGACAAGAGTTTCTTTCTCCTCATTCTGAACCCGAGGCTGAGCAGTTAGACTTTTATCAAGAATTATTAGGATGTGATAGTGACTTACAAAACTTTGAAGCTCTGATGAAAGACCTGAGGAAATGCTGGTTTGAGTTCACACTGGAAAGAAATCTAGCCTCTCTCAGTACTTATCCTGCAGGTCACATTTCAAAGCATTTCAACATTATAATAAATTCTCTATTAGGCTCCTCTGCTAGTAAAACAAAAAGCATTTTCTTTAATCCTTAATCAACTTGTCATTTATTTATATGACAATTGAAAATTTTGTTCCTCTTCCTTTTTTTAAAGAGTAATATAAAATTCTTTTTTTAAATGAAAAAGTTATTTTATGTTGTTTTTGGTTTTATAGAAATGTTTGGGAACAATATATAGAGATGTAGTAAGCATAGTTATTACTTCTGGAGTATTGTGTTAGACCAATGTTGATGGAGAGTTTATTATCTGAGCTGAACTGCCACAGAAAGAAGCCCTTGTTTCCTCTTCATGCCCCCAGTGTAAAACAAGACCTGGCACACAAAAACACTCCATAAAAATTTATGGAAAGTATAACATTGAAAATTTTGCAGAGGAGCCATGCACAGTGGCTCATGCGTATAATCCACAGAGTGATACCTCATCTCTACTAAAATTAAGAAAAAAAAAATTAGCCAAGCATGGTGGTGAACATCTGTAGTACCAGCTACTTGGAGAGTCGACGTGGGAAGATCCCTTGAGCCCAGGAGGTTGAGGCTGCAGTGAGCCATGATCACACCACTGTACTCCAGTCTGGGGAATAGGTGAGATCCTGTCTTAAAAAAAAATTTGAATTCCAATAAAAAGGCACAAAAATAATTTTAAAATGTTTTGCTTTATAGTAATATGTACTATATTGATTTCCATTAGGCACTTTACATAAATTACCTACACTAAGCTTTATGTTAACCTTATAAATTACTATTATGAGTTTCATTTCGAGATGGAGAATTGAGGTTCAAAGAGATCAATAGTTTTTCCCAGGTCCACCTATTTTTAAAAGTTTCTTAATAGACTTTGGTAAGTATGTAACCTAATTATGAATAAGGATGTTTTCAATCTGAATAAGCTGTGGACTAATAACACTTTATATTCTACTGTAGAAAATTGAAGAATTGAAAATTGAAACATAAAGAAAAGTACAACATTCCAAAGAGCCTCCTCACTGACTCACTCAAAGGATGAGCAAATGGATAGGAAACTAATAAAGAGGACGCATGCTTCTCAGCAGTCAACTCAGACCCCCTGGAACACTGTTGCAGCCTCAATCTCCCAGGAGTGAGGGAAATTTTAAACATTGAGGTAGTAAACAATAATAAGCAGTTTATGATATATAGTGACTCCACCTTTTACTTCCGATGGCTCTTGGGTAATAGAAATTGACCCCAGGATGAACAGGAAGGCAAGGTATAAGTCTGTGGTTCAAGCTACACAAAGGAACAGGGTACAGGGAGAGTTCTGATGCCAGCTCCCCACCGAGGGGCTCAGCGCTTGTCCTTTTAAGGAAGTTGAGGTGGGAAAAAGGAGAGATATGTAGGCATGTTTAGGCGGGGTCTTCTTTGTACCTGAATAGGAATTGTCATGCCATAACATGTGTTGCACATACAGAAAATGGCAGATAGGACCTGTCTTGGGCAGAGATTTTAGTATTACAATGAGATTATAATGAGAAAAAAGTAAATGAAAGGTTAAACAAAAGTCGGTGAAAGGTCAGAACTGAAGTCCATCTTGTCCCCAATCAGCTGGATCTGGTGAGGTTCTTATCAGGAATGGCAGAGTCGCACGTTAGCAACCTTGGAAGACATTACTCCAGGAGATAAATGGTTAGGTTCTTCCTTTTATGGTTAGGCATTTTGCCTGGTTGTCTAGGTTACGAGGTGTCCCCCTTTCTGCTACTGATTTGGGTCAGCTTGTTGAGGGAGACAAGAAGGCAGGGGAGGGGATATGCACAAACATGTGAGGTTCATTGGGATCCTAATTACCATGTCTCTCATCTGCCAGAACCAAGTCTCCTTCCTATATTGTCTTACTTCACCTTTAAATATTAATTGAAAATTGCAGATTAAAACAAAAATGAATCTCCCAAGGAGATGATTTGCAAATAATGTAAATAAATATCTGATATGGTTTGGCTGTATCCCTACCCAAATCACACCTTGAACTGTAATAATCCCCACATATCAAGAGCAGGGCCAGGTGGACATAATTGAATCATGGGGGCAGTTTCCCCCATACTGTTCTTGTGGTAGTGAATAGTCTCATAAGAGCTGATGGTTTTATAAATGGGAGGTCTGCTGCACAAGACCTCCTGTCTGCTGCCATGTAAGACATGTTTTTGCTTCTCCTTTGCCTTCCATCATGGTTATGAGGCTTCCCCAGCCATGCTGAACTGTGAGTCCATTAAACCTCTTTCCTTTATATATCACCCAGTCTTGGGTATGTTTTATTAGCAGCATGAGAATGCTGACACAATTTCTGTCCTCAGAAAGGTGGAGGATAACTCTCCCCTCCTTAAGTGTGGGCTGCACATAGTGACTATCTTTCAAAGAGGACAGTATGGAAGGGGGCTAAAAGAGTCACTTGATAGTGGAGAAATCTGACAAATATGACTTCAGCCAGGTGATCAAGGTCGACATCAACAATAAAAAGTCATGTTGACAGTGTGTATTCTTGACATGAGGTCATGAGATGGTACTTTACCTCCACGGTCGCAATCTCCAAAATCCAAACCCCTATCTAACTAAGAAAAGCATCAGACACACCCCAACTGAGGGAGGGTGGTTCTACAAAACACATGACCAGTACCCCTCAAAACTGTCATAAAACTGTCATAAGAAACAGAGACTATGAGACTCAGAGTCAAGAAGATCCTAAGGAGACATGATGACTAAATGTAATATGATATTCCAGAAGGGATCCTGGAACAGAAAAAGGATGAGGTAAACACTAAGGAAACTGGAAAAAGTTAATGTAGTAAGTACCAATATTGGTTTATTAATTGTGACAACTGTAAAATATTAATAATAGGGGAACTGTGTATGTGATTAATAGGAACTCTACAATCTCCTCAATTTTTCTATAAATGTAAAGCTATTCTAAAATAAAGTGTTTATTTTTAAAAAATGGAAAAGGGAGTTTTACTATAGACTTAGCCCTATTAAATTACTAGAAAGCTTTCTTGATTGAGTTGTTTTTGCTACAAAACCAAAAGACATGCTTGATGAACATTTCATAACCAACTTAATGATGATTATCTCCCACAAAACAGAAGAAACCATGCTGTCCCATAATGAACTTGTTGCCTCTAGCATGCACTCACCCCAGATTGAAAGCAGGGAGTCAGAGGCAGTTAGAAGGAGCAGGTGGTATCTGATGACCAGGCTGTGACTTCAGGTCTTTAGAAGGCCCAGGAAGTGAGGCAGTCTCCCTCCTAAGTGCCTACCCTTCCTGAAGCAAGGGCTGAAAGAGCCAGGAGGGTTTAGTTTAGTGTGTTCCAAATGAGTTAATGGGTGACATACCAGTGAGTATTTTCTATCACATTAATTTTAATGTATTCTACTTGTCTGATGTAAAAGACTCAAAATGACCTCCCAGTGTTCCTAATTAGTGCTCTCAGTACAACTTCTTTATTGTTTCTTAGAAGTGGCTTTTGCTATGTTTCTAAATTTAGAAAAAAGTCATAATTTATATAAGTTTTGCATATACCTTGGGAATTGAATAGGAGATTAATATCTATGTGGAATTATCATAAGTAAAACAATTTATTAAGATAATACAGTGTTAGAAAAGGTTTAATGAGACTTTCATAAAGACGTGTGAACCACAGATTTTCTGTGGCAGATGCATAGGCACATGTCTTGCTTGTGAAACACTGATTAAAAGTGCTATGTGGCATGGAAGATAAGAAAGGAGCCCATGTTTATAAAATCAAACTGTAAATTTAACCGTAGGTATAAATCAATAATCTCAATTTTAAAAATAGTTCAAAGATTGCATATTTTGGTCTGTTATTTAAACATTATTTTATAATTTGGAGGTAAGCAGAACAAGATGGCAGACTAGAAGGCTCCACCAATCATCCCCCAAAGCAAGGACAGTAATTTAACAACTATCTACACACAAAAAAATGTACCTCCAAACAAACCAAAAATCAGGTGACCACTCAGAGTACTTGGTTTTAACTTCATATCACTGAAAGAGGCACTGAAGATGTAGAAAAATCAGTCTTGACTTGCTGATGCCACCTTACCCCCAACCCCCCGCAGTGGCAGTATGGCACAGAGAGCATTTCTCTGGGCTGGAGCGTGGAAGGGCATGAACAATTGTGAGACATTGAATTCAGTGCTGTCCTGTTAGAGCAGAAAGAAAAACCAGACCAAACTCAGCTGTTGCCTGCCCATGGAGGGAGTATTTAAATTAACTCAAATCACAGGGGAATCACTGATCCCAACTGTCAGAACCTGGGTTCCCACAAGTCTCGCCACCTCAGGCTAAAGTGCTTTGGTGCTGTAAATAAAATTGGCAGATGGACTACTTCCATAAACTCTGATATTTTTAGGCAAGTCCTAGTACTGAACTGGGCCCAGAGCTAGTAGACTGTAGGGATGGCACACGACCTACTGAGACACCAGCAGAGGTGGCAAAAGAAATGCTGGTGTCACCCTTATCCTAACTACAGGCTGTACAGCTCACAGCTCCAAAAGAGACCCTTTCCTTCTGCTTGAGGAGAGGAGAGGGAAGAGTGGGGAGGACTTTGTCTTGCATCTTGGATACCAGTTCAGCTAACAGCAGAATAGAGCACTGGTCAGAGTGATGAGACCCCCTTTCCAAGCCCTAACTCCCAGATGACATTTCTACACATCCCTTGGGCCAGAAGGGAAACCACTGCCTTGAAGGGAAGAATCCAATTCTGGCAGCATTCATCACCTACTAACTGAAGAGCCGTTGGGCCCTGAATAACCAGCAGTGATACCCAAGTACTACATTGAGGGCCTTTGGTAAAACCTTGAGTTGTGCTAGCTTCAAGTGAGAGCACATTTTCAGCTGTTTTGGCTTCAGGGTGAGACTTCTTTTGCTTGAGAAAAGCAGAGGGAAAAGTAAAGGGCACTTTGACTTGCACCTTAGGTACCAGCTCAACCATACCAGGGTAGCACACCAAGCAGGCTGTTGGGTATCCTGATTCCAGGACTTGGCTTTTGAACAGAATTTCTGGACCTACCCCGGGCCAGAGGGAAGCCCACTGCCCTGAAGGCCTAGTTCCAGGCCAAGCAGCATTAATCACAAGCTGACTGAAGAGCCCTTGGGTCTCAAGGGAAAATAAATGGTAGTCTGGTAGTACTCCTTGTGGTCCTGTGGTAGTGGTGGCCATGGGGTGAGGCTCCTCTGCCTTTAGAAAGGAGAGAGAAGACTGGGAAAGACTGTGCTTTGTGGATTGAGTGCCTGCTCAGCTACAGTACAATAGAGCACCACATAGACTTCTAAGATTTTTTAGTCCAGTCCCTGGCTCCCAGCACCTCTGGACCTGCCTGAGACCTGGGGAATATAGCCACCCTGGAGGGAAGGGCATAGGCCTGGCTGGCTTAACCATCTACTGATTGTAGAGCCCCAGGGCCGTGAGTAAACAGAGGAAGTAGCCAGGGAGTAGATACAGCAGGCCTTGGGTGAGACCCAATGTTGTGCTAGCTTCAAGACTGACCTAGTACAGTCACAGTGGTGGTAGCCACAGAGGTGCTTGTGTCACTCCACCCCCAGCTTCAGGTGGTCCAAAATGCAGAGAACAACTCTTTTTGTTATAGGGAAAGTAAGGGAAGAGAACAAGAGTCTCTGGTAATGCAGAGAATTCTCCCAGATCTTATCTAAGACCATCAAGGCAGTACCTCTAAGAGTCTAAAAGAACCATGATGTGACTGGGCTTGGGGTGCCCCCTAAAGCAGATATAGCTTAGATAACAACATCCAAGTCCTTTTGAATACCTGGAAAGCCTTCCCAAGAAGAATTAGTATAAAAAAGCCCAGACTGTGATGACAATAATAAATACCTAACTCTTCAATGCCCAGACACAGATGAACATCTACAAGTATCAAGACAATCCAGAGAAACATGACTTCACCGAATGAACTAAATAAGCCACCAAGGACCAAACCTGGAGAAACAGAGGTATGTGACCTTTAATAGACAGAACTCAAAATAGCTATTTTTAGGAAACTCTAAGAAATTCAAGATAACACAGAGAAGAAATTCAGAATTCTTCTAAATAAATTTAACAAAGACTTTGAAATAATTAGAAAGAATCAAGCAGTAATTCTGGAGCTGAGAAAGAAAACTGGCATGCTGAAGAACATATCAAAGTCTTTTAATGGCAAAATTGATCAAGCAGAAGAAAGAATTAGTGAGCTTGACGATAGGTGGTTTGAAAATCTACAATGAGAGGAGACTAAAAAAGAAGGAAGCATGCCTCCAGAATGTAGAAAGTAGCCTCAAAAGGGCAAATCTGAAAGTTATTGGCTTTAAAGAGGAGGTAGAGAAAAAGACAGACGTAGAGAATTTATTCAAAGGGATTACAGAGAATTTTTCAAACCTAGAGAAAGATATAAATAATCAAGTACAAGAAAGTTTCAGAACACGTGGAGATTTAACCCAAAGACTACCTCAAGGCATTTAATAATCAAACTCCCAAAGATCAAGGATAAAGAAAGAATCCTAAAAGCATCAAGGGAAAAGAAACAAATAACTTATAATGGAGCTCCAGTACATCTGGCAGCAGGTTTTTGAGTGGAAGCTTTCCAGGCCAGGAGAGAGTAGCATGACATATTTAAAGCTCTGAAGGGAAAAAATAAAAGCTTTACCCTAGCATAGTATATTCAATGGACATATTCTTCAAACACGAAGCAGAAATAAATATTTTCCCAGACAAATAAAAGTTGAGGAATTTTATCAACACCAGACATGTCCTGAAAGAAATGTTAAGGGGAGTACTTAAATCAGAAAGGATAGGGTGTTAAAGAGAAATAAGTAATCACTTGAAAATACAAAACTGACTATAATAGTAATAGTAGGTACACAAACAAACAGAATTATATAACACTGTAACAGTGATGTGTAAACTGCTCCTGTCCTAAGTGTAAAAATTAAAGAAAGAAGCAAACAAAAACAGTAACTACAACAACTTTTCAAGAAATAGACAGTACAATAAGATATAAATAAAAACAACAAAAAGTTAAAAAGTGGGGGGAAAGTAGAGGTGTAGAGTTTTTATTAGTTTTCCTTTTGCTTGTTGTTTATACAAACAGTTTTAAGTTGTTTTCAGGTTAAAATAATAGGTTATAAGATAGTATTTTCAATACTCGTGCTAACCTCAAACCAAAAACATGTAATTAATATACAAAAAAATCAATAAACTAAATCATATCATGTGAGAAAATCACATTGACTAAAAAGAAGGCAGGAAAGAAAGAAAGAAGGAAGGGAGAGAAGACAACAAAACAACCAGAAAAGAAATAACAAAATGACAGGAGTAAGTCCTAACTTATCGATAATAACATTGAATGTCAATGGACTAAACTCTTTCGATCAAAAGAAATAGAGTGGAATTGCAAATTGTGCTATAAACATGCATGTGCAAGTATGTCTTTTCATATAATGACTTTGTTTCCTCTAGGTGGGACCCAGTGGTGGGATTACTGGATCAAATGATAGTTCTACCTTTACTTCCCTAAGGAATCTCCACACTGTTTTCCATAGTAGTTGTATTAGTTTACACTCCTACCAGCAATATAACAGTGTTCCCCTTTCACCATATCCACCCCAACATCTATTGTTTTTTTATTTTTTGATAAGAGCCATTCTTGTAGGAGTAAGGTGGTATCGTATTGTGGTTTTAATTTGCATTTCCCTGATGATTAGTTATTTTGAGCATTTTAAATATGTTTGTGGGCCATTTTTATATCTTCTTTTGAGAATTGTCTATTCATGTTTTTAGCCTACTTTTTGATAGGATTGTTTTTTTGTTTGTTTGTTTGTTTTCTTCCTAATTTGCTTGAGCTCCTTGTAAATTCGGGATATTAGTCCTTTGTTAGACGTATAGATTATGAAGATTTTCTCTCACTCTGTCAGTTGTCTGTTTACTCTGCTGACTGTTACTTTTGCCATGCAGAAACTCTTTAGTTTAATTAAATCCCACTTATTTATCTTTGTTTTGGTTGCATTTGCTTTTGGGTTCTTAGTCATAACATTTTTGCCTAAGCCAATGTCTAGAAGAGATTTTTAATGTTGTCTTCTAGAATTTTTATAGTTTCAGGTCTTAGGCTTAAGTCCTTGACTCCCCTTAAGCTTATTTTTGTATAAGGTGAGAGATGAGGATCCAGTTTTATTCTCCTACATGTGGCTTTCCAATTATCCCAGAACCATTTGTTGAACAGAGTATCCTTTCCATACTCTATATTTTTCTTTCTTTGTCAAAAATCAGTTGGCTGCAGGTATTTGGATTTAGTTTTGGATTCTCTATGCTGTTCCACTGGTCATGTGTTCCTATTTTTATATCGGGTCCATACTGTTTTGATGACTATGGCCTTATAGTATAGTTTGAAATCAGGTAACGTGATGCCTCCAGATTTGTTCTTTTTGCTTAGTCTTTCTTTGGCTGTTTGGGCTCTGTTTTGTTTCCATATGAATTTTAGAATTGCTTTTTCTAGTTCTGAGAAGAATAATGGTGAAATTTCTATGGAAATTACATTGAATTTGTAGATAGCTTTTGGCAGTGTGGTCATTTTCACAATATTGATTCTAGCCATCTGTGAGCATGGGATGTGTTTCCATTTGTTTGTGTCATCTATGATTTCTTTCAGCAGTGTTTTGTAGTTTTCCTTGCAGAGGTCTTTCATCTCCTTAGTTAGGTGTATTCATTAGTGTTTTAATTTTGGTGCAGCTATTGTAAAATGGGTTGAGTTCTTGATTTGATTCTCAGCTTGGTCACTGTTGGTGTATAGCAGAGCTACTGATTTGTGTACATTAATTTTGTTTCCTGAAACTTTGCTGAATTCTTTTATCAGTTCTAGGAGCTTTTGTGGGGGGAGTCTTAGGGTTTTCTACATGATACAATCATATCAGCAAACAGCAACAGTTTGACTTCTGTTTACTGATTTGAATGTCCTTTATTTCTTTCCCTTGTCTGATTGCTCTGGTTAGGACCTCCAGGAGTACTATGTTGAATAGAAGTGGTAAGAGTGGGCACCTTTGTCTTGTTTCAGTACTCAGAGGGAATTATTTCAACTTTTCCCCATTAAGTATTATGTTGGCTGTGGGTTTGTAATAGATGGCTTTTATTACTCTGAGGTATGTCCCTTGTATGCCGATTTTGCTGAGGGTTTTAATGCTAAAGGGATACTTGACTTTGTCAAATGCTTTTCTGCATCTGTTAAGATGATCAGGTGATTTTTGTTTTTAATTCTGTTTATGTGGTGTACCACATTTATTGACTTGCGTATGTTAAATCAGCCCAAATGCCCATCAATCAATGAATGAATAAAAAAGTGGCATATATTATGGAATACAACTTAGCCATAAAAAGGAATCAATTAATGGCATTCACAGCAACCTGGTTGTAATTGGACACTATTATTCTAAGTGAAGTAACTCATGAATGGAAAACCAAACATTGTATGTTCTCACTCATAAGTAGGAGCTAAGCTATGAGGAAGCAAAGGCATAAGAATGATACAATGACTTTGGGGGATTGGGGAAAAGTTGGAAGGTGGGTGAGAAATAAAAGACTACAAATTGAGTTCATATATATTGCTTGCATGATGTGTGCACCAAAGTCTAACAAATCACCACTAAAGAATTTACTCATGTAACCAAATACCACCTGCTCCTCAAAAACCTATGGAAATAAAAAAAATTTAAAAATACAGAATTACCTATTTTTTAAAAAGACATAGAGTGGCTGAATGGATTTTTTAAAAGGAACCATTAATTTGTTGCCAAAAAGAAACACACTTCACACATAAAGACACATATAGACTGAAAATAAACAGATGGAAAAATATATTTAGTGCCAATGAAAATCAGAAAAGGGCAGGAGTAGCTATACAATAGATTGAAATCAGATACAATAGATTTCAACACAAAACTATAAGAAGAGACAATAAATTTCACTGTGTAGTGATAAAGGGGTCAAATCAGCAAGAGGACATAACAATTTTAAATATATATGTACCCAACACTGGAGCACACATGCGTATAAAGAAAATATTTTTAGAACTAAAGAGAGAGATAGACTCCAATACAATAATAGCTGGAGACTTCAACACCCCACTGAGCAGATCTTCCAGACAAAAAATTAACACAAAAAATTGGACTTAATCTGCACTGTAGACAAAATGGACAAAATATATATTTACAGAATATTTCATCCAGTGGCTGCAGAATACACATTTCTCGCCTCAGCATGAGTCATTCTCAAGGATAGACCATATGTTAGGTTAAAAAAAACAAGTCTTAAGACATTTTAAAAATTAAAATATTATCAAACATTTTCTTTGACTACAATGGACTAAAACTAGAAACCAGCAACAAGAAGAATTTTGGAAACTATAGAAACACATGAAAATTAGACAATATGCTCCTGAGTGACCAGTGAGTCAATGAATAAATTGAGAAGAACACTGAAAAATTTCTTGAAACAAATGATAATGAAAACACACATACCAAAATCTATGAGATACAGCAAAAGCAGTACAAAGAAGGACGTTTATAGCTGTAAGTGCCTACATCAAATAAAGAAGAACAACTTCAAATAAACAACCTAACAATGCATCTTAAAGAAAGAGAAGAACAAGAGCAAACCAAATCCAAACTTAATAGAATAAAAGAAACAATAAAGATCAGAGAAGAAACAAATTAAACTGAATGAAGAAAACAATACAAAAGATCAACGAAACAAAAAGTTGGTTTTTCAAAAGTTAAGCAAAATTGGAAAATGTTTGGCCAGACTGACTAAGAAAAAAAGAGAGAATATCCAAATAAATAAAATCAGAGATGAAAAAGTAGACACCACAACTGATACTGCAAAAATTCAAATGACCGTTAGTGGTTACTATGAGCAACCATCTGCCAATAAATTGGAAAATCTAGAAGAAATGGAAAATTTCTTAGAAACATACAACCTACCAAGATTGAACGAGGAAGAAATCCAAAACCTGAATAGACCAATAATAAGTAATGAGATTTAAGCCATAATAAAAATTCTCCCAGTAGAGAAAAGCCTGGGACCTGATAGCTTCACTGCTGAATTCTACGAAACATTTAAAGAAAAACTAATACCAATCATACTCAAACTGTTCTGACAAATAGAAGAGGAGGGACTACTTACAAACTCATCCTACAAGGCCAGAATTACCTTGATTCGGTACCAGAATTACCTGATACCGAAAAGAAAAATATATCAAAAATAAAGAAAACTACAGGTCAGTATCTGATAAATATTGATGCAAAAATTCTCAGCAAAATACTAGCAAAGTGAATTCAATGATACATTAAAAAAATCATTCATCATCACCAAATGGGATGTATATCCAGGTTGCAAGGATGATTCAACATGTGCAAATCATTCAATGTGATACATCACATCAACAGAATGAAGGATACAAACTATATGATCATTTCAATTGATGTTGAAATAGCATGTGATAAAATTCAACATCCCTTCATAATAATAATTCTCAAAAAACTGGGAATAGATAGAACATACCTTAACATAATAAAAGCCATATAAAACATATCCACAGCTAGTATCATACTGAATAGGGAAGAAATGAAAGTCTTTTCTCTAAGATTTGGAACATGACAAGGATGCCCATTTTCACCACTATTATTCAACAGAATACTCAAAGCCCTAACTAGAGCAATCAGAAAAGAGAAAGAAATAGAGAGATCCAAGATGGCCAAATAGGAACAGCTCCAGTCTACAGCTCCCAGCATAAGCAACACAGAAGATGGGTGATTTCTGCATTTCCAACTGAGGTACCGGGTTCATTTCACTGGGACTTGTTGGAAAGTGGTGCAGCCCACAGAGTGCAAGCTAAAGCAGGGTGGGGCATTGCCTCACCCGGGAAGCCCAAGGGGTCGGGGAATTCCCTTTCTAGCCAAGGGAAGCCATGAAAGATGGTATCTGGAAAATCAGAACACCCCCACCCTAATATTGCACTTTTCCAATGGTCTTAGCAAAAGGCACACCAGGAGATTATATCCCGTGCCTGGTTTGGAGGATCCCATGCCCACAGAGCCTTGCTCACTGCTAGCACAGCAGTCCAAGATCGAACTGTGAGGCGGCAATGAGGCTGAGGGAGGGGAATCCGCCATTACTGAGGCTTGAGTAAGCAAACAAACTGGACTGGGTGGAGCCCTGCAGCTCAAGGAGGCCTGCTTGCCTCTGTAGACTCCACCTCTGGGGGCAGGGCATAGTTGAACAAAAGGCAGCAGAAACTTCTGCAGACTTAAACATCCCTGTCTGAAAGCTTTAAAGAGAGTAGTGGTTGTCCCAGCGTGGAGTTTGAGATCTAAGAACAGACAGACTGCCTTTAAGTGGGTCCCTGACCCCTGAGTAGCCTAACTGGGAGACACCTCCTAGTAGGGACCAATTGGCACCTCATACAGCCAGGTGCCCCTCTGAGATGAAGCTTCCAGAGGAAAAATCAGGCAGCAACATTTGCTGTTCTGCAATAGTTGCTGTTCTGCAGCCTCTGCTAGTGATACCCAAGCAAACAGGGTCTGGAGTGGACCTCCAGCAAACTCCAACAGACCTGAAGCTGAGGGTCCTGACTGCTAGAAGGAAAACTAAAACAGAAAGGAATAGCATCACCATCAACAAAAAGGATATCCACACCAAAGCCCCATCCGTAGGGCACCATCGTCAAAGAGTAAAGGTAGATAAAACCACAAAGATGGGGAGAAACAAGAGCAGAAAAACTGAAAATTCTAAAAACCAGAGTGCATCCTCCAAAGGAATTCAGCTCCTTGCCAGCAATGAAACAAAGCTGAATGGAGAATGACTTTGACAAGTTGATGGAAGTAGGCTTCAAAAGATCGGTAATAATAAATTTCTCAGAGTTAAAGGAGAATGTTTAAACCCATTGCAAAGAAGCTAAAAGCCTTGAAAAAAGATTAGATGAATGGCTAACTAGAATAAACAGTGTAGAGAAGACCTTAAATGACCTGATGGAGCTGAAAAACACGGCACGAGAACTATGTGATGCATGCACAAGCTGCGGCAGCTGATTCGATCAACTGCAAGAAAGGGTATCAGTGATTGAAGATCAAGTGAATGAAAAGAAGTGAAAAGAGAAGTTTAGAGAAAAAAAAGTAAAATGAAATGAACAAAGCCTCCAAGAAATATGACACTATGTGAAAAGACCAAATCTACGTCTGTTTGGTGTACCTGAAAGTGACGGGGAGAATGGAACCAAGTTGTAAAATACTCTTCAGGATATTATCCAGGAGAACTTCCCCAAATTAGCAAGGCAGGCCAACATTCAAATTCAATAAATACAGAGAATGCCACAAAGATACTCCTAGAGAAGAGCAACCCCAAGACACATAATTGTCAGATTCACCAAGGTTGAAATGAAGGAAAAAATGTTAATGGCAGTCAGAGAGAAACATTGGGTTACCCGCAAAGGGAAGTCCATCAGACTAACAGCGGATCTCTCAGCAGAAACTCTACAAGTCAGAAGAGAGTGGGGGCCAATATTCAACATTCTTAAAGAAAAGAATTTTAAACCCAGAATTTCATATCCAGCCAAACTAAGCTTCATGAGTGAAGGAGAAATAAAAGCCTTTATAGACAAGCAAATACTGAGAGATTTTGTCACCACCAGTCCTGCCTTACAAGAGCTCCTGAAGGAAGCACTAAACATGGAAAGGAACAACTGGTAACAGCCACTGCAATAACATGCCAAATTGTAAAGACCATCAATGCTAGGAAGAAACTGCATCACTTAATGAGCAAAATAGCCAGCTAACATCGTAATGACAGGATAAAATTCACACATAACAATATTACCCTTAAATGTAAATGGGCTAAATACCCCAATTAAAAGACACAGACTGGCAAGTTGGATAAAGAGTCAAGACCCATCAGTGTGCTGTGTTCAGGAGACTCATCTCATGTGTGGAGACACACATAGGCTCAAAATAAAGGGATGGAGGAAGATCTACCAAGCAAATGGAAAGCTAAAAAAAGCAGGGGTTGCAAACCTAGTCTCTGATAAAACAGACTTTCAACCAACAAAGATCAAAAGAGACAAAGACGGCCACTACATAATGGTAAAGGGATCAATTCAACAAGAAGAGCTAACTAACCTAAATATATATGCACCCAATACAGGAGCACCTAGATTCATAAAGCAAGTCCTTAGAGACTTACAAAGAGACTTAGACTCCCATACAATAATAATGGGAGACTTCAACACCCCACTGTCAACATTAGACAGATCAACGAGACAGAAAGTTAACAAGGATATCCAAGACTTGAACTCAGCTCTGCACCAAGCAGACCTAATAGACATCTACAGAACTCTCCACCCCAAATCAACAGAATATACACTCCTCTCAGCACCACATCACACTTATTCCAAAACTGACATCGTTGGAAGTAAAGCACTGCTCAGCAAATGTAAAAGAAAAGAAATTATAACAAACTGTCTATCAGACCACAGTGCAATCAAACTAGAACTCAGGATTAAGAAACTCACTCAAAACCACACAACTACATGGAAACTGAACAACCTGCTCCTGAATGACTACTGGGTAAATAACGAAATGAAGGCAGAAATAAAGATGTTCTTTGAAACCAATGAGAACAATGACACAACATACCAGAATCTTTGGGACACATTTAAAGCAATGTGTAGAGGGAAACTTATAGCACTAAATACCCAGAAGAGAAGGCAGGAAAGATCTAAAATTGACACCCTAACATCACAATTAAAAGAACTAGAGAAGCAAGAGCAAAAACATTCCAAAGCTAGCAGAAGGCAAGAAATAACTAGGATCAGAGCAGAACTGAAGGAGATAGAAGACTAATAAAGAAGAAAAGAGAGAAGAATCAAATAGATGCAATAAAAAATGATAAAGGGGATATCATCACTGATACCACAGAAATACAAACAATCATCAGAGAATACTATAAACACCTCTATGCAAATAAACTAGAAAATTTAGAAGAAATGGATAAATTCCTGGACACACACACCATCCCAAGACTAACCCAGGAAGAAGTTGAATCCCTGAATAGACCAATAACAGGCTCTGAAATTGAGGCAATAATTAACAGCCTACCAACCAAAAACAGTCGAGGACAAGACAGATTCACAGCTGAATTCTACCAGAGGTACAAAGAGGAGCCGATACCATTCCTTCTGAAACTATTCCAATCAATAGAAAAAGAGGGAATCCTCCCTAACTCATTTTATGAGGCCAGCATCATCCTGATACCAAAGCCTGGAAGAGACATAATAAAAAAAGAGAATTTTGACCAATATCCCTGATGAACATCGATGCAAAAATCCTCGATAATATACTGGCAAACCAAATACAGCAGCACATCAAAAAGCTTATCCACCACAATCAAGTTGGCTTCATCCCTGGGATGCAAGGCTGATTCAACATATGCAAATCAATAAACATAATCCATCATATAAACAGAACCAAAGACAAAAACCACATGATTATCTCAATAGATGCAGAAAAGGCCTTCGATAAAATTCAACAGCCCTTCATGATAAAAACTCTCAATAAACTAAGTATTGATAGGACATATCTCAAAATAATAAGAGCTATTTATGACAAACCCACAGCAAATATCATACTGAATGGGCAAAAACTGGAAGCATTCCCTTTGAAAACTGGCACAAGACAGGAATGCCCTCTCTCACCACTCCTATTTAACACAGTGTTGGAAGTTCTGGCCAGGGCAATCAGGCAGGAGAAAGAAATGAAGCTGTTCAATTAGGAAAAGCAGAAGTCAAATTGTCCCTGTTTGCAGATGACATGATTGTATATTTAGAAAACCCCATCGTCTCAGCCCAAAATCTCCTTAAGCTGACAAGCAAATACAGCAAAGTCTCAGGAAACAAAACCAATGTGCAAAAATCACATGCATTCCTATAAACCTGTAACAGACAAACAGAGAGCCAAATCATGAAGGAACTCCCATTCACAATTGCTTCAAAGAGAATAAAATACCTAGGAATCCAACTTACAATGGATGTGAAGGACCTCTTCAAGGAGAACTACAAACCACTGCTCAAACAAATGAAAGAGGACACAAACAAGTGGAAGGACATTCCATGCTCATGGATAGGAAGAATCAATATCGTGAAAATGACCATAATGCCCAAGGTAATTTATAGATTCAAAGCCATCCCCATCAAGCTAACAATGACTTTCTTCACAGAATTGGAAAAAACTACTTTAAAGTTCATATGGAAACAAAAAAGAGTCCGCATTGCCAAGACAATCCTAAGCAAAAAGAACAGAGCTGGAGGCATCACGCTACCTGACTTCAAACTATATGACAAGGCAATAGCAACCAAAACAGCATGGTACTGGTACCAAAACAAAGATATAGAACAATGGAACAGAACAGAGCCCTCAGAAATAATACCACACATCTACAACCATCTGATCTTTGACAAACCTGACAAAAACAAGAAATGGAGAAAGGACCTATTTAATAAATGGTGCTTGGAAAACTGGTTAGACACATGTAGGAAGCTGAAACTGGATCCCTTACTTACACCTTATAAAAAATTAATTCAAGATGGATTAAAGACTTAAATGTTAGACCTAGGAACCATAAAAACCCTAGAAGAAAACCTAGGCAATACCCTTCAGGCCATAGGCATGGGCAAGGACTTCATGACTAAAACAACAAAAGCAATGACAACAAAAGCCAAAATAGACAAATTGGATCTAATCAAACAAAAGAGCTTCTGCACAGCAGAAGAAACTACTATCAGAGTGAATAGGTAACCTACAGAATGCAAGAAAATTTTTACACTCTACCCATCTGACAAAGGGCGAACATCCAGAATCTACGAAGAACTTAAAGAAAGTGATAAGAAAAAATCAAACAACCCCATCAAAAAGTGGGTGAAGGATATAATCAGACACTTCTCAAAAGAAGACATTTATGCAGCTAACAGACACATGAAAAAATTCTCATCATCACTGGTCATCAGAGAAATGCAAATCAAAACCACAATGAGATACCATCTCATTCTACCAGTTAGAATGGTGATCATTAAAAAGTCAGGAAACAACAGGTGCTGGAGAGGATGTGGAGAAATAGGAACACTTTTACACCGTTGGTGGGAGTATAAACTAGTTCAGCCATTGTGGAAGACAGTGTGGCAATTCCTCAAGGATCTAGAACCAGAAATACCATTTGTCCCAGCAATCCCATTACTGGGTATATACCCAAAGGATTATAAGTTATGCTACTATAAAGACACATGCACACGCATGTTTACTGCAGCACTATTCACAATGTCAAAGACTTGGAATCAACCCAAATGTCCATCACCGATAGACTGGATTAAGAAAATGTGTCACATATACACCATGGAATACTATGCAGCCATAAAAAAGGATGAATTCATGTCCTTTGTAGGGACATGGATGAAGCTGGAAACCATCATTCTGAGCAAACTATTGCAAGGACAGAAAAACAAACACTGCATGTTCTCACCCATAGGTGGGAATCGAACAATGAGAACACTTGGACACCGGGTGGGGAACATCACACACTGGGGCCTGTCGTGGGGTGGTGGGACGGGGGAGGGATGGCATTAAGAGAAATGCCTATTGTAGATGATGAGTTAATGGGTGCAGCACACCAACATGGCACATGTATATGTATATGTAACAAACCTGCATGTTGTGCACATGCACCCTAGAACTTAAAGTATAATTTTAAAAAAGAAAGAAAAATAAAAGAGAAAGAGCTAAAGTGCATCCAAATTTGAAACGAGGTCAAATTATTCTTATTTGCAGATGATATAATTTTATATTAGGAAAAAACTAAAGATTCCACAAATAAACTATTATAACCGATAAACAAATTCTGTAAACTTGTAGCATACAAAATCAACATAGAAAAAATATACTGGCATTTCTATTTGCCAAAAGTGAACACATTTTTACAAAATTTTAAAAAGTAATGTCATTTACAATAACCACCAACAAAATTAAATACCTAACAACTAACTTAACCAAAGAAGAGAAATATCTCTATAATGAAAACTATAAAACACTAATGAGAGATTGAAGAACACAAAACAATGGAAGGATAGTCCATGTTCATGAATTGGAAGAATCAATATTGTTAAGATGTTTTACTACCCAAAGCAATCTTCATATTTAATACAATCCCTATCAAAATACCAATTACATTCTATGCATAATTAAAAACAAAAAACCCTAAAACTGATAAGGAAACACAAAAGACCCAGAGTAGCTACAGCTATCCTAAGGAAAAACAACAAAGCTGAAGGAGTCACATTACCTGTCTTCAAATTATACTACAGAGCCATAGTAACCAAAACAACATGATACTGGTTTTAAAAGAGACATAGACCAATGCAACAGAATAGAGAACCCCAAAACAAATTCACACACCTACAATGAACTCATTTTTCAACAAATGTACCAAGAACATTCCTTGGAGAAAAGATAGTGTCTTCAATAAATGGTGCTGGGAAAACTGGATACCCATATGCAGAAGAATGAAACTGGGCCCCTATCTCTTGCCATATTAAAAAATCAAATCAAAATGGATTAAAAGCTTTAATCTAAGTTCTTAAGCTATGAAACTACTATAGAAAAACATTGAAGAAAATCTCTAGGGCTTTGGTTTGGGCAAAAATTTCTTGAGCAACACCTCACAAGCAACCAAAGTAAAAATGGACAAATGGGATCACATTAGGTTACAAAACTTCTGCACAGCAAAAGAAACAATTAACAAATTGAAGAAACAACTCACAGAATGGGAGAAAATATTTGCATTCTACCCATCTGACAAAAGATTAATAACCAGAATATATAAGGAGCTCAAACAATTCTATAGGACAAAAAAATCTAATAATCTGACAAAAAAAATGGGCAAAGATTTGAAAAGACATTTCTCAAAAGAGGATATACAAATGGAAAACAGGCACTTGAAAAGGTGCTCAACATCACTGATCATGAAAGAACTGCAAATGAAAATTACAATGGGATATCATCTCAAACCAGTTAAAATGGTTTATATCCAAAAGACATCTGATATTGTTTGGCTCTGTCTCCACCCAAATCTCATCTGGTGGGAGGTAATTGAATCAT
The DNA here is from genome assembly GCF_043159975.1 of Macaca nemestrina. Classification (NCBI taxonomy): domain Eukaryota; kingdom Metazoa; phylum Chordata; class Mammalia; order Primates; family Cercopithecidae; genus Macaca; species Macaca nemestrina. Next base: position 126,881,302 of record NC_092135.1, on the reverse strand, counting down.
GGGGGTGGGTCTTTCTCATGCTGTTCTTGTGACACAAATAAGTCTCACGAGATCTAACGGTTTTCAAAATGGGAGTTTCCCTGAACAATCTCTCTTCTCTTGTCTGCTGCCATGTGAGACATGCGTTTCACCTTCCACCATGATTGTGAGGCCTCCCTAGTCACGTGGAACTGTAAGTCCATCAACCCTCTTTATTTTGTAAATTGCCCATGTAAATTGAATATGTCTTTATCAGCAGCGTGAAAATGGACTAATACAACAGGCCATAGTGAATGCTGATGAGAATGTGGAGAAAAGGGAAGTCTCATACAAGTTGGTGTGAATGTAAATTAGTACAACCACTATGGAGAACAGTTTGGAGGTTCCCCAAAAAACTAAAAATTAAGCTACCATATGTTCTAGCAATCCCACTGCTGGGTGTATACCCAAAAGAAATGAAATCAATATATCAAAGAGATATCTGCACTCCTATGGTTGTTGCAGCACTGTTTGCAATAGCCAGGATTTGGAAGCAACCTAAGCATCTATCAACAGATGAATGGATGAAGAAAATGTGCTACTTATACACATGATGTACTCTTCAGCCATTAAAAAATAATGAGATTGTGTCATTTGCAATAATACAGATGAAATTAAAGATTATTATGTTAAGTGAAATAAGCCAGTCATAAAAAGGCAAACATTATATGTTCTCACTTATTTGTGGGATCTAAAAATCAAAACAATTGAACTCATGGACACAGAGAATAGAAAAATGATTATCAGAGGCCGCTAAGGATAGTGAAGGGAAGGTTTGGGGAGTGTGGAAGGGGAGAAGGAGATGGTTGGTAAGTATAAAAAAAAAAAGAATTAATAAGACCTACTATTTGGTAACACAACAGAGTGACTATAGTCAATAATAATTTAACTGTACATTTAAAATTAACTAAAACGGAGAGGGACCAAGATGGCCAAACAGAAAGAGCTCTGGTCTGCAGCTCCCAGTGAGACCAATGCAGAAGGTGGGTGATTTCCAACTGAGGTACCCAGTTCATCTCATTGATACTGGTTAGGCAGTGGGTGCAACCCATGAAGAGCAAGCAGAAATAGGGTGGTGCATGGAGCTGGGGGACCTCCCTCTCCCAGCCAAGGGAAGCAGTGAGGGACTGTGCTACCCACCTGGGTACTACACTTTTCCCAGGATTTTTGCAATCCAGGCATCAAGAGATTCTCTCATGAGCCAACACCACCAGGGCCCTGGGTTTCAAGCAAAAAACTGGGCAGTTGTTTGGGCAGGCACTGAGCTGCAGTAGTTTTTTCACACTCCAGTGGTGCCTGGAACTCCAGTGCAACAGGACAACCACCCCTCCCCTGAAAAGGGGGCTAAAGCCAGGGAGCAAAGCGGTCTCACTTGGTAGGTCCCACTCCCGTGGAGCCCAGCAAGCTAAGAACCACTGACTTGAAATTCTCACTGCCAGCACAGCAGCCTGGAGTTGACCTAAGACGATCAAGCTCAGTTGGGGGAGGGGCAATCGCCATTACTGTGGCTTTTGTAGGTGACTTCCCCCTGACAATGCTAAGGAAACTGGGAAGTTTGGACTGGGCGAAACTCACCACAGTGTGGCAAAGCATCTGTGGACAGATTGCTTCTTTAGATTTCTCCTCACTGGCCAGAGAATCTCTGCAGAAAATGCAGCAGCTCTAGTCAGGGGCTTACAGATAAAACTCTCATCTCCCTAGGACAGAGGGCCTGGGGGGTGGGACAGCTGTGGGCACAGCTTCGGCAGACTTAATTTTTCCTGCCTGCTGGCTCTGAAGATAGGGGCTGATCCTGACAAGGGATTCTCCCAGCACAATGCACCAGCTCTAATAAGGGACAGACTCCCTCCTCAAGTGAGTCCCTGACCCCCATGCCTCCTGACTGGTAGAGACCTCCCAACAGGGTTCAACAGACATCTCATACAGGAGCGCTCCAGATAGCATCAGGACGGTCCCCCTCTGGAATGAGGCTTTCAGAGGAAGAAGCAGGCAGCAATCTTTGCTGTACTGTAGCCTCCACTGGTGATACCCAGCCAAACAAGGTCTGGAGTGAACCTCCAGCAAACTGCAGCAGACCTGCAGAAGAGGAGGCTTGACTGTTAGAAGACAAACTAACAAACAGAAAGCAGCCACAACAAAACATCAACAACCCCCACACTCCCACCACAAATCCCCATCCAAAGGTCACCACCCTCAAAAGTCAAAGATAGACAAATCCACAAAGATGAGGAAAAACCAGTGCAAAAAGAGTGAACATTCCAAAAGCCAGTATGCCTCTCCTCCTTCAAATGATTGCAACACATCTCCAGCAAGGGTACAAAATTGGAGAGAGAATGAGATTGAAGAATTGACAGAAGTAGGCTTCAGAAGGTAGGTAATAAAAAACTCCTCTGAGCTAAGGGAGCATGTTCTAACCCAATGCAAGGAAGCTAAGAACCTTGATAAAAGCTTACAGGAACTGATAACTAGAAAAATCAGTTTAGAGAGGAACATAAATGAACTGATGGATCTGAAAAACAGAGCACAAGAACTCCGTGAATAGCTGAATCAATCAAACAAACAGAAGAAAAGATATCAGAGATTGAAGACCACCTTGCTGAAATAAGGCATGCAGACAAGATTAGAGAAAAAAAAAGAATGATAAGGAATGAACAAAGTCTCAAAGAAATATGGGACTATGTGAGAAGACCAAACCTATGACTGGTTAAGTGATGGGAGGAATGGTACCAAGATGAAAAACACATTTCAGAATATTATCCAGCAGAACTTCCCCAACCTAGCAAGACAGATCAACATTCAAATTCAGGAAATACAGAGAACATCAGTAAGATAGTTCACGAGAAGATCAACCCGAAGACACATAATCATCAGATTCTTCAAGGTCGAAATGAAGGAAAAAGTGCTAAGGGCAGCCAGAGAGAAAAGTCAGGCCATCTACAAAGGGAAGCCCATCAGACCAACATCTAATCCCTCAGCAGAAACCCTACAAGCCAGAAGAGAGTGGGGGCCAAAATTCAACATTCTCAATGAAAGATTTTTCAACCCAGAATTTCAATCCAGCCAAACTAAGCTTCATAAGTGAAGGAGAGATAAAATCCTTTCCAGACAAGCAGATGCTAAGAGATTTAATCACCACCAGGCCTGCCTTGCAAGAGCTCCTGAAGGAAGCACTAAATATGGAAAGGAAAAACTGGTACCAGGCACTGCAAAAGTACATAAAAATATAAAGACCGACGACACCATGAAGAAACTGCATCAACTAGTGTGCAAAATAGCCATCTAGCATCACAATGACAGGATCAAATTCACATGTAACAATACTAACTTTAAATGTAAATGGGCTAAATGCCCCCAAAAAACACAGACTGGCAAATTGGATAAAGAGTCAAGACCCATCAGTATGCTCTATTTAGAAGGCCCATCTCACGTGCAAAGACATATATAGGTTCAAAATAAAGGGATGGAGGAAAATTTACCGAGCAAATGAAAAGAAAAAAAAAAAAGCTGGGGTTGCAATTCTAGTCTCTGACAAAACAGACTTTAAAACAACAAAGATCAAAAAAGATGAAAAAGGGCATTACGTAATGGTACAGGGATCAACGCAACAAGAAGAGTTAACTATCCTAAATATATATGCACTCAATACAGGAGCACCCAGATTCATAAAACAAGTTCTTAGAGACATACAAAGAGACTTAGACTCCCACACAATAATAGTGGGAGACTTTAACACTCCACTGTCAATATTAGACAGATCAATGAGTCAGAAAATTAACAAGGATATTCAGAACTTGAACTCAGCTCTGGAACAAGTGGACCTAGTAGATATCTACAGAACTCTCCACCTCAAATCAACAGAATATACATTCTTCTCAGTGCCACATGGCACTTATTTTTAAATCGACTACATAATTTGAAGTAAAACACTCCTCAGCAAATGCAAAAGAACTGAAATCATAACAGTCTCTCAGACCACAGTGCAATCAAATTAAAACTCGATAAAGAAACTCACTCAAAACCACATAACTATATGGAAATTGAACAACCTGCTCCTAAATGACTCCTGGGTTAATAACGAGATTAAGGCAGAAATTGAGAAGTTCTTTGAAACCAATGAGAACAAGGAGACAACATACCAGAATCTCTGGGACATAGCTAAAGCACTGTTAAGAGGGAAATTTATAGCACAAAATGCCCACATCAGAAAGCTGGAAAGATCTCAAATTGACTCCCTAACATCACAATTAAAAGAAATAGAGCAGCAAGAGCAAACACATTCAAAAGCTAACAGAAGAGAAGAAATAACTAAGATCAGAGCAGAACTGAAGGAGATAGAGACATGAAAAATCTTTAAAAAATCAATGAATCCAGAAGCTGGTTTTTTGAAAAAATTAACAAAATAGGTCAACTGCTAGCAAGACCAATAAGAAATGAGAGAAGAATCAAATAGACACTATAAAAAATGATAAAGGGGATATCACCACTGATCCCACAGAAATACAAACTACCATTGGAGAATACTATAAACACTTCAATGCAAATAAACTAGAAAACCTAGAAGAAATTGAGAAGTTCCTGGAAACATACGTTCTCCCAAGATGAAACCAGGAAGAAGTCAAATCCTGAATAGACCAATTAAAAGCACTTAAATTGAGCTACAAACCAAAAAAAAGCCCAGAACCAAATGGATTCATGGCTGTATTCTACTGGAGGTACAAAGAGGAGCTGGTACTATTTTTTATAAAACTATTCCAAACAATTGAAAAGGAGGGACTCCTCCCTAATTCATTTTATGAGGCCAGCATTAGCCTGATACCAAAACCAGGCAGAGACACAATAACAAAAAAAGAAAACTTCAGGCCAATATCCCTGATGAACATCGATGCAAAAATCTTCAATAAAATACTGGCTAACTGAATCCAGCAGCACATCAAAAAGCTTATCTACCATGTTCAGGTTGGCTTCATCCCAGGAATGCAAGGCTTCTTCAACATATGCAAATCAATAAATGCATTCCATCACATAAACAGAGCCAGTGCAAAAACGACATGATTTTCTCAGTAGATGCAGAAAAAAGCCTTCAATAAAATCCAATATCCCTTCACGCTAAAAACTCTCAATAAACTAGGTAATGACAGAACATATCTCAAAATAATAAGAGCTATTTATGACATACCCTTAGCCAATATCACCATAATGAATGGACAAAAGCTAGAAGCATTCCCTTTGGAAACTGGCACAAGACAAGGATGCCCTCTTTCACCACTCCTGTTCAACAAAGTACTGGAAGCTCTGGCCAGAGCAATCAGGACAGAGAAAGAAATAAAGGGCATTCAAATAGGAAGTCAAATTGTCTCTATTTACAGATGATAGGATTCTATATTTAGAAAATCCCATCATCTCAGCCCCAAAACTTCTTAAACTGATAAGCAACTTCAGGAAAGTCTCAGGATACAAAAATCAATGAGCATAAATCACAAACATTCCTATACACCAACAACAGACAAGCTGAGAGCCAAACTATGAATGAACTCCTATTCATAATTACCACAAAGGGAATAAAATAAGTTGAAATACAGCTAACAAATGAGGTGAAAGACCTGTTCAAGGAGAATTACAAACCACTGCTCAAGAAAATAAGAAAGGACACACACAAATGGAAGGACATTCCATGCTCATTGATAGGAAGAATCAATATTGTGAAAATGGCCATACTGCCCAAAGTAATATATAGATTCAATGCCATTCCCATCAAACTAACACTGATTTTCTTCACAGAATTAGAAAACACTACTTTAAATTTCATATGGAACCAATAAAGAGCCCATATAGCCAAGATAATCCTAAGTAACAGCAACAACAACAAAAAACAAAGCTGGAGGCATCATGCTACCTGTCTTCAAACTATACTGCAAGGCTACAGTAACCAAAACAGCATGGTACAGATACCAAAACAGACATATAGACCAATGGAACAGAACAGAGACCTCAGAAATAACACCACTCATCTACAACCATCTGATCTTTGACAAATCTGACAAACACAAGCGATGGGGAAAGGATTCCCTATTTAATAAATAATGCTGGGAAAACTGGCTAGCCATATGCAGAAAACTGAAACTGAACCCCTTCCTTACATCTTATACAAAAATTAACTCAAGATGGATGAAAAAATTAAATGTAAAATCCAAAACCATAAAAATCCTACAAGAGAACATAGGCAATACCATTCACGACAGAGGCATGGACAAAAACTTAATGGTGAAAACACCAAAAGCAATGGCAACAAAATCCAAAACTGACAAATGGGATCTAGTTAAACTAAAGAGTTTCTGCATAGCAAAAGAAACTAGCACCAGAGTGAACAGGCAACCTACAGAATGGGAGAAAATTTTTGCAATCTACCCATCTGTCAAAGGTCTAATATCCAGAATCTACAAGGAATTTAAACAAATTTACAAGAAAACACAACCCCAACCAAAAGTGGGCAAAGACATGAACAGGAACCTCTGAAAAAAGATACTTATATGGCCAACAAACATATGCAAAAAAAGCTCGTCATCACTGATCATTAGAGAAATGCGACTCAAAACCACAATGAGATATGATCTCATGCCCGTCAGAATAGTGATTATTAAAAAGTCAAGAAACAACAGATGCTGGTGAGGCTGTGGATAAATAGGATTTTATTTCGCTTTTACACTGTTGGTGGGAATATAAATTAGTTCAACCATTGTGGAAGACAGTGTGGCAATTCCTCAAGGATCTAGAACCAAAGAATGAAATCATGTCCTTTGTAGGGATATGGATGAAACTGGAAGCAACCATCCTCAGCAAACTAACACAGTAACCAAAACCCAAACACCACATGTTATCACTCATAAGTGGGAGTGGAACAATGAGAACACATGGACACACACTGGGACCTTTCAGGAGCTGGGAGGCAAGGGCAGGGAGAGCATTAGGACAAATGCCTAATGCATGCAGAACGTAAAACCTAGATGATGAGTTGACAGGTGCAGCAAACCACCATGGCGCATGTATACCTATGTAACACACCTGCACATTCTGCACATGTATCTCAGAACTTAAAGTAAAATAAAATAAAATTAACTAGAAGAGTACAATTAGATTGTAATATAAAGAGTAAATGCTTGAGAGGATGGATACCACGTTGTCTATGATGTGATCATTACACATTACATGCCTGTATCAAAATATCTCATCTACCCCATAAGTATGTATAACTACTATGTTCCCACAAATATTATGCATACATACACACACACGCACGCACACACAAATATCTATATATATCTATATATATCTATATCTCTCTATATATATACACACACATATAAAGAATTTGTCAGTGACATCTTTCATATTGCCATGGCTAGATTTCATTCCAAATTACTGGTAATTGTTCTTTACTATATTTATTGTGGCTAAAGGAAGACACATTCTAAAAACGTGGATCGGGTTATCAATATAAGCAAAAATGTATGTTGTGGTGATAATTTAACTATTAGAAAACCCACTTTACTTGTTCCATTTTTTTATGTACTTGATAACGTTAAAGCATAGACATGGAGAAAATTCCCAAAAGTTCTACCTAAATATTTTAATGGTAATTATATATGGTTAAGGATTATTATAATCTTATTTTCTGTTTTTCTATGTATTATTTTAATGTTTTCACTCTGAATGTATGTTACTTGTATAATTGAAAAACAATGCTGATACTTTAAATCATGAAGTATATCACAACTAACACTTGTTCTGTTAAACATTTGCTATTCAATATATTTACAGTGAAGTTACTGTGAAATTGTTAGCTTGATCACAATAAAGTTTCATTACTAATGTAACAATAACTACTACCATAATATAGTACAAACTTATTAATTACCAATCTAGTAAATTCTACTTTAGCAGAAAGATAATCTTGGTTTTGTTTGTAATAAAAGAATGATATTTTTAAGCAATCCGATAGTGTTCCCAAGCTTATCGGAGGATGTTAATACAGTCAAGAAAATATTTGGCTTATTGAAACCCTTAATAATCCTCATTTGCATATGACTATTTTACATGCATTTATTTCATATACTAAAAAGTATGCCAAAGCACTATCTCATTCTTTCTCATAAAGTGCTTATGACTAAGAAAGTGTGACAGAGAGTATTTGCTAATTTTGTATGTGTGGTAACTGAAGAACAGGGGGCCAGACTACACCGATATATAGACTAGGAGGTGACTTTTAGGTTTCCAGAAAATTCCCTGGTCTCCAGCATTATCTTCCACTTCTGCCTGTTGCCTGAAATTTCTTTTCCATTGATCTAGAACTAGATCTAGAATTGCCATTGATGTAGAACTAGAACCATGATTCCAAATATAAATATCTCAGGATGAGATCACATTGATTTCATCATGCTAATGTGGAAATTACTGATGGAGGATTTTCTGAACATAAGATTTGCTTGTTGGCTTCTTGGTTTATTTGGATTAGGAATGTGTTTGGGGGAGTCACTCCTGAAGTAGATGATTAGGAAGGATAGTGGGAAAAACATATTTAGGAGAAACATAAAGGAAAATTGGCAGTTGATCAAAAAGGATGAAGTTGGGCTTCTGCACACATTTACTTGGACCTAGTAATCAAACAAAACAACTTGTAAAAACATAGTGGAATAAATATAGGTTTATTCGCTCCTCCTTAAAATCTATCCCAAATAACACATGATGGAAAATTATAAAAAATACATACCATCCTCAGTGATATAAGGGAATGTCGATAACCTAAAATCATATCCTTTTTGAAGTCTGTTTCCCAAATAATGTGAAATGTACACTGAAATAGGTAAAGAAACTCAAAGCTATGCATTCATCCTCAGCCCTTGGGCAGGAAACAGAATTAAGGTTTCTAGTCATGCTTGCCCTATCTTCAGATACTTTGATTAGACCTTGGAGATCTAGAGTTAGTGTAACCCTTTGATAGAATTTGGAGTGTCCTTTTAGAAAGTGCTAAATTGCTGGAGAGGTAGAACTAAAGGAGATTCCACATAAATAATGCCATTTATACTTGACTATGGCCCAAACACTGAGCACATCAAGAATGTCAAAGGTGAGGCTGGGAAGAGCAGGAACACATAGAGCCTGTCACTTGCTGGCTTTTGAATGCTCAAAATTTGCGGAGCATGTACTCATAAAGCTAAGAAGGAAAGTGGAGAAAGATGCGCTAACAATGCCTGATTGGATGACATGTTTGGGACAAGCAAACCCAGTAAAAGCTGCAGGCTCTTTCAGCTTAATTCTCCTGTTCATAACTTAGAAGTAATTAGCATAGGACCTGTGCATAGATACTGGGGAAAAAATTCAAAGAAAAGAAACATAAGCAAAAGTCAGATGAAAGATGCAATATGCATAAGAGAGGGCATACTCATTTTTAAAAAACAAGAAAAATTGCAAAAAATGATAGTTCATAGTTTCAAGGTTAACTACAGGTGATATGATTTATTGTTGTTGTTCTTTTTTTTTTCTTTTTTCTTTTTAAGGAAAGCTCAAAGAAGAGCCTCAAGGATTCAGAAAAGAGATTATATCACAACACCGGGAAACAGAAAGCAAACTAATGGTGCACAGAAAAGCCAAGGAATAATAAAGCAGAAAATATTACAGAGATGAAAAAAGCACACTGCACACTAGAAGCAACAAAAAATAGAATAAGTGTAACTAAAATGTTTCCTCTTGGCCTCTCAATGCAAACACAAAATGAATAAAGAACAAAGACATTGAAATTATTTTGGAGAATATATGAATATATGACACAGTGATCCAACATACAGACAGAACAATAGAACTGAAAAAATAAGATAAAAAATATAATGGGAGAACACTTTCTTAAAATAAATTTGTTAACATGCAAATTGAAAATGTACAATGTCTGGGATAAACAGTGTTGAAACAGAATGGTCAAAAATGAAACATATTCTGAAATTCAAGAATAAAGAAAAAATTATATAAGCATGTGGCCTGAAAAGTAAGTCACCTATAAAAAAATAAAAGGGAAATATTGATTTCAACACTCTCCACATTCAGTGCTGGAAGAACATGAGTTAATGTTTAAAAAACAAATTTTGACAGTGTTGTGATCAAAGGCTAAGAGGAAAGAATAGTCATTCCTTGGTATCCACAGCGGACTGGTTCCAGGACCTCCGTGGACACCAAAATATGAGGATACTCAAGTCTCATATAAAATGTCACAGTATTTGCATAAAGTGTATACACATCCTCCCATATATTTTAAGTCAGCTAGATTACATATAATACCTAATACAATGTAAATGCTATGTAAATAGTTGTTATATTGTATTTTTGTGTTTTATAGTTGTATTGTTGTTATTTTGAATATTTTTGATCCACGGGTAGGTCTGCATATGTGGAAGCTGCGGATATGGAGGGCTGATTTTACAACTAAGAACTTTATACCTAGCCAAGGTTTTACTCGAGTATAAACACAAAGAACAGATTCTCAAGCATGCAAGAATTCAAGAAATAAACACCAGAGAGCTCTTGAGAAGCGATCACCCCCTCAAAAAACAAATCACACAAAAAGATCCCTGCTGTTTGTCACATTTCAGTCAAAAGACTTGCATCAAAGTAAGCAATTAAGAACAGAAAAGATGAAGTAAACAAAGTGGGAATGAGCATTCATCACTTTAAAATATAACATTATGATTAAATCACTTTGGAAATTATGATTACAGAACAGAATTTGCATGTTGTAAAGCCCAATAATAGTAATAATAACCAAGATAAAGAACAGGAGTAGTAAAGCTTGTTTATTTCCTCTTCCTTCAAAACAAGAAGCCAATTGATATATACTAAAATAATAAACACATGTCCAGCCTCTTGATACTGTTATGAACTCCCACTACTTTAATTTTGGGGACAATTTCAGGAATAATTACTATCTCTTTGTTGAAGAAAGAGGTATCTTAATTTTAAAAATTCCTTCGCTTTTACTGCAATTCATTATTCTTCTGTTAAACACAATTAAATATGTGCTCTGTAAAGTAAAAATAACAAGGATGGCTTGATTTAAATTTCTGACTAGGCTTTCTTCCTTTACACAAGAGGCTGTGGAATTTTGTGGTTGATGGTGTAGACTCTGGAGGTGAGTTTAAAATAATGAACACACTACCTACCATTTGTAGCTTACACCTTGCTGTTTCAGTTTCCTCATTAGAAAAGTGAGAATAAAGATAATATATATCTCACAGAATTATTCAAAAAATGAACATGTCCATTACTGTGAAGTGTTATCATTGTCCCTAAGTTTATTGTAAGTACTAAATATGTCACTTTTCTGTGTTGTTTTATTTTTTGGTTTAGCTAATATGTATTTGGAAAATAACATCATTATTCATTAAAAAGAAATATTTTAAATCCGTGAGTGGACAAACTAGGACACAACTAAATTTCCTTCCTGTATACTCTTTCTTCTGCTCTATTTATGGAATTATGCCATTATGACCCTTCAAGAAAATCTTCTCCAAATTTTTATTACTACATAGCAATTCAGAATCTAATCTCTCTCTCTCTCTCATATCTATCTATCTATCTATCTATCTATCTATCTATCTATCTATCTATCTATCCACACACATATATACACACATACACATATATACTCTCTCTCCTCTCTCTCTCTATATATAGACTAACATACACACACACACTTCTTTTTTCTTTTACCTGCATGGTAGGTGTTTGAAAGGAAAACAATTCAAAGATAATAACTTTAAAGCCATTTATAGTTCAGGTATTGCTTTGTATTAAATGTCACTTGGAGATGAATTCTATTGTTCAGAAAGTTCCATCTGTTTCTCTAACTTGCACAATATCAAATTCTTAAAACCTTATGTATACTGGCATTTCAAGAACAGTTCCTGAAATTAATTTGGTGTCATAATTCTGTTGTTAATTAGATATAAAACAACCCCAAAGTGTCTAGCATCTGTAGGTACCTGCCCATCTTATGGAAAATTCTAGAACTAACAATGTGTTCTGCTTGGAACAGCAGATTTATATTGTCTAATGATATAAATAAATGATGTTATGGGGATGTAGGCTTGATTGCCCAATGATGAGATTATGAAATTCTGAAATACACTGAAATTTAAATGAACACGCCAAATGTCAGGACTTAATGCTTCATTCCCTTCAGCTCTGAATGCTCTGAAGGAAAAAGATCTTGGTTGCCTTGACATAGACCAGTGGAACCTAATAGCCCAGAACAAACCCATTCATATATGCTCAACTAATTTTTGACAAAGATTCCATTAATATACAATGGGGGAAAGTATAGACTCTTTAATAAATGGTGTTGGAAAAACTTGATATTGACATGCAAACTTTAAAATCAGATCTTTCTTTTATATCACGCACAGAAATGAATTCAAAATGGTTTAAAGACTGGAACTGAAATCATGGCACTTGCAGAAGAAAACATGATGGAAAAGCTCTCTGACTTTGGTCTTGGCAATGATTTTTTAGATTTGATCTCAAAAGTACAGAAAATAAAAGCAAAAATAAACAATTAGGACTACATCAAGCTAAAAACTTCTGTACAGCAAATGAAACAATGAAGAAACAAAAAGGCAACATACAGAAAAAAGAAAATATTTGTAAACCATATATCCAGTAAGGTGTTAATATCCAAAATATATAAACAACTCATATAACTTAATTGCAAAACAAGTAACAAAAATAAACAAAAAACACCCCAAATAACTCAAGTTAAAAATGGGCAAAGGACCTGAATAGACATTTTCGCAAAGAAGACCAAAAATAGCCAACAGATACATGAAAAGATGATCAATATTATCAATCATTAGGGAAATGTAAATCAAAATCACAATGAAGTATCACCTCATACCTGTTAGAATGGCTATTATCAAAAAGCCAAAAGGTAAATGTTGGCAAAGGTGTGGAGAAAAGGGAAACCTCGTACTCTGTTGGTGGAAATATAAATTGGTACAGAACTTTCAGAAAACAGCATGGAGGATTCTTGGAAAATTAAAAATGGAACTGCCAAATGGATGAAGTTTAATGAGGTATAGTTAGCGAAAAGAGAGATTGCAACAGGAAGAGAGAAGATGAAACAAAAGTAAATTCAAAGCAGTTCAGGGTTCCTTATTTATCTTTTCCACCCTAATATAAATTTATGAAAAAAATCTTAACCCATGGTACATAAGGACCACTCTGTTTTTGGAGGAAATAAAAGAACAATAACAGAGAACACGGCCTTGAGAGAAACAGTAGAAATGCTATACAAGAAAACCAACCCTTGGACATTTGAGCCTTTCAAAAAAGGTGTTTAGAGTCAGAGCTGGCACCGTTAGGAAAATCATTATTATTTTTTAAAATTTAGAAATGAGTAGACTTATTTTTATTTTTTGGAACTCTTCAGACTTGAGCACCCCATCCAGTGGACATCAAAACTAATATTCTTTGGTGTCATGTCTAAGAAGGCTGTCGGTGTTCTAAAAATAGCTGATGTTCATTTAACTTGGCATAGTTCATCAAGGAATTGAACTCTCCGCTGCCTGGCCCAGGAGGTTGTAACTTCTCTCAGACTGTCTGGAAATGTCTGAATTTAGTTTTCCATCAGGTAGCTTCCTCTAGTTTCCTTCATGCTCATATGGTATATTAACAACAAAATAAACCAACCACATCTCCGTGGAAACAAGCACAGATGTTTCAGAATATGCCTGCAGAAAGAACCCGTCAATGAACAACCTGTAGTTCTTTAATTAATTCAAATATTTTGCTGTCAGCTCTCTCTTTTTGAAGCCACAGATTGTTTTTCATTTTGAGATTCACTTTTTACCCGGTAATAGAAACAGATAGGTTTCTTTGGTCCCACTGTGTCAAGATTTAGAAACAAGGCTCCTTGAAAATCACAAGCTGTGGAGTAATTCATCTGTAATTACAATTTGGAGCCTTTTATCCTCTCGATTAAGGTCACATCATAGTCAAATGGATAGCATTGCTCTTCTTTTATTATATCAAGCATTCCATTTTGGAAGCGTTTCTCCTAGATGGGCCAAAATATATATTTCTATTTAATAAGTCAGAATCTTACACAGCTCTGTTTTAACAATTATGCAAACTCCACCTAAAATTTTTCTTACATTAATCCAATATCCATGTTTTTCCCCCAAATATTCCTGTGAGCCAGAAGACCACAGCTTTTTATTTTTTTCTTTTTTAATGTTATTGTTCATGTGGGAATGGTGTCTGAAATCTGACCTGGGAAATAGATTTTACCTGCCTGAATTCCTAGGTTGGGGACAGATTACATTTTTTTCCCTCTATTCTTTGGCTGTGTTGAAGGAACATCAATCAAATGACAAGACAAGTGGACTGAAGCTTAACACTGAAAGAAATTACCATATGGATTTATTTGATGGCATAAGGAAATATTTTGGATGGAATATAGTTGTGTTAGTAGCTTATTATAAATAATAACACATATTATTGATTTTTTAATGTTTACTGATAACATTCTCATGAACTTGAATGAACTTGTCCCCTGGAATTCACATAGATGGGGAAAAAAAGGCTCAAAGGAAAAGCAGGTTAATGTAACAGGTAAGGGTGAAGCTTGAATCATGCTTTTTGGTTTGCCAAATGGCAGTGGTCTGGAGAGCACAGCTTTGGGAAGGTAAAATGTTCACACACAGATGCTAAGAATGCCTGTTGCTCTACTCTCAGCCCCATCACGATTTGAGGTGGAAAATAAGAGAGGATAAAGTCCTTACCATATCTCCCCCTTGTAACTGATTTCTGCTATGGAAAGCAAAGCAAAGGAAAGGAAAGAGAAACAAAACACAACAAAACAAAACAATTAAAGGCACGATTTCAGTCTTTACGGATTTTTATCATCTGATAGAATTGTTGACACTAATCACATGAATCAGATACATACAACTTTTAAAGCTCTGTATCAACAAACACTGATTTTAACCACTAGTGATGCTAATGTGAGACTAGAGAAGCTTGTTTTAAATTATAGCCCATTGATCATAAACCAATTCTTAAAATTGTGGTAACCTCTGTCATAATTACTGAATTCTTATTATTGGATGAATGTTCATAATTCTTAAGGCAACTCATAGCACATACTGTTTCACTAGAAGAAATCTAATCTTCGAAGTATATAAACAACTGTTTAAGTCTGGGTGGGACAAAATGCTGATGTATATTTATGAAATTTTACTCATGTATGTTATATATAACTCAGAAACTAGAGTCAGTGTTACTCAGGAAAGATATGATGAAGCACATTCTTTACAAAAATTTTACCCCAGAATTTTTATGCTGTTATTATTAAGGGATCTATGAATTTCTCTCTTCTGGGATATCTTCTGGAGCTGTAAATCGTGCCTCTGAATTTGATTTCTTAAGAGTTACCTAAAAGTTGTAAAGTTCGTTGTATGACAACCTCCCAGAATTCCTAAATAATACCTTAGTTTCTAAATTTCTAGATATTAACACTTCACTGAATCAATGCTAAACAAAGCAAACCTTGAGAATTGTATGAGATCAAACAAAGATGAATAAGTTTTCCATTACAATCATGATCATTTGGACTCTTTCACCCCATTTATAGAGAAAAGGATATAGATCATGTTTAATGTTTGAAGGGTCATTTTATAATACAAATACAATTCACAATTAATAGTGAACATTATGGTTTTATTCTACGTAGTCACACAGTCTAACAAGCTCTCAAATTAACATTTACCCACTCTGGGATTAAGGACTGAATTGAGAAAAGAAAAATCTATCATTACTAGCTAATAACATATTAATAGATGGGAAAGATTGCAACCATGGACATAATAAAGGAAATTGAATGAGGTTACCTGGATGAAGGAATCACAAAACTAGGTTGCTTGGGAGAGAAAAACCTCATCTTGTCTTACCAGTGTGGTCTGATATGATGGCAGGAGGGTGGGAGACAACAAAGGGCAAAGCTCATCTATCACCTTGAGTATCAGTTTAAAAGTTGGATCTAGAGTGTTATGGGACACAAAGAATCTCAGAGTATGAAATTTGTGGCATGCAGGTATAGGTAGGTGTTGTCAACCAGACCAAACAGATTTTGGGGCATTCTGGAAAAGAGAGCCTGAGGATAACATTAACTCACACTGCTGCCCCAAAAAAGTGATAATTGCAACGGATGTTGATAGATGCCAAAGGATCACTACATTAGTGGAGAAATGGAAAGGTACTCAATAACAACCTACTACGAACTAGGCTAAATAAGAAACCTGAGTTTTGAAGACTTTAAACACCCAGCTGGCTTCCATTATTGGCCACAGCCCCTCTGGTCTATTCAAGACAACCAGAGAGAGTTTTTCAAAACCCAAGTCACTCCTCTGCTCAAAACCTGTCCCGAATCTCCTTTCACTCAAAGTATACATCAACATCCTCACAGTGACTCTCAGGTCTTACACGATCTAGCTGTTTTCCCTTCTCAGGCTTTATGTCTTCTTGCCTAGATCCTGCCATATGCCCACTCTTCTGTTTCTTAGGTTGTGGCTTAGGAACCTTTGCAAGATCTTTTCCCCTTGCCTAGATTGCTCCTCCCCAAGATGTTTGCTAGATAATATGCCACCTCCTGTGTCTCTGCTCAAAGGGCACCTCTTAAATAATATTGAACCTACCCTCGTGTTTTGAAATTGCAACCTACATACTCTTTCCTCTGCTGCCATTCCCAACCCTCTCACCTACTTTGGTTTTTCTTTTATTTCCAGCTTCTACCATCTTCTTACAAAGTATGTGATTTACATATTACGTTCCTTATTATTCTCCCCTTGCCTAGAATGTAAGCTCAATGAAGATAGAAATCCATTCCTGTTTTCTATAATGTATCCCAAATGCCTATGCTTAATAATGAAAAGAACATAAGCAAAAGTTGTAAGAATGAATAAAATAAATGAATGCAGAAACTGACTGATGATTACACCGCAGGTGAGCTAGGATTTGTATTAAAGTTGCTTTCTACTATTCTCTCAGTAGATGTAGACTAAGTATGCTACTGGGCATTGAGTAGAAAAAAGAGCCAACGTCCAAGCCACTTTTACTGTCCATGAATACAGGATTGGCTACAAAATGACCTTGAAACCTCTGTAGATAGATTAAAAGTGCAGTAATGCACAGACTGAGACCTTTGTTCCCATCAAAAAGGAGAGTTTTGATTTCCTTATGGTCCACTTGTAGTCGTGTTCTTTATTAACATAGGTGTCCTTGAGTCTGATCAATCAGAAGTTTTCCCCTGCGACTTACTGAGCCAATGGCTTTAATTCAAAATGTAATAATAAAGCTGTCATCAGCAGACGAATGCAAGCTGCTGTTCTGTGTCTGCTTTCCTTCCGGTGTCTGCTGCTAGCCACCTTCATGTTCTCCGTGGTAAGAGTGGGGCTGCTGTGGGGGTGGGCAGTGGACTTAATTAAATCATTAACCTTCCTCACCAGTTCTTTTTAAACTAAGAAAAACACATCCCAGATGTAATTGGGTATTAATATGAAATATGGGTCTTTAAGACTCCCTCCTATTCCGTTTTTAGAACACAGATGTAATTATCATGCCTAGCTGAGCGTGCTCTAGAAGGTGAACTAAATGATGGCCCTAGAAGGCATGCATAATTGGAATGAGGCCCTCTGAGAAACGTGATGATGATTTTTATAATTCTGCCCAAATGTGAGTCTCTCTTCATGGAGCCCGTGAGCTTAGCATTGCTTGACATAAATGAGATTACTGGGTCATGACAGCCCAGGTTCTTTTGCCAATAGCGCTTAAGTCATTTGGAGACAATACAGTAAAGGTCATCAGTGTAGGTGGACTTTCACCTGATCGGGGAGGTCTGGAGCCTGAGTGAGGGAGTAGAAAAGAAAATGAGGGGTCATCAATCAAAGCAGACTGCTGAGTTCAGGCTGTGTAATAGGCAAGGGCTCCCAGCCGAGGCCCTGAAGTCAAATCACAAAGAGGGTGCTTCAGCCCACTTTTCCACTCAGCCCCAGCTCTTCTCCCAATCCTTTCCAAGTAACTGTTTCAGGATTCTATGTTGAAGGCTTAATTTTTCAATAGTATCCTTTATACCCTCCTGCTCCAAATAAGCCAGAAAAATGTGCCAAACAGAGCAGAAGAGGCATATTCCTGCCTCAAACCCTATTTATAGCAACAGTAGTTATGCTACTTTACAGTTCCATTTTGATTAGGGTTTTGAGTGAGGATGTCTGCTTCTTTCCCACGCATATTCCTCATCCTTAGGTCTGGAGTTAGAAGGAAGGAAGGAAACCAGCTTCTGTAGAACTTTCTACATGTGACTCACTTTTGTATGTTATGTTTTTTAGTCTTAACAAGAACCTGGCAAATGTGTCAAAGAGCAAATGGTTGAGAGAAGAGTTAGGGAAACTTGCCCTGAGTCACACAGATAGAAAGGACAGAGCAAGAAGCTGGCTTTGCCCCTACCTATAAGGCCCACTAGTCTATCTTACTAGGGAAAACCCAAGGAACCTTCTAATCATGTTGGTTGCCTTTTAATTGCTCAGATTGTCCCTTTCACCCTTGACTTAGTTTTAATATACTCATAGGTAAAGCAGAAGTCAGAGATGCATTGCAGAGCCTACTCTAGAGAGCCAGTCTTTAATTTACAATGAACTAAATTACAAAAAATCTACATAACCAGATTTTTCACCCTTGGCTTACTTTTAATATACACATAGGTAAAGCAGAAGTCAGAGATGCATTGCGGAATCTACTGTAGACAGCCAGTCTTTAATTTACAATGAACTAAATTACAAAAAATCTAAATAACCAGATTTTTCTGCCATACATAAAATTTTAGAGTTTTTTTTTTTTTTAAATTGGTGAAACTAGAATAAAGGAAACTATGAGAGGTAAGAGTAGATGGCAATAAAACTAAAAGAAAAGGTTGTCCTGCCCGCGTGGCTGGGCTGAAGACTTTTAGTCTTACTAAAAGCTCTGCACAAATGGACTTATTTCTCAGTTCAACTCTTTTAGCCCCTGAAATGTCATGAAACACCAGTTCATTTAGGTTGATAGGCATTCAACGCTGGAGAATGCAGCTGCCTTCAGACGCTTTAACGGGCTATCAGTCACTGACCCATTGGGAATTAATTTTAGGAGATTGCTTCTAATGCTCAGTGTAGGTCCATCTGCACTGGGGGATTTGGAGTCAGGCTTGTATCAGGAGGAAGTTGAAACATGAAATAGATTGAGTTTAAACAGAACTTAGCGGAATAGGTGTTTCCTACCGCAGGAAGGCTCTTGTTGCCTAGGAATAGCAGAGGTGCACAAGGCCTGTAGTTCTGAGGTCAGAAAAAAGGGAGTCGATGCATATATGGCCTAGCAATGGTTGATAGTCTGGGATGAAGAAAAGGTGAACAGTCTTTTTCAAATAAGACAGTAAAGATGTATGTCGTTGGACCTCTGGTGGGGCAAGGATGGATGTGATTCTGCATTTCTGTAGAAACACAGATTGTGTAGGTACCAAAAATAAAATCTGCAAATTTGCACCAAAATAATATGATAACTTCTTTATCTTATTTTGAGATTTTCTTATTTGGTGATCCTTTTAGAATATTTTCAGAAATCTCAAAGAGAACAGAAAAGTTTCCTTTCGCTTAGTATCTCTCAAGCTGGCTGCACATTCGAATCACCGAGGGGCAGTGTAATATAACATGGATGTCCAAAAATTCTGATGTAATTTGTCCATGGTGCAGTCCAGGCTTCAGTTTTTAAAAAATTCCTCGGATGTTTTATTGTGCAGCCAGCATTGAGAATCACCTCATTAACTTAAAGCCATGTAATCCTGAGCCTCAGACATTGAGCAGAGGATCAAATAATATTGCTTTTAATCCACTCCCAACATGTGGCTATAAAAAAGTGAA
Source organism: Macaca nemestrina (assembly GCF_043159975.1). NCBI lineage: Eukaryota > Metazoa > Chordata > Mammalia > Primates > Cercopithecidae > Macaca > Macaca nemestrina. Next base: position 126,861,302 of record NC_092135.1, on the reverse strand, counting down.
ACCCATTTCCTCTTTTGAGGGAGAAAACATCAGTGCCTCTGCAGCTTGGAGAGCAGGAATGGGTCGGTGCTTTCAGAATGCAAGAGGTGGCACCCAGTGCTAGCAAATTATAATAGAGGATGTTGGGGCAGATGTGCTTTTGATGGGACTGCATTTTTTAATCATCGGGTGGAAATTGTGCTCAGCAGACTATGTCTGACTACATCAGAGGTTGGAGTCATATGTGAAATGAATATCTGAGAAGCCTCCCCCTAGGAAAGCCAGAAAAACAGGGCAGCTAAATTCAATACCTGAGTTAAACATAAACAGTAGAGAGAGTATAATATTAAATATTAATAAATATTAGATATAAATAAATAAATAAATAAATAAATAAAGGGTCTTATGTGGCGTAAACAATGCTCTGGACCCTGGGGGAAACAGAAATGATTGCGGTACAGACCATCTTGTTGGAGAGCCCACTTATTACTGATGGATAGACAGCTATACAACTGGGACATTAGGTAGGAGATAAGGCAGTATCTGGAGACTTCCCAGAGAGTGGTGCTGAAATGATTACAATGCAAAGGAAGAAAAGACCCAGAGAAGGGATTTCAGAGCCAGAGGCATCTATGTTTTTATCCTGCCAGTTTCAGCCACTTGGTATATGTGTGGCCTTAATTAAGGCAATTAACCTCAACCTGAACCTCACCATTTCCCCTTTGAAATAAGGAAACCAAGTTCAACCTGGTGTTATAACAATTAGTGATTATGGATGTTACATGCCTCGCACAGTTACTAGGAAATGGTAGCTTTTGGGTGAGCACAGGAAAAGGGGACTATAAAGTTAACATGACCATGTAGATGACTACTGTTATTGGGACTTGCAGTATAAAGGGGCATGTTTTAATAATTATGCTGCAATAACACTCTAAACTTGGAAAATCCTAGGTAACCATTATATATGGTCACCTTATAAATGATACTGATAAGGTGTCACTGATGAGGCATCAAGGGCATAAGATTTGGATTACACTGTCTGGTTCAAATTTCGTGTACATTGTTCTGATGTGGTGACTCATGGCTGTAATCCCATCACTTTGGGAGGCTGAGCTGGGCGGATCACAAGGTCGGGAGTTCGAGACCAGCCTGGCCAACATGGTGAAACCCTGTCTCTACTAAAAATATAAAAATTAGCCAGGAGTGGTGGAGTGTGCCTGTAGTCCCAGCTACTCAGGAGGCTGAGGCAGGAGAATAGCTTGAACCTCGGAGATGGAGGTTGCAGTGGGCCAAGATCCTGCCGCTACACTCAAGTCTGGGCAACAGAGTAAGATTCTGTCCCCTACCCCAGAAAAAAGTTGTGTACATCACTCACTAGCTATGTAACCTTGAGTCAGTTAGTTAACCAATCAGAATCTCAGTTTCCTCAATTACAAACTGGGATTGATAATAGTACCTTTCATATATAAGTGAGCAAATCAAATGTTTAATATTTGTAATGTCTTTAGATGAATCTATAGGACATCTTAAGCACTCAAGAAGTTCCAGTTAATGTTATTATGGCTAGAAATAGTGATAGATTTATAATTGGAAGGTGGAGAAGCAGGGGAAAAAATGGAAGTCAATTGTTGCAAAAGAAGAAAAGGACTCAATTCAACAGATGTGGATATAAGAAGAGCAATATTGACTTTTGAAAGAATAATTTACTAGTTTAATGGGATCTAAAAACTTGCAGAATTAGTGAACAAGAAAGAAATGTAGTCTTTGCCTATAGATCAGTCTTCCTAAAGGCTTGGCAGTGAATGATAGAACCCAAATGGTTGGAAATTGGAAGGAGAGGTAGTATTGAGGAAAGGAAGTAGAATCTTTTGGGTATTCTTAAAGACAAGGAGGAAGGTGTTAATGGAATGGGTGAACTTTAAGTACAAAGGATGGTAGGGGTTATTAACGATCAAAGTTGTTGAGGTAGGGATAGAGTCATGGTCAGATAGGTAGGATCTAATCTTAGAAAGATGAGAAGAAATTGCCCTTATATTTATTTTTTATGCTTTATGCTGCTGGAATGAGAGAACAGAGAATGGGAGTGGACATAGAGTAATGTCCACATAGAAGTCTAGCTTACCCCATGGGTTCTTGATCCTCTGCTGTTCTTGAGGGGTTTTCTTTCCGTAACCATTCTAGTTTATTCTCTCTCTTCACAAAGACAATTTTGCAATTGCCTATGTGATTTGCTGTCATCCTAAAGAAATACATAGATGAATAATAAAAGTAAATAAACTCTGTTGAGTCTACATCTTTTAGCTGTTATCTAACCACTCTCCTTATCCAAACTTTTAAAAAATTGATCTAAATTTGCCTAACCACATGACCTCCTCCCATTCATTTCCAAACCTATTGTCACCTGGGTTTTGACGCCTTCACTTACATCCACCATATTTCTAGTCATTATCCTTTATTTTCACATTGAGAAGTGAATAGGTTTGGTTTTTTTTTTAATTTTTAATTTTTTTTAGTGCTTACCTTACGAGACCTACGAGTTACATAGGCACTCAGCCTCCTTCTGGAACTTTCCCACTGTGTTCTTCTGGTCCAGCGTCTATATTCCTGACTGTAGCTCCTTTGTCACTCACAGACTCTCTTATTCTAGTCATGTTTTCAGTGGTGTTCTTTGGGTTCTATCCTCAGCCCACACATATTCTCACTCTTCACTGTTCTCCGGAGATATAATTCACTCCAACATTTTTTAAACTGCTCCCCTGTTAAGATAACAATTCTCAAACTGGTAAGTTTATCGAGAGTTTTAAACTCTTACACCCAACGCCTTGATTAAAGTCTCTGGGATCTCAAACAGGTACCTGAAACCCAGCATTTATAAAATGAAACTCATCATCAAACCACTCATTCTGTTTCCATATCCCCATAAACTCCGCTTACTAAAAGTCCCAGTGCAGATTCTGAAGCCGAAGTGCCTGAGTATAAAACTCAGCTCCATCATTTCCCACCTGTGTGACCTTATGTAAAACATTCAACATTCCTATATCCCAATTTTTTCTTCTAAAATGCAAATAATGGAATTTAGCTATCTTGGGTTATTGTGAGGATAAAGTTTTAAAAAAGTGAAAATCATGTAGAAGAATGCTTAGTGTAAAGGTGCTAAATTAAAGATAGCTATTATTGCTATTTCAATATTCTCATTCTGTCTTTTCATTGGAGCACCTTAGCCTACCCATGTACTCACGCTAGAAGCTTAGGGAATGTTTCTGATTCTGCCTTCCTCAGTCTCCACATCTACCAATGGCCAACCCTCAGTAATTTTACTAAGCATTTAAAAAAATCTGTCTTCTCTTTTCATTTATGGCCTATACTATTTCCTTAATTTGAAACCCCACCAAATATTTTCGACATTACTGACAGTGTCCCAAAGGGCCTCTGGACTCCAGGTGTGTCTCCCACAAATCCATTTTAAACCCAGTCCCTGGACTTTAATTAAAAGACAAACGTGACACTGGAACACTCACATTTAAAACCCATAGATGGCTCCCATGTCTACCCAAGTAAGTCAGGTTCTCAATATGGCATGTGAACTATGAGCCTCACGCCAGATCTTGAAGCATGTATGGGAGTGTCATGGAGCCCTGGACACAAAAGCTAAAAAACGGATTCAGCTGGATTGTATGGACTTCCAAAGAAAAGAGACTGGTGGTTGATATGAAGAGTGTAGAGTAACAGTACTTTTTCTGCTCATTTTCTTCCTAAAAAATTATTCTCTTAACTCATGCATCTGTGTGTATGTGTGTGTACATGCTGCGTGAAACAGGAACCATGAAGAAGATCAACACTGATAGTGTTAGGGAGAGCAGTGGTGCCATGGAGGTGGGGGGAAAGTCTTGGTTAAGGAAAAAAAAGGCCACAAAAATGTTGAAGCAAAAAACCCAATTTTGTATATTGGAAATGTAGAAAAATTAGTTTACACTAGAAATAAGAAGAGATGGTAGGTTAAAGTCATTAGAAAAATAAATGATCATGATTCTTGGCCTCAGGAAAACTTTTAAATAAAATATAGATAGATATATTAGATAGAAAGATGTATGATAGATAGATAGAAATATGTCTAGCTTTATATTCTTATGTATATTTTACATATATTTATATAGTCATCTCTCAGTATCAGTGAGTATTTATTCCAGAACTCCTTTGGATACCAAAATTCATGGATGCTCTGGTCCATTACATGAATAAAAACTATACACATCTTCCCATATACTTTAAATTATCTCTAGATTACTTATAATACCTAATACAATGTAAATATTATGGAAATATTTGTTATGTTGCATTATTTTCTATTCATATTATTTTTATTTTTGCATTGCAATTTTTTATTGTCTTTTTGTTTTTTCCCAAGTATTTTCTATCTGCGGTTGGCTGAATCCACGGATATGAAACCTGCAGATGTGGGGAGCTGACTGTCTGTAGGCAGATATTTGTATCTATCTATTTATTTGTCTATATAAATATCTATAGCTATATTTACATATACAAGGCAAAAAAGGAATATATGGAAATGTATGGAAAATAGTTGTAAATAATTTTTAAATTGGGTTGTCATAAACAGGAATAAATAATTTAATTTGTGATTTTAAGATATCAAGACAGAGTAAGATTTGATTTTAGATACCCTAATGTAGATGAAGAGACCATGCTGGAGACTAAGGTGGAAGAAAAGGATCAGGAGTTGACTGACAGTCATTTGGATAATGACCTGAGAATCTAGGTCAAGTGTGCCTTAAAATTCACACTCTAACAGTAGTATAATGTCCAAGTTGAGGAAAAACTTTCCATTCAGCCGGGTTTTGAGTGGTGGGGGCTTTCTGATCCCCAGGTATGTGAGAAATTCTAGGGGTGAAAGCTGAACACACAGAGGTATCACCTGCTGAGTGCTGTCAAAGTTATCACTCACATTCAAAAGTGAGGACATATCATGCTGGTGTGTGGATGGCCATGGAATGAAAGCACAGAGCAGCAGTTGGGATTACGTAGAAACTTAAACAACCAGGAAAAGTCAGGGGAACGCAGAGTGGTCACGTTCAGTGAGGTTGGCAGAGGCAGCAAAGAGATAGTGTTTGCTCCTGACTCAGGAGGTCAGGAAGTTAGTAGAGTTGATGAAGCATGTAGGGTCGATATAATTTGAAGTTTGTCCCCTCCAAATCTCATGTTAAAATGTGACCCCCTATGCTGGAAGTGGGACCTGGTGGGAGGTGTTTGGGTTACGGGAGTGGATCCCTCATGAATGGTTTGCTTCCCTCCTTCCAGAAATGAGTTTATGTGAGATCTAGTTATTAAGGAGTCGGGGACCTCCCCCATCTCTTTCTCACTCTCTCTCACTGTGTGACATGCTTGCTCCCCTTTTACCTTCCATCATGACTAAAAGCTTTCTGAATCCTCACTGGAAGTCAAGCAGATACAGGTGCTATGCTTGTACAGTCTGCAGAACTGTGAGCCAAATAAATCTCTTTTCTTTACAAGTTACCAGTCTCAGGTATTCCTTTATAGCAATGCAAAATGGACTAACTCAAGGTGAATCAAGTTCTGGTTCTAGGACAGAGGCATGTTGTTACTTGTTCCTATTTTTGTTACCTCTTCATCAGTGAAGTGGACCTGTCGGTACCCACTCCATGCAGAAGGCAACCAAAGGCCTTCCAACAAATGCTGTCTTTGGTGAGAACAAAAGGTTGAGATCATCTCATGTAAAATTAATTAAGGGTAGTGTAAGGTGCTTTTGGCTGCAAATATCAGTGAAACCAGAGGCAGATGGTTACATATTTAGTTTTCTCAGCAGTAGAAGACCCAGTTTCTTTCCATATTACCACTCTGTTTTCTGTACCCATTGGCCATCATCCTCCAGCTTGCTTCCTCATGGTCACAAAATGGCAGCCACAGCTTCAGATACCACACCCTTAGACAACTGTCGACATACAACCTCACCAAGGGGTAGAAAAACATAGAAGCTTCTTTTTCCAACAGTTTTTTTTTTCCGTAATAACCAGTAAAACATTTCTCAGGTCACTTTGAGCAATAGTTTTCCTCTATCTTCTTGATCAACATTTTTGTCATATCTATTCCTATATTGATTATTGCCAAAGGGAGTGGAATACCTGTGAGTGAACTAGACTAATTGTCATCTTCCAAATGTGGGTATAGAACAAGTTCCCCATCCTGAGCATATGAGAGGAGGAGGCAGGACCATATATGGACAAGGGGGATGACCATCCTGTCGGTAGTATCTATCTTCAGAGTGTTTCACTGTCATTGAAGTTGCCACATTAGAGAAGAGAATCATGTCTGGATGAAATATCTTAGGAAAACTACTCTCTCTCATTATTATAAGGTTTGACTTCATCACTAGTTGGGGAGATTTCCACTTGGCCTGGACTGTGCTGCTACCCTCATAGGTCTTTGCAGGGAACGATTGGAGAAGGAGCAGATTGTTGGACAGTACTCCCATTGCTAAAACATCAACAACTTTTCTAAATTGCCAAAGTAGAGATTCAAACTGAATGTACTTCCAGACATATCTCTGCAAATCAAGACTGCAAATGTGCTCACCTATCAGATGGACCCACCTGATAGGTGAAGAGCACTGCAGGTAGGGTGAGACCATCACAAAATGTAGAGCTAAAAATGTATTATTTGCAAGAAAAGCTTTAAGTAGATTAGCTTGAAGAGTCAAAGTCTAATGATAGCCTAGAGTATAACTTTAATTTCTTGAATTACTTGAGCAATGGCATTGCATTTGTTCCATCTCAGAATTAATGAGGGAAAAAAACCTATAACTTAATTATAAATTTCTAAATTTGTCCTGCCTTGGGAGATAGATTATAGTGGAAATTATTGAACTCAATGTGAGTTAAGGGTCACTGTTTGTGATTCTCATATATTATTGATACAGATATTATGCTGACTGTCCTTCTAAAAATTATTCCAGGATATAGCCTATGAATTTGGTAATAGATATGTGGGTGTGTGTATGGGTTGTCTAAATCCTAAAAGTGAAATACCAAATCAAAAACAAAACCAAAACTGCAAAACTACACCCCACAAACCCTTGATCAGTTGACTAATGTTGATTAATTGAATTATAGTTGATTGAAACTTGACTTCTAGTTAATTGAAAAACTTGACTTCAGATTGTTCTTTATATTTTCTGCTCTATGTTTCCACTATTTTACATCAGAATGAGCCTGCTTTCATGGGCCTATGTGGATCTCATGGCCCACAGAGGAATCCCAGATTCCTCCGTTGTTTTCATAATTTGAATTTAATTAGATGTGCTTTCACATGTATTGCCTGATCTAATTATCATAGAAGCAACATGCATTCAGCAGAGCAGAATACAATATCCCATTTTATAGGTAAACAAATAAAGACATGGGTTTATGTCAGTTTTCTAAGGTAACACAACTAGTAAGTGGCAAAACTGAAAATCAAGCCCAGGTGTTTTATCTCTCAATTCAGAAGACTTTCAACTCCTAGTACAAAACATCCGATTTATATTGTCCAGTCCTAATTTTACATATTAAATTAGAATCTCCATAACTATGCTCAAACTTGCAAGAACATGAGCATGGTTTCTCTAGGAGGCAGAAATGCTGTGAAAATATGCTCCTGTTCCCCTCCTTGCTAAAGTGTAGAAGAATCCCAAAGGAGACATCAGAGAGACACTTAAGTGAATGCACCAAATGGAAGTATTGTCTCCCACCACCTCCCACCACTTTCAAAACACAGGCTGAAAATTGAAAAAAAAAAAGTTTTTTGTTTAAAGTATGTGGAAATGGAAGGATAGCAGCAGCCCTGCTCAGGAGTCAGAGACCAGGCTTTGGAATCAGGGAACATCCCCCAGCTCCCACTCACACTCAACTTTGCCCCATCCCACCTCCACCACTGACTGTAGATCCTGAAGACTAAGCTGAAATAACTAATCCTCAGTTCTATCCTCACCAAATTCAGATAATAACAGCTAAAGTATTGTACTTTGATTTACAAAACTCAACAAATGTCGTTTGTGTATCAGAACAAGGAAGTCTAAGCAAATAACCTACCTTCTAACTTTGACAAGAAAGGATAAGTCACTTCATAGAAACCCCTAACAAATCTACAGATTTCTTGCATTAGGTGATGTATTCTTTCTTCCTCCTCTTTGAACGCAATACGAAAGCTATCATTTTATTTTCTAATGATTATTCTTTTGTGTTCCAACTCTACCTTCTTCTATCTTCTGAGAAACTTCTTTCTATTATTATGTTTTCTTTGCACAGTTGTATTTTGAGCAACATGAGCGTTGTGGGGTGCTGACCCCCTCCTGCAGCTGAAAATTTGTGTATAACTTTTGACTCCTTAAACTTAACTACTAATAGCCTACCATTAGCCAGAGCCTTATTGATAACATAGACAGTCAATTAACACATATTTTGTATGTTTTGTGAATTTTATACTGTATTCCTACAATAGAGTAAGCTAGGGAAAAATATTAATAAAAAGTCATAAAAAAGTGAAAATACATTTACTATTTGTTAAACGGAAGTGGAGCCTCATAAAGGTCTACATCCTTGTCATCAGCATACTGAGTAGGCTGTGGAGGAGGAGGAAGAGGGGGAGTTGGTCTTGCTGCCTCAGGGGCAGAAGAGAAGGAAGAAAATCCACATATAAGCGGATATATGCCAAACCTGTGTTATTCAAGGGTCAACTGTATGTACTCTTTTTCCCATCAACATTTAAACATGATTGTTAGGGTAACGTCCCTCTTCTCCATGCTTGTCTCACCTAATCTCTCTCTTTCTGCCATAACCAGTTCAAAGAACCATCTATACAAAATGGGTTTCTGTTTTAATTTCTACAACTCCACTCTTAACCCACTGCTTGCTAGTTTTTGTACTGCCTAACATCCCAAAACTATCCTTACCAATGATAGGTTTATCATTTATTCTTGAAAATGGGACACATTTGAGAATGAAAGAGAGGTTAGTCATACCATTTTAGCCTAAATTCAGACTTTTCTGGGCACACTAGCACCTATGGGAATCCTGTACATAGGCACATCTCAGTCCTTATTTGACTCGATTGCTTGGGAGCACTGCACGCTCGAATCTTCATTTCTGTAAAGCACATCTTTTCCTGCTGCCTCTGTGACAAGATGTCCTCTGCTTTTCCATACCTTTGGTTGTTCTTTATCATTATTTCAGGGGCTCCTGCTCTTCCAAGCCACTACAGTTCTGTGTTTCTCAGGGTTTATTCTGGATCTTCTAACTATTTGACTCTGTGAATGCCATTCATTCCCACGGTTTAATTACCATCTAATGACACTAACTCACAAATTCACAACTAAAACTCATAGGTCTGTTTTGATATTCCGGTCCTAATATCCTGCTGTGTGCTAGACCTCTGCTTCTGGCTTTCCCACAAATACTGGAAAATTAACATGCCAAAATCTAAAACCTTATTTCAACTTAAAACTATCCTTCAATCTAATCCGTCATCAAAGCCTGCATTCCATTAAATGTATGAAACCTTCTCAATGTAGTCTCTCTTCCTGCCACTTCACCAGATCAGGCCAGCATCATTCTGTATTTGCAGTTCTATAAGAGCCTCTCTAATCTAAGTTTGGTTTCCTCTAATCAGATTTCATTATGGCTGACAAACTTGTTCTCAAGTGCAAATCTGATAAAGCTACTCTTCTGCTTAAAATATTTCAAGAGCTCCATTTTTTTTTCCATGAGGTGGAGTACCCTCATGATGTGGTTTTTACTTACTTTTCCAAGCCTCCAATTTTACTTCAACTAAGCTTGCCATTGCTAAGTATTTTTTAGCTCTCTCATCTATAGATTTTTCATACACACTTCTCCCTTTGTTTGGATTATCCTTCTCTGTTTCTGCCTATCTTTCATCTATTTCAGTTTTAGCATAAATGTTACTTACAAAGCCTCCCCTGATCCCCACAAACATAGATGGCAGCCATCACATTGTAATGTAATTGCCTGCTTACTACCCTATCTCTACCACTGGATTATAAGAAGCATGGCAGCTGAGAGTATAGACAATTGGGCTCTAATACTGTCTTGCATATAATAAATGTATAATAAATACATATAGCTTAATACATATAGCTTAATGAATGAAATTACTGAATGAATAATAACATTTCAACTGATCCCTGAAGATAAAATTCAATACTCCAAGGTAAGAAAGATATCCCAAGTGAAAGGATAGTATATAACAGTTCACAGAGTTAGAAAATTTAAAGATATGAATTAGAAGCTGTGAAGAGTATATTTTGATAAGAATAGTGAGTAGAGTGCTTTGCAGGAGAATAAATCTGGGCTGGAAGAATTCAGCCAGAAAGCTAGTATAGTAACAGATGTGAGAAAGAACATTATTTTTGATGAGGGTCTGAATATTATGTGGTATGTTGAAAAACATCACACTATTTTGATAGGTAAACCAAGCCATTCAGAATTATCTTCTGAATATACCAATGAAAATAAATCAACACACAAAAATGCCAAGTCATTTTTGGGTGGTTCTATCCTGGTTGGCATTCTGAGACACTGTTAAAAATTCAGAAAAACAAACTTTATTAGTTAGCAAGTATCCAGAGATTATTGGCACCCTTTTCTTTCTGTCGGCAAAAGGACAAGGAAACACATTTGCTTTTCCACCTAAGAGTAAGATGTTAGAAATTTATGGACAAGTAGTCTAGATTATGGGTCAGGTATTTTGAAAGGTTTCTTGTGAAGACTTGGACACAAACAGTGTTATTGTGTGTTTCTTCATATGTACAACCATCTTCCTTCTGAGAATATTAAACTCTGAATATTAAAGTTACAATTTATGTAGACTGTTTCTATCAGTTAAACACATTCTGAATAAATTGAAACAAAGTAGAATTTTACAAATCACTGAGCATAATTTTAAAATACTTCGTTTCAGATAAGGTATTTTTTATTTTAAAAAGGAGAGCTATCAGAAGGTAGAAAATAATAATCCAAAATTTGTTCTTAAAAAATGCCTGACACACACCAGACATTCAGTGTACCTCTGTTAAAGTAATAGATGGGTGAATGATGAATTTGGGGTGTCAGAGAAGTGGTGAGGAAAAGGTTTAGATTTCTTTGTATTCCTGAAATTACAATACACACAGGGAAGCTGTTAAACAAAATCACCTAATATAACACCCCCTCGCCTCAATTCTATCACTTCCAAAAAGGCAAAACTCATGTCCAATGAAGGCATAACAGATCCTCCATAATTCTCAGCCAACTTTCCCTTACACATGAGCCTCTTGTGCAGGATTTTTCAAATGGAAGGTTGCACCCAACATCATCATCATATTTTACACAAAATGAAATGGAATAGAATAGAACTGCAAGCCTGGATCACATATTGTAAGGCTAAGTATCACTCTATAAATTTTTGTTTCTGTCATAGGTGTCTGTATCTGTATCTGTGTGTTTAAGTCTCTGTGTGTGTGTGTGTGTGTGTGTGTGTGTGTGTTTATGTGTGTTTATGTGTGGTCCTGCTAGATTTTAATGCCAAATGCAATGTCAAAAACAATTCTTTGAGGTAGTCACGGTCAAAACATTTTGAAAGACTCGGTCCTTTTTGTTCTGCTTCACATGCAGCAGAGTATGTTACTGCCAGAAATTTCCAACTCTGTGGAAATGTTTCTGTCTGGTCTGTTCTTCCTTTGGTACTAGAGACGAATGCTAGCTCACTTTATAACTTGTCTGTGTTGATGAAGTGACAGAAGGAAGCATCCTTTCTTTTTCTAATTTTTATTATACTTTAAGTTCTGGGATACATGTGTAGAACGTGCAGGTTTGTTACATAGGTATACACATGCCATGCTGGTGTGTTGCACTCATCAACTCATCATCTACATTAGGTATTTCTCCTAATGATATCCTTCCTCTAGCCTCTCACCCCCTGATAGGCCCTGCTGTGTGATGTTCCCCTCCCTGTGTCCATGTGTCCTCATTGCAATCTATCCATCTGACAAAGGGCAAATATCCAGGATCTACAAGGAACTTAAACAAATTTACAAGAAAAGAAAAAAAGAACATCAAAAAGTGGGCAAAAGATATGAACAGACACTTCTCAGAAGAAAACATTTATGTGGCCAAAAAACATGAAAAAAAGCTCATCATCACTGGTCATTAGAGAAATGCAAATCAAAACCACAATGAGACACCATCTCATGCCAGGTAGAATGGCAATCATTAAAATGTCAGGAAACAACAGATGCTGGAGAGGATATGGAGAAATAGGAATGCTTTTACACTGTTGGTGGGAGTGTAAATTAGTTCAACCATTGTGGAAAACAGTGTGGCGATTCCTCAAGGATCTAGAACAAGAAATACCATTTGACCCAGCAATCCCATTACTGGGTATATACCAAAAGGATTATAAATCATTCTACTACAAAGACACATGCACACGTATGTTTATTGCAGCACTGTTCACAATAGCAAGTACTTGGAACCAACCCAAATGGCCATCAATGATAGACTGGATAAAGAAAATGTGGCACATATGGAATACTATGCAGCCATAAAAAAGGATGAGTTCATGTCTTTTACAGGGACATAGATGAAGCTGGAAACCGTGATTCTCAGCAAACTGACACAGGAACAGAAAACCAAACGCTGCATGTTCACACTCATAAGTGGAAGCATCCTTTCCATTTGTCCCACCTGTGTCCTAGTCCAATAATTTTCAGCCAAGACCTTCCATTGAAAAAGGTACACAAAGGGCTTTCTTTGGCCTCAATGTACAATGCAAACTTGAATTAGGTGAAAAGTTTCACTATTTGGAAAATGTTAAGCTCAAATAGACCCTTACACTGTATTTCTACTTATTGTCTGCTGATTCTCAGTCTTGCTTCCCCCATTCCTCCTTTGGCCAACTTTAGTGGTCTTTGTCATTCAGTTTCCAAACTGAACTTGGATTTGAAGGTTGTAGTGGTGCACCTGCCCAAACTTTCAAGGTCATATGGAAGAGAAATTATATAAATCATTCCTGGGAAAACATCTTTAAATGGTTAAGAATATGTTATTAAGATACAAATTGCTTTATCAGTGGCACAATGACCCAGAGTCTGAGTTCTTTTGATAGCGGAGGATTCAGCAAGCTTCATAATTCACAAAGAAGTTTGATCATTCTTGCTTGGTACCATATCTCTGAGCTGAGTGACCAGCCCATCTTTTCATTCCAATGAGCTTCTCCTTTAGGAGGAAAAATGAGATTGGCCATTTGGGTGCTCCGTGGAGCATGGCAGTGAGTGACTTATTACTGACCACCTCAGAGCTGCCTCCTGAGAAGCCTTTTACCAGACTGAGGTCCATATTTGTGAAGCAGTTCCATGTCTGTCTGCTGTGCTGGGCATCCAACAACCTGGGTATTTCCCTCCTTGAGTGCTCTGAAGAAGGGTTAGCCACCAGAGAAGAAGGAAGCAGGTTGGTTCATCAGACAATGGCAGGCACTAAAGAGTTACCAATCTCAACTTCAGTGCATCCAGGTCAAGAGCTAAATTTTCCAGTGGTAGTGAGAACAGCAAACCATGGAAACAGTAAAAGCAAGAGCTATCCAAGCTGGGATGAGTATAGGCCATATAAAGTGAATCACCCAATGGCTAAGAAATGATTGTGGCCATACTTGAGCCACGGCAACAGCACTTTGCTCTTTTTGCATTCTAGTAATAACACAGCCACACAGTGCTTTTACGGCTTGCCGTTTGCAAACAATACTCACACATGTTATTTAATTCACCCTTTCAACAACACTGTGAGTAATTAAGGGACTGTTTTACGCAGGTTTTGGAGACAAGGGAACTGAGAATTCAAGAGATTAAACAATTTACCCAACTGTTAAAGAGTCCCTTAACTTCAGAGCTGCAACTCAAATGAGAGGTTACATCAAGTGATGCACCTTGCAGAATACCAAGGGGACATGGATCCAAGCGTGTTTGCTAGGATTGCATTCAGATCAATGACAGATTGATTAAAAAGTCAAGAATAGCAGAAATGAACTAGGGAAAGAGGGGTCCTAAGTTACCAGTGACCTGAGATGGTCGGGGGAGCAGATTAAAGAACAAGTTTAGAATATGTAAGAGAGAAAGGAAAATAACAAATGAGCTACATGCTAGAGAGAAGGAATGCCAGGTTAGCAATCACTCACAGGTAATAAAATTCTTCAATTATTCAATGTCAGTTTGGATTTTCTTCTACTTCCCTTGGCAGCCTGATAATAGCACCCTTTCAAGTCAATCGAACTCTCCTGAAGAAATGTCAGCATATCATTACAGGTGGTTGAGTCCACAATTCTAGCACCTCTGGGAATTCAGCATTAATGAGCTAAAACATCAGCCCTCTCTTGGGTTCAGCCTCATGCAGTTATAAGCTGTCAAAGTGAAAGAATCTCACAGGTCTGGCGCATTGGTTCATGCCTGTAAATCCAGTACTTTGGGAGGCTGAGGCAGGTGGATCACTTGAGGACAGGAGTTCAAGACCAGCTTGGGCAACACGGTGAAACTGAAAACATGCTCTCTACTAAAAATTCAAAAATTAGGCAGGCATGGTGGTGCATGCCTGTAATCCTAGCTACTTGGGAGCCTGAAGCATGAATATTGATTGAACCTGGAAGGCGGAGGTTGCAGTGAGCCGAGATCGCGCCACTCACTGCACCGGAGCCTGGGGACCAGAGTGAGATTCTGTTTTTTTTTTTTTAAAAAAAAAAAGGAAAGAATCTCTGGACCGTGAAGGGAGAAAGCTGCCTGCTGGATGATCTGGACCAGTGTGTTTCAGTGTTTCAGTTCTCAGTCAAGTCATCCCCCTTCACTGTTCACCAACTATAGTTCTCAAAATTTTTCTCAAGAAATAATAGCAGAAATACGTTCATTCTAAAGATGTTAGAAGCAAAGCTGTTTCTGGGAGTTGATCTAGGAAGCTGTCAATAAGATTGCCATCTTGAAGGAGAGGGAAATTGAAATCATAGGTCTTTCTTCATTTTCTCTTGGACAGCATCCAGGGAAGAGGTAATCTATTAGGAGGTAGAAAACCTGCATTTTAAATTCTCTGTTTATTCAGTCACTCATTGATACACTAGTTTACTCATTTAGTCAATATTAATTTGATGCCCATTATATGCAGGCCCATCTGTATGGGGAGCAAGAGAGCTGACATTCTAGTGTGAGAAATTGTTAACAAATAAGTAAGAACTAGACGACATGGTATGAGACAGTGATAAATGCTGTGAAAAAATAAAGCAGAGTGAGGAGATGATGAGTCTTGTCTGAAAAAGATCTAATTTGGTCAGAATTGTGTGGGAGGCAGAAATCTTAGACGGCTCCAAGATTTTCTCTTCCTGATATGCAAAACCTATGCAATCCCCTCCCCTGAATGCTAGTGGGACTTGCGACTATGATGGGATTTTATATGTAATATTATGCCACATTGCATGGCAAAATGGACTTTGAAGATGTAATTAAAATCCCTAATCAGTTGACTTTCAGTAAAATCAAAAGGCAGATTTTTCTGGAAGGGTCTGACTTAATCTGGCCATCCCCTTTTAAAGGGAAATTGGAAGCAGTAGAGAAACTCTCCTCTCCTACTGGCCTGGAAGAAAACAAACAGTCACACTGTGAGCCATCTATAACAGCCAAATAATGGGGACCTGACGGTGGCCTCTAGAGTAACCTTGTTTGAGAGCTAGAGAAAAAAATAGGGGCCTAAGTCTTAAAAGTACTAGGTACTGAATTCTTCCAACAATCTAAATGGTGATGGAAAAGGACACCGAGCTCCAGAAGAGATTGAAACCTGACAACATCATAGGATGCATTTAACTTTTATGAGAGAGACCTTGAGCAGAGAATTCAACTATACTATGCCTGAATTTTGGGCCTGCAGAAACTGTGAGATTCTAAATGGGTGTTGTGTCAAGTCACTAGTTTGTCATAATTTGTCATGAAACAATAAAAGGTGAACATAGCATTACATTAGCAGTTACCAAATTTGCTTTCCCCAATGGCAAGCCATCAACCCAAGCAACTTGTTAACACATTTCACCAAATCCCACCTTGTCCAAGGTTCTGGAATTTTGCTTTCAAGAGAAAAGGTAGAGAAGTCAGAGCAATCAGAGGTTCACATGAGGTTTTCTTTCTATAATGGCACCAGAAAACACCTGGCAGATAGGATGCTGGTTCTTCATTGGTGCATTGTCCTCTTCTTGCTAGACAAGCCCTGGGGAACCTCTTCTTGGGGACTGGGTTGCTCAACGAACTCATGAAACACAATAAAGCCAGATAGACACTTACTCCTGACTTGAGGAGGGGGTAAGCTGGCTCCCCTTGTCTGAAAGCTTCTTAGTGGAAAGTGGTTTATGGCCCTTTATGACAGCCCATTACCACCGAATGAGGGCAGGACAGCAGAAAATGAATATTTTATTGGGTCTCATACAGTGGGCATGGCCTGAAGTAAAAATAAATATTCTATGATATTCATCTTTATAAAATGCATTCTCCCTAACCATAAAAGTGATCCAACAACTTATCTTTTTACATATCTCTCAGCAGTAATGACAGTAAATAATTGTCATATTCTCAGATGCCCATGGGCTGGGAAAAGTTATGCCCAAGTAGTAACAGTTTTCTCTCATACAAAAGAAAATTATAAATACACTGGTTGGAGTTCTATTCCATTTTAATATTGCTGTTAGATTTTTCTCAGTCAGATGTAGCCTGAAGTTTTTAAATGAATTGTCTAGGATTTTCTGTAGAATAGTGATTTCAAGAGTATTAATATCTCAGAAAAAAATGTTATCAGTTAAACATCCCAAACATTAAACATATATTTATTGCAAAAGAGTTATGGAAAGGATGCAAGTGAGATTGTGAGGTTTTACTGACTGAATATTTTGCAATGGCTATGAGAAGATTATCAAAGAAGATGAAAAACAAAGGAAAAATAGAACAGAATCAAGTCAAGGGAAAAATGAGCATCCAAAAAGATGCATTCATATGGCAGAGTGGGTTGAAGGTTCAATTTAGAGAGAATTTGATCGTTGTCTTTTATCTGACTTACTGTTTGAACTCTCCATGCAGTTTTAATTATTGCTTACTTATCTTGGATTTTCTAGATGCAACTATTAATTATTTTATTAATTTATTTACATCATTTAGGATGACCAACCACTCCCTCTTGCCAAAACATTCTCACCTCTCATGTTTTTTCTTCCACCTCATCAATTTCCTTCCAGCCTTCTCAGCTACTCATTCTCATTTATTCTTTCAGCATTTCCTCTTCTAATAAACCATTTAAGTTTGAAGTTGCTTAAAATTTGTTTTCCAACATATTTACTTCATACTCTATATTCTTTCTGTTGTTCTTACATGATATCCACTCCCATCATTCTAATTGCCACTTACATTTTAAAAATGTGGTTGCAATGTGGCTGCTGTAATGCCAGATATATCATGGTTCTCAGATGTTTCAGTCAGTTCCAACTGCTATAACAAATTATTGCAGATCTGGGGGCTTAAACAGTACAAACTTACTTCCCATAGTTCTGGAGGCTGGAAGTCCAAGATCAGGGTGGCAACAATGGTCAGGCTCTGGTGAGGACCCTCTTCCAGGTTGCAGACTGCCAACTTTCCCTTGTATCTTCAGGTGGTGGAAAGGAGGTGAGAGAGCTCTCTGGAGTCTCTTTTAGAAGGAACTAATCCCATTAATGAGGGCTACACTCTCATGACCTAATTCCCTCCCAAAGCTCTACTTTCTAATACCAACAGGAAAGGGCTGCTTGAGAGTAACTCTGTTTGAGAGCCAGTGAAAAAAATAGGGGCCTAAGTTTTAAAACTACTAGGAACTGAATATTGAGGGCTAGGATTTCAATATATAAATTTAGAGGAACATAAGCATTCATTCCACTGCACCAAGAAGGCAGATAGGGAAAAGGCTCCCGGGCAACAGAGTGGTGCCTGTGTCATGAAAGCAAACACCTTGCAGTTCCTAGATGAGTTCCTTTCATGTCTCATAGGAGCACTCGGAGTCAAGGAACCAATGTGATATGTTAGGAAGTCTGAGAAGGTGGGAATTTTTAGTTGAGCATATTATATGTTAGAATAAAATTAGGATTTTGTTAACCATGGAGATGGAGAGAATGAAGACGAAGTAGACAGTTACTCCTAAATGTATATTTTCAGCCTTAATTTAATTTTGGAAATCCAAACCAGTGTCTGAAGTGTCTATTTAACAAATTAAACCAGATTATCTCTATACAAATCCACAGGTTTATATGCTTACTCTGCAGGAGTAGTGCAATACACTGAGACAAAAAGGTTTGCAGTAGAGACAGGATGTAATAATTCCAGGCTGTCCAACAAGGAGATGGAGGGAGAACCTCAACTCCATCTCCTCAAGGAGTTCTGGGCTGGGGTTTTTAACAGGATCATGGAAGGCGAGGGGTTGGAAAATTGTTTTGTCACTGATTGATTAAGGTAAGGCGGATGAAGTTATTAGGAAGTAGAAGCTGCCTTCTTTGGTGAGTCAGCTTCTTGTGGGGTCCTTCAGACCAGCTGGCATTGGTCATTTCACTGGTATGCAGGACCTGAACGAATATCTCAAAGGGAAAACTTAACATTTCATAGTGTTCCAGTTGTTGTCTATGGGGCAGTTAAGGAGAGCTATAATCTTGTAATAGGGTCTATGATTCTAGGACAATAGGCACCACAGAAATATGAGGAAGCAGGTCTAAGAGCAAGCTGACTTAATAATTAATGCTGAGTGTGTTGCAAGCTTGCTTTATTTTCCCCCCTCCTTCCTTCCCTGATTAATTTCATAAAGTTTATCGGGACAGTTTCATCCTTGGACACTCAAAAAACTGGTCCAAAGTGACCTCCCTCATTCAACTTTTTCTGCCTTCATTTTTCCAGTGATCAGCAAATGATTCTATCAATTATCTAGTTAGTCAAAGCCAAAACTTTGACATCATTTTTGCTTCATCCCCTCTTTCACCAGTTCCCTCTCTCCAAAAATCACCAAGTCCTGTTTCATCTTGAATACATCTACTTCACTCTAACCCTAATCCTCCACCCTAGTCCAAGCTACCATCCTTTCTTGCCTAATATAGTGTAATAGTTTCCTAACTAATCCCTTTCATCAGTTTTTGCCTGTCACCAATACACTTTTCATTGTTTTACTTCCAGTAATTTTTTAAAGTATAAGTGTGATTTTAACCCTTCCCTGGTTAAAGTCAAATAACTATCCTCCTGTTGAACTGGAACTTTGTATCTTTTAATCAATATCCTTTTCTCCATCCATTCCTGATGAGGGATTTGTTAATTAGCCTGATTTAATTATTCCACGTTATAAACATGCATTAAAATACCACATTATACCCTATAAATATGTACCATTATTTTTCAATTAAAATTTAAATTAGAAAAACAAATAAACAAAAAGTCCAATGGCCTAAAACTCCTTCTAATCAGGCTCTTACTTATCTCTCCAGATCCCTATTACGTCATTCTTTCCACATCAACTATATGAGAGTTTCCTTCATTTTTTTAAACATGGCATCCAGCAGGGCTATAGTAAACTAGTTAGTATGGGAATAATGCATTTAAACTACTCTTACCATCACTGTAAGTGTTGCTATTGATAACTTACTATTATGATATTCATGTTAACTCTCATGGGCAGTCTTTAGTGCAAAATTGCCCTAACCACCCCTTCCACAAGCACAGAAATGTATAGAGACACATATACTCACATTTCTCACTAGCGAGCAAGGTAGGCTTGAAGAGAGGCAGGAGAGGAATGACAGTGACTACAACCCAGGATACTACTTTAGGAAATGCCTCAAGATATACCTTTGGGCATTGTGTCATCTGGCAGTCAGGAGCCGGTGACTTTCTCCCTGACGTGGAGGCCACTTGCCCAGGTTTTCTTCCCTTTCTTTCCTTGATTGCTTATGGCCTTCACCTTACTACATATTGGGCTTATTAGCATTTCCACAGATCGTTCTCAATCTTGTTTCTCCATGTTTACCGTCTGGCTCTCTGGGCTGATACATGTTGCTTGAGGCCTCACCTATGCTGTCTAAATTTGTGTGGATTAGACTCCAGCTGCTGGAGTCAAGTCTGCCTCGATGCTGCTCTGTGCCCTTTGCCTTAGTTGCCATTTTTCTTCAACCAAGGTTCTGAGGGTCCTAGAGGTAAGTTATGTTGAAATACCCTCACAGTTTTGACCCATCACAAACAAAGCTGATGAAATGCCATTTAAAAGCGGTAGACAAATATTTTAACCAATGTCTCTAATTCCAAATTCCTTATTAAGTTCCACATTGCTACAAATCAAATAATAATTAATAGTGGAAAGTTAAAAGAAGAGTAACCACTTTCTGACAATCAAATAGGTCATGGGCCATGTAGGTGGGGTAATACTCTATTCAGTAGAATCAATTTCTATGCTGTTTAAAAGAAATGTTAATTTTTTAAATTATTTTTTATTTTAGACAGGGAGAACAAGCTGTCTCTCTTTCCCTTCCTTCCTTCCTTCCTTCCTTCCTTCCTTCCTTCCTTCCTTCCTTCCTTCCTTCCTTCCTTCCTTCCTTCCTTCCTTCCTCTCTCTCTCTCTCTCTCTCTCTCTCTCTCTCTCTCTTTCTTTCTTTCTTTCTTTCTTTCTTTCTTTCTTTCTTTCTTTCTTTCTTTCTTTCTTTCTTTCTTTCTTTCTTTCTTTCTTTCTTTCTTTTTTCCTTCTTTCAAGGTTTTGCTATGTTGCCCAGGCCAGTCTCAAACTCCTCGGCTCAAGTCATCCACCTGCCTCCGCCTCCCAAAGTGCTGGAATTAAAGGCATGAGCTACCGCGCCTGGCAGGAACAACCTTTCAAATAAGGTGATTTGTTAACTTAGCTTTGTATCCTCAGACAGCATCAGATGTTTGCTGGTATCAAGCCAAGGTGAAGGCTGGAGACATTTTAATGGCAATACATTTTAACTCTAAGCTAAGAGTTAAGGGGGGTTGATAAAGAACCACTCATGGATGGGTAATCAAAGAATTTACTTATAGATATGTGTGGTATCAAAGACACTTTATAGTAACTTTAGAGGGACAAATCTAAAGAAATAAAGATACTATAAAACATCAATGCTGAAATTAATTAGGCTTTGAAATACAGTTTAAGATAAACTATTCTGATGAGTTAATTTGTGCAGAAGGAGATGCAGATGCTCATGATTACAAATTTGTGGAGCTTGAGCAGAGGTGCCAACACGTAGAACATACCTGTTTCTCATGCTATGAGATCTAGATCACAAGACCCAGTGGACAATATGTGCCAAATTTGAAACTCAGTGATCTTCATCTGGAACTAACATTCAATTGGGAGCTGATGACAAATAACATGTTATTTTAGCTATACTCCCACAGTTATTTGCATTACTAAGCATGTTTTATATTTTTCCCTACTTATCTCATTTTTTTCTCAACAAAAATTCTTCACATGCAGTTAAAACATAATATTTTCAGATACTTTTCTATCCTTGTATAATATGACTGAAACTGAGTTCTAGATATTATGCCCCAAAGCATGTCCCCTTGCAGACTTAACCATAACTCTATCTAGATGCTTAGATTGATGACTTTATTTTCCTCATTGACTCTTTTCATTTTCTTCCGCAACACACATCTTTTCCAGTAGCAAATATTTTTAGTTCTGCTTTCAAAATATATCCAGAGTTTGACTGTTTCCCATGCTGCACTGGCACCACCCTTGTTTAAGCCATCACTCCTCCTGATTATTGCAAGAACCTCCTGATCTTGCCTCCCTAGAGCAGTCAGAGGAACCCTATTAGAAAGGAAGGCTGATCATGTCACTTCTCTGTTTAAAATTCTTTATTCCCTCTTCTTTTTACTCAAAATAAAAATTTGAGACCTGATCTACTGCTACTGATGGACGTCATCTCTGTCACGATCCCACATGTTAGAGGCTCTGGGCACATGGGGTTGCTGTGTTAGTTTAGATTCTCCAAGAAGCAGACAACAAAATGAAATGAGAGGAGCAAGAGATTTATTGCCATAAATTGTCAAAGATAAGGATACCCAGACTTTAGTGAAGGTAGTGAAAACAGATGTTATTCAGTAACTACTGACAGTAAGGGGAAGAGCTAAGTTCCATTCTGATTTGTACAGAGGTGATTAGGGTGTTTTGAGAAAGAGGAAAGAGCATGGACTCAGTAGAGTAAAAGAAGTGAAAAATTACAAAGTGTTGGTCAGTGTAAATGCAGATAGGCCAGCTGTGTCTGCTAGCTGGTGGCAACTGAAGTAAGGGTTCTCTTCTCCCACAGAGACTAGAAGACAGAGGCCCTAGCCTTCCTGATGATTACATTTGAAAGAATGGTTCTCAGGTCCTTGGGAGAGATACTTTGGAGCTATAAGAGATGCGTATTCACAATTGTAATCCCTTTTTACTAAATGCTCTAAAAAAGGGAAGTGAGGGGCCTATCTTCAGGTGTTGGTGAGAACAAAGAGCACATATTCTGGGAAGACAGTGTTGAGCTTCCTTAGGTAAGCATTTTGACGAGGGTCTAGGTTCATCCTAGGAATATGGCATTATGCTGCTAGAAGCTATGTTAGAGTTTGCTCAGTTCTCTCAGCACAGGTATTTGGATAGCATTATGTTCTCAGAGTTCTGCAGTTTTTAAAATGCCTGTGAACTAAGGGAAGAAAGTAGAAATAGGCAGAGGCTTCAGACCATGATACAGGTCTGATATCTGTGAAAGGAGGCTGGGAAGGAAGGAGGGTCAGATTAGAATACCCTCAAACCTCTGAGTAACCCTGACCAAGTTGTAGCCAGCCTGATGGGGAGTCCTCAAGTGGAAGTCATCTTCAAAGGAGTCCCACATGCCACGTGCACTATGCCTTCACCATGCATGCTCAGTCATTGACGGGGAGCAGTCCATGGGAACCATGGCCTTGGCATGAATGTGGTGATGGATTAAAGGATGGAAACTGGGACTGTAGTTATTTGCTGCCAACAGAGCAGGGAATTCAAGAAATGTGTTTTCATGGCTGTTGCACCTGCCTACTGTCGGTTGAGAATTCCAGGGTTGCTCCTATTCTGGGGTCTCTGCACTTAGTGTTTCTTCTTCCTGGAACAATCTGGCACTAATATCCATAGGGCTACCTCCCATCAGCCAAGTCTCAGACTACACTCAAAAGCCCCCATCCCAGGGAAGACCCCCCATCCACCCTGTCTCACGTTACCCCACTGACATTTCACATCTCACTTCCCTGATGTATGTTTTTCTCCTTAGCACTAATTACCACTGAACATACTTTATATTTTATCATTTGTTGTCTGTCTTCTCACTAGAATCTAAAGGATTTTTGTTCTGATTAGTACTAAGTTTCCAGCACTTAGAATGGTGTATGAAACCTACTAGGTGCTTAATAGGTGTCTGTAGAAAAAGCTTATTTTAGTGAAAGCAATGTGACTATCACCTCTTCACCTCAGGACATTCTAGTCTTCCTTCTCCAGCTTGGAAAAAATAAAGTGATGTCTTCTCATAGAGCTGAATTAGTGTTGGAATGGGGGTTATTTATAGGTTACAGAGTTTTGGCTGAGTCTAAGGGCTTTTCTTTTCTTTTCTTTTCTCTTTTCTGTTCTGTTCTGTTCTGTTCTGTTCTGTTCTGTTCTCTTTCTTTCTTTCTTTCTTTCTTTCTTTCTTTCTTTCTTTCTTTCTTTCTTTCTGTCTGTCTGTCTGTCTTTCAGTCTCACTCTGTCTCCTAGGCTGGAATGCAGTGGCACGATCTTGGCTCACTGTAACCTGCCTCCTTAGTCCAAGTAATTCTCCTGCCTCAGCCTCCCGAGTAGCTGGGATTACAGGCACCCACCACCATGCCCGGCTAATTTTTGTATTTTTAGTAGAGATGGGGTTTCTCCATGTTAGCCAGGCTGGTCTCAATCTCCTGACTGCAGGTGATCCGCCCACCTCAGGTTCCCAAAATGCTGGGATTACAGGCGTGAGCCACCGAGCCCAGCCATTTTAATCTTTAAAGAGATCTCACCAATAAAGCAAATGCTAACTTCCCAGTTAACAAAATAGCTATTAGGTAAATTCTAGAGTGGAGACTTTCTTGGGAAACCATCTGAGAGCACAAAACCTACTTTCACTAAGGATCTTATTCTAGGATTGTTTTAGGATATGTCTTCTTCCCCTGACATGGAAGGTCAGAACCAGAGCAAGGGAAGTAGTTTCTGTATATTTGCTCAGTTCTACAATTAGTTTGCATATTCATGTTTGCTTGGTTTTGGTGAACCTAGTTTGCTAAGTTGTTAAAACAAAATAAATCAAAACAAACCTACGAATTCCTTAGCAATTATTCCGTAGAGTAATGTTTTATATCCATTGTTACTTTCTACTCTAGGATCTGCTGACTTTTAGCATTAAGGTACAAATTATTGTACCATTTGGGATTCAAATAATACATAGCCTACTTGCCAAGATAATTGATGAGAATGAAAAAAAAATCCAGAGCCGTTGGAAGATTTTTTTTCCCATAATTTCCAGAACAAAGACACAGAGAAAATGATCTCTACCAGACCAATGAAGATTAAACAATGACCTACGGAAGAAAGTATTTTTCTTTCAGATTTTATTTTCAACTTCCGAAGTAAAGCTGAACCCGGACAATAAAGAAAGCTTGACATGTATACTGCCAGTCTGTTTATGAATTCCAGTTTTATCACAACACAAATAGATAAATAATAGAAGCCCATAACGCTTGTCTCTGAAATAGTAGTTAAACTGAAACTCACTATTCAGGAAACAAAAGATGAATGATCTCTCATAAACATGTTTTTATAACATAATCCACTCATATAAACAACTGGCAGTGCATCCTTTTGGGATTCTTGTTAGCCAGGATTTCCAAAGCTACAATGAATGGATTGAGTTTCAAAATTATTTCCCAATGTTGTGCTGCTTGGAGGAGACATCTGTTTACTGTATGTAAATGGACAAGACATTCTGTTCTTTTGGGGACCCAACAAAGAACCCTTAAAGTAGGCCAATTTTGCAAATAAGAAAATACAGCATCTTCAAGGGACTACAAATAATGTTTAACTAGAAATAATATGAGTGTTTTATTTTTCTCTTTGAAGTTTCTATATTTGGATCAAGTGAGAAATTGATATTTCCCTTTGATTAAAAACCTATCTAAGCTTTTTTCTGTCTTCTTGCCTGATCATCAGACAGACTGAAGTTAGAAAACAGATTTGCTTCATGGAAGTAGTGTGCAGCAGATGGAGAGGAGCGAGTAGGCATAAATCTCAGTTCAGTTAATATTTCCACATGTCTGGCAAATACCCCTGGAAGGCCAGGAGTCCAAACAGTTTGAAGCAGATGCCCCAGCATGTGCCTTGCTTTCGTATTCTATTTCACCTCTTTGTACCAGATTGATGTTGCTCATCTTGTATATACTAATTTTGTGTGAGCTGAGCTTGGCTTGAAGCAAGGGAGTAGTCCTGATGTGCCATGAGCTGGGGACAGCCTAATAACTTGGGAGTCAGTAGGATACAACTTATATGCAAAGACAAATAGAAAACTCTCACCTTACACAGAACTTACAAATGTAATTTTATAACTCAAAGGGAACTGATTGTTTTCTTAAATTCTAGCTTTTAGGGAGAAAAATCTAAGAATTAACACCATAATGCTGCCTAAGAATTTTGTTTCTTATTCATTAAACTTAAATATCTCAATTACTCTTTAATATTAAAAATGCAAATACCTCTGTGTTATAAGAATATAACCACTCTTTCTATATTAAAAATGTAGTGAATATGCTCTAACTATGAAAAATTTATAACACTTCCTTCAATAAATATTGTTGGTACATAATTGATAGTCCTCCATTTTTTCCCATTTAAGAAGACGTGTTGACCAGCCATGTCTAGAATAATATTTCACTCATGGTTTCATTGAAACCGAAGGTGATACAACTTTATTGGCATCCTGTTGATTTTGAGAACATTTCTGATAAATGTCTCTTGCTCTTTTCTTCCCACTTTTCTTGGATGTTCTGACCCTCAGCAATATTTTTATTCAGAGCCCACTATGGGAAGAGCTCTCCTTTTAAGAGTCTGGGCCCACTTCACTTTCCTAAATTTAGATGTGTTCATATAGAAGTAATGGAAAGCCTCCCCAAATTATATTTTCTTTTTAATACTAATAAACTTGGAGGAACTCTATTTTTTTAGGCAGATGCCAGCACATTTAAACCAAATTTTGGCCTTGCTCTTTGGTTTTATTGTCTCCTATTTTGAATCTCCTCTCTGAAAAAAAAAAATGCATAAATGATTTTAAAACACTATAAATATCAATGATGAAACCAACAAAAGAAGAGCATGTATACAAAGCAAATAGTGCACACATCTCCTCTCTCTCCCCTGACCCAAAAAAAATAAAGTAGGAAGAAAAAGGAAAGATAGAATTTGGATAGAGAAGGAAGGACAATGGTTGATGTTGAGCCGTAATGTAAGGAAGTGTGTGTGTGTGTGTGTTTGCTTAGATTTTTTGCTTCAAACTTCTATGGCCATTGGCTACCAGTGGTATTAGAAATAGGAAATACATTTGTCTGCCCTCAGAAATACCTGCCAATTTTGATCACACATGACTAAGAAGACCAGAGTTAAAGGTGGCGCCATCATGGTTTTAGCCGTCATCGTCTCGTCTGTCAGCAGTGGTGCTTGGTTATCTGAGCCTGGCCCTGGGTCATTATCTTTGTCTCCTTATCTAGAGTTCATGCTCCTATTCATCTCATTGAGCTCTGTCTGATATCTTGAATAGAGATCCAGACATTTCATGAGTTATCACCTTCCTGAATTTTTCCACTTTTCATTCAAAACTTTTGAAGGCTAACCTTGACACACTCTGTTGAAATACACTCCTTTCCCGGTGCCACCTATTTTTATAATGAAATATTGATGCCAGCTTGTTTATAGGCTATTTTCTTTTCATCTCTCAGTTTTCTGCTTTACAACATTACAGAACTCTCTGACTCAGAATCCATTTATTTTTGAAAATTATGAACATACCTCTCTCTAACTTAATTGATATAATAGTTAAAATCTTTTTTCTTAGCACCTTGTTTGTAAGGCATTCTTGTCAGTCTAATAGATCTTTCTAATCTAATCTGTAACCTAGCACAAGACTTCAAGGCATAGTCTGTGAAAATAAAAGAAACTGCATTTAATGGCATATTTATGTTGAGAAGAAATGGGGAATATGATTGATGCAATAACCTCAATCAAATTGGGGTGAGCCTTGAGCATGAGGCTTAGGAGTACAAATTTTATCCTGCAGGAAAGGAGATGACAGTTTGAAACCAAAGTTCTAGGAAGATCAACCTATCTGTCTAACACAGGAGAAAAAGACAGCAGAAAGATCACAGTAAACAGATGATTTAAGTCCTAGTCTATATTCCATAATTCAATTTTGGGAAAGTCATTTCTGTTGTTTTATGGTCCTAATCTCTAAAATAAAGAGTTTGAATCAGATCTATTTCTAAGATTCTTTTCAGTATCCAGTGATTATAGTATATTTTTTATTTGATAAGGTCATAATATGATTAATCAAGCTCATGATTTCTACAGGATAGAAATGTCTGTGTAAACAGTGTGGCTAAATGAAAAAGCAGAAGGAGTCTTTAAAAAATAGAGGAAAACATAAAATCTATTGTGTTTAAATGCTTTGTTGATGGATTTACCTGATGTAATAATTTCTGCATCCAAACTCACCACCTCTAAGTTGGTTTAACTTCAGGGAAATTTTATAAGCAAAACCATTGCATTATTGTAGGAACAGTGACTGCTCACAATAACTTTTTTAGGGATGAGTCACTGTAATTACAGGTCCCATGAGCATTCTGTTGAACTTGAGCAGCACAGAGAAAGTTTTCGCACTGATTATGAATGTCATTTTGTGATTGTTAAGACCTACATAATTTATGTATTTATTATTATTACTATTATTTTTTCTATTACCATTAGCAGGTGTTTTGAAAACAAATATCTTATTCTGTGACCTTGGGCAAGTGACTTAAGTTATTTAGTCCCTCACTTACCAGAAGACATTTTAGACTAAAATATTTTTTGTAGCATTATAATATTATAAATTCTAAATTGTCACATTTACTCTCATATAACATAAAAATGTAAACTTTTCAATAAATTATTTCATCTTTAATATTGAACATTCCACCTTTACTCACCTGGGAAACTAGATTATGTGCAAATTGCTCTGTATCTGATGTGGCTTCATCACTTCAAAAACAAAAGCAAAGATGGGCAAAGGCTACCTACCCTCTAATATCAACAAATGAAGACTATTTCTTCTTTAACCCTATTTAAAGTTGTATGGTGATATGGTGTGGTTGTGTCCTCATCCAAATCTCATCTTGAACTGTGGTTCCCATAATTCCCATGTGTCATGGGAGGTACCTGGTGGGAGGTAATTGAATCATGGGGGTGGTTACCCCCACGCTGCTGTTCTCATGGTAATGAGTGAGTTCTCATGAGATCTAATGGTTTCATAAGGGGCCTTTCCCCGCTTTGCTTGGCACTTCTTGCTGCCACCACGTGAAAAAGGACATGTTTACTTCCCCTTCTGTCATAATTGTAAGTTTCCTGAGGCCTCCCCAGCCTTGCAGAATTGTGGGTCAATTAAACCTTTTTTCTTCATAAATTACCCAGTCTCAAGTATGTCTTTATCAGCAGTGTGAGAACAGACTAATACATATGGCTCCAATATCATTCCTTTAGAGGACACATTCCATTGCTAATTTGCAGAAGGATTTGATTGTAGAAGGGAGCCTATGTGGAGTTTCCTCTTACGTGCGGTGGGAGTTATCTTCTAATGATTTTATTAAAACATCTCTTAAATTACTTAAAAAGTGTGTATTTCATAGAGATAACCCTGAACAACGATGCTTATATACACTGTGCTTTGTAAGTCACTGTGCAAAATTGAAGAACAGGGCAAATCTGCAAGTCTGGGCATTCAAACCATGGTGCCCTTAAAACAACTGCCAGGTCCCTAACAGCAAATGGGAGATGCAAAAGCAAATTTACTGTAAGGCTAATGAGATACAAGATTCACTGCCCCTCACTTGCACAGAGGTCTTTCAAAGGACTAGTTTGTTCATATGATTTGTACAAGTTGTAAAAGTAATGTATTTAATTTTGATTGGCAAGACCACTGTCTTTTTCCACTCTAATTTATTCTCGGTCATAGTTACCCTCCACTCCTAGGCATGGAGAAGGTCACTTTGGAGATCTAGCTGAGAGTCAATTAAGTTGAGGATACATATAGTTTGGGTTTGGTGCTATATAACTATCATGGTTGTCAGTCATTTCTGGGGTAGAGCCAAATTCCTTCTGGCTGTTCCAAGTGCAGAAATGGTTTCCAAGAACTTTCTACCACCCACTATGCCAACTCATCAGATATTGGGCTGTGAATATGTGGGGCCAGAGATTGTGCTTCAGTGTGAATGTGAATCATGCTCCTAGTACTCTGAAAAACTAGATAGAGGAGGGGAATCAAAATTTGAAGTTCATGGAGACCAGGGCTAATCTGTGTCAGATCTTTCCAGTCATCAGACATGCAGCGTTTTAAGTGGAAGACTTCTTTCTCATTGACACCTGGTCAAAACAAAAGCTCTTTTCTGTCAAGAATTTTCAATAATGCAATGTGTATAATATATATCAGATGAAATTATCTGTAACATCTCAATATGCAAAGGACTTTTCAAAGTCAACAAAAGAGCTTTTTCAAAGTCAACAAAAGAGCTTTTTCAAAGTCAACAAAAATACCAAACATTTCCATCACATTACTAACAGCGAAAAAGTATGTTTTCTAAGTTCCCTATAATAAAAAGCAAATTTTGATTAATCATATGAGATGTATTAGTTTACCAGAGCTGCCATAATAACATAACACAAAATGAGTGACTTAAAGCAACAGTAACTTATTGTGTCATAGTTCTGGAGAAGTTCTAGAAGTCTGAAATCAAGGTGATGGCATAGTCACACTTCCTCCAAAACTTCTAAGGGAGGGTCCCTTCTTGTCTCTTTGAGCATCTGATAGCCCCAGATGTTCCTTGGCTGTGTCAAAGTAACACTGATCTCTGCCTCCATCTTCATAGGATCTTCTCCTGTGGCTTTGTGACTTCACATGGGCACCAGTCATATTGAATTGGGGCTCACCCTACTCATGTATGATCTCATCTGAACCTAACTGATTACATCTGCAACAATTCTGAGATACTGGAAGTTAGAACTTTACCGTATTTGGGGGCATACAATTTAACCCGTAATATTAGATAAATGACTATATTATCTCTTAAGTCTGTCCGCAGAGAAAATGTTACTAAAGTGTTGTTGTATGAAGAGGTGACCAAGAGTATGCAGTCAAAAATACTGGGGAAAAGAAAAAAGAAACGGGTGTTTCGAGCACTTCATTAAGGAAGCAATGTTTTTAAAAACTGCTATGTGATGTTTGTGTTATTTTAAGTCGCTATGTTTGAAATTTCTTGTGATTTCTTATTCTAAAAATGTACTTTTATTAATTTTTGTTTATAAATCCATATCCTGTTTTCTTGCAGAAGTCCCCCACACTCTGAAATTGTATGAGGTTCAGGCCAAACATACTTGGATCTACACCTGGGGGTCACGTAGTCTGCTCCTGTTTGCTTCAGATTTGTTCCATTTTATTACCCCTCCATCATCCTAATGCACGGGACATGGGGTGCGGGATCCTTCCATGCCTTTGTTCACAGCCCAGCCATGGCTGTTTTCCCTCTTGCTAAGAATACAAAGTTGAGGTCTTTACAAAAGGTTCACAATGCTACTATTTGTCCCCTTCTCCTTCCCATCCCTTCCACTACCTCTTTATTTCTTCCCCGCACTTGCCCTCACCTTACTTTCTCTGCCAGAAAACAAGCTAAAGTGAGGTATGATATTGAGAGGTGGGAAAAAACAGTTTCTCCTCCTATACGCATAGTGAGGTATTGAGAGTCCTATGCGTATCAGTGATGTGTGTGTGTGTGTGTGTGTGTGTGTGTGTGTGTGTGTGTGTGTGTGTGTTACATCTGAAGAGAGAGTCTGAAGTAGAAGAGAGCCCTGTTCTTTCTCAGGAGGCAGGAGTTAATTACCAGAGTGAATAATTGTCACTATTTGACCCGCAGACTCACAGGGAGAGCGGGATTATGGCTCCTCCATGCTGCTCACACTCCCCAGGAGATCTCTCGTCCAGGATTTGTGGCTGAGCTGTTTTAGCACACATAGTTGTATGAAACAGCAGGCTCTTCTAGGTGTAGCCCCTTGTTATTGTCCTATTGGCTTGAATCAGCATTAATTGCTTGGAAAATGAGGGTTCGATTTGAGAGACACCTGCAGTGTTTGTAATGCTCATTTTGGTACTAATTCAAGCTGTTTTTATCCATAGTATCCAGAGAATAGTTAGGCTTCTGTGCACGGCTAGGTTTCACCATCATTCATACTGTCAGGAAAGAGACATGGTATCTATTTTTGTAAGCACTTTTCATCCTGGTGGAAAGTCGTCTATCTTCTAAGCACTGCAACGCAAAGCTGAAATGAAAATTTTTGTATGATGAACACCCCGTCTCTTGTGATTATCTCAATTTTGCTTTTCTGTTAAGATAGCTTTGTATCAGAAGCATAGATCTTTCATGTCTGTGGAATAAAATAGGTTTTGCTTTTATTCTTTTACTGGGGCCGAATTACTTAATTTTCACTTCTGTGCGAACATAGAGTGAATTTATATTAGGTTGTAGGTGGTCTGTCTGCTTATTAATATTTGCAATCCATTCGACTCCAATTCCAAATTTTAATTACCATTTTCTAGTGTATCGTTTTTGAGTGAGTCAGACTGAGATCGGAGCATGAAAGATTGGAAGTGCAGTATAATTGATTGTGCTTTTAAAAAGAGAGTCTGCTCCTGCTGGGGGCGGGTACAGGCCAGATGTCGGGAGCACACAGTTACGGAACAGAATGTAAGGCAAGTGCTGCATAAATCCTCGAATACAGGCAGGATAAATTGTGCTGATGCTTTAAAGTGTTTCAAAGTGTTTTTCCTTTTTAAAGATTATCAGTTTTATTGCAGATTTTTCTTTATGTTTTGTGTATATATTTTTCTATTTTATTGATACATAATGTTTTACATATTTATGAGGTACATGTGAATGTTGGTTACATGCATAGAATGTGTAACGATCAAGTCAGGGCACCGATATCATTTCAAGTCCTCCCTTCTAATTACTTAAATATATACATAATATTGTTGCTAACTATGGTCACTCTACTCTGCTATCAAACATTTGAACTTATTTCTTCTGTCTGTGTGTCTGTATCCATAACCAACCTCTCTTCATCCTTTCCACACCCACCTTTCCCCAATCTCCAGTATCTGTTGTTCTGTTCTCTATAAATGAGACAAAGGTTTTTAGCTCTCACATATGAGTGACTACATGCGGTATTTGTCTTTCTGTGCCTGACTTATTTCACTTAACAATGACCTCCAGTTCTATCCAAGTTGCTACAAATGACATAATTTCATTGTATTTTTTAATAAATTGTTGGCCGGGCGTGGTGGCTCAAGCCTGTAATCCCAGCACTTTGGGAGGCCGAGACAGGCGGATCATGAGGTCAGGAGATCGAGACCATCCTGGATAACCCAGTGAAACCCCGTCTCTACTAAAAAATACAAAAAATAATTAGCCGGGCGAGGTGGCGGGCGCCTGTAGTCCCAGCTACACGGGAGGCTGAGGCAGGAGAATGGCGTGAACCCGGGAGGCGGAGCTTGCAGTGAGCTGAGATCCGGCCACTGTACTCCAGCCTGGGCGACAGAGCCAGACTCCGTCTCAAAATAAATAAATAAATAAATAAATAAATAAATAAATAAATTGTTATATGTTTAATTTTTGTGGGTACATAGTAGGTGTATATATTTATGCAGTACATAAGATATTTTGAAACAGGCATGAAAAAAATATGTAATAATCACATCATGGAAAATAGGGTATCCAATTCCTCAAGCATTTATTCTTTGTGTTACAAACTATCAAATTATACTTTTAGTTATTTAACAACATACAATGAAATTATTATTGACTATACTCACCCTGTTGTGCTAACAAATACTAGCTATTATTCATTCTTTCAAACGATTTTATTCATATCCATTCACCTTTCCCACCTCTTCCCCATCCCCTACTACCATTCCCAGTTTCTAGTAACTCTCCTACTCTCTATCTCCATGTGTTTCACTACTTTGGTTTTTACATTCCACAAATAAGTGAGAACATGTAATGTTTGTCTTTCTGTTCCTGGATTATTAACATCCTGAATATTTAACATCATGATCTCCAAGTCCATTCACATTGCTGGAAATGATAGGATCTCATACTTTGTTATGGGTGAGTGGTTCATTACTATGTGCAAGTACCACATTTTCTTTATCCACTCATCTGTTGATGGACAATTAGGTTGCTTCCCAATTTTGGCTATTGTGAATAGTGCTCCAACAAATATAGGAGTGCAGATATATTTGTAATATACTTATTTCTCTTCTTTTGGATATATAGCCAACAGTGGGATTGCTGGATCATATGGTAGCTCGATTTTTAGTTTTTTGAGGAATCTCCAAACTGTTCTCCATAGTGGTTGTACTCATTTGTGTTCCCACCAACAGTGTACAAGGGTTCCCTTTTTTTCCACCAGCATTCATTATTGACTGTCTTTTGGATAAAGTCATTTTAACTGAGGTGAGATGATATCTCAGTGTGGTTTTGATTTGCATTTCTCTGATGATCAATGATGTTGAGCACCTTTTCATATGCTTGTTTGCCATTTTTCTGTCTTCTTTGGATAAATATCTATTCAAATCTTTTGCCCATTTTTTGATCAGATTATTAGAGTTTTTTCCTATAGAGTTGTTTGAGCTCCTTGTATATTCTGGTTATTAATCCTTTATCAGGTGGATAGGTTGTAAATATTTCCTCTCGTTCTGTGTGTTGTCTCTTCAATTTGTCAATTGTTTCCTTTGCTGTGCAGAAGGTTTGTAACTTGATGTGATCCCATTTGTCCATTTTTGCTTTGATTCCCTGACCTGAAGAGTTTCTCCAATGTTTTCTGGTAGTAATTTCATAGTTTGAGGTCTTAGATTTAAGTCTTTAATTTATTTTTATTTGATTTCATGTATAACGAGAGATAGGGGTTAATCAAACACACACTGAGAGTGAAATATTTATGATTTTTTAAAATGGAGGCAATAGGGGTCAAGTTTTGCTCTTCTGCATATGGATATCCAGTTTGCCCAGCATCATTTATTGAAGAGACTGCTGGTTCTCCAATGCATGTTCTTGGCACCTTTGTCAAAAATGAATTCAGGCATATGAATTTGTTTCTGGGTCCTCTCTCCTGTTCCACTGCTCTATCTGTCTGTTTTTATGACAGTATCATGCTGTTTTGGTTACTATAGCTCTGTAGTATAATTTGAAGCCAGGTAATGTGATTCCTCCAGTTTTTATTGTACACTCAGGGGAGCTTTGGATATTCTGGGTCTTTCGTGGTTCCATATAAATTTTAAGACTGTATTTTCTATTTCTGTGAAGAATGACTTTGGCATTTTGATCATTATTGCATTAAATCTATAGATTACTTTGTGTAGTATGGACATTTTAACAATATTGATTCTTCCAATTTATGAACATAAAATATCTTTCCATTTTTTGGTGTCCTCTTTAATTTCTTTCATCAATATTTTATAGTTTTTTGTAGAGATTTTTTTTACTTTTTCAGTTAATTATTAGGTATTTAATTTTATTTGTGGCTATTGAAAATGAAAATTTTAAAGTATCTTTTGCAAATTGTTCACTGTTGGTATAAAGAAATGCTAATGCTATTGGTTTTTGTATGCTGATCTTGTATTCTGCAAATTCACTGAATTTGTTCATCTTCTAATAGTTTTTTGTGGAGTCTTTAGGTTTTTCCAAACATAAGATCATATCATCTGCAAACAATGATAATTTGACCTTTTCCTTTCTAATTTAGATGTCCTTTATGTATTTCTCTTGTCTGATTGTTCTAGGTAGGACTTCCAGTACTATGTTGAATAACAGTGGCGAAAGTGGGCATCCTTGTTGTTTTACTAATCTTGAAGAAAGGGCTTTCAGTTTTTCACTATTCACCATTATTACTACATGTGAATCTGTCCTGTATGGCTTTGATTTTGTTGAGGTGTTTATTCTATACTCATTTTTTGAAAGATTTATCATGAATCAATGTTTAATTTTATCAAATGCTTTTTCAGCATCAATTAAAACTATCATATGATTTTGTCCTTCATTCTATTGATCAGATATATCCAATTGGTTGATTTGTGTATGTTGACTAATCCTGGCATTCTTGGGATAAATCCCACTTGTTATAGATGAATAATCTTTTTAATGTGTTGCTAAATTTGGTGTGCTAATATTTTCTTGATGATTTTTTGCATCAATATTCATTGGAGATATTGGTCTGTAGTTTTTTTTAATGTGTCTTTGCTTTTGGTATCAGAGTAATTTCGGCCTTGTACAATGAATTTGGAAGTATTTCCTCCTCCTCTATTTTTTGGGAAAAAATTGAATAGAATTGGCATTAGTTCTTCTTTAAATGTTTGGTAGAATTCAGCAGTAAATCTATTGGGTCCCAGGCTTTTATTTACTGGAAGACTTTTTATTATGGCTTTGATCTCATTACTTGTTATTGATATGTTTAGGTTATGGACTTCTTTACGGTTCAATATTGGTAGGCCATGTGTGTCTAGGAATTTATTCATTTCCTCCAGATTTTTCAATTTACTGGCATATAGTTGCTCATAGTAGCCACTAATCATCCTTTGAATTTTGGCAGTATCAGTCATAATGTCTCCTTTTTAATCTCTGATTTCATTTATTTCTTCTCCCTTTTACTATGTCTAAAGGTCTGTCAATATTTTTTCTCTTTTCAAAGAACCAACTTTTGTTTCATTGATCCTTTGTATGTTCTTCATTTAAAACTTATTTATTTCTCCTCTGATCCCTCTACTAATTTTGGGATAGGTTTCCTCCTGCCTTTCTAATTCTTTAAACATGTCATGAGGTTATTTAATGGAAGTTTATCTCTTTTTTTTTGATGTAGGCAATTACAGCTATAAATTTCTCTCTTAGCACTCCTTTCATACTGTATCTTATAGATTTTCTTTATGCTGTGTTTCCATTATCATTTGTTTAAGAATTTTTTCAATTGCCTTCTTAATTTATTCACTGACCCACTTGTCATTTAGGAGTATGTTTACTATCCATGTGCTTCAATAGTTTCCAAATTCCTCTTGTTGTTAGTTTCTAGTTTTATTCCATTGTGGTCAGAGAAGATGCTTGACAATAGCTCAATTTTTTGAATCTTTTAAGACTCATGATGTTTTTCTGATCTACCATATGGTCTATTATTGGGAGGGATCTTTAATGATCTTGGTTTATTCTTGAGAATGATCCATGTGATGAGGAGAAAAATTTCTATTTTGCAGCCTTTTGAAGAAATGTTCTGCAAACATCTATTAGGTCCATTCAGTCTATAGTGCAGATTAAGTCTGATGTGTCTTTCTTGAGTTTCTGTATGGGAGATCTGTCCAATTCTGGAAGTTGGGTTTTGAAGTTTCCAGCTCTAATTGTATTGAGGTCTATCTCTCTCTTTCACTCTAATAATATTTGCTTTATATATCTGAGTGCTGTAGTTTTGGGTGCATATATGCCTACGATTGTTATATCTTGTTTCTAAGTTGACCTCTTTAGCATTACATAATGACCTTCTTTGACTCTTATAGTTTTTGTCTTGAAGACTATTTTGTCTAAGTATGGCTACTCCTGATCTTTATTAGTTTCCTTTGGTATGGAATATCTTTTTCCATCCATTTATCTTCAGTCTATCTTTATAGGTAGAGTATGTTTCTTGTAGGCAAGATAACTGGGTCTTATTTTAAAATTCATTCAGCCACTCTAAGTTTTTTTATTGGAGAGTTTAGTACATTTACTTTTAATCCTATTATTTAGGTAGAAACTTATTCTTATCATTTGGTTGTTTTCCGGTTGTTATGTGATCTTCTTTTCCTTCTTTCCGGTCTACCTTTTAGTGAAGGCATTTTTCTCTGGTTATATAATTTAATCTTTTGCCTTTTTGTGTGTGTATTTATTTTATTTATTTATTTTTTTGATTTGAGGTTACCATGAGGCTTGCAAATACTATCTTATAACCCATTGTTTTAAACTGATAACTACTTTACACTGATTGCATAAACAAACACAAAACCAAACACGAAATAAACTAATACAAACTCTACAATTTAACATCTTTCCCCACTTTTTAATTTTTTGTTGTTTTTCTTCATGTATTATTGTACTGTCTATGTCTTGGAAAGTTAGTTGTTGTAGTTATTATTTTTATTGGTTCATTATTTAGTCTTTTCACTAAATTTACACACCATAATTACAATGTTATAATATTCTGTTTTTCTGTGTGCTTACTATTACCAGTGAATTGTGTACCTTCAGATTATTTCTTCTTGCTCATTGACATCTTTTTCTTTCATACGGAAGAGCTCACTTTAGCATTTCTTGTAGGATAGGTCTGGTGTTG
Organism: Macaca nemestrina; assembly: GCF_043159975.1. Classification (NCBI taxonomy): domain Eukaryota; kingdom Metazoa; phylum Chordata; class Mammalia; order Primates; family Cercopithecidae; genus Macaca; species Macaca nemestrina. The sequence goes on along the minus strand of NC_092135.1, from coordinate 126,823,542 downwards.
ATGAAATCCCTCAGTTTTTGTCTGGAAATGTCTTTATTTCTCCTTCATATTTAATGATATTTTCACTGGATAAACACTTTTTTCTTCAGCACTTTAAATATGTCATGCCACTCTTCTCCTGGCCTATAAGGTTCCACTGAAAAGTCTGCTGCCAGATGTGTTGGAGCTCCATTGTGTGTTATTTGTTTGTTTTTCTCTTGCTGCTTTTAGGATCCTTCCTTTATGTTTGACTTTGGAAGTTTGATTAAGTGCTTCGAGGTAGTCTTCTGTGGGTTAAATCTGCTTAGTGTTCTATACACTTCCTGTACTTGGACATTTATATCCTTAGGTTTGAGAAGTTGTCTGATATTCTACCTTTGAATAAACTCTCTACTCCTATATTTTTCTCTATCCCCTCTTTCAGGACAATAACTCGTAGATTTGCCCTTTTGAGGCTATTTTCTAGATCTCTTCAGCATGCTTTTTTTAAATTCTTTTTTCCTTGGTCTCCTCTGACTGTGTATTTTCAAATAGCCTATCTTTAGGCTCACTAATTCTTCTGCAATTCTGCTATTAAAAGACTCTGATGCATTCTTCAGTATGCCAATTGCATTTTTCAGCTTCAAAATTTCTGCCCAATTCTTTTTAATTATTTCAATCTCTTTGGTATATATATCTAATAGAATTCTGAATTGCTTCTGTGTTATCTTGAATCTCTTTGAGTTTCCTCAAAACAGCTATTTTGAATTTTCTGCCTGAAAGGTCATACATCTGTTTCTCCAGGATTGGTCCCTGATGCCTTATTTAGTTCATTTGGTGAGGTTGTGTTTTCCAGGATGATCTTGACGCTTGTAGATGCTCATTGGTGTCTGGGAATTGAAAACTTAGGTACTTATTATAATTTTCTGAGTCTGGGCTTGTTTGTGCCCATTTTTCCTGAGAAGGCTTTCCATGTATTCAAAGGAACTTTGGCCCCAACCCCAATACAAATCTATATGAGTCACTGTAGTTTTTGTAGACGCATAGAGGTATTGCCTTTGTGGTCTTTCATAAGATCTGAAAGGGCTCTCTGGATTACCAGGCAAAGACTCTTATTGTTTTTACTTTCTTTCTGCCAAACAAAGGTGTGGTGATGTAAGGAGGTGTGGTGATGTAAGCACTCTTGTTGCTACCACCACTGGGACTGCACTGTGTCAGACCTGAAGGCAGCACAGCGCTGGGTCTTGCCCAAGGCCTGCTGTAATCCTTACCTGGCTACAGCCTGTGTTCACTTATGGCCCTAGGGCTCTGCAGTCAGCAGGTGGTGAAGCCAGTCAGGTTTGCGTTCTTTCATTCCGGGCAGCTAGTTATCCCAGACCCTGAATGAATTCAGAGGCACTGTCTGTGAGCCAGAAATTAGAGTCCAGAAACCTTAGAAATTTGCCTGATATTCAATTCTACTGCAGCTAAGCTGACACTCAAAACTATGGTATAATGTTCTCACATTATTGACATGATTTCAATTTTTGAAAAACTTTTTACGTCCTTGTGGCCTAATACGCTAAATCATGGACAATGTCCCATGTGCTTTCAAGAAAAATGTGTATTCTCTAGTTGTTGAATAAAATATTATTTAAATGTCTATTAGGTCCATTTGGTCTAAAGGCCAGTTTAAGTCCACTGTTTCTTTGTTGATTTACTATTTTGATGATTTGGCTAATGCTGAGAGTGGGGTGTAGAAGACATTCAATATTACTGTGTTGGAGTCCATCTCTTTCTTTAGATCTAGTAATATTTGCTTTTTGAATCTGGGTGCTCCAGTATTGGGTGCACACACATTAAGAATTATTATATGCTCTTGCTGAATTGACCCTTTATTGTTACATAATGATCTTTTTTGTCTTTTTATTTTTCACTGTTTCTTAAAGTTTGTTTTATCTAATATGAATATAGCTACTCCTGTTCACTTTTGATTTCCATTTGCATGGAAGATTATTTTGGAGCTTTAAGATTTAATGATAATGCCGCTGGATTTTGGACTTGCATGGGGCCTGTAGCCCCTTTCTTTTGGCTAGTTTCTTCCATTGGGAATGAGAACTGCCCACTGCCTGTACTCCCACTGTATCTAGGAAGTAACTAACTTGCTTTTGATTTTAAAGGCTCTTAGGCCAAAGCCACTTGGGCTAGGATAAGACTTTGAACTGTGGACTTTTGAGTTAATGCTGAAATGAGTTAAGACTTTGGGAGACTGTTGGGAAGGTATGACTGGTTTTGAAATTTGAAAAGACATGAGATTTGGGAGAGGCCAAGGCCAGAATGATATGGTTTGACTCTGTGTCCCCATCCAAATCTCATCTCTAATTGTAATCCCCATGTGTCGAGGGAGGGAAGTGGTTGTATCATGGGGGCAGTTTCCCCCGTGCTGTTCTCATGATAGTGAGTTCTCACCAGATCTGATGGTTTTATGAGAGTTCCTCCTTCAAGGAAAACTCTTTGAATTACTTAAAAAGCCTATTCCCTTGCAGCAAAACTTTGACCTAGGCTCTGAATCAATTCATCTGAGAAGTTATTTCAATAATGTTTATGTTTAATTCATCAGATGGTAAAAGTTACCATAGTATTTGAGACTTTTCAGTTACTCAGAAAACAGTATGTAAGTAGAAAATCAAGAACACTAAATTCATCAATTCAATTAAAATTGTTTCAAGGAACATGATGAATTGTGTAGATAAGACCAAATAGTTACCACAGTTCCCCTAGAAATTATTGCCAGAACTTTAATTTATAAATAATAAAACTCATAATTTAAATCTGAAGTTTAAAGATGAATAGGTTTTTGGAGTTGAAGTTTTAATAATTAAATCTTCTTTTCTAAAAGGTTGTCTTCTGAATAACTTTTCTGCACACAAAAGCCTCCTTCAAGGGAATCGAAAATGCTCACATTGATCCCACCAAAATTCGCATAATGAGAGATTCCACAAACATAGGGAGGGAGCTTAGATACTGAGAGGGCAAAACTAATAACCAACAACTGTAATGAGAGTTTTTTTTTTTTTTCTTCAAGAATGCCACCGTGGCTTTTTAACAATGTTACGGAAAGCTTATTCGTTTCTTCAAAAATTTTCAACCATTATCCAGAATATAATTATGAAGCAAATCCTTTCTTAAAATTCGTTCCTCCAAGGAGAAATTAATGTAATCAGCTTTATGTTTCTGCCCTGTAGTTTTTATTTTTATTTTTTTTGTTTTTTTAGAGATGGATTCTTTCTTGTCACCCAGGCTAGAGTGCAGTAGTGTGATCACAGCTCACTGTAGCCTCAAACCCCTGGGCTTAAATGCCCCTCCCACCTCAGCCTTCAGAATCACAGAAAGTACAGACTTGCACCACCATGCCCAGCTCAGTTTTAATTTTTTGTAGAGACCTGGTCTTGCCATGTTGCCCAAGCCAGTTTCAAACTCCTAGCCTCAAGTCATCCTCTCTCCTCGGTTTCCGAATCTTTCTTTATTTTATTTTTTAATGCTTGCTCTTTTCCTCCTGTATGGAAGTACAAATAAACGTTTTAAAAATGAAGGCACGTGCTATACTTGTGTCTTCAGTTTAAGTGTCTCAGAGTGTTAAACTGCAATTCCCGCAAACATAGAGAACACATTTTTGCTTGTTTTTTCTTATCATGATCCCAGAATCTATGACATGATAGTCACTCAATAAACACTTGCTGAATAATTGAATTACACTAAGAATAGCTTATTCAAAGTTTCACTTAGTAGCTTCACTCCTCTGACTTGCACTACTCTATCTTTTTTTCTTTCTTTCTTTCTTTTTTTTTTTTTTTTTTTTTTTTTGAGACAGAGTCTCGCTCTGTCGCCCAGGCTGGAGGGCAGTGGCGCGGTCTCGGCTCACTGCAAGCTCCGCCTCCCGGGTTCAAGCCATTCTCCTGCCTCAGCCCCCCAAGTAGGTGGGACTACAGGCGCCCGCCACCAAGCCCGACTAATTTTTTGTATTTTTAGTAGAGACGGGGTTTCACCGTGTTAGCCAGGATGGTCTCGATCTCCTGACCCTGTGATCCGCCTGCCTCTGCCTCCCAAAGTGTTGGGATTACAGGCAAGAGCCCCCGCGCCCGGCCACACTATTCTATTTTTCACTCTCACCTGGTTTAGTACCTTATTTCTGTCTGTGGTTCACCTTAGACACCTAAATTCACCACTGGGCTATAGACTGACCTGTAGAACTGAATTATTTATTAGAGTCCAAGGGACAAAACTGACCTCAGCTTGGCATCAGGACAAAACTGGAGAGGTTTTGAGCAAGATTCAGCACCAGAGTCAATGACCAGGTTTGGTATTTAGAGGGATTCAGATGGGGAACGGGGCAGAGGTTGGGACAGAGTTCTGGGCTGGAAGCAAGAATCTACAGATTCAAGATTTCAGGGAGCAATAGTTTGGGGTTCCCTCAGGCCAGAAGAATTGACAGAGGATAGTTATAAAGATGGGATTGGATGAGATCAGCATCTGGGACAAATAAATTGCACATTCACACAAATGCATCATTGGTGCGTAATGGTTGATGCTAGGCGTGAGCTGTCTACTTTCCACTCTGGTGTTAAACAAGATTTCTGCCTGTTGAGGGCATTTTCTAGAGAGCAGGTGTAAATAACCTCAGGGAAGAAGGCAGCCCTCTGTGTTTCAGCTCATCCAAGGATCCCACAGTGCTTGCTGGAGAACAAGAAGAAAGACGATAAGATTGAGCATACCTTGATGCCTACTGTAATGCGATTCGAAACACACTGCAGGGTGTGGCACAGGGAAGGATATCAAACGAATACACCCCACTGGTTAAAAAAGACCAAGTAAATAAAATGAAAACTGCCAACTTTCAGTCTTTCAATGAATTACTCTCTTGACTTTTTATTACTTAGTTAACATGGAATCAAAGTTACATTCACAACTCTTATATTATTAATTTTCTGGAAATAAATGAAAATGAGTTACTCACTCTAATTGTGCTTGGCACACACATTGACATATGAGGCTGGCTACATAACTTGTAGGGTACAGAGCAAAGTAAAAATATGGGAGCCCTTTGTTCCAACACCTAATGACAGAGGAGTCATGAATGCGCTAACATAGAAAGCTTTTTCCTTTCTTCCATGGTTTCTCTCTTGACTTGTCCTGATGTTTTCATTTGCTATTTAATATCATTCAAAGTAAAACAAAAATTCAATTAAAGCATGAATTTTTAAGTTTGTAATGTGCAAAGCCAGTTTTAGATGCATATTTAACTCATATGTGGAATCATCAAAGTGACATAATCTGCATTTTCAGCTTGTACATGCACACATATTTTATTCTTCCCAGAATGGTGGAAATGCTGCTCAAAAGTAACTCAACTATTTTTATATTATTTCTTGATATGCTCACATCCTACCAATAGTCTCTATCTTTGGTTTACAGATGAACAAATGACAGAAAAAAAAAAAAAAAACAAACTACAGGGTGCCTCATCTTTCCCTTTTCTCCTATGTCATTATTTTCAACACAAGCAGTTAGGAAATCACATGGATATGATGGATTCCTTGCTCCTCTGTGTATCTTAGAATGCTACCGCCGTCTTCATGGAAACAAAAGAAGTTTGTGTTTGGATTTGAACAGAAAGTGTGGCTTTAGAACTGTCAGCGCTTCTGTGTCCTCAGTCTCAGACACAGCCACTTGCTTTGTACTCTCTTTGAATCACACCGAACTCCCACACACTGGAGTTCACTGGAAGGAACTCCACGCCCAGGGAGTGTCACAAATGCTATATGTCAACAGGGTATGAAGGGTTCATGGACATGCACATTGAGTGTGTTTCTTCTGACCACCTGTGTGCTCTATGACCCACCAGACTTAACTTATAAAACACAGGTTCAAAGATAAAATTATTAAGAATTTCAAGATCATAACAACAGTATATTAAACAAAGCACAGAGTCCTTCTGTGCAACTGCACAGCTTGCACACCATGAAGCCAACTGTGATGTGAGATTTGGAAGATAAGTGAAAATTTTACATTAAAGAAGCAGTAGCAGTAAAGGGTTAGGCCTTAGGAAGGTAGATTTTTAATACTTTGCAAACCTCAGAAGGTTTGCAAAATATAACACTTTTATGCATGGAGAAAGGTACTGTCATCTTCAATAAGTAGAGGTGAGAAGGAAAAATAGCTTTCTTCAGTAAACACTAGCATCTCTCTCTTATCATCTTAGATGAAAATTAATAGTGATTCTTCATGGTGTTATTGAATTTTTAGATGAGAGTTCCAAAAAAACAAACTTTGACTTCAGAATAGCACAGTAGAGCAAAGTATATAGCACAGAATAGCAAAGTAGATACTTTGAAATATCTGAATTTAAAATCGTAATTGAAGGCAGAATAAAAGTAGACTGCAGTGTAAACACTAACATTTAAAAAGTAAATTTTTTCATTGGCTTATGCCTGTAATCCCAGCACTTTGGAAGGCCGAGGCAGGCGGATCATCTGAGGTCAGGAATTTGAAACCAGCCTGGCCAATGTGGCAAAACTCCATCTCTACTAAAAATAAAAAAATTAGCTCGGCATGGTGGTGGGCGTCTACATTCCCAGCTACTAGGGAGGCTGAGGCACGAGAATTGCTTAAACCCGGGAGGCAGAGATTGCAGTAAGCCGAGATTGTGACACTGCACTCCAGCCTGGGTGACAGAGCAAGACTCCATCTCGGGGAAAAAAAAAAAAAAAAAGTTAATTTTTAAAATTTGGTTGCAGAGGGAACTCGCTTTTTCTTTGAAATAAGGTGATAAATAATTGGATCCATAGGTTAGTCTAAAATAACAATACCTGGTTTTGTGCTTACAGTATAATGTAGAAAGTGTCATTGAGTAACCAGAGCCTGACATGTTATTTTTTAAAATGAGAAATGCACTTTCAGATTTTAGGAACACATTTCTGTCCAAAGGAGGGAAAATGGCCTTCCCTAAGTTCTGTGATAGCGCAAGGTAGGAGCTTCTGATTTTAAAATGTGTGTTGGCAACTGTGGGAGGCCTAAACCCAGGGAGATGGTGATAAACGTAGATGGGACTGGTAACTTATTAGCTTTCTACCTTTATAGAAGCAAGGTGTCTGTAGAAGAAAGACGATACTTGGCTATAAATACTTAAGAGAAGATAACTTTAGAACTGCTTTGCAGAATACTGAATGGACATTTCTTTAATGTACATCCGAAGATGAGTTTCCTCTCCACATGTGCCCCTCTCTGAGTAGAAAGATTTAACTTCCTCATGCTGTTATAGCAATATAATTTAGAAAATCAGTTGCCCTGTGATTTTTGGAGAAGCTGAAATATTATGACTTGGTGAGAAAAGCATAATATTTTTTTAAAAAGAAACAGATTCAACAACTATATTTCCAATAAAACGAGACTATAAAAATGAGAAATGAGAAAATGGCAATTAAATGTATCAGATGATTGGCCTATCAATACTCAGAACATTAATGCTAATAATAATGGCTAATAGATATTTAGTGTTTACCCACCACCCACAGGGTCTGCACTTTATATTAATTAATATAGTTTTCTCTTCAATCTTTTGATGTGCATTTTATTGTATAAAACATTTAAAAATGAATTAACAGAGTCACAAAGATAAAAAGTAACAAGACTAAGAAGCTTCTACGTGGTGAAGGTAAAATCCAAACTTAGGTCTGACTCTAGGGCACCATGTCCCAGCAAATTTTTATATTCTTATGTTTGACATGGTTTCTACATAGTGGATGTTCAAAATTGTTCTGCTTTGCTGATATTTCATAAGAAAGTTATTATTTTAATTCTAAATTGAAATATTGCTCAGAAGTATTGGATGAGGAAGTGTGTTCACTTAAAAATGAAATTTACTGACATGTCACCAACAACAATAAAACACTTCATATCCACATGATAGAATTAGAAATATTTGAAAAAGGTAAAAATTTTGGCTTGACAGGAAATAACAGATTAAAATGTTATTTATATCAGATTAAAATATTTAATCCTCCCCTCTCTTGCTTTAAAGCTTTCGTATAAACAAAGAAAAAACATTACATCATTTGAAATTGTAACTGCATATCTTATATCATCCAAAGGGCGACGTGAATAAATTTATAAAGTATCATACATAAATAAATATTTTTCATAAGCTCCCAAATAACTTGCAAACTCCATGCCTTAAAAAAAGTGTACCCAGCACCAAGCAAAATGTTTGGTATGTAGTATATATCTAAAAAAATGGTTTATGCATTAAATTAATTAATCATTAGATACTATCATGCATACTAGTTGATAGAAATAAATGTAATGAAGCTTACATTGAAATGCTTTTATTACTCTTTTATTACTCCTTGTGGTCAGCTAGAAGAGAAAATATAAATAAAAATATCAAATTTATTTCAGTAAGAATTTGAAATGAAGCAGCAGCAATACAAGCTGCAGACCACATAAAAGTGACTACTTGAAAGAATTAAGATTTTAAAATACAGAAGCACCAGAATATTTAATGAAATGTAAATGAGTTTCTTTTGGTTGTGATAAACAATGTGGGAATATGTATTGAGATTTAGAGCAGCTTCTTCCAAAGTAAATATAGTCATGCAGTTGTTTTACTAAGGGAAAATGCTTTTCTCACAGTAAAAGTCATCCTTTATAATTATGGTGTGGAGAATAAGGGTGGTGGTATACTGATGTTTTTAAAACATCACAGGGCATTCTCCCTGTCTGTGCCAAGGACAATTACACTCTCTTCTACTAAATGAAAGAGATTCACTGGCAGAGAAAGATAACTTCATGTTATCTGAATATCATAGATAATGAATTAACTGTCTTCTCTGGTGTTTCAAAGTGGATATAATGACAGTTTGTTACTTTTCATGGTAAACTATATAATATTCTGGAGTACAAATAATGTTCAAATTATAAAAAGGCTATTTAGGCCGGGCGCGGTGGCTCAAGCCTGTAATCCCAGCACTTTGGGAGGCCGAGACGGGCGGATCACGAGGTCAGGAGATCAAGACCATGCTGGTTAACACGGTGAAACCCCGTCTCTACTAAAAAATACAAAAAATTAGCCGGGTGAGGTGGCGGGCGCCTGTAGTCCCAGCTACTCGGGAGGCTGAGGCAGGAGAATGGTGTGAACCCGGGAGGCGGAGCTTGCAGTGAGCTGAGATCCGGCCACTGCACTCCAGCCTGGGTGACAGCGAGAGACTCTGTCTCAAAAAAAAATAATAATAAAAATTAAAAAAAATAAAAAAAATAAAAATAAAAAGGCTATTTAAAACTTGCTGTAATATTTAAAATTAAATTATGTTTCACTGGTGTTATTTTTAAGTTTTTCACAGATGTAAGGGCTATACTTGCATATGTATCAATATCATGTTTCAATATACAAAAAACTTTCCATCAAAAACCATTAACATGTTTTATGTATATCAAATGCCCTATATATGTCACTTCTCCTCTCCTTTTTTGTATTCTTTTATGGTTCATATTTACGTTCACAAAAGTAACATTTATTGCCACTTATGGAATTTTATGTCTAACATATTAGAAAAAAATCTACTTAGAAAACTACTATAAGCCTTTACTTTTACATTTCGTCTTTCTAGTTTTTTGCCATGATACCTCACTCTCTCTCACCTGTCTCTACCATAACTAATGGCCTGAAAGCTTTTAATTAGAAACAGCTCTCCAACTTCCCCCTCCCTATGGCCTTCCTCAGTTGTGTGGAAAACAGTCTCTCTTTCGGAAACATACAACGGTGTACGTGCATCCTAGATTCTGAAAGAGATCAGCTTTGAATTCTAGAATTTTTATTTCACTTTAGTTAGCTTGGGGTCTGACAGAGTGGGAAAGATTATTTGTAAATCTTACTCAAAGTGGTCCCTGAAATCAAAACAAGCTTAATATTTAGAAGAAAAAAATAACTTAAAACTAGGAATGTGAAATGAGAATGAAAACTTACTGGAGTGTCCTGTGGAAGTACCCAGAATTATAGACAATTCAAAATGCTTTCAAAGTTCATTAAGAATGTGTGCATTCAAAATCTGGCAGGACATGTACTATAACGTATTTGCAGTTCCAATGATATTTTTATAAAAAACTTTGTTGGGGTGGGGTTCTCAAATTTTATAAGCAACAGAGTAAGAATTTCTTACATCTCCAATATGCAATCTCTCCAGTCCAAGAGTTATCCAAAATATTTAGGTAAATAAAATGTCTTCAAGAAATACGTAGTAAAATGTCAACCTGTACTACAATCAAGCAAAAGCCCTAAGAAAGATGAAATCACAGGACCATCACTTTTTCATGAGAACCAAACTGCAGAATTAATCTTAGACTCCAAGTAGGAACCAGGGAGCATCTAGAGCCCTGAGATCTCTGCTCGCCGGTTGCTTTCAAGACAATGAACATTTAGGTTTCTGGCTCCAAAATGGTGGCACGGAAACAAACTGGCTTCATTACCCACACCCTGCCACGAAAAGCAAAAACAAATATACAGCTCCAAGACTGTCACCAGAAATGTCCCAGAACTCAAATACGAAGAGGAGACAGTACCCAGGGCCAAAGAGAAATGAAAAAACTGAGCAGAGAGTAAGAGAGCAGGACTTCCACATCCATGGCATTGCCGCCGGTATCCTGCCTGATACCAAGTACATGGAAATTTTTTCCCCAAGTAGACGCTTTCTACACCAGAAAAAGTGAGATCAAGGTGGACAACCAACTTTCCCACCACCTTTAATTCCATGGTAAGAGCTCTGTTTCTGCCTTAAACCACAGGACACATCACAAGTGCCCAAAGGGAGAAATATCCCTGAGGACAGGCAGAGAAAAAGGAGGGAAGCAGGACTACTATCGTACCTCTGGAAAATCTTTGTAACTCAGCCATAAGAGATGCCTAATCAGAGTGGCTGTACAGCAGCACCACGCTCTAGAAGGTTCATCCCACAGGGCTTCTGAGCACAAACCCCTATCCAACCATTGCACACTGCAGAAATATCCGCTTTGGGGAAGGAAGGAAGGAAGGAAGGAAGGAAGGAAGGAAGGAAGGAAGGAAGGAAGGAAGGAAGGAAGGAAGGAAGGAAGGAAGGAAGGAAGGAGGGAGGGAGGGAGGGAGGGAGGGAGGGAGGGAGGGAGGGAGGGAAGGCAGGCAGGAGAGAGAGAAAGGAAGGAAGGAAGGAGAGAGAAAGGAAGGAAGGAAGAAAGGAAAGAAGAAAGAAAGAAAGAAGGAAAGAAAGAAAGAAAGAAAGAAAGAAAGAAAGAAAGAAAGAAAGAAAGAAAGAAAGAAAGAAAGAAAGAAAGAAAGAAAGAAAGAAAAGAAAGAAAGAGAGAGAAAGAGAGAGAAAGAGAAAGGAGAGAGAGAAAGGAGAGAGAGAAATAAAGGGCATTCAAGTTGGAATGCAAGAAGTCAAACTAGCTTTGTTTGCAGATGACATAATCTTATACTTAGAAAAACCTAGAGACTCTACCAAAAACCTGTTAGAATTAATAAAATAATTCAGCAAACTTGCAGGATACAAAATCAACACACAAAAATTAGTAGCATTTTATACACCAACAGTAAACAATCTGAAAAAAGAAATTGAGAAAGCAATCCCATTTACAATAGCTACAAAGAATATAAAATACCTAATAAATACCTGTAAAATAATGATGACAGAAAATTGAGAAGGACACAAATGGAAAGATATTTTATGCTCATGGATTAAAAGAAGTAATATTGTCAAAATGACAATAGTGCCCAAAATAATTTACAGATTCAATGCAATCCTTATAAAATATACCAATGACACTTTTCACAGAAATACAATTTTAAAATCCTAAAATTTATATTCAACAACAAAAGACACTGAATAGCCAAAGTAATCCTGAGTAAAATTAACAAAGCTGAAGGCACCACACTACCTGACTTCAACATTTACTACAAAGCTACAGTAACCAGATCAGCCTGGTATTGGCATAAAAACAGACACATAAACCCATGGAACAGAATAGGGATATAAGTCCAGATATAAGTCCACACATTTAGGGCCAACTCATCTTCAACAAAGGTGCCATAAGCATACAAAGAGGAAGGGACAGTCTTCAATAAATAGTGCTGGGAAAACTAAATCACTATTTACAGAAAAATGAAATTAGACCTCTCTCTCTTGCCATACACAAAAATCAAATCATAGACTTAAGCTTATGACCTAAAACTATGAAAACTACTGGAAGAAAACATTGGGGAAATGCTCCAGGACTTTGCTTTGGGCAAAGATTTGTGTGTTTGTGTAAGATTTCAAATGCACAGCCAACCAAAACAAACAACAGACAAGTGGGATTACATCAAGTGGAAAGCTTCCGCACAGTAAAGAAAATAATCAACAAAGTGAAGAGAAATCCACAGAATGGGAAGAAATTTTTGTGAACTATCCATCTGACAAGAGATGAATAACCAGAATACATAAGGAGCTCAAACAGCTCAGCAGCAAAAGTCCCAAGGAATCCAATTAAAAAATGGGCAAAATATCTGAATAGATATTTCTCAAAAGGAGAAATACAGATAACCAAAAATATATACAAATAATTAGAGAAATGTAAATTAAAACTACAATAAGATATCACCTCACATCAGTTACAATGGCTCTTATCAAAAAGACAGTCAATAACAGATGCTGGCAAGGATGCAGAGAAAGGGGAATCCTTATACACAGTTGGTGGGAATGTAAATTAGTAAAGCCACTATGCAGAACAGTATGAAAGTTCCACAAAAAAACTAAAAATAGAACTACCATATGATCTGGCAATTCCACTACTGAGCATATATTCAAAAGAAAGGACATCAACATATCGAAAAGACATTTGCACTTACATGTTTATTGTAGCACTATTCACAGTAGCCAAAATATGAGTCAACTTAAGTGCCCATCAACAGATTAATGGATAAAGAAAATGTGGTATAATATACAATGGGATATTATTTAGCAATAAAAAGTAAAGAAATTTTGTCATTTTCAGCAACATGAATAGAACTGGAGGTCATTTTGATAACTGAAATAAACCAAGTACAGAAGAGACAAATGTCACATGTTCTCACTCATATACAAGAGTTTAAAAAAAAAAAAGTGAATCTCGTGAAGATAGAGATTAGATTGGTGGTTACCAGAACCTGGGAAGGATAGGGATAAGAGGGATAAAGAGGTTGGTTAATGGGTATAAATATATGGTTTGATAGATCAGTAGGATGACAATAGTTTACAATAATCTATTGTATATTTCAAATAGCTAAAAGAAAATTCAAATGATGCTAGCATTAAAAAGATAAATATTTCAGATGATATAGTAAGTACATTGATCTGATCTTTACAAATTCTATAAATGTATCAAATTATAACATATACTCTGAAAAAATTTTCAAAATAAAATCTGAAAAGATACTTATTCATAATTCTATAATTTCTAGGATAAATTTATTTAAGTTTAACTTCTGGTTTCTATAAAATAAAGAACAGCAAAAGGGGTTCAATGGGAACTGTAAATAGCTTAGTTCAATGGGAAGTATAAATAGCTTAGTTCAATGGGAACTGTATTAATTAGGAGTCAAAAAATTGTGGAAGTAGAGATGGACAAGGTCTTTGATGCCAGAGGCAGGACATTTAACCCTGTCCTGTTCTCAAGTCACATGAAACCACCTTCCTTTCATATCCACAGTGATTAATTGTAAATAAATTTGGTTTCCTAGATGATATAAAATTTCCATTTTTACTAATTATTTTATTTCTTCTATGTTCTTGGTAAAGAAATTTTTTTAAAAAGTACCATCTCACAGTGGAATATGCAATATATTGCACAATTATTATATGAGATTAGGGTCTCTAATTTATGTTTGACATAAATGCTGACATTTTATAGTGAAATGGAGGGATATATTATATTTTTTCCAGTTAATTCTGGTCTAAATATGGGTGGGAAATTAAAATACACCACCCCAAAGTACATTTCTTTGGCATATTTTGAGATGGTTATTCACAGAAACTGCAGACACAGAATGAGCTCTGAAAAGCTGCCCTATTATAAAATAAATGTACACCTATAAAGAAAATCCACGTTAGTGAAGTAAACGGCTAATGCAAACTGGCTTTCTGTTAGGCTCCCCTTATCTGCAATTTATTTTTGTTTATAACACACACGATTTCCATCTTGCTAAATTTTGTAGCATAGAACTTACCTTCTCATTCACTATCCTAACCCCATTGTCCAGAAGAGAAGGCAGCACAGAAAGGAAACCATGCAACAAGTATTTGTTGAATGAATGAAATACAGAAATAAGAAAAGTATGGAAAAATTCTACACGCTATTCACTGGATAGTTCCTTATTGCTATAAAACCACTTTAGCTACCACTCTCTCAAGTCACTAGAACATCCATAATATTTCAGAAAAGCAAAAACATGTATAGGGGCAAAGATAATTTTTCTTTCTCTCCTTCTGAAGGTTTGATAATTTGAGTCTATAAAACACATTGACAATGGACAGATTAACAGAAGGAAAGCCATGCAAATTTAGTATGTGCATATGAGCACAAGAGCCATACAAAACACGGGATTCAAAGAAGGGCCTAAAGTTGTTACACTGTAGAGAAAGAGACAGGCTTTGGGGGTTCCTTGGAGGAAAGTGAGAACAAGCTTGGGATGCTGAGGGGAGAAAACGCAATGAGAACAAAGGTTGTTTTCTTGTTATGCAGACGAAGTCTCTCAAGTAATAGCTTTTAGAAGAATATATGACGTTCTGTGGCAATCTCTGGGGAGGGGGGAGGGTCTCGACATGATCTTTCCTAGATCCAGACAAGGCAGATAACCTACTTAAAATACAAGATTAATGTTTTAAATTTAGTTGGAACAGAGTTCATTTTTAGTTATGACTAAGTAGCTTGAATTAAACCAAGATTCCTAATGATACCATTACAAAATGTGGACATAATAGAAAAAACAACTTTTGAAGGCTCTCATGATTAATCATAGTAAATAAGAACTGGATGAACGGTAGACTGTAAAAGTAGGAGAGCATAAGATATGAGCTCCACATTTTCCCATCTTTTCCCTGAGAGTATTTTCTAGTTCATGACAGCAGGCGGAAATGGAATCCAAGCTGAAAATAGTCTGACTGGACTGAGGAGACACAGACATAGGTTGGACTGTCAGAGTATCCAAATTTTTTTTTTTTTTTTTTTTTTTTTTTTTTTTTTTGAGACGGAGTCTCGCTCTGTCACCCAGGCTGGAGTGCAGTGGCCGGATCTCAGCTCACTGCAAGCTCCGCCTCCCGGGTTCACGCCATTCTCCTGCCTCAGCCTCCCGAGTAGCTGGGACTACAGGCGCCCGCCACCTCGCCCAGCTAGTTTTTTGTATTTTTTAGTAGAGACGGGGTTTCACCGTGTTAACCAGCATGGTCTCGATCTCCTGACCTCGTGATCCGCCCGTCTCGGCCTCCCAAAGTGCTGGGATTACAGGCTTGAGCCACCGCGCCCGGCCAGAGTATCCAAATTTTAAGGAAGGAAGTCATGGATAGGAGGGTCTGGAGGGGTGGAACAGTGAAGACCAACTATATCAGCAAAAAAAAAAAATTATTTTCAAGCTAAGGATGGACTCCTAAGATATGCATATTAACAGGATAAGACTCCAGGAAATGCAATAGAAAGCAAAACTTGGAAAGCCATAGAGCTAAGCAGAAATTTTGCTAGCTGCCTGATGGTAGGGAATGAGAATTTAAGTCCATTTAAGATGATGGTATCTTAGTCTGCTTGGGCTGCCGTACAAAATACCATAGACTAGGTGGCTTGAACAACATAAATTTACTTTCTCACAGTTCTGGAGGCTGAAAGTCTAAGATCAGGGTGCCAACATGGTCAGGTTTCAGTGAGCTCTCTTTCTGACTTGAAGATTTCCACCTTCTCTTTGTGTTCCTACGTGACAAAGAGAAAGAGAGAGAGAGTAAGCTCTCTGGTGTCTCTTCTTACAAAGGCATTAATCCCATCATGAGGTTCTTATCTTCTTCATGGCCTCATGTAAACATCATTACTTCCCAAAGTCTCCATCTCCAAATACCATTACACTGGGGGTTACACTTCTAACAGGAATTTGGGCAGAGGGGCTACACAATGTACTCCATAGCAATGGTCTCAGTTTCTCACTGCTACTGTAACAAATTACCACAAATGTAGAGATGTAACACATTAAAAATCATCTTTTAGTTCTGGAGGTCTGAGGTCTAAAATGGGTTTCACTGAACTAAACTCAAGTTATCAGAAGGGCATCATTTCTTACTGGAGGCTCTAGGGAAAAATCCATCTTCCTTCATTTTCCAACTTCTAAAGGCTGTCTATATTATTCAAAACCAAAAATACCCAGTCAAATCTTTCTTGTGCTTCTCTCCATCTCTGTGGTCCCTTCTTCCCTGCTTCTCTCTTCCACTAGGAACCCCTGTGATTTCACTGAGCTTGCCCAGAAAATTTAAGATAATCTTTCCATCTTGAGGTCAGCCTATTAACAGACTTAATTTCTTTCTTTTTTTTTTTTTGGTTGTGACTTCCTTTATTATACTGTAAACATTTTTCACTGTTGCTACAGTTTTCATAATTATCATTTCAATGGTTGCATGAATTGGCCATTAAATTAATGTTCTTTAATTTATTTAAACATCGCCTTTTGTTAGAGGTTTAGATTGTTTTCTGTTTCTGGATATTATAAATCATGTTGAACATCTTTTGGAAGCAGTCATTTCTTTCTAAGGAATTATTTTCTCAGAAGAAGTGAGATTATTGGGTCAAGGAATGTGGGCATTTTTATGGTATTTGCAATGGTAATGCCAGACTGCTTTTGAAAAGATCATTTCCTGTCTGTGCGCAAGAAGATCGGTTTTACCACAACTCAACAAGCATTTGATGTGGCAATTAAGCCTTTGTTTTTCTTTTTCTGCTATTTTAATAAATGTGACTTTCCACTGGATTCCCAGAGAGGTGGATTCTCCTGCGTTTACTAACAGCACCTTCCCATGGGTGGATTTTCTGCCCAGCCTGTTCCTCCGCTGGCATCTGGGAGTTTTGTTTTGTATAACCATTTGTGTGAACTCCTTATATTATAGTTATCAATGCTGCCTGACACACTGCTACAAATGTTTTTCTTTTTTTATATATTTTTTATTTTTCTTTTTTATTATACTTTAAGTTCTAGGGTATATGTGCACAACGTGCAGGTTTGTCACATATATATACATGTGCCATGTTGGTGTGCTGCACCCATTAACTCGTCATTTACATTAGGTATATCTCCTAATGCTATCCCTCCCCCCTACCACCTCCCCACGATAGGACCCGGTGTGTGATGTTCCCCTTCCTGTGTCCAAGTGATCTCGTCCAGTTCCCATCTATGAGTGAGAATATGCATTTGGTTTTCTGTTCTCGTGATAGTTTGCTGAGAATGATGGTTTCCAGCTGCATCCATGTGCCTACAAAGGACACAAACTCATCCTTTTTTATGGTTGCTTAGTATTCCATGGTATATATGTGCCACAATTTCTTAATCCAGTCTGTCACTGATGGACATTTGGGTTGATTCCAAGTCTTTGCTATTGTGAATAGTGCTGCAATAAACATGCATGTGCATGTGTCTTTATAGCATCATGACTTATAATCCTTTGGGTATACACCCAGTAATGAGATGGCTAGGTCAAATGGTATTTCTAGTTATAGATCCTTGAGGAATCACTACACTGTTTTCTACAATGGTTGAACTACTAGTTTACAGTCCCACCAACAGTGTAAAAGTGTTCCTATTTCTCCACATCCTCTCCAGCACCTGTTTCCTGATTTTTTAATGACTGCCTTTCTAACTGGTGTGAGATGGTATCTCATTGTGGTTTTGATTTGCATTTCTCTGATGGTGAGTGATGATGAGCACTTTTTCACGTGTCTGTTGGCTATATGAATGTCTTCTTTTGAGAAGTGTCTGTTCGTATCCTTTGCCCACTTTTTGATGGGGTTGTTTGTTTTTTTCTTGCAAATTTGATTGAGTTCTTTGTAGGTTCTGGATATTAGCCCTTTGTCAGATGAGTAGATTGCAAAAATTTTCTCCCATTCTGTAGGTTGCCTGTTCACTCTGATGGTAGTTTCTTTTGCTGTGCAGAAGCTCTTTAGTTTAATTAGATCCCATTTGTCAATTTTGGCTTTTGTTGCCATTGCTTTTGGTGTTTTAGACATGAAGTTCTTGCCCATGCCTATGTTCTGAATGGTATTACCTAGGTTTTCTTCTAGGGTTTTTATGGTTTTAGGTCTAACATTAAAGTCTCTAATCCATCTTGAATTAATTTTCATATAAGGAGTAAGGAAAGGATCCAGTTTCAGCCTTCTACTTATGAGTAGCCAATTTTCACAGCACCATTTATTAAATAGGGAATCCTTTCCCCATTTCTTGTTTTTCTCAGGTTTGCCAAAGATCAGATAGCTGTAGATGTGTAGTATTATTTCTGAGGGCTCTGTTCTGTTCCATTGGTCTATATCTCTGTTTTGGTACCAGTACCATGCTGTTTTGGTTACTGTAGCCTTGTAGTATAGTTTGAAGTCAGGTAGTGTGATGCCTCCCCCTTTGTTCTTTTGGCTTACAATTGTCTTGGCAATGCAGGCTGTTTTTTGGTCCCATATGAACTTTAAAGCAGTTTTTTCCAATTCTGTGAAGAAAGTCATTGGTAGCTTAATGGGGATGGCATTGAATCTATAAATTACCTTGGGCAGTATGGCCATTTTCACAATATTGATTCTTCCTATCCATGAGCATGGTATGTTCTTCCATTTGTTTGTGTCCTCTTTTATTTCACTGAGCAGTGGTTTGTAGTTCTCCTTGAAGAGGTCCTTTACATCCCTTGTAAGTTGGATTCCTAAGTATTTTATTCTCTTTGAAGCTATTGTGAATGGGAGTTCATTCATGATTTGGCTCTCTGTCTGTTCCTGGTGTATAAGAATGCTTGTGACTTTTGCACATTGATTTTGTATCCTGAGACTTTGCTGAAGTTGCTTATCAGCTGAAGGAGATTTTGGGCTGAGATGACGGGGTTTTCTAAATATACAATCATGTCATCTGCAAACAGGGACAATTTGACTTCTTCTTTTTCTAACTGAATACCCTTGATTTCTTTCTCTTGCCTATTGCCCTAGCCAGAACTTCCAACACTATGTTGAATAGGAGTGGTGAGAGAGGACATCTCTGTCTTGTGCCAATTTTTAAAAGGAATGCTTCCAGTTTTTGCCCATTCAGTGTGATATTGGCTGTGGATTTGTCATAAATAGCTCTTATTATGTTGAGATACGTTCCATCAATACCGAATTTATTGAGAGTTCTTAGCATGAAGGGCTGTTGAGTTTTGTCAAAGGCCTTTTCTGCATCTATTGAGATAATCATGTGGTTTTTGTCTTTGGTTCTGTTTATTTGCTGGATTATGTTTATTGATTTGCATATGTTGAACCAGGCTTGCATCCCAGGGATGAAGCCCAATTTCAGAGCCTGTTATTGGTCTATTCAGGGATTCAACTTCTTCCTGGCTTAGTCTTGGGAGAGTGTAAGTGTCCAGGAAATTACCCATTTCTTCTAGGTTTTCTAGTTCAGTTGCGTAGAGGTGTCTATAGTATTCTCTGATGGTAGTTTGTATTTCTGTGGGGTTGGTGGTGATATCCCCTTTATCATTTTTATTGCATCTATTTGATTCTTCTCTCTTTTCTTCTTTATTTATTCTTGCTAGCGGTCTATCAATTTTGTTGATCTTTTCAGAAAAAACCAGCTCCTGGATTCATTGATTTTTTGGAGGGTTTTTTGTGTCTCTATCTCCTTCAGTTCTGCTCTGATCTTAGTTATTTCTTGCCTTCTGCTAGCTTTCGAATGTGTTTGCTCTTGCTTCTCTAGTTCTTTTAATTGCGATGTTAGAGTGTCAATTTTAGATCTTTCCTGCTTTCTCTTGTGGGCATTTAGTGTTATAAATTTTCCTCTACACACTGCTTTAAATCTGTCCCAGAGATTCTGGAATGTTGTATCTTTGTTCTCATTGGTTTCAAAGAACATCTTTATTTCTGCCTTTATTTTGTTATGTACCCAGTAGTCATTCAGGAGCAGGTTGTTCAGTTTCCATGTGGTTGAGCGGTTTTGATTGAGTTTCTTAGTCCTGAGTTCTAGTTTGATTGCACTGTGGTCTGAGAGACAGTTTGTTATAATTTCTGTTCTTGTACATTTGCTGAGGAGTGCTTTACTTCCAACTATGTGGTCAATTTTGGAATAAATGCGATGTGGTGCTGAGAAGAATGTATATTCTGTTGCTTTGGGGTGGAGAGTTCTGTGGATGTCGATTAGGTCTGCTTGGTGCAGAGTTGAGTTCAATTCCTGGATATCCTTGCTAACTTTCTGTCTTGTTGATCTGTCTAATGTTGACATTGGGGTGTTAAAGTCTCCCATTATTATTGTATGGGAGTCTAAGTCTCTTTTTAAGTCTCTAAGGACTTGCTTTATGAATCTGGGTGCTCCTGTCTTGGGTGCATATATATTTAGGATAGTTAGCTCTTCTGGATGAATTGATCCCTTTACCATTATGTAATGGCTTTCTTTGTCTCTTTTGATCTTTGATGGTTTAAAGTCTATTTTATCAGAGACTAGGATTGCAACCCCTGTTTTTTGTTTGTTTGTTTGTTTTCCATTTGCTTGGTAGATCTTCCTCCATCCCTTTATTTTGAGCCTATGTGTGTCTCTGCATGTGAGATGGGTCTCCTGAATACAGCAAACTGATGGGTCTTGACTCTTTATCCAATTTGCCAGTCTGTGTCTTTTAATCGGATCATTTAGTCCATTTACATTTAAGGTTAATATTGTTATGTGTGAACTTGATCCTGTCATTATGATATTAGCTGGTTATTTTGATTGTTAGTTGATGCAGTTTTTTTCCTAGCATCGATGATCTTTACATTCTGGCATGTTTTTGCAATGGCTGGTACCTGTTGTTCCTTTCCATGTTTAGTGCTTCCTTCAGGATCTCTTGTAGGGCAGGCCTGGTGGTAACAAAATCTCACAGCATTTGCTTGTCTGTAAAGGATTTTATTTCTCCTTCATTTATGAAACTTAGTTTGGCTGGATATGAAATTCTAGGTTGAAAATTATTTTCTTTAAGAATGTTGAATATTGGCCCCCACTCTCTTCTGGCTTGTAGAGTTTCTGCTGAGAGATCTGCTGTTGGTCTGATGGGCTTCCCTTTGTGGGTAACCCGACCTTTCTCTCTGGCTACCCTTAACATTTTTTCCTTCATTTCAACTTTGGTGAATCGGACAAATATGTGTCTTGGTGTTGCTCTTCTCGAGGAGTATCTTTGTGGTATTCTCTGTATTTCCTGAATTTGAATGTTGGCCTGCCTTACTAGGTTGGGGAATTTCTGCTGGATGATATCCTGCAAAGTGTTTTCCAACTTGCTTCCATTTTCCCCGTCACTTTCAGGCACACCAATCAGACATAGATTTGGTCTTTTCACATAATCTCATATTTCTTGGGGGCTTTGTTCATTTCTTTTTACACTTTTTTCTCTATACTTCTCTTCTCACTTCATTTCTTTCATTTGATCTTCAATCTCTGATACTCTTTCTTCCAGTTGATCGACTTGGTTACTGAAGCTTGTGCATTTGTCACATAGTTCTCGTGTTATGGTTTTCATCTCTATCAATTCTTTTAAGGACTTCTCTACATCGGTTATTCTAGTTAGCTATTCGTCAAATCTTTTTTCAAGGTTTTAGTTTCTTTGCGCTGGTCACATAGTTCCTCCTTTAGCTCTGAGAAGTTTGATCGACTGAAGCCTTCTTCTCTCAACTCATCAATCATCTGCAAACTTAATTTTCTTTTGCAGTGTAACCTAAAGTATTCATAGCTCCTTAGGGCATGGGTATATTTGGGGGCCATTATTCTGCCCCCCAGATATATATAATATTCTGCTTGGTAAACAATTCAAATTTTCTCTTGAGCCCTTAGAAGGGCCATACCCTAAGAAAAAGTAAAAACTAAAACAGCCTATTCCTACCCACACCTAAAACTAACCTTTCACAGGATCAAGTTGATTTACTAGATACTAGACTTATATTTACCATTCAACAGAAAATGAATAATTTTTGAAGGAATCACTATAATTTTTACTTGTTGTTTCCAGCATCTAAAAAAATATGAAATATGCTAAAATACAGAGCAACAAACTGGAGACAAAACAGAAGTAAATAGAAACAGATCCATATATGGTTTAGATATTGAAATTTTCAGATAGTATATTTAAAATAATTTGGATTAAGCTGTCAGGAAAATGGAAGAAAAGATGAAGAATTGCAGGAGAGACTCAGAATCCATCAAAAATTTCAAATGGAAATTTGAGAACTGATAAAAACAAGACTAAAATTAAGAATGTGTTAGATGGTTAATGTGTTAGATAACGAAGAAACATAAAGAGTATGGAAAGGACTAGTGAACTTGAGGACAAGTCTGCAGAAAGGGTGCATGGTGGATTAGATCAAGGAAACATGATACATATACACCATGGAATATTACATAGTCATATAAAATAATGAAAAAATGTCCTCTGAAGCAACATGGATGGAGCTGGAGGCTATAATCCTAAGCGAACTAACACAGGAACAGAAAACCAAATACTATGCATATTCTCACCTATAAGTGGGAGTTTAATATGGACATAAACATGGCAACAATAGACACTGTGAACTACTAGAAGTAGGGGGAATGGAGGAGAAATTGGTTGAAAATCTATCTGTTGGTCACTATATCAGTGTAACATACCCATGTAACAAACCTGCACATGTACCCCTACTACATATAAAAAGTTGAAATGTTAAGAAAAAAGCATATAGACACATCTGGGACACAATGAAAATGTCTAATAGATGTATAATAAGGATTATGTGAGAGAATGAATAGAATTAATATCTGAATCAGGAAAAGTGGCAAATCAAATACATAGAAAGTAAATGGAAAATGATAATAAATATAAGCAAAAATTATAGACAAAGCAAGCACACAATAGCAAAAAGAAATATTTTTAAAGATTAATAAATTTGTTAAATCTCTAGCAAGACTTATTAAGAAAAGAGAAGTCACAAATTAACCATATCACATACACTGCAAGCTAATTACAATTTTTTTGGTTCATTGGTTGACTGTTATAAAATAAACCATCTCAAAACTCAGTAGCTTAAACTAATATTTCTTTATTTTCTTTCACATGTCTGTGAGTTTGCTGGATCTCAACTAATTAGGCTGTGCTCAGTTAGGTGGCCAAGACAAACATATGTATTGAAAGAATTGGGACCATAATGCAATCTACCATAATTATCTGCAACTTTATGACAATAAGTTTTGTGACATAGAAGAAATGGACAAATCACTTGAAAAACACAGCTCAAAACTGAAAAAAAGAAGAAATAACAAATCAGTGTTCCTATACTATTAAAGAAAATGAATGTAAAATTAACAACTCTTTCACAAATTCCTGAAACGGCTTCACTGGCTAATTTTTTTTTTCAAATATTTAAAGAAAAAATAGCAGAAATGTTATAAAAACTCTTCCAGAAAATAAGATAAGATATAAGATGGCCCCATTCATTTTTGAGTTTTGCATGGCCTTGATAGTAAAATCAGAAAAGGACATTAAAAGAAAAATTGCAGGCTAATATTTCTTGCGTACACAGGCAAAACTCCTACACAACATTACAATAAATCAGATTCAATACTATATTTAATGGATAATACATCATGCTCAGTTTCATTTATATGAGGAAACTTTGAAAGATCAGTTTAACATTCAAAAATCAATAAATGTAGATCCCTACATTAACAGAATGCAGAAAAACACCATATGGCTATCTCAATAGAGATTCATATTAAAAATGAGCAAAGTAGAAACAGAAGGGAGCTTTTTCAATCTAATAAAGTATATCTACCCAAAACCTTTAGCGAATATCACATTCATTGTGGAAATACTAAACTCTTTCTCCTTAAGTTTGCAACCAAGTTGAAGATGTTCATGAGTAGTTCTATTCAGTATTGTCCTAAAAGGTTTTGCAGTGAAATTAAAAAAACACATAATGTGTCCCAAGCTTAGACCAGAAAACATAAAATAGCACTCACCAATGACATTGGAAGCATCAATATTTTAAATGTAAATTAAATGCAACCCAAATTTACATATTTTTGTGATATATAGATATACATATCTATATACATATCTATATATCACACAGTATAGAAATATTACATACAGACACATATGCCTATTTTAAGTGTGAGACAAATATAGACTTGACAAAATAGTATCAAAATCTTATCTTGAAAAATAAATGTGGGAATTGGTAGATTTCTAGGAGAAAGAAAAAGAATGAGAAAACAAATTATTGGTGACTAGATCTAATAGATACACTTTCAAGGTAAAATAATTAAAATGGTTTATGAATGGAAAGCTTTCCCAGATATATTATTAAATTTTAAAAGGTGCTCTTTCCTTTTTTTTAAAAAAAGATATGTTTTTGTCCCTATAAGCACATTCATACATGAATTAACTGTATTTGTATAGTGTTTCTTTTTTTAAGTGCACAATTCAGTATTGATAACTGTAATTCTCAGGCTGTATGTTCATCAAAATTGCTTACAGTGTTACTGTTGGAAAACAAGGATGGAAATGGATGGGAAGTTTCTCTACTTTGTACTTTACTGTGAAATGTTTGCATTTTCTAACAATGTACATGTTTTACTAATTTCATTGTTACTTTTAAGAAAGGTTCTTATTCTTACATAGTGAAATTATGAAGTATTATTTTATTTGCTTCCTTATACAACTCTAAAAAAATTACACATTTTATAATAAAAAGAGGGCCTAGAGAGCTGATCTGGAATGATCTTTAACTGACATGTCTGCTTAGTCTGTAATTACAAGGCTCTAGTAGCAGGTGTTAAAGACATATAAAAAACACTGAGTGAAATCAATGGCTTTTGTTTTGTTTTGACTTGACTTTTAGTTTTCATAAAAGGAATTTTATTCAAGGAATCTTTTATCGCTCCCCTAACCTGAGTCCTTTGAAAGCTTTTTTTCAGAAATTCTGCATTTTCCTTAAGTACTGGCAGCAGGAGCTGAGAGTTCTTTGCACCCAATGTGAATGTTCTTTTTTTTTTTGACTAGTGTGTAACTGGAAAACTTTTTGAGGTTTTTAATTTTTTAACAAAAAATATTAAATTACTTCATCGTTGGAAGGCCCCTGTATACTTTAATATTTCAACAAATAGCCTGGTAACCTCACAGAAGCAGGAAATGAATTAAAATAATAAAATGTAATAAACATTTTAAATGAGCTCACATCTCTGTGCTCAGCTTAAGGCAGTGTGGAACCCTGGCAGCTCATGCCAGAAGTTACATGACTCAACCAGCCTCCTGGCTACTAGGTAGGAAAGTTGCTGGAATGAGAGACTTCATGGAGTTCAAAACAAAAACTTTTGCAAATGGTTAGCAGAGAATTCTGGAAAGTATGCAAAGAATGCAGTTCTTTAGCTAAATTACCTAAATGGAAATTACTCACCAAGGAGCATCATTCTTCTAGAAATTCTTGGTCATTCCACTCTGTCAATTGTTTCCTTTGCTGTGGGAAAAAATTACAAATTTTGATGTTTCAATTATATTGATTTGTTGATTCATATTGCCCTGAAGTCTTGTCAGGGTTCATGGTGTATTTAAATATTGTGTCTAATTTTGGTATTCATACTTTTTAAAGGATACAGAGTAATAGAGACACCTTAGGAAGTATTCCACTGTACAGTAATTAAAAGAATAGAAAAATGTGTACCCTATTTTAAAAAGATGAAAGATACTTGTTGATGAGAATGTAGAAAAAGGAAATTTCTGCACATTGTTGACGGAAATGTGAAGTAGTTCAGCCATTATGGAAAACTGTATGAGGTTCCTCAAAAACTAAAAATGAATTATCCTACAATCCAGCAATCTCACCTCTGGGTATTTAAACAAAAGACTTGAAATCAGTACGTAGAAGAGATGTCTGCTCTCTCATGGACATTGCAAGCACTACTTGTAACCGCCCAATGAGTTTTTCGTGACCACTGCCCAGATACAGCCAATTTATCAAGACAGCGGAATTGCAATAGAAAAAGAGCTTAATGCAGACAGAGTTGGCTAGACAGGAGGCTTGAGTTTTATTACTTGAATCAATCTTCCTGAAAACTCAGAGACTGGAGATTTTTAAGAATAATTTGGTGGGTAGGGGGCTAGGGAGTGTGAAGTACTGATTGGTTGGATTGGAAATGAAATCACAGGGAGTCGAAGAGGATTGTTTTTTCTCTCTTCTTTACCTGGGTGGGAGAACATAACTGTTGAGTCAGATTACTGGTCTACATGGTGCTAGCTGGTCCTTCAGAATCCTGGATCTGAAAAAATATCTTGAACACCAATCTTAGGTTTTATAACAGCAATGTTACCCTTAAGAGGAATTGGGAGGTAAGGAATCTTGTGGTCTCTGGCTGCATGATGCCTAAACCATAATTTTAATCTTGTGGCTAATTTGTTAGTCTTACAAAGGTGATCTAGTCCCCAGGCAAGAAGGGGGTTTGTTTCAGGAAATGGTTGTTATTATCCTTGTTTCATACTTAAACTATAAACTAAATTCCTCCTATAGTTAGTTTGATCTACACCTAGTAAAGAACAAGGGCAGTTTGGAGGTTAAAGGCAAGATGGGGTAAGTTAGGTCAGATCTTATTCACTATCATAATTTTCTCGTTGTCATAATATGTGCAAGGTGGTTTCATACTCACAATAGCCGAGTCATGGAGTTAACCCAAGCATCCATCAACAAATGAATGGGTACATAAAATGTGGTATATATGCAAAATAGAATACTATTAGCCTGAAGAAGAAATAAATTTTTTCATTTGTGAGAACATGGATGAATGCAATAAGGAAACACTATGTTAAGTGAAATAAGCCAGGCACAGAAAGACAAATACTGCATGCTCTTACTTACAGATGTCATCTAAAATAATCAAACTCAAAGAAGCAGAGAGTAGAATGGTGTTTACAAAGGCTGGGGTTTGAAGAAATGGGGAGACTATGGTCAAAGATTACAAAATCTTATACAGAAGGAGTATATTTTTTGTTCTTTTAAATATATTGGCCAGCATGATTGTTATAGTAAATAATATTGTATTGCACATTTCAAAATTACTGACAGAATGAACTTCAAATGGGGTCACTAAAATAATAAGTGAGTTGATGGATTTATTAATTACTTTGATTTAATTATTTTACTTGTAGTACATTTACTCCCATAAATACATACAACTATAATTTATTAATTCACAATAAAAAATTAAAAAATAAAATGATAAATTCTTGTTCAATCTGTAAATAAATTAGTAATTACAAAAACAAAAACAAAAACAAAACTTCAGGCTGAACATTTTTTACTTCGCAAATGTTATTTTCATGAAACTAGAGGAAAAGAGTGGAGCAATCCTTCAAGAATTATAATAAATTTTTCTTTGCTTTTTTGTTTCCCTTTTACAAACATTTTCACTACCATTTTAAAAAGTTCTAGAAAAATATCAGTTGAGTCAGTCCAACATGGGCTTCCAGAGTAGGGATAGAAGCATTAGCTTTACTTCTGATGTCATTTATAAAGTAAAATGAAAAGTATTTGTGCTTGTTTAAAAGGGAAGCAGAAATAACAGTAAAAACAGGTAGTCTTCATATTTCAAAGACAAGTTCTGAAAAAATACATATGAGTCACTGAAACTTAAATCAGTTTTTCTTATAAAAGAATGTGAAGCTATGTGAAGATTCACAGAAAAAGCAGTGTTTTACTATTACCATTACCTATCTTGTATTTTAACATTTGGGAAAATATATCTTGGGAATCATAGTCAAGATTCTTTATGTGCAAGTAACAGAAACCAGCTAGCTCGCTGACTGTGAAATGGGAATTTGTTGAAAGGAAACAGGGTTTTCTCTCAGAACTCAGGGATGCAGACTGGCTGCCTAGGTGCTAGGGCTGGGCACTAACTATAAAACCGTCATGGTGACACCTCCGTCTATTGTCTCTGCCTCCCTGACCCCGCAGACGGGCTTCTGCTGCTCCCTCCACCCTGTAGGGCAGGCATCATTTGTTAGTCTTACCTAAAGCTTCTGAGGCTCATCTAGTCGCTTTGAAGAATCCATATCAGCCTGACCAGACTGACTGTCAGTTCTAATTCCAAATACCCATTTAATTGGCCTACTTTGGATCATGTATCCATCCAAAGTCCAGTTGGCTGTGAGGATATTTGTCCTATGGAGGATACTGTTCTTAGAGAAATAAAGAGTTAGGTAGTGTAAAAATCCAAACTAGCACAGCATCCAAAAATGCCACCACAGTCCAAGATGACTCCGGGTGATGCTGGTGCTGTCGGAATGGAGGGGAAATGTCAGGAGCGCTTGGGACAGCACTGTGTAACTACAGCAACACCTTGTTCACTCTTCCTGTTTACATCAGAGACAATATAATACCTCTCTACGCTGGTAGCCGCACAGGTCAGCCTAGCTGTGTTGAAGAACAAGGGACAGTTGTCCTACAGTCATGGGAAAACTGAAATGGTTTCTAATACCATCTCATTTGCTTGTGCGTATGTAGACATTCTCTTTAATAGCTGAATTCCGCTAAGGCTTTCATAAAAATCCTTTATATGTTTTCAGACTTTACTGAGCTAAGCGAGTTCATTGGAAGCCTATATCTATCTTACAATGGCAGCGATTTTTCTCCTCACTTTACAGGACAGAACACGGAGAGTCCGAGTTTACCGTGCCGAGATTCAGAAACCCTGATGATAGAATCACGACACTTTGTATAACTTCTGGGAAATCTCATATATGCTGAATTAGTATTTTCTTGCTTTAATGTGACAACCGTTTTGGGGAACAGCAAAGTGATATCAGAATGGCAGTTATTAACAATTTTTACAAGAAGCATACACCCAATAGAATGAGAAAGCAGTCCTGTGAAAGATGGCATTAGATAGTAAAAATCTAACGTTAGGCAAAGTTGGCTGTTAGTGTTCTTCCTCCTACTCCATACTCCTTATTCCTAAACCCTCATTCTTAATCCTTAGGTGTAGAACTTCTGCGGCAAGAGTTCTGGGGTGTGAAAGAAAAGTTCATAGAGTTTATAAAGGCTTCTCTAACTTGAAAACTCTTACTACTCCAGACTCAGTCTCCCCAGCATAGGTGACTAGTAAACTCTCTGATGTCCATTGTAGCCTACTATCTGCTCTTTCCTTCTATATATTTTTGACTCTCACCTTATATATCCATAGCTTAGAAAGCAGCCAACAATTTGAGTGGAGTATGTGTATAGATTTTACAGCAACTTTCTCTGTGATTCTCTTCTCTAAGAATGTTGGCTCTCAATTCCCAGCTTTCGGCCTGAGCTCCATTCTCTTACCCCAAAGCAAACCGAAATTTTAATTTCTGAAAATGTACGTTTAAAAAGAAAGCCTTCTGGATGATTTGTAGGTGAAGTAAAATTTTAGAACTACAGGCCTAGAGTCTAGACCTAGATATACTTTGTCCCAGTCTCATGGGAACCTACCCTGGCTCTATATTAAAACCCCATCTTTCCCAGTGAGTAAAGCAAGACTACAGTACCTTGGTGAGTGCTGGGACATGTACATTAAACATGCTGTTTTGTTCCACCCTTCACAGAATACACAGGTGCTTACTTCATATGATTAAGCTTCCAGGCTTTTCTCCTGGTTCCTACAAAGCTTTGTTCTGAATTTATGCCCCTATGGGAGCCTGGGGCTCTAACAAGCTGCTTATCCTGTATCAACTCCATTTACTTGAAAATATTAATTAGGTTGCTTCAATAAGAGTCACTCAACATTCCAGAAGCAAAATCCTCTCCTTTACTGACTACAAGAATTTCAACAGCCTAGAAACTCCTCCAGTTTTCCTTTAGATACCAATGGAATCCTGGACTAGACTTTAGTATATCCGACCAGATTGAAAATGGATGTGATTATTGACCATCCCTGCTGGGATGCTGCTCTGTAGCCAGGTCATTCTTCCCAACCAAGGCTCTCAAACTTTCTGTCTTGTCTTCTCTATTGTGATCTCAGAATACCCTGCTGCAAATTCATATATATATAGGAAAGAAGCATAAAGGAATATTGAATTTGAAGAAATTTTATCTAATCTCCTCATTTTATATATAAGAAATCTACATGCTTAGCAACTGACAGATTCAGAGCTAGAATAAAGTCCTCCTTTAGGGAAAAGGGAGTCTTTTCCACAGTCTCTGTATTCTATTACCTAGAAGGCCGCCTCTACTTCTATGGGGGTGTCTGCTCACACAATATGCCATCTGAGGGCTGAGGAACAATGAGAATGCAGTAAAAAGATAACCAACATTCCTACAACTTATGCCTTTAGAAAAAAAATTAAGACAGTGAGGACACAGGATGCTAAAGTAGAATAAAAATACAAATATGCTCTAGTTAAGTGTTTGTAAAATCTATGTCTCAGGGCTACAGTGGGTGGGTTGGGCTAAATGAGGACCCCAAGGCAGTGCTCCATTTCCTGCCACCCTGCTTCAATTGCAGTGGCTCCTCATTTTCTGTTGCTATTTATCTTATTATGGAGTTATTTATATCTACAGATGGTACAAAATAATAATATTAAGTTTGTGTATTTAATGCTTAACTTAAAAGTAGAATGGAAGTCCCCTAATGTACCTTTCCCTAATCTTTTCTCTCATCCTCTATCCTGATAAAACTCCATCCTTTACTTGGTGGCTACCATTCTCATTCATTGGCTCTACTTTATATGTACATATATAACTATATACACACACTTGAAGACCTAAATATATACATCTATATATGCATATATCCACATATAAGGTTATCCCTCAGTATGCATAGGGATTGGTTCTAGAAACTTCCAAGGATGTCAGAATCCAAGGATGCTCAAATCCCTGATGTAAAGTGGCATAGTATTTGCATATCACCTATGCACATCCTCCCATATTCTAAGATTTACAATGTCTTCCATCTCCTTAAGCTTCTGCCTATGTTCCATCTGTCTCACATAAATATTCTTCTCATTTTCTTCTGCCACATTTATTCTTACTCTACATTCAAGATCCAACATTTCTCCTCCATAATGGGTGGCAAAATTTTTCTTTAAGATTCAATGTAATCATTTTCTTATCTGTAAAGGTTTCCCTTAACTGCCTTAGGGACTGTTAGACATTTCTTCCAAAGGAATGAACTTACTTATTTTCAGGTCTGTCCTCCTCTAAATACTACAATACTGGAAAACAGAGTTTGTCTGGTTTGTTTTCCCAAGGACCAGGCATACGACAAGTTTGTAATAACTGTTTGTTGAATGATGGAATGATTGGTAAAATGATAGAAAAGTGGGGGGTTAGATTCTATTCAAATAGCTATATATTCCAGTATGATAAATGTGGTACATATGCTTTAGATTACAAAGCATGCTGCCCTATGCAAGTATAGATAAAGTTATTAATGGAATGATTGATTCTAATTTCAGAGCCTTGCAACTACCCCCTTCCCAGCTCCCATCGTGAACCTGTCACCTTTTAATATGTTTGGGACAGATTTATAATGACTAGATCTGTGACCTTTTGTCCTGTTGCCACCAATATAATATGGGAGACACTTAGCTCTGAAAGATAACCAATTACTTAAAACTTGCTTTCAATGTTAGCACTTAGTCTAATTTGACCAGAGGTCCTTTCAAAATGCCTTCTCAGCAAAAATGTTAAACACAGCCCTACTCCAGCTGAAGCCACTTACTCCAGCTGAAACTACATCTTCCAGATGTCTGGAATGGTAAGAAAAAAGTGAAATTCATTACTCAGCTTTCACAATTGTACTAGGTGAGAAAGTGACGAATAGACCCCCCAAAAGATTGTGACACTCTTGATACAGATAAACCTTTTTAGATTGCTTTTCTGGTTGAGAGGCATTCAGAGCATTCTGCTATCATTTATTGTAAGATCAGGAGTCACTCAATAACTTCAAGGCCAAATTTGCTTCAATTCATTTATTGCTTTCATTATATCTAGTTGAATGCTGCTGAGCATTTTAAGTAGTTTAGGAATTATAAGTGTTTCTACCAGAATATATTAACTGGAAATCATTTTCCCTCACTCCCTTCCTTGTCAAATTGTAGACATCACATAAACAATTCACTAAAATTAAAATAATTGATTTAAATACATTGTGCATCTAAGTATGAGTCAGAGCATCCTAATATATGAAGCTAGGACTTGCTTGCAAATTAAGCTCCTTAGCTTTTTCCCTGAGTAAAACTTAAACTCCAGAAGAAGTAGTATAGTATATACTGTTCTCTGCTGTATCCTTAGTACCTGAAACAAGGCTGAGAATTGTATGCAATATTTCAAGAGGCAAGAATATTATAAAACACACATTTGAGTGAAGAAAACAAAAGTCAGACAATTTAAGTAATGTGTACAGGGTCAACCCCTGAGATTTGTTTTATTAAGCCAAAACCTGCACACCTGCCAATCCTGCAATCTTTTGGGTTTCCTTTCATGGCTCCTTGAGGACATAGATTCTATTCTAGAGTAATCATCTTGGAGTGTTTTTCTTTTCTTAGAGATGGGGTCTGGCTCTGTTGCCTAGGCTGGAGTGAAGTGGCACATTCATGGCTCACTGCAGCCTCAACCTCCCGGGCTCAAGCTATGTCTCCCACCTCAGTCTCCTAAGTAGCGGGAACCACAGGAATATGCCATCATGTCCGGAAAAAAAAATTGTAGAGACAGGGTATCACTATGTTACCCAGGCTGGTCTGGAACTTCTGGGCTCAAGTGGTCTCCTGCCTCAGCCTCCCAAAGTGGTGGGATTACAGACGTGAGCCACTGCACCCAGCCTGGGAGTTGTATTTTAAAGGAACATCTTTTTGTACTTCCAGGTTATTTCTCATTGCTAAGACAGTGAGCAGTGACAAGCATTTACCTAATGTAAAGGGCCAACAAGTTGACATTAGTGTTCTAATTATTCAAAATAGCCACCAGACAGTTATGACTCCCAGAAAAGACAAGAATCAACTTGTTCATATTATATCACTCCTGTTTACTGTAGCGTAATGCTGGGGTTTCCTCCTGGGTATGTACCATCTTCATTAATTCTTGTAAATGCCTGTTTTTTGTTCTTCTCTGATAATTCTTATCACACTCATGCATTCTGCTTTGTCTTAACTGAAAACCATACACTGTTAAATATTTGGAGCTTAACAGGCAAAATTCAAATTATAGAATCACAGAAATTTCTATCTGGAAAGGAAGGGAAAACTATACATCTATATCTAGTCCAACCCTTTAATTTTACTTGCTTAGAACTGAGGCTTGAAGAGGCAAAGAGAGCTATGAAACAGTTGTATTTTAGAGTGTATTTAACTGTGTATTACGAGTTAACAAGTGCTAAGGTGGGAGGTGGTAGTATTTAATAGAAGAGGAAGGACTCATTGAGAAGGCAGGATGAGCAAAGACTTTAAACTGAGGAAGTTATGTTAGAGGTGATCATGGGTAAAGCAATGCAGGCAGAATTAACAGAGCAACGACCCTCAGCACCAGCAGGCCTGGGTACCTTTCAGGAACAGCAAGGAGAATTGTAAGTATAAGCCAAGTGAGCAGGACTAAGAGCTGTTGCAGAGGAGGTTGGAGAGATGAGCATGGGGTCGTAAGGAAGATCATCTAGAGCGTAAGTACTAAAGTAGTTAGAAAAAGGAACACAAAATATATTCTAAGAAACTGCAAGGTGAAAAAGGACTAGGCAGATCAACACAACCAAAAAGTTATTTCTTTTAATAGATTAGTAATAACCAAACCTCTGGTAAAACTTACTGAGAAAAAAGAAAAAAGTTACAAATATATAATATTATAAATGAAACATGAGAAAGAACTATGGATAAGGTGGACATATAAACTAAAACGTGAAAATATTACCAATAATTTTTAACTAATAAATATCAAACCACAGACAAAATAGATGAATTCCGAGAAAACATGTCTCTCCAAAGTTGGCACAGGAAGAAATAGAAAATCA
Organism: Macaca nemestrina; assembly: GCF_043159975.1. NCBI lineage: Eukaryota > Metazoa > Chordata > Mammalia > Primates > Cercopithecidae > Macaca > Macaca nemestrina. Next base: position 126,789,380 of record NC_092135.1, on the reverse strand, counting down.
AAATAATTTTAAAAACATTAAAGTAATTGAAAAAATAATATGGTTGTTCAAAATAAATGTCATGCCCCAGTGGTTTTATAAGTGTTTTCAAGTGACAGTTATAGGTTCAGATCATTCCCTTCTGGAAACAGAAAAGAGGAAATTCTTTCTATCTCTTTTGTCATTTTGTCATAACCTTGAATCCAATCCAGAGAATGTAGTTTGAGAAAGGGAAATTATCAACCCATGCAACTCTTGGATATAGCGATAAAATTCCTAAAAATAGAGCAAATCAAACAATGCCTACAAAATATAATAGCCAACCCCAAATTAGTTATGACTCAGAAGGTAAGACCAGGTTCAGTACTTTTCATTCATCTGTGACTTTTCCTTCCACTTTCAACCATGAAAATCTCTGAAGTCGTCTACACATGACCATTCACCAAATGATTCACCAATCTAATTCCCCAGCCCTCTCTTCTACTACTTAAAGGTGAAAGCTAACATTTATCTGGAGTCTTATAATATCAGAGTGCATGTATTACTTGACTTATTACTCTTAAAATCATGAGGCTGAAATTTCCCATTATTCCCAATTGCCAAATGTGAAAGGTGAGTAATTTGCCAAATGCCACAACTCTGGTAAGTGGCATGACCAAGAGGGAAACTCAGGCCATCTCATGCCAAATGCTCTTCTTTTTCCACTATCACATGATGATTTCTAGCAGCCTGCAGAGCTGCAGTCATGCTCCTCTATCTCCCCTTACAAATATTCTTACAGATGCACTACCTAGTAAAGCAAGTGCTATCTTAAGCCTCTTTTGAAATGATTCTCACAATCAATTATTTCCATAAAAAAATGTTCTCATCTCCAAATCTCAGATGGATTGATGACTGCATTATGCAGGTCCTTCTTCACTGAAGGAACCACTTCCTGTTGAATAAAGACAGCTCTGTCCACACTGCATTCCAGGAATATAGGACACATTTATGAAGGGTTATTTGGGACTTGACTCCATTCCTGTTGTAGTATTCAAGTTCAACTTTTGGAGCTCTTTATTTCCCACCGAAAAGAAATGTGTTGTAGAGCTTTGACCATTCCATATGCATAATAAATTTTTGTGGAAGAAACCACTACTTAATAGGCTTTCAGTTTCTCATTAAAATAGTTCAGAAGTTTTCATTTTTATGAAATATTTTAGACATGCAAAATGTATAAAATGATATAGTGCACTTCCTTCACCATGCTATTTAGCTTAGAAAATAAACATTACTGGCCGTGTGCAGTGACTCACACCTGTAATCCCAGCACTTTGGGAGGCCAAGGTGGGGGGTCAGGAGTTTGTGATCAGCCTGGCCAACTTGATGAAACCCTGTCTCTACTAAAAATACATGCAAATTAGCTGGGCATGGTGTTGGGTGCCTGTAATCCCAGTTACTCTGGAAGCTGAGGAAAGAGAATCACTTCAACCTGGGAGGCCAAGATTGCAGTGAGCCAAGATAGCGCCACTGCACTCCAGCCTGGGTGACAGAGTGAGACTCTGCCTCAAAAATAAATAAATAAAATAAACATTACCAACCAAAGTTCTTGTACATCCCTACCCATGCACCTACTCCATCATTCTGAATTTAAGGTCTCCCATTTTCATTCGCTTTGTTTTTATTTGTTCTGTTTATGAATGAATCCCTACATAGCCATACAAATACATTCCCTAGTTAAAAGCAGAAGCAGAAAGGCAGATGATACATTTTACTGACTCTTTTAGATCTGCAGTTAGATTTCCCTCAGGGTTTGTTGGACTAATATTCAATTGAAGCATCAGGCTAATATTTATTTTTAGTCTGGAAAAACATATATGGTCAGTATCTCAGTTCCCAAGAGGAAAAACAGGAAAATGTTTAGGTCGCCAGCTGTTTCATTGAGTCTGAGAAGGTTTACTTAGACTTCATTGCTTCTGTTTCTCACTAATATATTTTTATCCAGAAACGAAATATTCTATTGTCATTTCTTCCTCCCTGAGAAATTAAACAAGCTAAATACAATAAAACAAAAACTTTTTTTTCTTTTTTACTTTCAGGATAATTTTTAAAGACATGGGGATTTATTTCATGGAATTTAAAACACAATTTAAAAAATTAATTATAGTAATATTAAGACTTTGTGATATATAGAATATAATGTAATTTGAGATATACAATTCATCTCATCTAATATATATTATTTTATTATGTCTTTTATTATAATGTATAAGATAATACATATGAATTTATATAATTTATATAACAACGAGAATTTTAGATTTTGATGTTTTATTTATATAATTACTTTTATGTATTCCTTTTTCATTTAAAATATTTAAGGTCATTTTAAGGAAATATTTTAAAAAGAATAATAAAATGAGTATTCATGAACTAACTACTCAGCTTAAGAAATGATTGTTATAATATATCAATCTGTGAGTTTCTTCTATATGATATCTCTTTCTCACCCATATTTCTTGAATTTTTCATTAATATGTTTTCGTTTTTACAGTTTAATAACATTTGTATAAACTTCAAAATACTATATTGTGAAGTTTTGTTAGTTTGAGGTTTTACAGAAATGTTATACCGGCTAATTACAGTGGTTCACACTTGTAATCCCAACACTTTGGGAGGCCAAGGTGGGAGGATCACTTGCTGACAGGAGTTGGAAACCACCCTAGGTGAAATCTCTACAAAAATAAAAAAAAAAAATTAAAAAATTAGCTGGGCATGGTGGTTTGCGCTTGTAGTCTCAGCTACTCAGAAGCCAGAGGCTGGAGGATGGCTTGAGCCCAGAAGTTCTAGGATGACATCAGCTATGCTGGTACTGCTGCACTCCAGCCTAGGCAACAGAGCAAGACCCAATCTGAAAAAAATAAATAAATAAAAGTTATACTGTAGGATGTCATCTACAACTTCCTTTTGTCACTAAATGTTAAGTGCTATAATTCAATTATTATGGCCCTATAATATTTTACTTCATTTATATAATAACTCATTGCTTTATTATTTTGCATACTTTTTGATACAATTTTAATGTTTACGCTACAATTAGTATTTCTATGAAAATGCGTATAGATGTCTTCAAGTCCACATGTGTAAAAGTTTCCCGTGAGTATAAAGTAGAGATAGGTTACTGACCTATAAAGTATGAAACTATTTAAATTTACCATATAATGTATTCAAAAGTAGCTATACCATGTCATAACCTCAATAGAAATGTGAAAGAGTGTTTATCCACACCCTCATGAGTGTACACTAGTAGTATAGTATGGTTTAAATTTATAGTTTCTTTATTGTTAAAAGTAAGGCATAACTTCATTTATTTATGGGCAATTCACATTTCCTTTTCTGTGAAATATATGTTCATATCTTTTGACTCCTTTTCTGCTGGGTTGCTTGCTGTCTTTTCTTAATGATGTTTAGGAGTTCATTACACATTTTTGGCTCAATGACTTGTTAGTTTGAAGTGTTACAGTGGCTTCTCCCAATTTGTGAACTGCCTCTTTATAGTGTCCTTTGATTAATGGAAGTTCTTAATTTTAATATAATCACATTTATCAAATTGTGACTTCATGCCCCCAAGTCATAAATATTCTCCTGTATTTTCTTCTAAGAGCTTTGAAGTTTCCCTTTCATTTCTAAGTATTTATTACATCCATACATACATACATTCATTACTGTCTATGGTGTAAGAATGCTACTACATATTTTCCATGTATAATTAACTAATGTTCCCAGCAGAATTTATTAAATTTATGTTTTTTTCTCATACTCTCTAGTGCTACCTCAGTCATTCATCAACTTTACATATGTACTGGTCCTGTAGCCCCTCTCCTATTGTGCTGACCTCTCCTAATAGAGCTCCCAGTCAGGTTCCTATTAGGTAATTTGTTTCCTAAATAAGGTTGGCGTTTCCTCTGTTTCTGTTTTGGGATTTCTGTTTATTTGGTTGAACCACATAAAACTGCCAGTATGTGACTGTTTTTGATTCACAGAAATAACAATTTCATCTGGCTCAAACTATAATAGAATCCCTGCAACAGTCTATTCTAATATATTTAGATCTAATATCAGTATTGATCCACAAATATACAATTATTCCCTAATATTGCTTCTTAACTTTAAACCTAAATTTTCATTTTATTGCTGTAGGGTACACATAGGTGCCATGCTGGCATGTCATATACAATATGTTCAGGCTTTAACCCATTTTTTTTTACTCCTTTAGGGTTAGCCAATATACTTGTTTTCTTTTAAATACTCTCAGCTTGATCTGTACCAAGAAATTACTTGCTCTTTTAACTTAAAAAACAACTAGCTTCAGAATTATTCCTTAGCCTTTTGAAAATAAATTTTTGACAAATTCAATTGATTCTTTTTATATTTCCAATTTACCCATTGTTTTGTTCTTCTTGAGAATGTTTCAGCTCAATCCCATTCTCTCTTATAATTGTGACTCTATCTTAATATCTTATTTTAATGTACTACTCAAAAAGGATTAGAGAGATAGAGAAGCCAAGTAAATGGAGATCAAAATATCTGTCACTACAAAGAGTTTTCTCTTAATTTGGCCAAATAAATTCTTACCAGACTGATCCTACCACAGAGAAGAACCACAAACTCTAGAAATGAAATATTTTTAAAAAGCTTTCTGAATGCATGAGGGAGTGCACAAAAGTAGATAAATCCAAGAAGAGAGCCAATATGTGAAAGACATGGGATGCATTTCCCACTGTATGGCTTTGTTATTAACCTGAAGGCAGGCTACAATCAATTACATGTGGAGTAAAAAGAAATGTTTCTAAAAGAGCAATAATCTTTCTGGCCTGAAAAAACAGAGGATAAAGCTCAGATCCAACAACAGTGACTAATAAGTGAGTGAGGGATATCAGTAAGGAGCAAGCTGGAGAAAGGGAAGCTCAAACTTGGTGTATCAACTCCAGAAGAATTTGTGGGAGAATTTCACATACATGGAGCTCTTTCTTTATGTATGTGGGGACAGACATGGAGAAAACTCCAAGCAGCTCAGCTCAGGATGAAAGAACTGAACTGACATTGGAACTGTTAACTAAATGGCACATAATTCACATTTGAATCCAACAAAGTGAATTTCCTGATAAAACAAAACAAAACACTCTTGAAGATTATCGCAGAATTCAATGTCTGGATGCAATCCAAAATTATTTGAAATAGTAAGTCCTATGAAAATGCGAGTCATTCTCAAGGGGAAAGAGAATTAACAGAAACAACTACAAAGTGATTGAGATGCTGGAATTAGCATTTAAACATTTTATGCAGCTATTACAATTATATTAAATGAGTATAATATAGAATATACTGTCTAGGTGTGGTGGCTCACGCCTGTAATTCAAGTACTTTGGGAGGGTGAGGCAGGCAGATCACCTGAGGTCAGGAGTTTGAGACCAGCCTGGCCAACATGGCGAAACCCTGTCTCTACTAAAAATACAAAAATTAGCCAGGTGTGGTGGCACAGGCCTCTAATCCTCGTTACTCAGGAGGCTGAAGCAAAAGAATCACATAAACCTGGGAGGCAGAGGTTGCAGTGAGCCGAGATCACGCCACTGTACTCCAGCCTGGATGACAGAGCAAGACTTCATCTCAAAGAAAAAGAAAAAATGCTTATACTGAATAAAGAGACAAACTTTAGCGCAGAAACAAAACTATAAAAAGAATCAAATGGAAATCCTGGAACAGAAGAATAATAGAGTAGTCATTAAAACTTAGAATAGGCTTATCAGGAGAATGAAGTCAAAAGAAGAAAGATTAAAGTGAACCTGAAGTTGAGGAAATATAAATGATCACATCTAAAGATAACAGAGATAAAATATTGCAAAAAAAGTTGACATATTCTCTCAGATCTGTGGGGCAATATCTAGGTCTAACATACATATACAATTGCAGTTATTGAAAGGGACAAGAGAGAATGATGAAGGAATTATTTTAAAATATTAAGGCCAAAAAACTGCCATATATGGTGAAAGTAATAAATCTACAGATTCAAGAAGTTCAGTAAACACCAAGCAAGAAAATGGTAAAAAAAAGAACAAACATGCTTAGTTATGTCATATTTAAGTTGCTAAAAACTAAAAATAAAGAGGGATCTTGGAAAGAGCCAGAGAAAAGTGACACAGATATAGAAAACAATTTTTTAAATGAGTGCTGATTTTGCAAAAAACTACAATATTGAAATATTGTGGAATATATCTTTAAGTGTCGAAGGAACAAGTCTGTCAACTCAAAGTTCTACATCAAGCAAAAATATTTTTCACTATAAAGTTAAAACAAAAACATTTTTAGCTAAAAGAAAGCTAAATAAAATTTTCTTCAGCAGACATACACTACAAATATACCTAAGCAAGTTATTTGCACTGAAGGAAAATGATACAAAATGGATACTTAGGTATTCAGAAAGAGTAAATACCACCAAAAATTATAAAATTATGAATAAGTATAAAAGACTATTTTCTTTTCAATTTATTTAAAGGGCATGACTGTCTAAAAGGGAAAAATTAGAATATTGTCACATGGGATTATACGGTATGCATTTTAATACATGAGACAAAGATAGCATAAAGTATATGGTACCACATGGGCTTATGATCTTGTAAGATTCCCACATTTATTTTAGCATAATATAATATTAAGCCCAAATGGTCTCTGTAAAGCAAAGAATTAAACATCAAAAAGTAATCTAAAGGAGCATGACTAAAGAGCAAATTGGTTAAAGTAAAATTCTAAAAATGCTCAAATAATTTAAGAGGGAAAACCAAAAAAGAGAGAATCAAGAAATAGAGGGAGAAGCAGAACACACAAAAAAAGCAGTAGATCTATATCCAATCATGTCAGAAATGGCAATCATTGTTTTAGTCAAACAGTTCAATTAGAAGACAGGAATTGTCAGAACTATGTGCTGTCTATAAAAATACACTTTAAAGATAAACACAGGTAAGTTAAAAGTAAATGGATGGCAAAAAATGTAGCATGTAAACAGCTTAGGAAAGCTGAAATGGCCATATAAATTTCAGAGAAAACAGGCCTAGAGGACAAAAAGTATTTTCAGATATAAAGAGGGACACTTCATAATGACAAAAAAAAAAAAATTTATTTTTTTACATTTTTTTGAGATGGAGTCTTGCTCTGTCACCCAGGCTGGAATGCAGTGATGCGGTCTCAGCTCACTCAACCTCCACCTCCCGGGTTCAATCAGTTCTCCTTCCTCAGCCTCCCGAGTAACTGGGATTACAGGTGCACATCACCACTTCTGGTTAATTTTTGTATTTTTAGTACAGACAGGGTTTCATCATGTTGGCCAAATTGGTCTCAAACTTCTGACCTCAGGTGATCTACCCTCTTCAGTGTCCCAAAATGCTGGGATTACAGGCATGACCCACTGCACTCTGCCTAAAAAAAATTAATGTTTTAGGAACATATCATAATCATAAATATTTATGAACTTATGTATTATGTTTTCTTTTTTTTCCTTATGCCAGTTTGACAAGTGGTGTTCTTCAAGGAATGCGTTAATTTTTTGTAGATTTTCAAAATAATTTGAATGAACCTATGTATTAGGTTCATACATATTTATGCTCCAAAAATATGAAGCAAAAATTGACAGAATTCTGTGGAGAAATAGATAATATCACAAGAGACTTTAATTCCCCTATCCTGGCAACGGACAGAATAAATAGAAAAAATTAGATAAAATACAATAATCTGGATAATGCTATCAACTACTGTATCCTTGGTATTTATAGAACATTAAACAACAATTACAAAATATATTTATAAACCGAGCATGATATGTTCACCAATGTAGACCATATGCTGAACCATAAAGCATGCCTCATCAATTTAGAATAACTGACATCACCCCATCTCACATAATCTCTTAGCAAGATGAAATTATATTAGAAATATATAATAAGATATTCAGGAGAAACAATATTTTTATGTTGAATTATAAATGATATATATTGTTTGACTTAAAAAATAAGTCAGAAAAAAATCAGAAAGGAAATAAGAAAATATTTCTAACTGGATAATAGTGAACATACATTTTATTATTTGTGGGATGCAGCCAGCTAGCTACAAGGAAATGTATAGCTTTATTTGCCTGTAAGATAATATTATAAAGAACTTCATGCCAATAATTTTGAAAATCTAGAAAAAATTAACACATTTCTTGAAGAATACTACTTGTCAAACTGACATAAGTTAAAAAAAAGAAAACCTAAAATATCTCTGTATGTGTTGAAAAATTGAACTCATTAAAACCTTTATATAAATAAAATTCTAGACTGAGAAGTTTTCAAAAGTGAATTCTATCTAAGATTTCAGAGAGAACTTAATTTCGTTTAAAACACATAGGCAGAGGGAATGCTTTCCAAATCATTTTATGAAATTAGCATAATACCCACACCAAAATCTGACAGACATTACAGATACCCACTAAAATATCTCTCCTAAACATAGATACATGTAGTTTAGCGTGTAAATATTATATTTCATGACCAAGTAGAGTTTCTCAACACTGCAATGATGACATCAGTTTAAGCTACCATATCTAAAGCACAAAAAATAAAAACCATATGATTATGTCAATCATTGCAGAAAAACCATATGACAAAATTCAACACTCAATTTTGATAAAAACTTCCAGCAGACAAGAAATACAAGGAAACCTCCTCCCTCTGCAATAATAGCTATTAAAAATCTACAGCCAGCATCATGATTAATGATGAAACAGTGAATGTTCCTCCTAAATTTGGGAACAAAGCAAAGATCCACACTCTCACTATCTCTATTTAGCATTGTAATGGAAATCTAGCCAGTAATAAAACCCAAATAAATAAATAAATAACGTAAATATCAGAAAGAAAGAAATATATTTGTCTTTAGATGCAGATGACTTACTTGTATATGTATAAAATCCTAAGGTATCTATAAACTACTTCAGAAACTAATAAATGAATTTACTATAGATAATGTACAAAAATCATTTATGTATTTGTATACTAGCAACAAATGAATAATACAATTAATTACTGTATAATAGCATCAAAATATTAAAATTCTTAAGATTACATCTCACCAAGAACACACAAAATTTCTAACCTGAGAACTGAAACAAACTTGTAGGAGAAATTCAAAAAGACCCAAATACATACAGAGAAAAACCATGAGAAGACTTGATATTGTTAAGATGTCATTTCTTTCCAAACTGATCTACAGGGTAAGCACAATCACAATCATTTTTTCAGAAGGTGATTTTTTTTTTTTGGTAGAAGTAGACATGGAAATTCTAAAACTTACATAAAAAGGCAGAGAACATAGATATCCAAAACAATACCTTGAAAAAGAACAGATGTGAACATTTACACTGCCTGATTGTAATACTTTAAGCTATAATAATCAAAGGAGTGAGATACAGACATAAGTATTGGCAAAATTTATCAATGAAACAGGATAGAGAGACCAAAAAAAAAGACACACACTTACGTAGCTATTTGATTTTTCAATGAAGTTGCCAGTGGAATCCAAAGATGAAAGGAAAGTATTTTTAGCAAGTGATGCTGAAATAATTGGATATCTATGTGGGGAAAAAATGAACATTAACCTATTACTTTCACTGCATATAAAAGTAAGTAGAGATAGAACATTGACCTGAATGTAAAATCTAAAACTATAACGATTTCAGAAGAAAACAGAAAAGGATATCTTTATGACTTGAGCGTAGACAAATATTTCTCAGATCACAGTTAGAAATAATCATAAGAGAAACATTGAAAAACTAGGTTGTTTTATCCAACGAAAAAAAATCTTATCAAAAACACCATTAAGAAAACTAACAGGCAAGGCATAAGCATGGAGAAAATAGTCACAGCATATATCTGACAACGTACTGGTGTCCATGATATATAAAGAACACCTAAAACTCAGTCATAAACTTGCAAGTAACCCCATAAAATATGGGCCAAGGATTGAACAGACATTCACAAAATGACATACAAATGGCTAAGAAACTCATTAAAAAGTTCTTACCATCATAGTCATCAAATACACTCAAATTAAAACCACAGGGAAATGATACTACATAGGCAATGGAATGGCTAAAAGTACAAAGACTGACAATATTGACTGTTTTTGAGGTTGTGGACTGACTGAAGTTCTCATATTTTTTTGGTGGGAATACGAAATGGCGTAACTCGTTTATATAGTGATCTGGTAATTTCTTATATAACTAAACATAAACTTATTCTACCTACTCATCACTTGCAGTCCTATGTGGTTGCCCAAAAGAAATGAATATACAGGTTCACCAAAAGACTTGCACAAGATTGTTTATAGTATATTTATTCCTAATGGCCCTGATTTGGAAATAACCTAAGTGTACACCAATAGGAGAATGAATAAACTCTGGTGTATTCATACAATAATATACACTTCATCCGTAACAATACAATGAACTACTGACACATAGTTAAATAGGTGAGTCTCAAAACTATTATGCTTAGTGAAAGAAACTTTACACACAAGAGTCCATCCTGTGAGTATGGTACCATTTACATAAAGTTCTAGAACAGGCAAAAGGAATCTATAATGGGAAAAATCAAGACAGAAGTTGATTTTAGGGTGTGGGTGTGGGGTAAGGATTTTTGGGAAGTGGAATTAGATAACTTTCTGGGATGATGGTAATGTTCTACAACTTGAAAGGAATTTGAGTTACTTTAGTGTATGCATTTGTCAAAATTCTACTATAAAGACACATGCACATGTATGTTTACTGCGGCACTGCTCACAATAGCAAAGACTTGAAACCAACCCAAATGTCCATCAGTGATAGACTGGGTAAAAAAAAAAAAAAAATGTGGCACATATACACCATGGAATACTATCCAGCCATAAAAAAGATGAGTTCATGTCCTTTGCAAGGACATGGATGAAGCTGGAAACTATCATTCTCAGCAAACTAACAGAAGAACAGAAAACCAAACACCACATGTGTTCACTCCTAAGTGGGAATTGAACAATGACAACACATGGACACAGGGAGGGGACCATCACACACTGGGGCCTGTCAGGGGGTGGGGGGCAAGGGAAGGGATAGCACTAAGAGAAATACCTAATGTAGATGATGGGTTGATGGGTGTAGCAAACCACCATGACACATGTATACCTATGTAACAAACCTGCACATTCTGCACATGTAACCCAAAACTTAAAGTATAATAATAATAATAATAATAATAATAATAATAAAAGAATTCCTTATTATTTGGTCAAAAACTTAACTTTGCTCAGTCTATCTAAAATTAATTATTTGCCTAACAAATAAATACAAAATGTTTAGGGGTCATCCTCAATTCACTTAGAAGAACAAAGTATTTTTAAGCACTAATGACTTGTAATTTTAATTACTTGGTAAATGTACTTAGCCAAGATCAAATACTCTGCTCTGTGTTGTTGATGTCAAACTTTATTTTTTTCTGAAATGATTCTTACTTTAAATAAATTTAGACCGATTTTCTTAAAAAAAATCAACATATGTATCCTTAACATTTGTGAATTTCATGAAATATTTACTTTAATCTCAAAACACAAATTAACTCTAATGATATACATGCTGAAGTACATAGGGGAAAGTGAAGCATTATTTTCTTTTCTGAGGCATTGCATTGAAATGCCTCAAACAAAAATGGCTCAATGGATAGACAGGGATGATAAATGGACAGTTATGTGTTAAGACATGTGTAGTAAAATGTTAATGGTATATGGGTATTCATTACAAAAAAATTCAACTTTGATGTATATTTGGAATTCCTCATAATAAGATGTTGGAGAAAAAATGAAAAACAAATAAAATTAGAAATGAGATGCCTAAAATAGAAAATTAAAAGTTAAATCACCTGATACAAATGTTGAAGAACAAGACTTCAGCATGTTAGCCAAATGGTATTGCTAATAGTATCCATTTGTAGACACTACTCAATCTATCAAGCTTCTCAGGACTTCTCAGTAGCGTCTTCCTATGACAGAGTTTAGTACTGGGCTGAAAAGAGGAAGTGGGTGCTAATTTACATATTTCCTATTTTTTTAATCTAAATTCAGATACTCCTCATCCTCTGGAGAGGATGCTGTGAGGCGGTAGAAAAGGGCCAAGAGATTGCTCAAAATAACTTTCATCAAAGAAAACAGCAGGAGTGAGGAATAAGTTTCCACAGAAATACTGAAGGCTTCAGATTATTAAAGAAGAGTTTTGGTTTAAGGAAACCAAAGTCATCACTGGCATTTTTTCTCTGTTTTAGAGACTAATGGGTTCTATCTGGGCTCACCCATGATATACCCACTCTGAATAATGTCCATTTTCGCTACTATGTATACACTTCTTCAGTTTGTGTGCTTTGGTCACACAGCTGAATGTACGTGCACACACACAGTTGGGCACACAATCCTAAGTAACCTTATGATAATGGCCATCATAAGATTTTGTGGATCTCAGGTTTAAAAACTGTGCTTTGAATAAAGAGCTTCATGCTGCATTCCTGAGAGGATTATGTCCACTTGAAATTAACCACTGATTTTGAATAGAGAGTAGGAAAATTGATTCATAATTCATAGACAATTAGCAAAATAGGATTTCAATTCAGATATGAAATGTTGAAGATATTAAATGCGAATGTTGTACGGATTTGGAAGCCATGAAAGTAATTTCCTGGCTGGGCACGGTGGCTCACGCCTGTAATCCCAACACTTTGGGAGGCCGAGGTGGGTAGATCACAAGGTCAGGAGATCGAGACCATCCTGGCTAACACGGTGAAACTGCGTCTCTACTAAAAATACAAAAAATTAGCCGGGCGTGGTGGCGGGTGCCTGTAGTTCCAGCTACTCAGGACACTGAGGCAGGAGAATGGCGTGAACCCGGGAGGCGGAGCTTTCAGTGAGTAGAGATCTAGTCACTGCACTCCAGCCTGGGCGACAGAGCGAGATTCCGTCTCAAAAAAAAAAAAAAAGGAGTAAATTTCTGATAAGGAGTAATTATACCAAAACTAAGCCCGAGGAAGGTTATCATTAGGTGGTAGAAGGTGTAAAAGGATTCAAAAGCAAGAAGAACCAAAGAGGAGAATGTTGAACTGGAAAAGACAGGAGAGATTTAGAATTGAATGTCAAGAGAGATCAACTAAAAAGGGTAAAGCAACATTGCTGGATCAGGTGATCAGAGGGTCCTTGGTTTCTTCCAGTTTGTGCTTTCTGGCATGGAAAATACCAAAGGGCAGAGAGTACAAAAGGTGACTGGTAGACAGGAAATGAAGAGCCAGATGTTGATTACCTGGAGATTTTGCTCAAGAAGTTAAGTTAAGCTAATTCCCCAAATGCCCAAATCTATCGCCCAACAGTCCTTAATGAATGGTGAAGGAACACAACTTTCACAAGGAAAGTAACCTCCTGACACCGTGAAGAAACTTTCTATTTAATAATGTTGCAGCAAAGACACCTTATTATGTGCTGCCTACCCAAAGCCATCCTTTTGTGAATGGAAATTTCAGGGGTTCCATGTGACTCATTAGGGAGCACATGCTCCTGGAATTTGGGAGATGCGTCCCCTACTGTTTCAGCAAGTTGTGTTCAAAGGAAAAGCAGTCCACAACTAATCTCTATTTGCCACAGCTGCCAAAACATATTACAGTAAATAAAGGAGGCAGTCATCTGAATAAGTGGGTTCCTTTCTTGGAAAATGACATCCCAGCACAGCCTGCTAAAAGAGCTGCAGAGACACGAAGTCATGCCAAGGAAGGAAGAATGAGGAACAGAAGGGACATCCTTCCTGTGTGAAGGCAGGAGATTGCAGCAGTCAAGGGGTTAACCTGAATTTGTGTGGGGGTTTTTCATCAGCACAATCATGCCTAAGCAAAGAAAGTGTAGACTTTCTGTCCAACACATACATATGTATGCTTTAGGGGAAGTGGAGGATGGCTATGTTAATAAAAAGCAAAAATGATGTATCCAAAGATGAATTCTGAAGCACAAGATATATGAAAATGGAATTCAACAAACCCTTCATTGAAAGGTTATTATACACAATCCTTGTGGGCCATGAGGGAGACTTGGTCTCTACCTTCTAGTCATCATTTAATCCTGATGTTGGAGTCCCAGCACGGGTCTCACCCTCTTCAGTTAAGGACTGGTTTAATTCATTGGGTAGATAATACCTGACACAGGAAATAGGTGCTGAGACCAAGTTAGGAAGGCAAAAGTCTTGTGGAGGAGACACACGGAAGAAAGAAAAGGAACAGCAACAGGGAAGCCACCAGGCTGTGATGCAGGCTGACAAAGTCTCCGCCAGCCCAAGGGGCTGCTCTGCAGGCAAGCTGGCCCGTTAGCGCTGAGTTGCTTTGGGCCGCAATGAGGCCCTTGCTCATTTTCTGGAGGCAGCTCTGAGCATGAGTTGGGTGGACCCTGAAGGAGCAAACAACTTGGGGTTGTCAGTCAACCAGTCCTATGAGCACAGCAGTACTAAGGGGATCTGAAAGGCACTCCTCTGTGTCTGAATAACGCCAGGACACAAACAAGTGTCATCTGCCTCAGCTCCCACAGAGCCCAATGAGAGAGATATGAGGCTGCAGTAGGGCTGTTCACATCAGAGACAAAAGGAGACGAGGGCTGGTCTCTGGGAGTCAGAAATGAACATGAACTAAAAGGCTCTGGAAGACTCTCAGATAAAACACTGGTTCACCACCACTGAGAAGGTAGGCATCCACGTGCCTAAGGATGATCTGAGGGTGCCCCGGGGGTTTGAGGAGGAAGGGATGGACTAACTCTTCACTCTGAGTGTCCCTGGGCTTTGTAGATTCAGGGAAAAGAATTCTAGGAACTAGAGACTTATGGTTCAAAATGTGTAGGCGTCACTCTTGTCCACTTGTGTGAACAATGTGATTGGTGCATCTTCTCTGGAGAGGTTATTAACTCTAATGACACCCCTGGGATATGCAGAGTTCAGATAACTCTTGAGGAATCAAGGACACCAGTCCACAAATGCCAAAAAGAGTTTCCCTTCTCCTCAAGTAAGATTTCCAGGGATCCTTACTGCTAGGAAACCTTAGGGGCTGCCTAGATTAAATCATTTGCATAAGGTCAAAGAAGCAACTTTCCTTGTAAAACTCATTATCTAGGTGTATAGAACACCTAACAATTATTTGCCTTTTGGTGTCTCTTAAGGGTTGAAACAAATTCTTACGTAGTTTCATAGTTATTAGCAAAATGATATCTTGATCTTTAACATTCAACCATATTTAAGAAGACTGTAATAGTTACTTTGATATGTAATATTTAGAGATAAGATGGATGGAAAATCATAAAAAAGGAATATTTTGGGTTGAAATAGCTAAAATATAATAATTATATTACCATTTTTCTTACACAATCATTAGTTTAATTCTTTTTCTTTATATATATTTTCAAAATCATGAAGGAAGAGAAATGAGCATTATATGTTGTGCCTGTTCTTTTGATTTCAGAAAATGATTCTTAAAAAATCACCTAGGATCCCATGGCCAGGAGACTCTCTAAAAGGTAAATACTTTTCTACATCACACCTATCGAGACAGTCTCGTATCCTGATGTGATGAAACCCTGTTCTCAGGAACAACTTTTACTTTAGGTCACAGCAAAGTCTCCTCCTTCCTCCTACTTCTGTATCTTCACTCCTGTTCTAGAGTTTTCATCTTTCTCATCCTCTTTCTTGTGATTTTTCTTCTCTACTTCTTCTCTGTTTCCTTCATTGCCATTGAGTGCCTTCAATATACATCACATAAGATGTCTAACCATGAAGAACTTGGAATGTCGTAATAGTATCCCCATTTCAGAGATGAAGAAACTGAGGCTCAAAAATTCAAAGAGGTATGCCTATATCTCTTCCCATCATACATCATCACCCTGTTTTATTTTCCTTTCTTATTTATCTCCATTTATAAAGTGAGCTATTTAGTATTGGGCATTTTTAAATCTTACTCTGGCAACTTGTTTAAATGTTTTCCTGACAAATTTTTTTTAACTTGGTGATGGACATTAGTGATGTGACTGGTGAGTAATTTTTAAAAAATAAAAATTAAAGGCAATTAAAAACTAGTACAATGCATACTGCTACATGAAAAAAAGTCTGAAAAGACAATATATTGTAAGATTCCAATGTTGTAATATTTATAAAATGAACAACTATAGAGGCAGTAAAACCTCTCAGTGAACCCCAGGGGTTGGGGCAGGACGATGCATAGGTAAAAGACAGGGGATCTGGGGGCACAGTTAAACTACAATATTTGTTTGTGAATTGTAACAAGTGTACCACACCAATCTGAGATGTTAATAACAGGGGAAGGTGAGGTTGGGGGAAGGGAGTACACAGGAGCTCTGTACATTCTGCTCAATTGTTGTATAAACCTAAAACTGCTCTAAAAAATAAAGTCTATTTTTTAAAGCTTTCTTTAAAAAAAAAAGTTGGTTCAGGGAAAAGATTGGCCAACGTCCAGATGTCAAAATAGACCCCAATTTTAGAATAGATTTTAAAGTTGTTAGATAGGTTGCCTGTTAAATGTCTGAATCTTAGTGAATAGATGTCGAGTGGCTTTCAATCATGAACAAAGAACAAAAAGGAACTATTCTAATATAAATTTCCATTTTTCTCATTCACTACAGACAGCATTTTCATGCCTTTAAGTCATGGACAGATGGCTCAGTGACAGGCGGTGGGTATTCATACGTGCAGGACTGCATCTCATTACACTGTAACAAGAAGATCACAATGGAAACCATCAAAACCAAGCCTGGCTAATCACAGGCAACAGACACTGATTTTTTTTTTTAAACTAAGGGCAAGGACATTTCCATGCAATCTGAGAAATCTGATGATGGATGTTATTTTCATTATCTTTTATTTCCTTTGTATTTTGAAAAGCTAAGTAAACCAATGTAATTTAAAAATTAATTTCCAATTACATTACAGTTATTTTTATTATTGTTTTCCCACAATATTACTTTGGAGCAACCAACTCTTTTCCTTGATTACTATTTTTATTATCTTTCTAGAAGTCCTTTAAAATGTCTATTGTAAACCACTTTCTGCCCCTTAAGATGTGTGCAATCAATAAAGAAGAGTCTTCCAGCACAACCTCCCAGTATTCTCATCAACAAAGTAAATTTCAATAGGTAGCAAATACACAAGTCTCTAGTTTATAATGTAAAGAACATGATACCAGCCAGACTTTACCTATAAGTATAGTAAAGAAAACCAGCAATCTCATATATTTTGCAGAACTCATTTAATTAAAAATACACATCCTGCAAGGTGCAGTGGGCTCATGCCTGTAATCCCAGCACTTTGGAAGGTGGAGGCGGGCAGATTGCTTGAAGTCAGGAGTTCCAGACCAGCCTGGCCGACATGGTAAAACCCCATCTCTACTAAAAATACAAAAATTGGTGGGACCTAGTAGCATGTCCCTGTAGTCCCAGCTACTCTGGAGGCTGAGACACAAGAATTGCTTGAACCCAGGGGACGGAGGTTGCAGTGAGCCAAGACTGTGCCACTGCACTCCAGCCTGGACAACAGAGTGGCGAGACACACACACAGACACACAGACACACACACCACACACACACACACACACACACACAAAACAAACAAACAAAAAATGCATTCATGCAAGACCCTTTGGTGAAAAATGTTAGTTTTTTTTGTTTTTTGTTTTTTTTTTTTAATCATTAAAAACTTTAGAAATCCGTGACTATTTTAAAGTGATCATTCTGTGGCCTGTAACCATCCTGGGGACAGGTGAAATATCAAGAAACGCTTTCATCCATAACAGGGAGCAAGTTTGGTAGCACTCTAAGTGTAATAAATACATGTGAAAGAAATTGAGTCAATAAGCTATGAGGAAGGTAAAAGAATGATGAATGTTTCTCTGTGTAACTGAGGGCTCCAGCAACCTAGCAGGGGTTGATGGAGTACTGAGGCTGAGTAGACACTGAGATCAAAGAGCATTTTGGAGCATCTGTTATGCACAATGTGTTCAGGTGGGATAAGAATGGGACGAGGGTGAGATGATCAAGAAGATAGACTCATCTGCAAAGTCCCTTGAGAGAAACCCATAGAAATGTCAGATAAAGTAATCAGAAGATTATTTTCAATGCATAGTTGAGGTACCAACAAAGAAGTGAAATCTTATAGCAGAAATAAACCACAGGGCAAATAACATGAACTGAGATACAGCTTTCCTGGAGGGGTGTCAGGGAAGAGCAATGATCAAACCAGGGGATTGAGCTCTCAGCTTTTTGTGGAACTAGGAAAACAAACCTTCGGCCTGGGAGAAGCAGGTAATGATTAAGAGAGCCAACACATTTGGCAAAGAACAACATGATCTACCCTTTGCTGGCCGTAGGGGAAAAAATGCTTCTCTGGGAATTCTAAACCCCAGCCCTGTCCACTAAAGTGATTTGAAAAGAGGAGGTATAAATATTCTGCGATTTAGAAACAGAACACCAGAAATGTATATAAAACAGGATTTATAGGGCTGTGGAGATACTGCTGTCCTTTTTGCTAAAGACAAGTCAAAACTCCTTGGATACACGCTGTCAGGATTTCCAGACAGAACTCTGTTTAAGTTAGGTTTGCAATTCAAAATTATAAAACATGCAAGAGAACAAGGCTCAGTAAGCAAGAGACAGTGCACACGAAGTAGGAGGGGTAGATTCCCAAGAATTTCCTATAAAATAATTAGCCATAAAAGCTGTAAAACAGATTTAAAATGATTGAAGGTATAAAAGCAGGTGTGGAAACTATAAGAAAATGGCACTACAGAAAAATAGAAAGATCAATTAAAAATAATAAAAGATGTCTTAGAAATTTAGATCATGGTTGTTAAAATTAAAATCTCAAGGAATGGGTAAAATTGTAGATTAGATACAGCAGAAGAAAGAATTGGTAAGAAGGAAGATAATCTAGACAGTAGTTCTTGATCTTGGCTGTATTTTAGAATCTCCTGGGAATTTTTATAAACCCCATTGTCCAGCTTATACCCCAGACCAATTAGATCAAAATCTTAAGGGAGGAGAATCTAGGCATCAGTATTTTTTAACATTCTGCGGATTATTGTAACATGTGTGGCTGTTCTAATAACAGCTGCCTCAAGAACAGCACACAGGAAATTGAGTAATGGAAATACCATGAGAAAAATCCTCAAAATAACCACAAACACACAAACACTATGTCTTTTTTTTTTTTCCTTCAGACTTGAGTTTCGCTCTTGTTGCCCAGGGTGGAGTACAATGGCGCCGTCTCAACTCACTGCAACCTCCACCTCCCCAGTTCAAGTGATTCTCCTGCCTCGGTGTCTTTTTAGTTCTGTATTTATTGAGTGCATTTTCTGTGCCAGGCACTCTGCCAGGTACAGGAGACCAAAAGACAAATGGAATGCAAAAACGAAGAATTTTAAGATGTATCACAAAATCCAAACCTACTAATGTGCTAATTTTAACAGGAAATTAGATGGCAGTTGAAAGTTAGTTCTAATATGGAGAAAAACCTTGTAATAAAGGTACATTCAGCAATATTACCTTATTGGAGTATGCATGTGCAACTACTGTTTATTTTTTTCCCAATAACGTCCCTCAGGGGTGCTATCCTGAAATCTCACGGGGCTTCAGTCCTCTATAATTTTTGCTCCTTCTGCTGTGGGGTTCCTAGCAGCACCCCAACCATGGCCACTCACCCAAGTCTTCGTAAGTGTCTTCTGCCTCTCCCCTTTTCTGGGGGACACTTACTGCATTTTCCCATTGAGAGAGGAGAGAATAATCCCCCCATGAGGGAATTACAGTGAAGGGACTTCTCCCCACTGAATTCACCATTTTGTTCTATTCCCCGGCTAACGTGTGGTGGTGGAGAGAAAATGTGGGGTAGTGGTTGGTGTTAAGATCTGAAATGGAGCCGCTCAGGAAATCTCTGGGAAGGTGGATGAGGCCCAGTTACAGTGATCGCATGATCTGAGAATGCGTCCTTCTCTGCTTTAGGCCACTGCTTCATCTGGAATCACTGAAAACACAGCACCTCACACCTGCATGGCAATGAGGAAAACGATACATCAACAACCAATCTTTAAAATAAATTAAAAATAATAAATTAATAAACCTTTTCTGCTTGCCCGATCTTTTTTCCACAATTAATAATTCATAATGCCTATTCAAAAAATTAACAATGTACTTGTTATTTTTTCATTAATCTTGTAACATTCTTGAAATATTGAAAAATGCCAACATTTCAGCATTATTATTTGGAATGAATTTCGCTACAAAATGTATAATGCTGGCATTTATTTATAAGCAATCCGACAGTGTTATCAGTATTCTCTAAGTCACTAGTTTGCTATAGTTTATATCGATTAAGTTATTCAAGTTGAAGACGATGTGACCAGACAAAGCACATCTCATTACAGCCAGAGCCCCGATTCCTACCATTTTCTGCATTATACTACCACATAGTGGTTCCTTTCATTGTGGTACACTGACGAGGCTAATGCCTCATTTGCCATTATCAGTATTATTATTTAAAACAAAAATCAGTGGGACAACAGCCCAGACATTAACACATGCCCACCATTATACAACACTGTTTATCTATCTTAACAAAAGACTCATAGTTACTTCAAAAATCATAACAAAAGAGAAAAAAACCCAGTGATTTTATTAACCCTTCTGGATGAGCTCTGTTTAATAAAGCCCAACAATATTATATTTTAAGGTATTTTGATAAAAAATATAAAACCAGAGAGGCAGAGGGTTCATTAGAAAGAATTTCTTTAAATTTGTCATTTTTATGAGAAAACTGAGGCCCAGAAAGGGAAACATATTATGAAGATGTGTTGAAGGCCTCTCAGCTTGTTGGTAAATTCAACTGAAAGCCCCAGGAACTGTGACTCACAACTAGACTTTTTCTGTAATTTGCCTCTATACCTTAAGAAAACTGCCTCACTGATTTATTGGCAAAAGTGTCAGTAAGTCATGGAAATGATTAGCAAAATGAGATAAGCTCGATCGTTATTTTATGGAACAAAATTAAAGGTCACCTGAAACAACATGACGTGTACACCGCGAAGTATGCTTGCCTGAAGAGCAAAAGTCTCCAGGGGCATAAACTCAGGTTAGTGCCTCAGCTCAAAGGGAAGCTCATTACCATCCTATAACTTAATAAAGACATGTTTATTTTCATTAAGACTAAAGAGATATCACAGTTACCACATTTTTCGGTTATATGAAAGATATTTTATAAACCTTAGGAAGCATAGTTAGGTCAAATTATCTTTACTCTTAACATTTAATCCCATATTGAAACAAAGGAAAGCCACTGTCAGAACAGTTTTTACTTTTTTTCCCCTCACATCTTTGTGTACGTTTTTATATTACAACTTCTCAATAGAAAAACCCGTTGGTTACATTTTCTTGCAGTTTTCAAATGTTTTGTGTAGTGTTAAATCATGTGAAATTGACACTTCCAAGTCATATTAAGTATGTGATGTGTGTAGACCCTGTGCTAGAATAATTGAGAAAATATTACTGTAGTTATTACTTTTCTTTAACTGGTTCAGAAAATCCCAAATTGAAAAAAAGATAATACATTTTTAAATGATCAGAAATACAACTGTGTGGGACTGATTTTATTTAAAGATTTCAAACTTGTGCTTTTAGAAAGATCAAGATTGTCTTCTCCTTGTGTATAATAACTAAGTTAGACAAGAACAAAAGGAGCATTCCACTTAAAGTGTGGCCCTGGTCATAAAACTAGGTGATAAAAATAAGAAACTCTTCATGATGATAAATTATCTAAAGGTAAAAGGAGAAGATGGTATCAACATCCCTTAGGAATTGGTAAGAAATGTAAACAATCAGGCCCCATTGTAGATCTCTTGAGTCAGAATTCTCATAATGGGACCCAGAAATCTGTTTACACACCCAAGTGATTCACTTGCATACTTAATTAGCAGCAGTGATTCAGGACCAAGACAGACCTTCCTGCTTTGTCTTCAGACAACTTATTCCTAAAGAGCAAAACCTCATTGCTAACACTGACTGTGGCAGTCATCCATTTATCATCTCTCAATTCCAAATTCACCCTCCATTCCCTATTCTGCTGTAATTGAGATGGGCCCTGTTGATAGTACTCCTTTGTCAGCTGGTACAATGTTGTCAGTAGGTGGTGCTGCTGTACATTTGCTCTAGGGGGAAAGGGTTTATCTTCCTGGTTTTGGTGCACATCTCGCACTATGTTCCTCCACCAGGCACCTTCACCAGGGCCCAGCTCCTGTAGTATAGGTTGGCCAGCATCATGCACAGCCAAGAGCTTCCCTGATATCCCCTCAGGCGTCATCACAGCAGAGTGCCACCATGAATCAATTCATGAATCAATTGCCCAGGAATTCCTCAGGTAGCTTTGCAATGAGTTCATCGTTACAGCACCTTTTTGTGAACAGATGTTTCCTGGCAACCCAAAATATTAGGTTTCCTGCAAGTTGCATCAGCAAAGAGACTGTGATTTCTCTCCCATTCAGTGACCATTGCACACCCTCTCCAACAAGGAATGCAATTTGCCCCTGAAGAGGTGAGAGATGTGGAGGTGGCTCCTTCCTGGGTGCTCCATCTTGGACCTAGAGTGCTGTAGCTGCTTCTAATGTTTGCTACTTCTGTATTATGTTTTTGTTTTGTTTTGATTATTATTCTTAAGTTCTAGGGTACATGTGAACAACATGCAGGTTTGTTACATAGGTATACATGTGCCATGTTGGTTTGCGGCACCATCAACTCGTCATTTACATTAGGTATTTCTCCTAATGCTATCCCTCCCCCAGCTCCCCACCCCCTGACAGGCCCTGGTGTGTAATGTTCCCCACCCTGTGTCCATGTGTTCTCATTGTTCAACTCCCACCTATGAGTGAGAACATGCAGTGTTTGGTTTTCTGTCCTTGTGATAGTTTGCTTAGAATGATGGTTTCCAGCTTCATCCATGTCCCTGCAAAGGACATGAACTCATCCTTTTCTATGGCTGCATAGTATTCCATGGTATATACGTGCAACATTTTCTTAATCCTATCTTAAGTCTATCATTGATGGACATTTGGGTTAGTTCCAAGGCTTTAGTATTGTGAATAGTGCCACAATAAACATATGTGTTCATGTGTCTTTATAGTAGCATGATTTATTATCCTTTGGGTATATACCCAGTAATGGGATGGCTGGGTCAAATGGTATTTCTAGTTCTAGATCCTTGAGAAATCACCACACTGTCTTCCAGAATGGTTGAACTAATTTACACTGCAACCAACAGTGTAAAAGTATTCCTATTTCTCCACATCCTCTTCAGCATCTGCTGTTTCCTAACATTTTAATGATCGCCATTCTAACTGGTGTGAGATGGTATCCCATTGTGGTTTTGATTTGCATTTCTCTAATGACCACTGATGATGAGCATTTTTCATGTCTGTTGGCTGCATAAATGTCCTCTTTTGAGAAGTGTCTGTTCATATCCTTTGTCCACTTTTTGATGGAGTTGTTTGTTTTTTCCTTGTAAATTTAAGTTTTTTGTAGATTCTGGATATTAGCCCTTTGTCAGATTGGTAGATTGCAAAGATTTTCACCCATTCTGTAGGCTGCCTGTTCACTCTGATGATAGTTTCTTTTACTGTGCAGAAGCTCTTTAGTTTAATTAGATCCCATTTGTCTATTTTGGCTTTTGTTGCCAGTGCTTTGGGTGTTTTAGTCATGAAGTCTTTGCCTATGCCTATCTTCTGAATGGTATTGCCTAGGTTTTCTTCTAGGGCTTTTGTGGTGTGAGGCCTTACATTTAAGTCCTTAATCCATCTTGAGTTAATTTTTGTATATGGTGTAAGGAAGGGATCCAGTTTCAGCTTTCTACATGTGGCTAGCCAGTTTTCCCAGCACCATTTGTTAAATAGGGAATCCTTTCCCCATTGCTATTTTTTTGTCAGGTTTATCAAAGATCATATGGTTGTAGATGTGTGGTGTTATTTTTGAGGCCTCTGTTCTGTTCCTTTGGTCTATATATCTGTTTTGGTACCAGTACCATGGTGTTTTGGTTACTGTAAACTTGTAGTATAGTTTGAAGTCAGGTAGTGTGATGTCTCCAACTTTGTTCTTTGTACTTAGAATTGTCTTGGCTATGTGGGCTCTTTTTTGGTTCCATATGAACTTTAAAGTAGTTTTTTTCCAATTCTGTGAAGAAAGTCAGATGGGGGTAGCATTGAATCTATAGATTACCTTGGGCCGTATGGTCATTTTCACAATATTGATTCTTCACATCCATGAGCATGGAATGTTATTCCATTTGTTTGTGTCCTCTTTTATTTCATTGAGCAGAGGTTTGTAGTTCTCCTTGAAGAGGTCCTTTACATCCCTAATAAGTTGACTCTCTCAGCAGAAACCCTACAATCTAGAACAGAGTGGGAGCCAATATTCAACATTCTTAAAGAAAAGAATAAACATATGAATCAACCCAGAATCTCATATCCAGTCAAACTAAGATTCATAAGTGAAGGAGGAATAAAATCCTTTACAGTCAAGCAAATGCTGAGAGATTTTGTCACCACCAGAACTGCCTTACAAGAGCTTCTGAAGGAAGCACTACACATGGAAAGGAACAACTGGTATCAGCCACTGCAAAAACATGCCAAATGGTAAAGATCATTGATGCTATGAAGAAACTGCATCAATTAACGGTCAAAATAACCAGTTAACATCATAATGAAAGGATCAAATTCAAACATAACAATATTAACCTTAAATGTAAATGGACTAAATGCCCCAATTAAAAGACACAGACTGGCAAATTGGGTAAAAAGTCAAGACCCATCGCTGTGCTGTATTCAGGAGACCCATCTCACATGCAAAGATGCACATAGGTTCAAAATAAAGGGTTGGAGGAAGATCTACTAAGCAAATGGAAAACTAAAAGAAAGCAGGGTTTGCAATATTAGTCTCTGATAAAACAGACTTTAAACCAACAAAGATCAAAAGAGAAAAAGAAGGCCAATACATAATGGTAAAGAGATCAATTCAACAAGAAGAGCTAACTACCCTAAATATATATGTACCCATTACAGGAGCACCCAGATTCATAAAGGAAGTCCTCAGAGACTTACAAAGAGACTTAGACTCCCACACAATAATAATGGGAGACTTTAACACCCCACTGTCAATATTAGACAGATCAACAAGACAGATGGTTAACAAGGATATCCAGGGCTTGAACTCAGCTCTGCACCAAGTGGACCTAACAGACATCTACAGAACTCTAAACTCCAAATCAACAGAATATACATTCTTCTCAGCACCATATTGCACATATTCTAAAACTGACCAAATAATTGGTAGTAAAACACTCCTCAGCCAATGTAAAAGAACAGAAATCAAAACGAACTGTCTGTCAGACCACAGTGCAATCAAATTAGAACTCAGGATTAACGAGCTCACTCAAAAGCATGCAACTACATGGAAACTGAACAACCAGCTGATGAATGACTACTGGGTAAATAATGAAATGAAGGCAGAAATAAAGATGTTCTTTGAAACCAATGAGAACAAAGATACAACATACCGGAATCTCTGGGACACATTTAAAGGAGTGAGTAGACAGAAATTTATAGCACTAAATACCCACAAGAGAAAGCAGAAAAAAATCTAAAATGGACTCCCTAATATCACAATTAAAAGAACTAGAACGATTAATATCACAATTTTCTTTTAATATCTTTTAATATCACAATTAAAAGAAAAGAACTAGCAAGAACAAACAAATTCAAAAGCTAGTAGAAGGCAAGAAATAACTAAGATCAGAGCAGAACTGAAGGAGATAGAGACACAAAAAACCCTTCAAAAAACAAATGAATCCAGGAGCTGGTTTTTTGAAACAATCAACAAAATAGATAGACTGCTAGCAAGACTAATAAGGAAGAAAAGAGAGAAGAATCAAGTAGATGCAATAAAATATGATAAAGGGGATATCACCACCAACTCCACAGAAATACAAGCGACCATCAGAGAATACTATAAACACCTCTACGCAAATAAACTAGAAAATCTAGAAGAAATGGATAAATTCCTGGACACATACACCCTCCCAAGACTAAACCAAGAGGAAGTTGAATCTCTGAATAGACCAATAACAGGTTCTGAAATTTAGGTAATAATTAATAGCCTACCAACCAAAAAATGTCCAGGATCAGATGGATTCACAACTGAATTCTACCAGAGGTACAATGAGGAGCTGCTACCATTCCTTCTGAAACTATTTCAGTCAACAGAAAAAGAGGGAAACCTCCCTAACTCATTTTATGAGGCTAGCATCATCTTGACACCAGAGCCTGTAGGGACACAACAACAAAAGAGAATTTTAGGCCAACATCCCTGATGAAAAATGATGCAAAAGTCCTCAATAAAATACTGGCAAACCAAATCCAGCAGCGCATCAAAAAGCTTATCCACTATGATCAAGTTGGCTTCATCCCTGGGAGGCAAGGTTGGTTCAACATACACAAATCAATAAATGTAATCCATTACATAAACAGAACCAATGATAAAAAAACACATGATTATTTCAAAAAAACACACGATTATTTCAATAGATGCAGAAAGGCCTTCAACAAAATTCAGCAGCACTTCATGCTAAAAACTCTCAATAAACTAGGTACTGGTGGAATGTATCTCAAATTAATAAGAGCTATTTATGACAAACCCACAGCCAATACCATACTAAATGGGCAAAAACTAGAAGCATTCCCTTTGAAAACTGGCACAAGACAAGGATGCCCTCTCTCACCACTCCTATTCAACATAGTCTTGGAAGTTCTAGCTAGGGCAGTCAGGCAAGAGAAAGAAATAAAGGGTATTCAATTAGGAAAAAAGGAAGTTAACTTGTCTCTGTTTGCCGTTGACATGATTATTTTTTTTTTATTTTTTATTTTTTTTTGAGACAGAGTCTCGCTCTGTCACCCAGGCTGGAGTGCCGTGGCTGGATCTCAGCTCACTGCAAGCTCCGCCTCCCGGGTTCACGCCATTCTCCTGCCTCAGCCTCCCGAGTAGCTGGGACTACAGGCGCCCGCCACCTCGCCCAGCTAGTTTTTTGTATTTTTTAGTAGAGACGGGGTTTCACCGTGTTAGCCAGGATGGTCTCGATCTCCTGACCTTGTGATCCACCCGTCTCGGCCTCCCAAAGTGCTGGGATTACAGGCTTGAGCCACCGCGCCCGGCCTGACATGATTATTTATTTAGAAAACCCCAGCATCTCATCCCAAAATCTCCTTAAGCTGATAAGCAACTTCAGCAAAGTCTCAGGATACAAAATCAATATGCAAAAATCACAAGCATTCTTATACACCAATAACAGACAAACGAAGAGCCAAATCATGAGTGAACTCCCATTCACAATTACCTCAAAGAGAATAAAATATCTAGGAATCCAAGCTACTTCTGTATTCTTAAGAGTTCTCTTTACTTCTCTCTAGTCATTTATTCAATACTCCAATCCCCTGTTTTAGTTATTAATTCTTTGCATTAAACTTTCCTTGTTCAACTTATTGTGCGGTTTCTGTCTCTCTAACTCAATAGACCCTGAATGATACATTTAGCTTTTTCAGTAGATTGTTTTTTAGATTATAGGATCAATTCATAGATAGTATCAAGACACAACTTGTGGAAAGCCTAAAGACATCTAAATCACATCATTATTTAGGTAGATAAGAAATTTTAATTTTTTATAAAGAAAAAACCGTTGTAAGGCTGTGAATCTTGAGCAGCCTTTCACAGCATTCAGAGCTATCCATGCTGAACCCCTCTCTGCATCTAGTAGCAAAGTAATAGCTTACAGGTGTTTAGTGTTTTATAGTTTTCAGGAGTTTTATTAATGGTAATGCTTTAAGTTTATTTCTACAGTAAGAATTACATTCTAAAATCACATAATAAATAGAAAGTGCTCCAGGTGACAAAATGACGAATTACAATCTAGAAGATCATTGGGCTCCAAATACTGCTTATTTCTGTCTTCAGAGTGAAACCCTGACAATGGGATGGCCCCAAAGAGCTCAGTAGGAGTAAGCCACAGTGATTCCCTCTGCCCTGGACAGAGCTCCTCCGCCTTGGGGCTCTCGCTGCAGCTTGGGCTTCTTTCTGTCCCCTCACACTTAATCTTCCAGAGTAGCAGGTCCCCTCTGGGAACATAAGCCACACGCCCAAATTACTTAAGACCTGAGAAGTACAGTCACCCCAAAGGGAAGGTCACAGGCCTGCTGGACATCCTTGTATATCTTATTGGAATATGCATTCCGGGATTTTAAAACAAGCAATGTGAATATACTTGAATAGATAAGAATACAAAATAAGTATAGGAAAGAACAATAAGAAGTCATTAAAAAGAATGCAGTGGAACCGATAGGTATGAAAGGTATTCAAATTTTACAATTAAACTTGTCCTAAATGGATACTGCTGACAATCAAATAACTCAACAGAAAGATTGAAGTCAGAGACTCTCCTAAAAAAAGTCCGCAGAGATTCAGAAACGGGAACAATAAACTGATAGATATGGAGGAGAGAAGTACCAGAATCCAGATAAAATGGTATCTAGAAGGAAAAGAAAATAAGAAAGGCATAAAGCAGATATTTGAATAAGTAATAAATATAAATTATCCAGAAACAAACAAACAAAAAATAACGGAACTGTCTTGTATTGACAACACCACAGGGTGTCAAACAAAAAAGGAAAAGAAAACTGACATGGACAAGCGGGATAGTGAAACTTAAGAATATCTAAGACAGAGAGGAAAATAGTAGATTATGTCATAACGAAAAAGGAATCAAAATGATATCAGCCTTGTCAATAGCAATACTGGATGCATGAAGAAATTAATTTCTTAAGGGTATTGAAGAAAAAGAAGCTGACCTTATAATTTTGTACCCTATTGAATGGACATTGAACTGTAAGAGATTGTCGTTAAATTTTAGTAAGAATATTTTCAAGCATAACAGGAGTCATTTAACAAAGACCTGCAATAAAAATACTCCTGAATCATAAACAAGGATGATGAAGCCAGAGAGAGGCTATAGAAAGTAATGAATTCTCCTGCAAGAGAGAGAGAGAGAAAAAAAAAAAAAAAACACTAAAGAAATGGGAAATTACTTCCAGAACACCGTCAAAGTAAAATCCTAGGGGAAAAAAAAAAATAGTTTTATGCTATCCTTTTCCAGAGTTCATTTGATATTTCCTCCAACCTCAGCCCAAATCTCAGATGATGTTCTGTACCCAGAGAGGTGACCAAAACTCTTGTTCCTAAGGGATCTGGGCCCTTTGGGATGCTTGCTATAGTGGGGTTGCTAAAAACGTCTATTAACTTTTACAGTCATAGTAAGAGGTATTCAGAGGGTTCCCTGGGTTCCAGACCATCCCTCCTTGCATCCATGTTGTAGTAAAGCTCTATGTCTCCTTGATAATCAGGAGCAGTCTCAGTCCAGCCCACACAGCAAGCTTATTGCCCTTAGTTATTCATGCAGATGAAGGGCTCTGGCCTTAACTCTGCTTCCATGGAGGTAGTGATTGTGCCCAAGGGTGGGGAATGCATTCTTCCCTTATGTTGCTTTTGCCAGAGGGTGTGCAGGAGGTCAAGTGCCACAGTACAGGGCCTCTGCTTGTGGTCAGGGTTTCTTCATGAGTCTCCTTACTCTCAGATCTGGTTGTACCAGGTGAGATCTAGTCTTCCGGTGAGGTAGCATGGCTGGTGGGCACCCCCTGTGCGTGTGAGCTGTGTCCCGCTGCTGTGTCTCCCCGGGTGGGACGGCCTAGATAATGAAAGAAAGGCCTGTCTCTTGCAGATGAAGCTCATCTTCGTGATTGCTAATCCCATTCCGGCAGGCTCCCCATGTGTCAGGCAGCTTGCAAGGTGCTTTTCTCTAATTCAGCCTCACAGACACATTCTCAGGAAAGCGCTGTGTCCTTTGCTAATGAGGAAAAGAGTCCAATTTGATGAAGTTGTCTCTTCCAAGGTCATGGAGCTAGGAAGGGGTGAAGCTGTCATCCAAATCGGGGCCTCAGTTTCTATCTGGAAGACTGTGCCAGGTGACATCACTGCGGCAGTGCTTCTCCACCAAGGGCAATTCTGTCCCCTAGGGGACACTGGGCAATGTTTGAGACATTTTTGGCTATTACACTTGGGGGCTGCTACTGGCATCTGGCAGGTGGAGGCCAGATCCTGCTGTCCGTCCTACAAAACATGGGGAGGCCTGCCCTTCCGCTCCCCCGAACAGTTTACCCAGCCAGCATCAACAGTGTGGAGGCTCCACAACTCTGCTGAGAGGGCTCACGTCCTCTGCTTTCCACATCCCCGGCCACTGCCCCGTTCTAGTCCTCGCCTTCTCTCATTAAGATGGTGCTGCGGGTTCCTCATGGACTTCCCACCAGCACCGGGTCCCCCGCCTGTCTTTTCTCCAACCAGAAACTCACATAATTTTTGCAAAACACAAACTGGATTTTATCTTTCCCAGCTTAAAACACTTGCAGGATTCCCCTTTCCTTTGAAATAGAACAGCACTCTTCATCCTGACACACAGGCTTGGCACTCCGGGGTCCCTGCTACCTGTATTGTGGCCTCATCTCTCATCCCTGCCCTTCCTGGAGTCTGTTTCAGCAAAATCAAACTTGTGACAGTCAAGCGAGCCTCTTCCCTCCTCCCGTCCTGGATCTCAGGTCTCTACTGTCAAGTCCACTCTTCCTTCACGCCTAAAGGAATCCTCTCTGCCTCTTCCCAGACTACTTGTAGATTTCAGGGGTTAGAACGGCTTCCTCTGTCGTCAGTTAGTTCTACCCCTAACAGGCGTGTTGACCTTAGGCAAGGCATTTAATCGAGTTGTGCCTCACTTTTTCCATCTGACAAATTTGGGATAACAAATGTGTTCATGTCATGGGGCTTTTGTGACGGTGCAGAGTGATCGTGCCTATGGAACACTCAGCACAGTGTCTGGTATAAGATCTAGGCAAAAAGTAGCAATATATCATTTTTAATGTGGTTAGTATTATTCTAAGGCTATCACTTATTCAGAGACCTGGGCTTTAGGACAATTCTGGGATTTGGCACCAGCGTTGCCATAAATCCAAAGCCTCCCCACTCAGATCAGGCAGGAGCAGGTGAAGGGAGGGGCCTCCAGGAGGCAGGAATGGGCGTGATAAATGGGCTGGGGTCTCCCTCTAGTGGTAGCACGGTGGAAATGATGGAGGAAGGCGCCTTTGTTCTTAGTGGTCTACGGACATGCCCACACATGATCCACCCCAGGCCAGGTCTCTGGGGAGCTCCTAGACCACAGGAAAATAATGGTGAAATATAGTTATAGGACTTTCACTGTGATAGGTAAAGCCTCCAAGCTCCTCCCAAATCACCACTGCCTGGCCATTATTTATTCGTTCATTTAAGGCTGAGTTAAGCCTCCATGTCTCCCTCCCAATTTTACTTTCCCAAGGTGAATTAGGTACATCTCCCCTGTGTTCCCAAAGATGCTGAGGATGCAGTTATTGAAACTGGTGCGCATTTACAGACTCCTCCCCTTGGTGAAGGTTTTGTCCCAGACTCTGGTGACAAAGCATTGTCCTCTCAGACTCAGTGGAAGAGGGAGATAGACACATACCAGGGATGGACAGCTGGAGTGTCAGGCTGTGACACGGTAAGCCCAGGGATCGGGGGAGCCCAGAGAAGGCATCAGGACACCCACAGCATGGCGAGGGGTGCAGAGGAGCAGGAAGGCCTTTGCAGAAGAAGTTACATTGGATCTGTAAGATGAGCAGGAACTGGTGAGTAAAGAAGGAATTTGCAGTATAGGTGGATACGGAGATAAAGGGGTGACCCGACACCCAAGAAGAAGCATATGGCTTCACCAGAGATTGTGAGGCATCTGAGGTGACACAATGCAGTCAGATTGTTTAGCAAATGCACAGAGCCTAAGATGATGAGTTGAGTGTCTGGACTTTCAGCCCATGCTGTGTCACAACAGGCTTTACTCAAATGAGCTGTGGTTGCCTCTTTTTGGAAACCCTTCCTTCCTTCAGAGCTATCCATGTGTATACAGTCATGCGCCACATACTATATTTTAGTCAACAGCAGACTGCATATCCAATTACTGTGCCTTTTCTGCATTGAGATTCACATATACTCTTGTGTTACAATTGCGTACAAAATTCACTACACTAACCCGCTATGCAGGTTTATAGTCGAAGAGCAATAGGCTACACCACACAGCCTAGGTGTGTAGTAGGCTATAAAATCTAGGTTTGTGTAAGTACACCCTACGATAGTCACACAACAAAATTGCCTGATGACACATTTCTCGGAATGTGGATTCCTGTTGTTAAGTGATACACAATTGTGCTCAGTGGGGGAGATCATTCCAGACAGAGTGCAAAACAAGAACAAATGTGGAAGGCTGGGAGTGGACTTGACCTCTTCAAGGAACGGCAAGGAAACCAGTGTTACTGCTGCTGCCGGGTTTTCACTCCCATACAGAGAAGCTTATTTACGGTCTCCTAACTCCCACTTCATTGTTGTTTCGAGGATAATGATTGAATCTGTGAGACGATGCAAGACAAATTATTCAGAAGACCAAGCCAACAGCAAAGAGTAAATCCTACAGTTATTGTTAGGTCACAGTAATAACGAGATCATTTACAAGGGGAGAATACTCATTTGTTTGCTTGTTTTTAATGAGCTTTTTAATTTCTCTGGGTCTCTGACTCTGGACACTAGATCACTGCTCAAGTGTGATGCCTGCAGTTCCTCAGGGTGTGGGTGCCTAAAGGACAGAGGCAGAGAGAGAACCACCGCCACTCTATAGCACACGCTGTTGGAAAACGTGCAACCCTTAGAAGCATTTTCAGAAAGAATGATTTCTTTCACTCTTTATTCTCCTTCTGGTATGGCTATTACACATACATTATACCTTTTGTGGTTGTGCCACAGTTTTGAATATTCTCTTCTGTTTTTTACTCTTTTAATTGCTTTTCCCTTTCCAAGGGAAGGGACCCTGTTTTCTTCACCTCTGTAGACACTATATAGTTGGCTACTGTTTTGTTATCCACTCTGACAATCTCTGTCTTTTCATTGGTGCATATAAAGCACCGATATTCAAAGTGATTGTTTATATAGTTAGATTAGTATTGATCATATTTGTTACTATTTTCTATTTGTTGCCCTTCCTTCTCCTGCATTGCTTTTGTTTTTTTTTCTTTTAGAGACAGGGCTTTCCTATGTTGGCCAGGCTAGTCTCAAACATCAGGCCTTAAGTGATTCCCCTGGCTTGACTTCCTAAAGTGCCAGGTTTACAGGTGTGTGCCACTACACCCAGCTGCATTCCTATTTTTGTCTTCCACTCTTTCTACCTTTCATGTTTTTTGTTTCGTTTTGTTTTGTTTTTAAACGGAGTCTTGCTCTGTTGCCCAGGCTGGAGTGCAGGAGTCCAGTGGCGCAATCTCGGCTCACTGCAACCTCTGTCTGCTGGGTTCAAGTGATTCTCCTGTCTCAGCCTCCTGAGTAGCTGTGATTACAAGTGCGCATCACCATGCCTGGCTAATTTTTGTATTTTTAGTAGAGACAGGGTTTTGCCATGTTGGTCAGGCTGGTCTTAAACTCCTGACCTCGTGATCTACCCACTTTGGCCTCCCAAAGTGCTGGGATTACAGGTGTGAGCCACCACACCCAGGCCATGGTATTAAATTGAGTATTTTCTATAATGCTCTTTTTTTTTCTTTCTTTTTTATCAGTTATAATTCTTTGTTCACTTTTTTTTTAGTAGTTATCCTAGAGTTTGCAATATACATTTACAACTAATCCAAGTCTGGTTTCAAATATCACTAGAGTAATTCATAGAGAGTGCCTGTATCTTGGTAAAATAAACCCAATTTCTCCCTCTTGTCTCTTAGTTCATTTATGTTATTGATTTCATTCATGCACACACATATGTTAAGTATAAAATACATATAAGACATGTATATAAGCACATGTAATTGAATTCATTGTTGATGTGATGATTTTGAACAAATTGTTTTCTGTTAAATCAGTTAAGAATAAATAAAGTTTTTATTTTACTTTCAATTATTTCTTCTTCAGTGTTCTCCCTTTCTTATGTAGATCTGAGTTTCTGACCTATATTATTTTCTTCTCTCTGAAGAACTTCTTTTGACTTTTTTTGTAAGAAAAGTCTACTGGCAACAAATTTCTTCGATTTTTGTTTGTTGAAGAAACCATTTATTTTTTCTTTTTCAGTTTTGAAGGGTAATTTCACAAGGTATAGAATTTTAGGTTGGCATTTTTTTTTTTTGTTTTTCCTCGACTCTTTAACTATTTTACTCCACTCTCTCCCTGCTTGTATTGTTTCTGAGAAGTAATCTGTAATACTTACCTTTGCTCCTTGATAGTTAAGGTGTCTTTTTCCTCTGGCTTCTTTTGGGACTTTTTCTTTTTTGTTTTTGATTTTCTGTAGTTTAAAAATAATATGCCTACGCGAAGGGGTTGTGTGTGCGTGTGTTCTAATTTACCCTGCTTGGTGTTCTCTGAGTTTTGGGGCCTGTGGTTTGGTGTCTGACATTACTTTTGGGAAATTCCCATCATTATTTTTTCAAATATCTTCTGTTTCTTTTGTTTTCTATATATATTTTCTACTTTTATATATTAAGGGGGTACAAGCACATTTTCTTACAAGCATATATTGCATAATAGTGAAGTGTAGGCTTTTAGTGTACCCATCACCCAAATAGTGAACATTGTATTCAATAGGTAGTTTTTCAACCCTCACGCTCCTCCCTTCTTCCCACCTTTTTTAGTCTTCAGTGTCCTCTATTCCATTCTGCATGTCCATGTACACTCATTATTTAGTTCCCAGTTTTGAGAACATTTGGTATTTGACTTTCCGTTCCTGAGTTATTTCACTTAGAATAATGGCCTTCTGTCCCATCCATGTTGCTGCAAAAGACATGATTTCATTTGTTTT
Organism: Macaca nemestrina; assembly: GCF_043159975.1. Taxonomy (NCBI): domain Eukaryota; kingdom Metazoa; phylum Chordata; class Mammalia; order Primates; family Cercopithecidae; genus Macaca; species Macaca nemestrina. The sequence goes on along the minus strand of NC_092135.1, from coordinate 126,754,294 downwards.
TATGACTGAGTAGTATTCAATGGTGTATATATGTAACGTATATAACGTATATACATATGTTATATATAAAACCTATATATATACGTTTTATACATTACATATATACACCATGCTTTTTTTCCCTTTCTTAACGTATCTTTATTCATATTTTTCTTTATCCAGTCCTCTGTTGATGAACACTTTGATTCCATATCTTTGCTACTGTGAATAGTGCTGTGATAAATGCCTGAGCGCAGGTGTCTTTTTATATAATGATTTCTTTTTTTTTTTTTTTTTTTTTTTTGAGACGGAGTCTATATATAATGATTTCTTTCACTCTTTCTTCTCTTTCTGGTATGACTATTACACATATGTTATACCTTTTGTGATTGTGTTACAGTTTTGAATATTCTCTTCTGTTTTTAATTTTTTTTTTACTTTCTATTTTTTCCTCAGTCTCTTTTTCTGTTTGCTTTACAGCTTTGAGAGTTTCCGTTGAGGAACCCCCGAGCACAGGGATTCTTTCCCTAGCTTGAGAATATCTACTTTCCCAGTGTCCAGTCTACTAATACGCCTGTCAGATCATGTTTCATGCCTTGTATGGCATTTTTTTTTCTTAATCTCTAGCATTTCCTTTTGGTACTTTCTTAGGATTTCCATCTCTCTGCTCACATTGCCCATCTGTTTTTGCATACTGTCCACTTTATCCACAAGAGCCCTCAGCATAATCATCATAATTGTTTTAAATTACCAGTTTTATAACTCCAATGCTCCTGCCATATTTAACTCTAGTTCTGATATTTGGTCTATTTCCTCAAGCTGAGTTCGTGTGTTTATTTGCCTTTGGGGATGTCTTGTAATATTTTCTTGCTAGCTGGACATGATGTGGTGAGTAAAACAATACCTGCAGTAAATAGGCCCTTATTAAGGCAGTGGTAATGTATGGGAGAAGGGAAAGTCCCCTATTATCCTATTATTAGGTGTCAGTCTTTTGCTAAGCCTGTGTTTCTGAACTGTGACCTCACAAGAGCTTCTCAGTCCCCTACTGTTTGGTAGGACAGGATGGCTAAAGTGAACTGAAGTTGGGTATTTCCCATCCCCCAGGTCAGTTAAGTTCCAATGAAACTGCAGCAGGTTAGGGTCTGGTAAAACAATTCCACTTAAGGGCAGGCCTGGTTAGGAAAAATAGAGGGTTCTGGCATAGTTTAAAATGGCAACTTTCCTCCCCCAACCTACAGGAAGCCCAAGGGAGCTTTTCTCTCATCATCTCTGTGAGAACCTGGTCAAGCTCCTGGAGGTAAAACCCCAAACAGTATTGGGGGCCCTTATGACTGAGTCCCCTGGAGTGTTTAACCCTCATACGTGTCCACACGAAGCCTCCAGCCATTCATCCATTCCAGTTCACATTTCCCTACCCTGGCACGAGTTCTCACCGTGGTTTCTGCTCTTGTGTTTCTGCTCTGGTAAGTTGTGATTTTCTGTTTTCAACTTTTTGTTGGTCCTTCCCATTTTGGAGGAAGCAGTTTTCCCTATGATGAGCTGATTTTTCAGTCTGTTCAGCTTTCTACTTTTAAGATGGAGTGGCCGCTTCTAGCTTCTTACAAGCTAGGAGTCCTCCGCTGGGTGTGCAGAGCCCAGCAAAATGTCTGGCACATACGGAGGCTCAATAGATTTGAACTGAACTGACCAGGGTTGAAGCAATAAGGACCCTTTTGTTAACCCAAGATGAGGCAGACCATCCAGCCACGAGTTTCCAGTTAGCATGTCTCGGCAGGGCATCAAGGGAGCTGGTTTGTGGCACCCCCGCCTCTTCACAGAAGCCTCCAAATGAAGCTGCATCCTTGGCCATCACCAAGCTGTGCAGTTGGAGGTCGAAGCCTGGAATTCTTGCCACACTGGGTCCTCACCCACATCCTGCAGCCCCAGTGGGTTCAGCTCTCAACCTGTTCCAGTCCCCACTGCTAACCACCAGCACATGCCTCAAGAAGAGGTGGCTTGTTTAGTTTGGTGGTAAACGAAATTGATTTCTTAGCTTCCTTTCTTTTTCCTCCCTTCTCTCTTCTCTCCCTCAGGAAACCTGAGAATTCAGTTATGTATTTTAGAAAACAAGTGCCGGCAAACTGTTTGCAGATATGTGGTCTTTGGTCTGAGCTACCACAGAAGAGCTTCCCACAACCAAATGAATTACAGACACTCAGAAAAAGAAACTCTTTGCAAGTGTGATTACTGTAAGTGCCAGATCCAGTTCACACACTCACTTCTGGAATGACAGAAATGTCACGACACAGGTTTTATGTAGTTTTTTTTATTATGGAGTCACACATTCATATAGTAATACATTCATTTTTCCTTCGAGTTGTTCATCTTGGATGCTGACATTTATTGGGTGCTCCACGTGGAGTAATGGAAAGATCAGGAGGCTCCACTGCCCTCATGTTGTTTGCTGTTCACTAACCATGAGCAGGTGCTTGATCCTCGAGCACTCACTTTCCTCACTTTATCTTGTCTGGAAAATGGGCATAATAGACCCTCTCCTAACTTCTTCCCAAGGTGATATTAACGATCTATGTGGACATAGGAATTTTTTTTTTAATGGAGTCTTGCTTGGTTGCCCAGGCTGGAGTGCAGTGGCACAATCTTGGCTCACTGCAACCTTTGCCTCCTGGGTTCAAGCGATTCTCCTGCCTCAGCCTCCTCCCAAGTAGCTGGGACTGCAGGCACCCACCACCATGCCCAGCTAATTTTTTAGTATTTTTAGTAGAGATGGAGCTTCGTCATGTTGGCCAGGCTGATCTTGAACTCCTGACATCAAGTGATCCACCCACCTCAGCCTCTCAAAGTGCTGAGATTACAGGCGTGAGCCACCATGTCCGGCATGAAAACATGTTATCAAATAAGATTAAAGTTTTAAATTTGTGAAATGAAATACTATGATTAAATATTTCTCTAGCCTTTCTGCATTGTTTAGTTTAAATCGTTCTTGACTTTAGACTTTTGGTCATATTTTCATCATTCATTAGTGCCCCAGTGTTTAATTAAACAAATACATCAAGGAAAACAAAACAAGGTTCCACAGATCTTTTGAAGGCTATATTAATGTTAAGTTGTATTTATAATTCAAGTTTAAGTTATATCATTAACGATAAAGCTAAATTTTCTTCAGGTTATTTCCTCTCTTAACCTTGATCATCTATTGAAATGTAAATAATGTTGAAGCCAGTTTTAATCCAGGTCCCAAAATTAGCCAAAATGGAATGTCAGAGCATTTCCCTCTATTTTCTAAAGATGAGAACTTGTGGGCTCACCAGGTCTGGGAAGATGGGTGGAGTACCCTTCTCTCACGCATGCAGTCCAGACATCACCACTCTAATCTGATGTCAGAAGATGGGTGGAGTACCCCTTCTCTCACGCATGCAGTCCAGACATCACCACTCTAATCTGATGTCAGAAGATGGGTGGAGTACCCCTTCTCTCACGCATGCAGTCCAGACATCACCACTCTAATCTGATGTCAGAAGATGGGTGGAGTACCCCTTCTCTCACGCATGCAGTCCAGACATCACCACTCTAATCTGATGTCAGAAGATGGGTGGAGTACCCCTTCTCTCACGCATGCAGTCCAGACATCACCACTCTAATCTGATGTCAGAAAATGGGTGGAGTACCCCTTCTCTCACGCATGCAGTCCAGACATCACCACTCTAATCTGATGTCAGAAGATGGGTGGAGTACCCCTTCTCTCACGCATGCAGTCCAGACATCACCACTCTAATCTGGTGTCAGGACACCCATAGAATGGTCCCCTCTGAGAAAAGCACTCGAGCAGGCCCTTCTAGTAATAGGGCTTCCAAGGTCACTCCCTGGTCTCCAGCCCTCACCCCCACACACTTTCTCTTTCCTGATCCTGTCGCCTCAGGGGCAGAGCCAGCTCAAGACCTGGGTTTCTGTTTCTGGGGAAACTCCCAGCCCCACCACCTTGGCCTCCTTGAGAGTAACCACGCTTCAACTTCTGAAGACATATGACCCCCGAATTACCTCTCTTCTCCCTTAATGACACCTATCCCATTGTATGGCCCCAAATCCCCTAAACTAAGGTCTGAGCAGGTTTTAAAAACAAAAACAAAAGCAAGTATTACTTACTAGGAAGCAATTCTTACAAAAGGGACTAGAAGGAGACGAAAGCAAGGAGTAAACCAGCTTTTGTCCCATCCGCACCGAGGGGTGACAGATTAATCTACTCCTCCCCAAAAAAACATGTGCAAAACCATCAATGCACGATTCATATTCACAGTGAGCTCCTTACATCAACCTTTGCCTAGAACTAACCGGTGGTGAGACGGGTAGTAGACACTGCTTAAGAAGGCATAAGCACTATTTTTTTTCTGTTACCTGAAATCTCCCAGGGCTGTGTTTGTGGCTGCATCGTGAGGTCTGCCTCTGAAGCTGGACTGCCTTCCCTTCCTCATGCAGTCGCTATTCGTTGGGGTGGATCTGGCAAGCCTCCTGGTTTTCTCTGTTTTTCTTCCCTCTAGTGTTTAAATCAGGTACAACATACCCAATCCTTCCTAGCATTAGGCAACTTGAATTATGAAACTAAAAATGCTAAATGTTATCTGTGCTATCATTCAGTTAATTTCTCATTTTAAGATGCCCCCAAACCTGAAGTGACTCATTTAGGAGGCAGGTCCTTTTGGACTAAACAGAGAACTAGTGTTTTATTTTAAAAGTCTACCCCTGGTTACACTATCTAGCTTATGTCTAATTTCAGTAATGATGTTTTCTCTTTTGCTTCAGTTAAATTTAACCAAGGTTTGTTATCATATTTTCTTCAAAACTAGCTGTTGAGGCTACTTGTCAACACTGCTCCTTTTATATTTAGGAATTCATAAATTTAAACATGTATCTTCATTTTGCTAGAATTTTAGATTATTTTCAAATTTTCAGAGATGGATATTTAGTTTACATTTTTAAAAAGAATAAAGTCTACTACTAATAATAATGGTAATAATTTATCTCTGAGCTCAGCTTGGTGATCAGAGCCTTTGAATCTTTATGCAAGCCACACACATAAAAGTCAGACAACTAGATATTCACAGTTTTTAAAAATCTGCAACTCATATGGTTTTCTTTGTTTATATATTCACTATAATAAGCATTTCTATTTCAATCACATTGCGGTAAAAAGTATGTGGTATAAAAATGGGAAAACTTGGAACTTTTGAGGACTTACTCATGATCTAATGTCTTCTATAAATCACTTGTAATTTTTAAAAAATATTTGGTGATGGAAGGTTTTTATTCTATCAACAAGATCCAAAAGTTGATTCCTGTAGGATCAACTTTGTAATTTATATTATAGAAATATTTCATGTCCTTGTTTATCTTTCATGAGCTTGCATCCATAAGGACTATTACTTGGGAATTATTTTTATTGTTTGGGGAGACCTGGTAGCTATTGACAAACACAAAAAATAAAATGAATTACCTGTAATATAAGAAGAAAAGTCAGCCATTCAGAAATTTGAGTATTCCGCTTCCCATCTTTTAATATCTATATGTATACACACATATATATGTTAATATACGATAGATGGCCTGATGCCATATAAAGTGTATTTATTCTAAACAAGAGTGAGTAAATTTCTTTTTCTGGTTTTTAATATTCTTCAATTGGAAGGTCAAATAATATGAATATTTTGCAGTTCTTTAAATATATTGCCAAATTGCTTTCTAGGAAGATTGTAATTATTATACTTCCACATAGTATGTATAAAGTGTCTATTTTCCCACATCTTTAATTCAACAGGATATTATAATTTTTAAAAGCTTACTAACTTAATTGATAAAAATTGTCATTACCATTTTCATGGGCTTACTTTTGATGGATAGCGAGGTTTATTTTTTTAAATCTACTTACTGTGTGTTTTCATTTCTTCATATTTATTGAATAAATTTACTTTCTTTGTCACTTTTTCTATTAGGATTTTCTTGATTTTATTTTTATTTATTTATTTTGAGACGGAGTTTGGCTCTTGTTGCCCAGACTGGAGTGCAATGGCGCCATCTCAGCTCACTGCAACCTTCATCTCCTGGGTTCAAGTGATTCCCCTGCCTCAACCTCCAGAGTAGCTGGGATTACAGGCACCTGCCACCATGCCCACCTAATTTTTTTGTATTTTTAATAGAGACAGGGTTTCACCACGTTGGCCAGGCTGGTCTCAAACTCTTGGCCTCAGGTGATCCGCCCGCCTCGGCCTCCAAAAGTGTTGGGAATACATGCATGAGCCACCGTGCCTGGCTGATTTTTTTTTTATTATTCATTTATAGGTGCTCTTTGTGTATAAAATATACTATGCCAAATATTAGCAGTGAAATCTATAAAGCCGAAGCAGCTAGAAGTACAGTCAAAAAGGGATCAAAATCACAACCACAGTGTATTTATTACATGTACTCCATTCAGTCTTTAACATATCTTGTAGCCCAAAATAATGGGGTGTGGTGGATTTGAAAAGTGATAATAGAACTAATGAGTTTTATTTTTATTTTCTTGTTCTTTCTTCAGAAATATTAGCTATCTGTATACCAGATCTCTGTTGCCTGATTAAGAGCCGTTTTATTCTTGTTGTTGGTTTTCATGTCTTTTTTCTTCTTCATCTTTATTTTGAAAGAACCTTTCTACCTTGTTCTTTACCTCATTGTTTGAATTTCCTGCAGTTGATGTCTCAGAAGCGTCTAAATGTTTATAATTATATTATGCCACTTTAGTGTTCTCAAGTTGTGCCTTCCTTTTGTTCAATTCCTCTTTCTTCTCAGTTTGCTATAATCTCTCTTTTTTGTTGTTGTTGTTGACATGGAGTCTCACTGTGTTGCCCAGGCTGGGGTGCAATGGTATAATGTCGGCTCACTGCAACCTCTATCTCCCCAGCTCAAGAGATTATCTTGCCTCAGCCTCCATAGTAGCCTGGATTACAGGCGCCTACCACTATGCCTGGCCAAGTTTTTTATTTTTAGTAGAGATAGGGTTTCACTATGTTGGTCAGGCTGGTCTCGAACTCCTGACCTCAGGTAATCCACCTGCCTCGACCTCCCAAAGTGCTGGGATTATAGGCGTGAGCCACTGCGCCCAGCCATCATCTTTTATGCCTTGATGGATAAAAACCATGTTTGATTTTACTGCCTTGAGATGGAAAGAAAATCTTCCTATTTAAAGCGCCTAGACCTAAACCTAAAAGTGTTTTTTCTTCCCTGTAGTAATTTCTATTTCTTCCTCTATCTTTCTCATGCTAAGTTTCTCTCCTTTTATGTTGTAAAATATTTTGACATTCTTTTTTGTGGTTGCTGTTGTTTATTCCTGAATAAAGTCAGCTCTATCTTTGCCTACTGCTTGGCCAAAAGTTAGCATGGTTCTGCCACTGCTTTGTGGATTCTGTTAGATCATTTTCTTACAGCAAGTTTAAGAAACAGATGATGCAAATTGCTATTACTAATCCATTGCTCAACTAGTCTAAGATGTACTAAAAACAGGAAATTCATCTTCGTTATATAAAATATCTGTGCAGAAACATCTGTGTAAGAGGCTAGGTTTCCCAGATCTGGACTTTTGTTGAAGCCTGACCTGTTCTCCAACTATTGGTTTAGCTGTATCTGGAATCCCTGCTGATGTTAGTACCAGCCAAGGTGTCCGTGTCTCAATCTATTAGGGAAGTTCCATTAAATCTGAGGAATAAATGTCCCCTGGTGGATATCAGCCTGGTAAGTTAATGAGAAACTGAATAAGCAAGTTGAATCCATAGCCCAGAGGATGACATGTGGTTGATGCACATCCACTCTCAGCCTCCTTACAGATGCCCCTGCAGTCTGTTAAACTTTGAAAATCAAAAGCTCCAAGGAAAACGGCATTCCTTCCTGCCGTGCTCCTCTGTGATCTTGGTTCCCTGCAATTGCGCTGGTGTCTTACTGGCCCTTTGGTATTTCCATGCCTTTGCTTTATGCTGCAGCATCTCTCTTCATTAGACAAAGCTGACTTTCTTGTGTGGCTATCGTTTATCTTTCTTATCAATTTACTCCAATGAGAATGAAAGAGATGCACCAGGTGCCATTTGTCGTTTCATCACTACACAGTGTGGGCGGAGTTTCTTTATCAGTACTATAGTTCCCTTGGCTGTTAGAAGTTCCATGTCCTAAGATCAAAATCTGAACAGTCATGTTAATAACAGCCCTTAGACCAGGTGCAGTGGCTCACGCCTGTAATTCCAGCACTTTGGGAGGCCAAGGTGGGTGGATCATCTGAGGTCAGGAGCTCGAGGCCAGCCTGGGCAACATGGTGAAACCCCGTCTCTACTAAAAATACAAAAATTAGCTGGGTGTGGTGGTGCGCGCCTGTAGTCCCTGCTACTCGGGAGGCTGAAGCAGGAGAATCGCTTGCACCCAGGAGGCGGAGGTTGCAGTGAGCCAAGATTGCACCACTGCACTCCAGGCTGAGCAACAGAGCGAGACTTTGTCTCAAAAATAAATAAACAAATATTAATTAAATTAAATTAAAAGCAGCCCTTAGTACCAATGTTCATGCCCAGGAGGTCTTCACTCCTCTAGGGCAAGTCTGTTGCTCTAACAGATACTCTTATTCTGATACTTCAGTTCTCTGATGGATTTAGGAAATCGCTGTGGTTCCTTTCTTAAGACTGTTTTAAAGGATGGCCCTGCGATGGCCAAATACAGCTCCGAAACTGAATCCAAACATTGGCCTAACCCCACAGTGTACTGTAAGGTCAGGCACCTCCTTGCATCTCTATCCTAACACCTCTCTCCTTAACATTTTTCCTCACATTTCACTCAGCTAGGTCCTTCTCATTTCTCAAGGTCTTGGCTGAAACATCACCCTTCTTAGAGCAGAGTCCTCTAATCACCCTATCTAAATTAAGCTTTTCATCCTGTTATTAACGATAGCAACTCATTTCCCCCCTTTGTGGCATCGATTGCCACAGGTATCCCTAAGTACAAGATTTGTTGCTATTTTAACTTTTGATATCAAAATTCAGATCCCAAATATATTTGAATAAATTTTATATCTATCTGTTGCATCCAAACTTCTTTTCATTATTCGAAATATAGAAACCAATTAAATTCAGATAAAATAATATTTTTCACTAAATATCTCATGAATAGAATAGGTTTGATAGTAAAAGATACTTGTATTTATGATTTTTCCTTACTTCTTTGTCTCACCACTGTGAGGACAAGATCTCTCTCATTTACTCTTGATTACCTAGTATCTTGCAAATAAGTATATGAAATAAACATCTTTTATGTAACCCACAAGCTTTGGTTGCACTATGCATCTATTTTTCTTAATTCTCTAAGATTAAGAATTTATCTTAGAGATTGGTTGATTTTAGTGTTTGCCCCTGTAGTCTCTGAATGGATGTGTCAAGATGGACGCTAATGGGAATATGAGTGGAGGTCCAGGTGCATGGTTTCAGAATAAATTTAATGTACATTTGTATGAGAACTAGCATACAAATGATATGGTCAAGTTATCCTGCTGTTAGAATAAGCCGAGCTAGGAGCAGAGGGGCTGGAATGAAGTCCTTTTACCTACCTGTTTGAGGCTGTTTTGCTTGCTTCAAAGTCTGATGCCTGTAGCATGTTGTTCAAGAATATCTGGCCGGGCGAGGTGGGTCACATCTGTAATCCCAGCACTTTGGGAGACCGAGGCAGGCGAATCACCTGAGGTCAGTAGTTCGAGGCCAGCCTGGTCAACATGGTGAAACCCTGTTTCTACGAAAAATACAAAAAGTAGCCAGGCATGGTGGCAGGCACCTGTAATCCCAGTTACTCAGGAGGCTGAGGCAGGAGAATTGCTTGAACTCAGGAGACGGAGGTTGCAGTGAGCCAAGATCATGCCATTGCACTCCAGCTTGGGGGACAAGAGCAAGACTCTGTCTCAAAAAAAAAAAAAAAAGGAAAAGAATATCTTTCTTATCCCACTCCACCAATATTTTAACTAATAGAAATTCCCTCTCAAATTTAACATATAGACTTCACTTACCCTTATAATGCTGCCAGAATTGGATTTGCCATTTGTCTGGAAGAGGTAAAGAACAAGCTTGGAAGACATAAACCAGGCATCGACCAGCAAACTAGAGTTTGCTGTCATGCCAGTCCAAAATCCCAGTCTGCATTGAACTGGACTGTGGAGTGCTTTTTAACTGTGACCTTATAAATGATTTGGCCTTTCTTATTGTCCAACTGAATTTAAATATTTTTCTAGATTTAATGTGGAAAATGCGATGACATGATTTACTGCCGAGGGATACGGCTGACCACACAGATTAGAACTTTTTGTGATGTGAAGGTAGACATGCAGATGTAGCTTACAGGCAGCTGTGGAAAAGAAAATGCAGGCCAGCTGGCTTCTCCAGAAGACCTAGAAAAAGGCCAATTGTCTTCTCCCATGAAAGTTTCTGTAAGTTGAGGGCTATTTGCGGTTTCCCTAGAAAATACTGCCAGGTAGAAAAAAGAGTCCAGACTATCAGATCCCAGTGAGGGGTGAATAGAATTTCACTAAAGAAAAAACTGAGTCTTGAGAGAACTGGCATCCTGGTAGTCTTTGTGTTCATACAATGGGGTTCCGGAGTGGTGTTCAGGCCCCAGAGCAGGAAAGCCATTCAGACAGGAAGACCAGCTGTAAAACCAAAGTGACTTCACTTGGGTAAACACACATTTTAGGGAAGCGTTGGGTGGAACTCACTAGATGTTTTTCCATAAAGCAGTAGCAGTAGAATGAGGCAGATCTGCAAATCTTCTTATGTGACTCGGTGTGGGACCATGGACCACATTACAATGGTTGGAAAGGTTTGAGGCCACTGAGGCGTTCCAAGAAATATTACAACACAGCTTAAAGTTGAGTAATAAGATAGTATCACGAGAGAAAACGGGAATGCAAAAGATCCCCGATTGGCATCTGCTTAATCAGAAACAATTTTGAGAATTTGGGGGCTCCCAGAAGACAATCTAAAGCGGTTTAGTCTACATCTGGAATGTGAGAGCCTTTGGGTGTGTGCAAGTTACCTGAAGAGATTATTTAAAAACACATATTTCTCTGTCCCATCCAGACTGACTGCATAAGAGCAATATGGGTTGTTGCCTTGTTATCTGCATGTTTTGAAATTTAAAATGTACAGCATGATGAACATAGTTCAAAATAGCATAGTGTATACTAGAAATTTGCTGAGAGTAGATTTTGGGTGTTATCTGCGTTTGTTTAAAGTTCTCCAGTGATTCTGTTTGACAGTCGAGTTTGGGACTCTGCTATAGGATATAGGAATACATAAGAAAGTCTTTAAAATGGGAGCTCATATTTTCCCAGGGCATTTTAATGCAAATATTTTGAAATATTTACATTAAATTGTAAACTCATTGAGGTCAGGGATTGACTTACACTTCTTTGTATTTTGTCCACCATTTTCAAGCCCATCTTCTTAAGCTATTGCTTTCATAATACAACTCACCTTCTTAAAAGCTTATTATGTTTATCATGTTGATTTATTTTCAGGCCATGATGCTTGGACCAGACTTATGCTTTGCTGTAAACAACTAGAAAGCAGAAAAAATACATAAAATAACTGTTTCCAGGTATTGGATAACAAGAATCACAGAACTGAGCCTCTGAGAAAGGACACCAATGAGGTGACCACTGTCATAGCCATGGATTTCTGCCTGTGTACACACTCCACATCGTGGCGCATGAAAGTGACTCCATACAGAGCACATTTGTCCTGTTGAGTGGAGGAGAAAGAGCTCAGTGTTTAGTTAAGCTCAGGTGACTGGAAATGTGGGGGCAGAGATTAGGATAACAGGGAACTAGACAGAAAAATAGCACCAGAAAGGTCCACAAAGTTCTCCTTGAGTCTTTGGCTAAATATCAAGCCACACATACTTAAGGTAAAATTCCCTGAGCCCAAGCATAAAAGGACCAGGACGCTGTATGCTGAAAAATTCCCAGAGCTCACATAGGATGTATTTATATTTGAATTCTGATGACTCAAAACAGACAGAACTTTCTAATCTTTAGAGTATTCCGCAGAAATCCTAGACAGGCCACATTTTAGCAGTAGGGTTAAATTATCCCTAGAGTAACGGCTACCCTAGATCCAAGCTATCAGGGTTTAAACATGAACCTCAAAACATTTAAGCTATTAAGTAATGACAATCTTCCAGAAAAACATGCAACATTCTATTCAAAATCAAAGTTCAGATATGCAGACACACAGTATTTGGAATGCCCAGCATGTAATAAAAATTATAAGACCTACTGAAAAACAGGGAAATGTGAACCATAACCAGGGAAATAAAATCAGTCAATAAAAATTGACTAAAAATGACCCAGATGGTAAAATTAGCACTCAAAGACTTTAAAATGGTTATTATAAATCTGCTAAATATAATCAAAGATTTAATGGAAGATGTGAATATAGTGATGAGAGAAATGGAAGACATAAAAAAATTAAGAAAAACTTCTGAAGATAAAAAAATATAGTATCTGAAATGGAAGAGTTCAGTTCATTGATTATTTAGCAGAAAATTAGGCACCACAGGAGAAAATATCAGTGAATTAGAACATAGCAATAGCAACTATCTAAATTAAAAGGCAGAGGATAAAAATGTTTTAAAAGTACCCCCTCAAAACCCAAATAGACTTCTGAAATGATGATGTTGATGGTGTGAATAGCACCATTGATCCTCACCCCAGTGAAACAATCATAACTGGTTAAAATTATTTTTAAAATGTTATAACTGTCACTAGAAATTGTTCTAAGTGTGTACAGCAAATGGGGAGGTATTTATAAAAAAAAAACACTACTAAATTTTGATAAGAACAGTAAGGGTTATGGCATTTAAGCCATGGCCCACTCTTTATCCCCTGTTAAGTGTGACAGTAAGTGAAGGGTGTGGCCAGGAACACAGGGCTCCCTAAACCCCAGCTCTTGGTCTAGGACCACAGTTATCATAACAGTGTAGTACTGGCATAAGAATAGAAGCATACATCAATGGAACAGATTTGAGAAACCAGAAATAAATCTTTACGTTTAAGACCAATTGATTTTGACAAGTGCACCAAGACAATTCGATGGGGAAAGATAAGTCTTTACCAAAAAGAATGCTAGAACAACTGAATATCCTCATGTTAAAGAATTTAGTTGGACCCTTTCCTCACACCATACACACAAATTACCTCAATATGGATCATAAACCTAAATGTAAAAAAAAAAAAAAAATTACAAAACTCTTACAAGAAAACATAGGAATAAACTGTGACCTTAGATTACACAGTGGTTTTGTAGATAGGCTCCAGAACTACAAACAACAAAGATAATAAAGATAAATTGGACTTCATTAAAATTACTTTTGTGCTGGAAATGATACTATCAACAACATGAAAAGGTAACTCATATAAGAAAATATTTGCAAATCATGTATCTTATAAGAGACTTATATTCACAACATATAAACAACTTTTACAAATCAATAACAGAAAAATAAGTTTTAATCAAAAATGAGCCAAGGATCTGAATACACATTTCTCCAAAGAATATATACAAATAACCAGAGTACATTAAAAGATGCACACTGTCTGTGATATTTAGGCTTTATCTGTCACCTAAACTGGCATAAGGGATGCCCAAATAGCTGGTGAAACATTGTCTCTGGTGTGTCTGTGAAGAAGTTTTTGAAAGAGATTAGCTTTTGAATTGGTAGACTGAGTAAAAAGATTGTCCTCACCAATGTGGGTGGACATCTTCCAATCTGTTGAGGGCTTGAATAGAATAAAAAGGAGGAAGGGTGAATTCATTCTTTCTTCTTGAGCTGGGACATTCATCTTCTCCTGCCCTTGGATATCAGCAATCCTGGTTCTCCAGCCTTTGTACACAGATCAAGACTTATCATTGACTCTGCTGGTTCTCAGTCCGTCAGACTTGGATTTGAATTACAATACCAACTTTCCTGGGTCTCCAGCTTTCAGATGGCAGACCTGTGGAACTTCTCAGTCTTCATAATTGCATGAGCCAATCAATCATTATCTATCTATCTATCTATCTATCTATCTATCTATCTATCTATCTATCCATCCATCCATCCTATTGGTTCTGTTTCTCTGAAGAACACTGACATTAGGGAAATGCGATTCAAAACCACAATGGGATACTACTGCACACACCCACTAGGATGCTTAGACTAAAAAAGGCAGGCAATAGCAAGCACTGGCAAGGATGTGAAGAGATGGAAACCCCATATACTCCTAATGGGAGTGTAAAAGGGTACATCTACTTTGGCAAAAAGAAAAAAATTGGCAAATCCTTAAAATGTTAAACTTATTGTTTCCATATGACCTAGCAATTCCATTCCTAGGTATATAATCAAAAAAAGTAAAAACACATCCACACAAAACCTCATACATGGATGTTCATAGAAGCATTGTTTACAATTTCCAGAAATGGAAACAATCCAAATGCCCATTAATTTATTCAATGGGTGAATAAAATACGGCATATTCATACAATTGAATAGTATTTGTCAAGCAAAAGGAATGAAGATCCAACACATGCTACAACTTGGATGAACTATGATAGTATTATGCTAAGTCAAAGAAGGCAGTCACAACACATTACATATTGTATGATTCCGTTTGTATTAATTGGCTGGAATCAGCAAATCTATAGAGTCAGAATGTAGTTAGCATTTGCTAGGATGCAGATGGGGGTAGGAGATGACTATTTGCTAATTGGCATGGGGATCTTATCAGAGTACTGGAAATGTTCTAAAAGTAGATGATGGCAATAGAAGCATAACTCTGTGAATTTTATCTTTCAAATCAATGAATCGTATAGTATGTAAACTGTATCTTAATAAACTATGTTTCAATATATATCTTAATAAATGTATATTGCAATAAACTCTAAAAAAATTTAGGTTGCCAGCATTATGTTAAGAGCTTTTGGTTTATTATATCCTTTTGATTGTATCTGTTTTTCTAATTCTTGTATCAGGCTTTTTTAATAAAGTGAGATAGATCTTAGGGAGTTTGTATAAAATAGTTCTTATTGGCTAGCAACTTTCAGGAAGTAATAGGTTTTCAATAAATACTGTAATTTAATGAAGTATCTAATCTGATTTCAAATTCCCCTAAGGTTAAATTTGATAATTTGTGTTTTTCTAGAACTTTCACTTTTATCTAGTTTGCAAATTGTTAGTAAATATTTTATAACTTTTCCTTTAGGTTTTAACAGTTTTCTACAGTATCTTTAATATTTTCCATGTTAATTTTTAATATTGTATAATTTTGTGTTCATTCTGGATCAATCTAGTCAGAGACTTTAATTTTTTAAAGAAATGGTTTTATTGATTATTTCAATTATTTTTTCTTAACTAATTAATTTTTACTCTTTTTTTCTTCCTTTTAAGTTTTTCTACTTATTCTGTTGTTATATTTTCCTTAATTTGAATGTCATGTTTATATATTTTTAATCTGGAAAAGTAAATAAAGACTTGACCATACAGAAATTTTCGGGCCATCATGCTCCAGAGACTTCAGAATCTCAACTCTGAAATTTCAAATATTTATAGCATTTATCCGATTCTCTTGCATTTGACTTACTTTTTGTAAAGATGTAAGCCTTTAAACAAATATCACACCGATTGTTTCTAACCTAGAAAATGTTATTTTGCAGAATATGTTGTGGATAATTAGTCCAATAATTGAACAAGATGGCAGGTATTTGGTATAAAACATTCTTTCCAAAAAGCATTTTGAGTAGTTGCAATAAGTACTCTCTTATTTGGCAGCACATCTTCTAAAATAGCTTAGAATAGGTCCTGATCCTTTAAGAAGCTTTATGATTTCCAGATTATGAAAACATCATGTTTTGAGAGTTGGCATAAATGAGTCATCTTTCATCCAGCTGTTGGTAGAATGCAGGGAGACGGGAAAAGGAAGGCATGCATTTAGTGAGTATCCGATCCACTGGTGTGGAAAGGTTCACCAGGTGTTTGGAAGCCACTTCCAGTTCCAAATATTTTGGAAAGACTGGCTGCCAGATTAAAAATGGAATTGAACTCAGTGAAGGAGGCAAGGATAGCTAGGATTTATTTACTCCAGTTGCGAGTTTACCAATACAGAAATTGTGTCCTAATAACTGTTGATGATGTATTAAATATTTCAATGCTTTCTCATTTAGAGAAAAAAAAGCAGAACTCTCTGCCAGTGCTCATTTCTGGGGGCAAATGGGAAACGGGTTATAATGAAGCTTGTAAATTATGTGGTCCTGATCCAAAACACTGGAATTGTCCATAGAGAAATAAAGCATTGCATATGAAAATCTTTGTAAAGCAACATGATTTATTAAGAAGGTTATGGAGTCTGAAGGGGGCTAGGTAATACTAGTGTTTTTATCTCTGTCAAATCCTCATCTCTCTACATTTCAGTTTTCTCATCTCTAAAATGAAAATAACATTTTACGAATTGCTTCATAAATTGCCTTGCAAGTGTCATGCAAATGTTAGTCAGGGGAGGTAAGCAATTTTCAAAACTGTATTACCCGCAAGCCGTACATGTTTTTACTTATGCTAGAGGGAGGATTCAAACCCAAAATCTCAGAAAGGACCCCATTTTGCTATGCTACTTTTCAATATATTCATCTGCATTCAAGAAACCACTCTTCCATTGTTTGGCCTCAGTTTTCTTGGTCTATGGCCTCTTTCATAAAGTCCTTTCCACCATGCAAAGGTGGTTATTACAGTATATTTACCTTCCTGTAGAACTGTTTTGGAAGATCGGTCAAGGATGTTTTATTGCCTAGATATAAGACCAAAGAGAAGACAGAGAGAAGCTCAGCTCTCTGGCCTATGCCTAAATTTCTGCCTGTCCCTCCCCCATAATTCTTTGGAAACATCACACTTGTGATTTTGTTTTATTTTCATATGCAAGTCACACGACACTTCCTACACCTTCAAATTTAGCTTACAGGCCAATGAGGTCAAAGCAGTCTGTTTTGCTGTCACCTGCCTCATATTTTTCATTCAGCAGACAGAATATCCTCCACTTGCTTTCCTAATTGAAGCAGCTGTCTTAATTAGCAGCTTTAGCATGATGGTTTGTCCAGGTCAAACACTTTCGACCTGCCACCTTCTGTGGCAATATTTGATTGATGTTTTAAATTACGGGCTATAAAGAAACACCATAAAATATTAAGATAGTCTGAGAGATGTTGATGTTCTATTAATATCCAGATGGTTTTCTTCTTTCCCAAGGTATCTCATAACTTTTGACTCTACAAATTAGATTTTTAGGAACTGATGAAAAGGGTCAGATTCTAGTATTTTCTACCATCAAAATATCTATTACCAACTAAAAGTCCAAATTCCAATCTTAAAGCTACAAAATATTTTCTTTCTAAAGGAGTAGGAATAATGTATTTTTAGGCTTGAAGCCGCCTTATAAAGGGTGCAATGTTGGGTGAACATGTCACTCTTCATTGGAATGTAAGACATTAATCCTGTTCTAACTCAAACAGTGATGAAGACCCTATCATGGATGTCTACATATTGTGGCTTATATCCTTGATTATCAAAATGGGGTCCGAGGTCCAATATCATCAGCATCCATGGGAACTGGTCAGAAATGCAATCACTAAAGTCCTACCCCAGACCTACCGAATCAGAACCCGCATTTTAACAGAAGTCCTGGGACTGGTATGCACATTAAAATCTGGGCCTATAACATAGAGGAATTCTGTGCAAGTGAGATACCACAGGGAATTCTCAGAAATTCAGGGGTAGTAAAGGATACTTTGCAAGAGCTGAAAGTCTTGAGATCGCTGGTGGTAATAGTCACAAACCATTAAATATGTGTTGTTTCAATTAATGTGACTCAATTTTAAAGCCAAGTGCTCAGAGTGTGCATCTCCGATAGGGAGGACAACCATGAAATGTGCCATTCAGATATTTCCTGACTCAAACTGTGGCCAATTTACTTACTTTTTAAAATTAGAGATTTTGATAAAAATGAAAAAGGTAGTATTTTATTAATGGAATTTATTCACTTATTAAGAAAAAAATTGAGCTTTTGTTATGTGCCAGATAGAATGTCAGGCATGGATAACAAAAAGATGAACAGAATATGAACTTTGTCTATATAAGACTCATAATTTAGTTAGGAAGTCAGGAAAACAAACCTATAATTATAATATCAGTGTCCTTCTAGAAGGAACCCCAGGCAGATTTGCAGATTTAAGGGTATAGATCCTGCATACATTTTATAGATTATCCCTAACTATATCAGTTTTCTTTTGAGGCTATTGAAATGATATTTTCATTAATATTGCTAATATTTGTTGTCAATATATGGGAATACAACTGATTTTTGCATTACGACTGTTAAGGGGGTCTTACTAAACTCACTGTTACTTAGAATAGCTTTTACATAAATTCCTTAGGATGTCATCAATAGATGATCAATTGGTCTGCACTCACAGAGATCGTTTTATTTTTGTGTTCAGCAAGTCTTTTATTTCATTACCCTTATTTACATGGCTAAAGCCTCTAGAAACTATTCAATAGAAGTAATAAAAGTGCACATTCTTGCTTCGATTCCCGTCTTAGACAGGAAGGTTTTAGTTTTCACTATTAACTGTGAGGTTAGCTATTGGTTTTTAAATATCCTTTGAGAATGCTCTGTTCTAGTTCTTGTTCATAGTGAGTTTTATGAATGAATATAGTGTAGAATTATTTTTATATGTTGTTGGATTCATTTTCTAGTATGTGTTTTGATTTTTGGGGCCACATTCATAACACATATTGGTCTTTAGTTTTCTTTTTTGGTGATGTCTGCTTTGCATTGGTATGGGAGTAGTATTGGCCTGGTAGAATGAATTTGAAAATGTGTCCTCCTCTTCTATCTTATGGAAGAATTGAGAAGAATTCAAATTAATTGCTTTCTGAATGTTGGCTAGAGTTCGTAGGAGAGCTATCAGGCCTCAGCTTTTCTTTTTTGGAAGTATTAAAATTACCAGCTAAACATTTTTACTTGCTATAGGTCTATTCAGGTTATTCATATCTTCAAACACTTTTGGTAGCTTGAAATTTTCTAGAAACATTTGCGTTTTATATAGGTTACCTAAAATTGTTGATATTCTCTTGTTCATAGTTTTCTCTTACAATTCTTTTTATTTCTGTATAATTGGTAATGATATACTATCTTTCATTTCTGATTTTACTACTCAAGACTTTTTTCTTTGTCACATAAAGTTTTATTAATTTTGATCTTTTTGGAGAACCAACTTTTGATATTGTAGATATTACTGTTTTTCTATTCTGTCTCATTTATTTCCATTCTTATTTTACTATTTCCTTTGTTCTGCTTATTGTAAATTCAGGTTGCTCTTTTTATTCTTGTTTCCTTATGTAGAAGTTTAGGTTATTGATTTGAAATGAGTTTTGTTTTTTAACATAGGTGTTTACAGCTATAAATTTCCCTGTATAGCATGCTCTAACTGCATCCAATGTATTTTCATGTTGTGTTTTCAGTTCCATTCATCTCAAAGTGTCTTCTAATCTCTCTCATCATTTTTTCTTTGACCCATTGTTTTATTTAGGAGTAACTTGTTTAATTTCTACATGTTTGTAAATCTCCATAATTTTCTTCTGTTATTTATTTCTTTTTTTTTTTTTTTTTTTTTTTTTTGAGACGGAGTCTCGCTCTGTCGCCCAGGCTGGAGTGCAGTGGCCAGATCTCAGCTCACTGCAAGCTCCGCCTCCCGGGTTCACGCCATTCTCCTGCCTCAGCCTCCTGAGTAGCTGGGACCACAGGCGCCGCCACCTCGCCCGGCTAATTTTTTTGTGTGTTTTTAGTAGAGACGGGGTTTCGCGTGTTAGCCAGGATGGTCTCGATCTCCTGACCTTGTGATCCGCCCGTCTCGGCCTCCCAAAGTGCTGGGATTACAGGCTTGAGCCACCGCGCCCGGCCTCTGTTATTTATTTCTAAGTTCATTGTTTTGTTATTGAATTATACCTTTTGTGTCTTTGCAATCCTTTTAAATTTATTAAAGCTGATTTTATTGATTAGTATTTAATCTATCTTCAAAAATCTTCCATGTACCGTTGAGAATATGGACTCATTTGCTTTGAATGGAGTGTATTAGAAATGCATGCTAGGTCTAGTTTGTTATTAATATAATGTTGCTCAAGTCTTCTAAAACTTTGTAAATCTTTGTCTAATTGTTCTATTCATCATCGAAATTGTGGTATTGACGTCCCCAACTCATATGTTTGAATTACATATTTTTTCCTTAAATTCTATGAGTTTTTGCTTTGGGTATTTTGAGCTCATGTTTAGGTGTGTATATGTTTGTAATTGATATATTAGTAATATCTTCCTGACTGATTGACTTTTTGTCATTATAAAATGTCTCTTTCACTCTCACTAGTAACTTTTTGTTATTGCTTTTATTTGTCTGGTATTAGTATTGTCACTACAGTTCTTTTATGGGTACTGTTTATATATTTTTTCATCCTTTTCCTAGCCAAGATTATGACCAAAATTCAACAGTTCAAGTGAACATATCCCATCTTCCATGAATCTGTAGAGAAAAAAGGTTTGGAATCAGTAAGTTTGCATAACACTTGATTTATCTTGTTAATTTACCTTGAGTAACAATGTTGGATGTATACTTTGAAAATCTCATTTTGACAATCAAAAATCTTCCAAGCTAACCAGGAGAGGAAGAGAGAGTCATTAGACGAAGGAGAAAGAGACAAAAAGAGTATGGCAGTAAGTGACTCCTGGCTTTCAGGATTTTTGATTAAAAAGTTTTGATTGAAAGTTGTCTGTGTCCAGCAGTCTGCTGCTTGACCTGAATTTCTAGAACATTTTTTCTCTTTCATGATTCTTTCTGCTTCTAGAGAACCCAAAAGATTTAATTTTAGATTATCCATTGGTACAGAAGCCTAGGAAGTTGTCATAAGATGTCTTCATTAGGGAAAAGTAGTGTGAAGGTCTATTTCCTGGAGTTTTACTACAGTATTTATGTTTAAAAAGTCACGAATACTCTTTCAACAAGTCATTTGATAAGGTCACTTCCAACAAGGTTTTAAAAAAGGCTTACATTCGTGGCATTTAGAGTAAAGTCTCAGGGCTAAAGGCTATGCAGTTTTTCCTGTGACTTGTCTTTAATTGGGATAAATATTACAAAGGTTTGATGCAGCATACCAGCTTATTACCAATCTGTCCAGGAAAGCCACTTGGACAGGTGGGTGATAAGCTGCTATGCTGCATCAAACCTTCATAATATTTATCCCCATTAGCCTATATAAAAAAGTCAATGTCAAGGGTAAGAGCTAACATCTCTAGACACTCATGGTATGTCGTGACCCTCTCATCTGGGGGTAGTCTCTGACTTCACACTAAAGTGAGCCTAAAGGATAGGAGAGCTAAGAGTAAAATTCCAAAATATTTGAAACTAAATAACACGTTTCTAAATAGCCTAAGGATCAAAGAAAGCAAGGAAATTAAACTACAATAATGATAGAATTTAAAATAAAAATAACATGTATCAAAAACCTTGTGCCAATAAATTTAGCAACTTCAATGAAATGACCAAATTCCTTGAAAAACACAAATTACCAAAACTGATAGAAGAGGAAATAGAAAATGGGAATATTCCAATATCTATTAAAGAAATTGAATCTGTAATCAGCAACCTCCCCTAAGATGGCTTTATGTGGGAATTCTACCAAACATTTAGGCAAGAAGTAACAACAATGTTACATCCTACATAAAAGAGAAAAAAATCATATATCATAAAAGTCTGCTTTCCAAAGACAGAAATAGGAAGATGAATACACAAACTATAGGCTGCGAAATAGTATTTGATATAATCCTTTGCAAAATATGTGTATATATCAAAGAATACATATGAGATATATATAGGATATCTTATATATATACATAAGTGTGTGTGTGTGTGCACGTGTGTGTGTGCATAGTCTTACAAATAACTGGCACCCTGAATATGTAAAAAAATTCCTGCAAAGGTTTGATAGATTTAATCTGGTCTTGGAGTTTTTCTTGTGGCTAGCTTTTTGACAGTTTCTCATAAAGTTAAATATATGCTTATCATATGACTCAGAAATTCCACCTCTATGTGTTTATCTGAGAAAAGTAAAAATACATAGCCACAAAAATTTTACAAGAGTGTTCAAAGCAGCCTTATTTTTCATAATAGCTCCAAACTGGAAATGATACAAATATCCAGAAAGAGAAAATGTATAAACAAATGGCGGCCTATGTATAGAATGGAATAGGACTCAGTAATAAAAAAGAATACATTAGTAATATACAGAACAGCAAAGATAAATCACAAAAACATCTTACTGAGCCAAAGAACCCAGACACATTAGAAAAAAATAGGACATAGTTCCATTTATTTGATGTTTGGGAACAGATAAACTAACCTCCAATGCTGGAAAAGAGTACAGTAATATCCCACAGCAAGGAAGGGGTAGAATGGAACTTTCTGGGTTTACAGAAATGCCCATTATCTTGTTTTGGCTGGTAGTTACATGTTTTGATACAATTATCAAAACTTATCTAACTTAAGAAGAATTAATTAACACTTAAGAAGAATTAATTTTATTAGATGCAAATTAAACATCAAGAAAGAATCATAATTTCCCTTTGTCTGGTATAAAATCCCTTCTTTTTCATCAACAAACCACTTCCTCCTCTCCTCTTCTCTAATGAAATTACATAATTTTTTTAAAAGGTTCTAGTAGTCAACCATGGCATAATCCATTTTCAGAATACAGAGTTGACATATTTCTGTATCTGTATGGTAATTAACAGGTTTTGAGGACTTAATAATTATACTCTCTTTATACCATGAGCCATAAAATGTTAGTGATCCTGAATTAATAACCACTTCAAAGGCTACCTTTCAGCTATCTATAGGATAAAGCCCAATGAGATTTTTTTTTTTTTTGGGAGGGGGTCACTCTTTGAAGTTCCACATCAAAACCTCAACCAGAGGACTGGCAGGAGTATCACATGGCAGGCTCTGTCCACTAACATATTCACTCTCTAGTTAGAACCTATGTTTGAGGTGGACAATTCAGATTCTGGAAGGCCAGCATCAGTGGGCTTTTAAATGGGAACTGTAGAAACAAAAGTGTTATGTTATGAACATTATGAGAAAACTAATGTTTCTTCCCGTGTGTTTCCTTTCATCCTTTCCCTACTGGAAATATTATCATCAAACCTCAAGGTGGAGCTATCATCACATAGTTTCTTGCTGGCTTTTCTCTCTGCAAACAACAAAAAAATAACATCGCAGTTTCCATGTGTGTTTCTTCTTTGATTCCTTCCCCTAATTATACTTATTATTTTATAAACGCTATGGAGCAAAAGTAAACAATTCATACAAAACACATTTTGCATTTTGACCAGGTAATCATTTTTCTCTTTCCTCATAAGTAAGCTTTATAAAATAACACATTTGCTATGTGTGACAAACTTTCACAATATCTGTATTCCTATAGGTCATTTCTTTAAATGCTGACATAAAACATTCAACTGTTTTCAGAGTCCATTAGTTCATTTCAACTCACAGTTTTAAAAACATATGCTAAGGATTTGCTACTCAATACGATATGCAGTAGTCAAACATGGCTACTTATATTCAAATTAATTAAAAGTAATTAAATTAAAGACTCAGTTCTATAGTCCTGTTATGTGCATTCAGGTACTCCATAGCTACATGTTGGTGTCCATATTGGGTAGCATAGAGGTATTTATATCATCACATTCTCCAATTCAGCTTGATCAGCAACAGTGATGATAATTTGCTTCTCATCCATTTGATTCCACACTCAAGAGCTTGACCCTCTCAAGCCCTAACATGTAATGGTGTAATAGCCAGAAGCCAAACCCAGATCAATTGCTTGGAAGGCAGTACACTCAGCTCTGCACTTGGTCTATTTGACATCTATCTGTCCCCATGCACACACATACACTACCACCACCACACTCACACACCACTGGTTTATACACGTGATGGAAGGAAACTTTATTGTTTCCTTCCTTTCTCTCCTTGAATTGGAGAAATGTACTTGAGGGATGGGTGTGTGCTGCTTCTGGTAAAGGAAATATGCTTTGAAGTGTGGAATGAGTATGGAATGGGGAGTTGGGAAGAGAAGACCTCCCCAGAGAGACCCTTGGACAGGCCCTCAGTTCACTCAGCATGGAAAGAATTGTCTCCCATCAACCTTCAAGTGATAGAGTGGGCTCGTCATGTTGCTTTTCAGTGTTTTACTTATTTCTTTGTAGAATAATATGTAGAAATAGTAAAAGAATGTAAGAGAACCCTACTGGTCAGTAGCTTGATATACCCACCTGCTGGTTTGGAATCCTCTGTGACCAAATGGCATCCAAAGAAACTGTGGTTATGGTTGTTTGTTTAAATGTGTGTTCATCTTATAATGTGTGTATTTATTTTGGGGAACAAGATGAGGTAGATACAGAGAGGTGAGAATAAACCATATTGGTTTGGAAAAACTAAGAACACCAGTAAAAAGTAAAGAAAACAAAAACCAAAAAACAGAACAGAAAAACAGAAATCACTGATGTGTTATTTTCAATCATACACAATAATTATGTTGAACAACATCAGGATTTAAGATAATAGATGTGTAAACATTCTCAAGATGATAGCCAACTATTCAGCCTCAACTTCTGAATTCTGGGAGATGAAATGTCTGGGTACTTCTCTTAGTTATGAAGTGGTGGTAACGAGTCACAATAAGGCAAACAGTAAAATAAGGAGGGAATCCTACGGCCAGGATGTGATGGACAAAGGAGAAAAGGGGGAGGACATAAGCAAGGAGAGAGAGCGAGGGAGGGTGTAGAGAAGAGTATTAACTCCACGTATTGTGTTTTAACTACACCCCCCTAGTGGAATCCAGTCTTATTCTGATGTGTGTTTGCAGGGAATGGACATGAATGAATACCCAAAGTTCCTTCCCACTGGTGGGGTACATGCAGATATAGCTGAGCCAGTGAGCATGAAGCTCATATGAAAGATTTTCAAAGGACTCTCACCGTTCATGGGACCCCATGTTACCACTGTATGGTACCACTTTCAAGAATGAATTTCAATTTTTAAGTAAACTAAACCTCTTGTTTAAAGGAACACATCTGCAGTAGAGAAATAAGATTAAGGCAGCAACATTGACGTCTATTCTGAAACCCGAACAGTTGAAGAAATTTATAAATAAACTAAATTATCCAGGAGAGGATGGATAAGATGGTGAGGGAATTCAAAATCATGTTTTCTGAAGACCTTTTTTTTTTTTAATTTTTAAGGGATGTGGAGGTATTTTCCCTTAAGAGAAGGATCATGGGAGATAGAAGGTGTTGCCTTCAAATACTTGAAAAACTGTCATGTGGAAAGACTAGATTTGTCATCTGTGGTCCTAGCAGGTGAGCTAATACCTGTGGTAGGAGTTATGAGGAAGTAAACTTTGGCTCAGTATCAGGAGAGGTTTGCTCACAGCTAGTTTTCAATTCTTTGGAGCAGAATTTGTCATTGGTGAATATCTTCTAAGCTTTTACATCCGGCCTTTATCATTTCACCTCTTAGCTCTTCCTACAGACTGCTTATGGCATTGGTCAAAATAAGAGCCTATTCCCAGAGCAGTTTGAGTTTCTAACTTTCCAAAGAACACCACACAAATAAATACTATGTACTTAATCAATCACATGGAACACCAAGCACTTTTTTATCACGAAGACAGGAGTCTTATGCCAACCTGGTAGACTTCTAGTATGCAGCTGAAAAATACAGGGTTTTTTAGAAGGTCAAAATCTCCTTTCTTGGACTCCTCCTCCTGGAGTAACATTTCTTGTACCTCAGACCTTAAACCACTTTGCAGTTCAAAACCCAAATCTAGGACAGCATTTTAACAAAAGGTTGACATTGGGTAGTTGTTAAAACCACGTGGTTAAAGTTCTTCCTGAGAGTAACCATGTATTTTCAAATGTTAATTAATTCAACTTCTTATGAATCCTGACAGAACAAAATAGCCAGCACGGAAAGAGCCATCACCACCCTCCACCTGAAAAGTTTTCCGTGGGATAGTCTAAAAAGGATTCATATTATAGCCGCCAGTCCTTTTGGTAGGGCTGTTTCGGCATTATTCACAATGTGTATATTTTTAACAGCAGCCCAATAGCCCAACACAAGAGTCTGAATGCTTTCCGTAACAGCACCGACAAGCCGATGGCCCAGAAAGTACACACAATGCTTCTCACTTCTTGTGCCCTTTAGTTTATCAAGATTTATCAGATGAGAGCCAAAGCCCTTGGAGGAAGGCCCTTGCATTATTTGCCTTTTCAGCAAGAAAAGTCATAGTCTATAGCAGCAGAAAGTTTCACAGAGCTTATCTGATTTTTGGCTCAGGGACTCATTATAAAAAAAGAAGGACATCAATCAATCCATTTTGATTAAGGTCAATATGGAACACTGACAAGAAGGAAATGTTGGGTAAAGAGATTAGACTTGAAAATTTAATTGAAAGCTCCAAGTAGGGAATTATATAACACAGATGTAAACGTATAGTTTTATGTCATAGCTACATGACACATGTACAAGTTACAAATACAATTTACATGTGTGTTTTATTCAGTGGCCTAACAAATGAAGCAATTTCGCACCTAATTTTGAAAAATGCCACAAGTGATCTCGGTTGCTTTTTTTCTTCACTTTTAAATCCCAAAACATTCATCAACACTCTTTCCCTCAACACCACCTGAGCCCACTCACACCTAAAATCTCAAATAATTTCCAACTTGAAGAGATTTTATAAGGATGAGAAGAGGCAAAGGTGTAAAACACATATTCAGGTTGGATTAGCACCTAACACATAGTAGCTAAGCAATAATTGTACATTTTAAAAAAGTATCTAATGCCAAATAAAAGAGATATCCAATATCAAAATAAATCCATATTAGGCCACCTGGATAGAAAAGAATATTTTCCATTTAAAAATGTCTTTGTAGTTGGGCTTCTGAAAAAGACTCAAAAGTGTTTTGTTTGCACTATATAAATCCAAAGTCTGCTATAGTTTCATGACTTATGATAATAATTTTCTGTTATTATATGCCTCATATAATGACCTCATAATACAATAATATTATATCAATTACTTTTAAAAAATCTCCCATTGAAAAACTATGAGGCTAAAATTCAGGGATGGTTCAAATGTGATGAATGTGGGTGGGCACAGTTTTTAGTTACCTCTAATACAATCCTGAGATGTTTTGTTCTAAAACCTATTTGAATTCTATATTAACAGTAATTATTTTCATTTCCACTAACATAGATTTCACCAATTTATAAAGGAGTTAAAAAATTGCCTTTTTTGGTTTTAAAACATCATGAATATCTAATTCATGAATATCTAATAAAGTTATAGCCCAAAAAATATCTAATAAATACAGAATAGGGCATCTTAAAAATAGGTTCCAACCACCGAAATGAGTCAATATTAAAATAGGCTTCAGCCATGGCCCAAAACAAGGCAGCTCTAAGGGAAGCCGTGGGATACACAAAATTATCTTTCTGATCTGTGCCTTTCTCCCATTCAGAGGATCTCTCCTCATTCCAGGTTCTCAGGTGCTTATACTCCGTCTTTCCAGCCACCACATCTGTTCTCAGTGAAGGATCAGGATTCCTCTCTACTGATACGCACGTTTCAGTTTAGAAGTATATCTAAGGCTCAGTAGTAAATTCCTTTCTACTAATATGCACATTTCAGTTTAGAAGTATACCTGGTAGTGGTTAATTGCCCTGAATTATAAAAAATTTAGCTTCAAATCCTGGAAATTCCACTTATTATCTGTTCTACTTGTGTCTTTTCTGATTATTGAAAGAATGCACAGGACTCTTCAATATATATTCACACAAGACCCACTTGTAATACCAGGCATATTATCTCATTACGTGTTATTGAAATTGTGCAAGCCACTCTTCATCTCTTGTCAGCCCTGCAATATGGTAAGTGGGTACCGTGTGAGTGATGAAGCACTCTGATAAATTCTCTGTATACACGCTTCAGACAACAAAATATTATATATATCCTGGCATCTGCAGGAAAATGGATTTCTTAATCAGATGCTATCTAACCTGGAGGTCCAAAAGGAACAATATTTTTTGCTTTAGTTTGATCATGTTTAAAACATTTGTTACCATTACAGGGGATGAAAATCTAAATTCAGAATAAATATCTATCCCAGTAAAAACCCATCAGCACCCCTCCACAGGCAATGAGCCAATGTAATTCACTTACCACCTAGGGGCAGGCCTGGATTCTCTGGGTATGCAAGCCCACAACATCCTTCAGTCTTTGATGTCACTCCATGATCCTTTCCGAAGAATGGATGATGGCACCCACTTGTTGGCTCCAGTTCCCCTTCAAATTTGGGAGGGTTTTTCTGACAAGTATAACATACTATCCTCTTTAACTCTCCTTTTCTATGCTTATAATGCTTTTCAAAACATAGTATCATCACAAACATAGTGTCATCACACGAGGTTCTTATTATCTAATTATATAAGGCTTTTCTTTTTCAGAACCTATTACTAGTCCTTTGGCTGTGTCCCAATTATCAGCATAATTCTTAACTACATCTTTCTCTTCAGGCTCTCCTCTACCTCGTCTTCCTATTCTTCCTTTTCCTTCTGTTTCTTCTTCTCCTCCTTCTCACTATCTAGTTCTTCCAATACCCTTAGTGTTCTTAGTACCTCATATTGGTTAATTTATCTTTTCCTTTTTCAGTCAGAATATGGCCATAGATCAGTCGTAATACAGCTGACTTCCAACTCAAGTGTTGACCCTCTATCCATGAGCTACCATCAGAAAACCATGCTAACTCTTTTTTTTTTTCATCCTCTAGTAATTGGCCAAAGGTGGGTTCCCATTCACTTGTGGGATTAGGTAAATCAGAAGGATTAATGGCATGACTTAAAATCACAGTCACTATTCATGTATGCAATGGATATCTCATATAGTTACCTCTGTGTCATGGTCCATATTTTTCTCTTCCCATTTAATGAGGAAAAGCCTTTGTTTTAATTTTTATTTTTTTAAGTTCAGGGGTACATGTGCAGGCTTGTTACATAGATAAACTTGTGTCGTGGGGGTTTGTTGTACAGATTATTTCATTACTCAGGTATCAAGCCTAGTATCTATTAGTTATTGTTCCTGATCCTCTCCCTGAACACCTGCCACCTTTTGATAGGTCCCAGTGTGTGTTGTCCATGTGTTCTTATCATTTTGCTCCCACTTACAGAGCTTTATCTGATTTATAAAATTAATTTATAAATTAATTTTAAATTGTATTTTGTTTTCTGTTCTTCAACAGTTTGCTAAGGATAATGACCTCCAGCTCCATCAATATTCCTACAAAGGACATGATCTCATTCTTCTTTATAACTGCATAGTATTCCATGGTGTGTATGTACCACATTTTCTTTATCTAGTCTATCACTGCTGAGCCTTTAGGTTGATTCCACGTCTTTGCTATTGTGAATAGTGCTGCAATGAACATACATGTGCACGTGTCTTTAAAATAGAATGATTTACCTTACTTTGGGTATATTTACATTCCTTTGCCTACTTTGTAATGGGTTGTCCATTTTTTTTCTTGTAAATTTGTTTAAGTTCCTTATAGATGCTGAATTTTAGTCCTCTGTTAGATACATAGTTTGCAAAAATTTCCCATTTTGTAGGTGGTCTGTTCACTCTGTTGGTAGTTTTCTTTGCTGTGCAGAAGCTGCTTGTTTTAATTAGATCCCATTTGTCAATTTCTGCTTTTGTTGCAATTGCTTTTGGCATGTCGATCATGAAATCTTTGCCCATTCCTATGTCCAGAATGGTATTGTCTAGTTTGTCTTCCAGGGTTTTAATAGTTTTGGGTTTTATATTTAAGTCTTGAATCCATCTCGTGTTGATTTTTGTATATGGTATAAGGAAGGGGTCCAGTTTTAGTCTTCTGCATATGGCTAGTCAGTTCTCCCAGCACCATTTATTAAATACAGAAACCTATCCCCATTGCTTATTTTTGTCAAGTTTGTCAAAGATCAGATAGTTGTAGGTGTGCAGGCTTATTTCTGAGTTCTCTGTCCTGTACCATGGGAAAAAAAAAACAAAACTTTTTTATTGCTCTATTAGTCTGTTCTCACACTGCTAATAAAGACATACCCGAAATAGGGTAATTTATAAAGGAAAGAGGTTTAACAGACTCGCATTTCCACATGGCTGGGGATGCCTGACAATCATGGTAGAGGGCGAAGAGGAAGCAAGACATGTCTTACATAGTTGCAGGCAAGAGAACATGTGCAGGGGAACTCTCATTTATAAAACCATCAGAACTTATGAGATTTATTCGCTGTCACAAAAAAAGCATGGGAAAGACCTGCCCGCATGATTCAATTACCTCCCACCAGGTCCCTTCCAGTACATGTGGGAATTATGGGAGCTACAATTCAAAATGAGATTTGGAAAGTGACAGAGCTAGACTGTATCAATTGTCCTCAATATGTAAAGTTTCAAAAAAAATTATGCTTATGTAGTAAATGCAATTTCAGTCCATAATAAGCCAAAACTACCTCTTGAAGAGACTATAACTGGTAGACGTCTTAGGCATCTTAATAGTTTAAAATCCCAGTGGTCATTGACAGGTGATACATGCCAGTGAGCAGTGAGTGCCAACACTGTTAATACCATCTGAGCATGGGTATTTTAAGCTCTCAATGTGCTTGAGTGAGCAATGACTTTTCAGAGTTCCAATAAAGACTTGCTATTCAGAACACTATGTAATTCAGTTTTTTCTGTGTGACTTTATAAATAGCGGCTAGCAGAATCCTTAAATGTGGGAAATCTTAGTATGGCAGCTAAACTCTTATTTGAAGTTTTGACCTAGAAAGTAAAACAATTTAATTTTGGTTGTTTTGATGGAATGTCACTAGTGGCTTCAGTCAAGCTATTCTTAGGAATTTCTTCTTTGTGCTGACACTTGTAGCTTTTCATTTTTTACAAGGATTCTTCATTTACCCCCAATGATAGTTATATAATTATACAGAACAGTTGTTCAGTTTTAGATTGATTTTAGATCCGAACATTATATCACATATTGATTATATCATCAATGTAATGAATGATGGTGCTTTTCAATTGCACCGAATCTAAGTCTTCTCACTAAACTATACACTAAGCAAGAAATTCTCAATATCCTTGTGAAATAATAGTAAACGTGGTGTTCATCCTACTTAATGGAAATTGGTGCTGACTTTTCTCCAAAATAGTAATTGTAAAGAAAGAATTAGCTGAATAGATCACTTTCTTTAGGTTGTTCTATGGCTTGAATTATTAACTCCCATCTGGTACAGCAGACGCTATTGAAGGCACCACTTTGTAGAAGCCTACATAATACACTGTTAACCTCCAAAACCCACCAGTTTTCTTCCAGTTTTCATATGAGAATACTAAACACAGACTTTGTAGACACTAGTTCAACTGCACTTCATATATCTGCAATTAGGACTGAAATCTCTTGCTAAT
This sequence comes from Macaca nemestrina, assembly GCF_043159975.1. Lineage (NCBI taxonomy): Eukaryota > Metazoa > Chordata > Mammalia > Primates > Cercopithecidae > Macaca > Macaca nemestrina. The sequence continues at coordinate 126,722,647 of NC_092135.1, read as the reverse complement.
CCCAGATGTTTCAAATTAACCAGTTGAGTTCCTTTAGGTAGTTCTCATCTAGCATATGCAATTAAAAACCGGACCAAAAACCAATTTACCCACATTCATTTTCATAACAGCTTGGATAAGGAAAGAAATCTCATGCAAACGTTACATCCATGCAAATAATATATTCAGCAAGTGGTGGCACAACTGTCACACATAACTTCTTTTCACAAATTTTCATATAGGCTCATAACTTTGCATTTAATTTTTTTGCAGTAATAATGCTATAATTCCATGACATAATCATATTGATATTTATTTTTTATTAAATGGTTTATTCGTAATAGTACCTTGTGCACCATTGTTTAACAAATACAGCGAAGTTCTTTCATCAGCTCTAAACAATTTAACCCCCACAAATGCGAAGGTCCTAAGTTCCCAGTGGGGGATTTTGCCAATACCTTTGTCATGGCCCCTCAGAACTGAAGCCTTTTTTTCACTTTATACCACCTGGTTTTAAAGGAATTGTGGATTTATTTGCGCATTTCCTTCAGATTTCTTTGATTAATTAAGGCTAGGATAAATTGGGTTGCTATGCCATAGCTCTTTTAATGCCTGAGGAGTTCGCCCAGTCTGGGGCAGTGGTCCATCAATGGCCTTGGAAGGCAGCCTATTCATATTCTCCATTTTCAGTGTCTTTATTAACCATCTAAAGACTTCACTTTACCTAATATATTATTTACCTTTCAAATATGTTATTTCTTCTCTTCCGAATAACTTGAGTCACATGGGTCAGTCCTGCACTGAACTGCAGTTTAGTAACTGCAGTTACTGGCAATACCATGACATACTCCTTCATGTAATGTTTCCCTTTTATAACAAGGTTACATATGAAGCTCACAGCGTATGAGAGGAGTTCCCTTTATTACAGCAATATTAACCAATTCATCGTGGCTTATAGTCTCAACATATTAACATCCTCAGTGGAATATTCCATTTTGAAACCAAAATGGAATAGGACGAGGAAAATTTCTATTCGTGCTTAAGAATGCTTGAATTTCTTCTTTAATCCAGATTAACAAATTAGGGGTAAGATTATGGGAATTTGCATACACAAGCATAATAGTAACCATACCAACTGAGAGTCTTGTAGATTCAATTGTTGTGTATCAAGTTCTTGAATTCATCAAGGCTATGATCATTTGGAACCAAATGTTGTGTCCTACCCATTGTGTCCAGAGACAATAAAATTGCAAACTTTGTTACTATATAAAAGCTATTGCCTTTAAGGTCCCTTTGGGTGCTACTTGTATTTGCCCAGGAAATTAGTCAATTTCCTGATATCTCCTAGTTTCAGTAGTTTCCTGCTTGGAAATTTACACTTCTACAATTATTTCAGAATGATGGGTTAAGTAAGTGCTTGCCACCTTTCTACCTTTCATTGGGTTCATTTCTCTATTCCTAGACTTGCAGTAATCAGCTGCAACTTTATTTTGCACTTCTAATTTCTCTGGATGTGGTTTTATATTTACTATCTTGTTCCTTATCCATTTAGCTATCCCCCTGGCTCTGGATCTATTACCTCTAAATTCAATTGAAAAATCTTTACAGTGAATGATCTCAGAGCTTGTTTAATCTCAGACTGGGGCTGGCTCAGCAGTCAGCTTTGTAACCAAAGATTTTTCATTCTCCTTTTCTCCTCTTCTTTCCTCCTGAGCAAAGCTGTAGTCATTTCACTTGAATTAGGGGGAACTTTCAATGTCAACTCTATCAATTATGACTTTCTGGATTATTAAAAAGACTCATACGACTTCACAAAGTATACTTAAATAAAGCTTTATTAAAGGTAAAGGATGATCAGCAGGAGAAAGCAATCACAATCAATCCTTAGGGAAGTCCAAGGCATCTGGGTACAGCTTCCAAATGTCTTCCTTAGTCACACAGAATATGCTTTGACAATGAATAGTGAGACACGGCACACACAAAAATGCCTGGGTCTCAGGAAAGCAAGTTTCATCCAGGGAGAGGTTTTACACCTTCTGGGTCATGTAGCCAAAACAAGGCTACATGATCAAGTTCAGTAACAGACATTGTGATTACATACATAACAGAAAGCAAACACAAACTATTAATCTGTATATTTCCTATAAGCAAGACTGAACAGCTTGTACATGCCTGGACAGAGGAGAAGTTCAGAACCTAGTGTGAAAACACAGTCACTCTGTGGCTCCACGTGTATCCTGGAGATAAACATAGGATAGAAAGAGACGAGCTGAGATTAACAATGTAGTTACACGCTAGCTTCGTGACCAATGGCACATTTTCTAAGTTTGTTATGATTTAATTATTATATATATAAATTAATAAAAATAATATCTAAAATAATAGTATCATGTTACACTTAAGCGCAATATAGCATGCAAATGCCAAATTTAATGTCTGTCAAATAGTAAGCTAATTTTAGAAATAGAAACAGTGCTGCAATACATATTGTGTATTTGCCATGATCAAAGCAGTATCTTAGGCTGACGATGTCACACACCATAATTTGTCCCAGTGACTCATCAAAGCTCATAATGGAAATCAATCTGTGAGTAAAATCAGAAAGGAAATATACAAGTGTAGCAAAATTCATCTATCTGTTCTCTCCAACTCATTCCTTTTCCCTTCCTTTTTTCTCCTAATTTTATTTTCATTCATTTGCTGAATTTAATTTAATTTCCTATGTACACAGAACTCAGCTTGCCATAGAACTGGAACTCTGTAGAGGGGAAAAAATGTGGTTATATCAGCTCTCTGTTAAAAACAAGAGAATTAGATAAAAATATAAATACATAGTTTTTATTAAGAAATAAGAGACACTGATGCCTGCTTTCAAAAGGTAATCAGATTTAATTTTGTATGATGTACGTGGGCAGCGATAATTTCTAGCACCCATCCCATTCATTTGTTTATTAATCATGATTTGTGTTGAATTATATGCATGACCAACTAGCATTGGCTATAAAATAATGTATGAGTCCTGTCCCTGCTGCTTCTCCCATCTGTCAGATGGGGCCATTACCCTCCCTTATTGGTGTGCACTTATATTTAGGGGGAAATCTTGCAAAAAGAGTGGCTTGGCTGACTTTGTGGTTAATCCCTTCAAGTAAAATAGGAATGAACTGGGCTGGTGCTTTTTCTATGCCCAGCGCTGATGTGTGCCAAGCATAGCAGACCAGGTACACATATGCAATATAATCAAGTTAAAACTGTACTGGATTCAAACATTTAGAGCAATTTTATTGAAAAAGTTATTTCTCTGAACCCCTTTTATCAAATGAAACTTTACGTGGAACCTCTACATGTAAAATATACACAGATGGAAATGCTTCTACATGTAAAGTATACACAGATGGAAATGCTCTTTTTAACTTGGGAGGATGACTTGAGTATTGATTGCTCAAAGTCCAACCTTATTCAGGGCTTTAGTTTAGAAAACTTAACTACAGCTACTCTGTGGGGTCATATTCTCAAAGAAAAAAATATGTAATAATAATAATAACGACATATGACCTTAATTCCTATTCCATAATATCAGAATCACAGAACTGGAAGGAAACTTACCAGTCATAGTCTCGAGGTCACAAACTCACACATCTTTAGCATCACAGGTGTAATATAAACACATCCCATTGTGACATGGCAGGTAGTGGAGAAATCTGAGTCCTAATTGGTGAGAATACTCCCTGACTGAAACCATCCCAATTCATTTTTGTTGGCACACAAACCAAACGTCTGTGTCCCTTATCTAGTGGCCAGTGTGACACCAGATTTTGCTCTATCACTACATTTGAGGACCAGGAAATTGAAATCTGGAAAGATTAAGTCGTATGTTTAACATCTCTCATTTCTAAGGCCACATCCAACTCATCATCTCATGACTAGAGAAAGGAATCTCAAACTATTTGTGAAGAATAATTATTTGAAAAACATATTTTATATGTTTGAAAATTATTTTCCAATTTTAATCAGTTGTAGATTCAGACTTTGTAAAATAAAGGAAAAATAAATTAATTTTAAATTGAAATAATAAAATATTTACAATATGGAAGCCCCAATTTGAAAAAAAAAATTATTTAAGCCAATGCATATAAAATCTCTGCAAATGATTTTGGAAGTTCCTAAATGCTTACTGTTATTGCACTTACCTCCTTAGTGTACTGGAAGAAATAAACAAACACTGGTGCAGGTCTATGGGCCACACTTTAAGTAGCACTGCTACAGGGACTCTGGGTTTAATCATGGGGTTAATTTAGGATTCCTATGAAGGTCTTTGCCTTTGCTTGTCTAGGAGAGCACACAATCAACTATGTCTTTTAAATAATGATCACTGACCTTCATTTTTATCTGGAAGTCCCTGTGGTGGTACCATGGCTGCATTATGAACAAATTTTGTAAGAAAGTCAGCCATAGGCTTCTATTTTTAGAACAGTTATAAATAGCCAACAGATACAAGGTAGACTGGGATATATCCTGTCCCTTGGAAAAAACTGCAAAAATCAGAATGCAGAAACATTTAATTGGGGCTTCGTTCCTGTGTTTTCTTTTCTTTATATCTGGAAACAAGTTCAGCTGAGTCAAAGGTTCTTGCTTAATTAGCTGGTATATAGACAGAGTAGAATCATAACTCAGTGGATTTTCAAAAGCACCAGGTAACCTAATAGCAGTTCGTCTCTTAAGAGCAAAACATTTATTAGTCCCTGTTCGTGCATTTAGAGTTAATTTGGGAACATTCTTTATGGTTATCCGGAAATTACATTATTAAAGTGAAGTAAACCCTTCCCACCTAAATCTTTAGGATTCTCCTGACTTAGAATTTAGTCATTTTAAAATCTCAGTTTTTGTATCTAATGAAATGTTGATTCATGGAAAGGCTTGCAATTTTTTTTTTTTTTTTTTTTTTCCAGACAGAGTCTCACTCTCATCCAGGCTGGAGTGCAGTGGCACAATCTTGGCTCATTGCAACCTCCACCTCCCGGGTTCAGGGTTCAGGGTTCAAGCAATTCTCCTGCCTCAGCCTCCCAAGTAGCTGGAATTTCAGGTGCCCACAACCACACCAGGCTAATTTTTGTATTTTTAGTAGAGATGGTATTTCTCCATATTGGCCAGGCTGGTCTTGAACTCCTGACTTCAAGTGAACCACCCACCTTGGTGATCCACTCACCTCAGCCTCCCAAAGTGCTGGGATTACAGGCGTGAGCCACTGTGGCTGGCTAAAAGGCTTGAATTTTTTAAGGCATGAATATTGAAAAAGAAAAAAGGGATTTGAATATTTGGCAGCTGTTCTATTTGAACAAGAATGTATTGACTTCATCTGAAAAAGTGCTGGGGGAAATAAAGTCTGAGGTTTTATTTCTGAGGCTTGGAAGAGCTATGAACTCCTATTTTTCAGAACTGGTGGTATCTATCAGGGAACCTACACCTAAAAATGTCCCTTTTCTCAAATGAGGCATTGTCTTATTTCTCACTAAGCCAGGCCCTTTATAAAGGTGTATTAAGGGGAGCAGATTGGCATCCAAACAGCATCCATAGAAATTCATTAATATGGATACAAAATATTATCTCAACTTACTAAGGAAGACAAGTATGTCAGACACTTGTTCAAAGTCATGACTATAATATGTGCTGACATCCTACTCGAAATATTACAGTTACTCTTCGTAGAGAGCAAAAATTGTGAATCTAGGCCATGTTGTGTTGGTGCTGCCAGATTCCCCAACACACTCAACTGTGGCGTGAAGACCTTGAGCCTCTAGGTCCAAGTCTTCCAGGCATTCAGCCAAACTGGCTTGAACAAAACTGCCAGACTACTGTGAATCCCACAAGTGCATAGAAATTTGAAAATAATCTTGTTGCATTAAGTTTGGCAGAGCATGCTGTATCACTTATAGGTCACCTCCACTTGACTGTCTCATTATTTGTCTCAAACTCGACACATGAAAAAACTAGGTAAGACAGAAATAATGGTTGTTCCCCTCCACACTACCTGCGTTAGGGTCTGTTTCAATATCCCTCGTGTACATCTAGTGGATATACGCCAAGGCACCCAGATACTGTGACCTGCTAGTGGCCATGTGTTTACCCCAATGCAATCTAACACCAACTCCCCTCATTTCTATCTTCTTTATTTTTGCAATACATACAATTTCTCTATGCCTTTACCTGTAGTCCTTTCTCTTATGTTTGAATTGCCGTGAAAACACATATACTGGACTCAAGACTGTCCTTACAATTAATTCTCACGTCACTGCCATATCAATTTTTTCTAAAATTTAGATTCCGATTTTGTCATATTACTTGCAAAATCCTTCACTACCACCTCCTGTAATTGGGAACTACAGGGTGAAATCAAATTCCCTTAGTAAAGAATGGGAGAACTTTCTTTAAAGGAACACTGGTTTCTGCTCCTGCCTACAGTAGAAACTCATAACAAATCTCTGTCTAATTCACTGTATGAACTCAGTCAATATCATCCTCAAATAAAAGGCCTTTGTCTTATAGGCAAAGACTAATGAATGAATAAATTTACATGACTTAAGAAAAATTAAAATCTTCAATGTATATTTTATGTACCTTTCCAATGAACTGACTAGTGAATAGTCCTGGTTACCTTGCATGAGAAGGCTTCTAAATTTCCTTTACACCCATCTTTTAATGCATTCTGTTTTCTCTGCTTAGAGTATTTGCCTTCCATGTGTTTGTCCTTCTCCTTGTCCTCTGCTTCTCATCATTCACAAGTTAGCACAGTCATCCATTTATCCAGGGGAGACCAGTCATGTCATCAAATCATGCCACTTCTTCCTGTTTGCTTATAATAACATAATTCGATAGATTCTTATTTAAGAATACTTTAAAAGCAAATGAGCCTTTTTATTGTTGTCCATTTATTTTATTTCTACAGTACAATGCAGGAAAACATATATGCATTTGTATATGTATTTTGTGCGAGTCTTTTTAAACAGTGTATTCATCCTTTCTAGATTAATTAATTCTCCCAACCAAGTCAATATCCAAATGCCCAACAGAGTTTGGTAGGAGAAACAAGCCACTACATACTTTTGTTTAACAATCCCAAGTTGCAAAGAGGCTCTCCTAAATGAGGTCAGAGACCTTCCTAAGAGAAGACAATTAACTTGACCCTGGACGAGCATTGTGAATTGTGAATGACAAGACTGTTAACAATCATGAAAGGGCTCAGGAGTCAAGTATGTCCACCCGCCTGTACAATATTTCTTAACTCAGCTTTTCAAGCCCTGCCAGAACGTCCCTGGGCATGACAAATTCCTTCATCCCCAAATAAGTCTTGGTTGTGGCTTTGATCCCACAAACGCTTTTTTGCTTTGGGGAGTTAAATACAAAACCATTTCACTGAAATAACAGAATAATAGTTTATGCTTATATAGGTCTTATGATTTGTTGGGTGTAAGTGCTTCACATAAATTAACACTGTTCAAGAGCAAAAACTGATAAATCATAGACAAAACACAATGAAACAAAGCACAAACTAACTTTAGTCTCCATTTTCAGTGAGACTTTCAATCTTCTAGGCTATTTATGACCCTTCCCTGGAAGGCATGTTGAATAAATCACATAGATTTTTAATGTCACTCTTGGAGAATACAAAGTCCCGCAGTAACTTTTGGGCCCAAGGATAGTCTCAGCTTAGTAATTAAAATGTATATTCCTATTTTAACTTTAAAAAAATCTACTAAATTTTATTTAGGGTTAACCCTTCCCTCTATCAGCTTCATTCGGGGAAGGCCATGTTGGTGCAGATGGCACTGTCAGCTTCTTTTCTCTTCCCCACCTAGTATTCCCCTTCTCTTCCTCCTGCCTCTTCTTGCAGTTCAGCTTCTTCTTTTTTTTTTTCTTTTTTGAGACGGAATCTCGCTCTGTTGCCCAGGCTGGAGTGCAGTGGCGCGATCTTGGCTCACTGCAACCTCCGCCTCCCAGGTTCAAGTGATTCTCCTGCCTCAGCCTCCCGAGTAGTTGGGACTACAGGCATGTGCCACCACGCCCAGCTTATTTTTGTATTTTTAGTAGAGACAGGGTTCCACCATGTTGGCCAGGATGGTCTCCATCTCCAGTCCAGCTTCCTATCCATATATCTGAAACTTTCTCTGTAGCCCACAGTAGAGTAAATTTGGGATAAGAGAATGGAAGACAGGGCAGGCTGTTCTCAATTGCATGGCACAACTGTGAGCTGAAGTTGGTGCGCTCTGCTGCAGGAAGAGCTTTTGGTCAAAGTCTCCTTTAAATTCATCTCCTGGTCAGTTCTATAAAATGTACACATCTGGCTATGGGAAATACGAATCTCTGTCTTCCATTTCCGTCTTAATGCTGTTGGGAGCAGCTTCTTATCCTTTAGATTTTAGATTTTTTTTTTCTTTTTTTGAAATGGAATTTCACTCTTTTTGCCCAGGCTGGAGTGCAATGGTGCAAATGGTACAATCTTGGTTCACTGTAGCCTCCACCTCCCTGGTTCAAGAAGTTCTCCTGCCTCAGCCTCCTGAGTAGCTGGGATTAGAGGTACCCGCCACCATGCCTGGCTAATTTTTATTTTTGTTTTTATTTTTTGTATTTTTAGTAGAGATGGGGCTTCTCTATGTTGGCCAGGCTGGTCTCCAACTCCTGGCCTCAGGTGATCCGCCTGCCTCAGCCTCCGAAAGTGCTTGGATTACAGGCAAGGACCACCATACCCAGCCTCTAGATTTTAGATTTCTTAGGGCTAAGTGTTTGACAGTGTGTTCACAGGATCTCCCACAGTCCCGCAGGCAGGTGTCAGGCACGTTAAATAGTTTTCTTGAAGTCCCTCTTACCCCTCCCACTGTACCCTTGCTTTTCAAGGCATGCATGGTGGCCTAACATCTTTTCTGGACATTTATATATTAGCAACGATCTAGTTGACCTACCTAGAACCTAAAGTAATACAGTATTGTAGGAAAGAGCAGTTCAGAGCCCAAAGTTTATGGTCAGAGACCTGGATTCGAGTCCCTGTTCCATTACTTGTGAGCTAAGAGACTTTTGGCAAGTTATTTAACCTCTCTGAATCACTGGGTTTTTTTCAACAGTAAAATGTAAATAATCATAAGGCCTGTTTCATAGCAATGGTGAGAAGAATAAATTAGATAATTTGGATAACACAGCTAACACAGGACTTACCAAGTAGCATTACTACCAATTTTACTTATCAATGAAAATCATCAAACTAATTATTGCTCCCTAGTCTCGGGGATGCAGGCTGTCATCCTGAGTGTTGAACATCATATTCAGGTAGTTATTAAGCTTTCAGGTAGCTGGCAGTTTCAGGCAGCTGGCAACAGCTGTTGAAGTGAAATGCAGAGAATAAATGCTGAGACATGCATCTGGGTACCGTAAGACCTATTGCCTACTCCACCCTGAAATAGCCACATTTCTACAATTTTTTTCTGACCTAAAGAGGAAATACAAGGGGACTTTCTTTCCCTAAATGTTGACTCCAAAATCATTCAAAGACAGGCGAAACTTGACACCTCCAGAGAGAAAATAGACAGGTATTCTCTGAATCTCTTTTTGTTTTCCAAAGTCTATACCTGTAGCAGTTCAATTTAAAAGTCTGCATTCCTAGACAATATATCATATAATTACATTTTCTGTGATCTATGGTAATACATTTTTTTCCCCCATGGAGTCTGTATAGATCTATACAGAGTATGCTCCTTCGTGGTACACCTAATAACGATTTCCTTTAATCCATTATTAGGCAGGATTCAGAAATTTAGCTTTGACTGCGGCGATTTCTTATTTTATCTCAGTAAGGCTTTTCTTTTATTTTCTTGCATTTCTATTAACCTCCTATCTTTTTTTTAATGTTGTTTTTGAACTAGTGGTGCTGTGGCTGACTGCAGAAGACTGCATTTGGTACCAGCACTAATTTAATGTTCTGGATCTCTTAAAAAGTGAAAGCTTGCCTTGCAGTCTAAACAGTGCAGAGGACTGTGAGAAATAAACTAGCTTGATGAGCTCAAGTCCTTCATGGGAGATATATGGTTGCCTTGTCCTTCAACCACCCTAATTTGATCTTCAGAGACTAGTTTGACGTATTGACTGCTATGGTCCCAGGAAGGCCAATGGATCGATGATTTTGCCCCAAAAAGTCCTAGCAGTAAGGACTATGAAAGTCCTCAAACAGCACGAGTTAAATATAGGTTTATCGCCAACTTTATATACAATAAAATATTCCCAATTTTATTTCTAGAGAATAGCATCAGGAGATGATCACATCCCTCTAAGGTTTGTGTAAGACAGAAAAAGAAAGTAAAGAATAAAAATCTGAGACTTACCCCTAAACTAAACTAATAACTATCTATTATTAGAAATATTGCCTTTCTGACTTGCTAATTACAAATGAAGTTGACTTGAATATCAAATAAAATAAATAATTTGCTATTAGAGATCCTTTTGCTTTGTGGGGAGCATATAGCTCACAATTTTCAATCATAAAATCATAATGCTGTGCACTTTTGGGAAAACTTCAGATTGTTTTTCTACTTTCCAACTCCCAAAGTGAACATTCATCATTGTATGGGAACTGCTATTCATTCTGTGAAATTTATGACACCTTTTAGGAAACATCAAGATACTTAAGATGCATGAACAACTACAGATAAAATATAATCTATATGATGGCTGATTCAACACTCAATAAATATTTCTGGATAGCTACTACATTTCAAAACCTTAACTATGTTTTAGAGATATACGAGGAAAGATGTATTCTCTACCTGCCAAGAAATTCTTACTATTTTTAGAGAAATAACAAAACAAAGGTTTTCATGTAGTCATCGTTCATTACAAAAATGATACACACGTTTTATTACTATTATACTTTATGTATTTATTTTCTTCATGAGATTGAAAGATTAAAAAGGCAATAACTGATTCTTATTAGTTCTATATCTGCCTATCTACACATATGTATATTGTAGCACCCAACCCCCACCCACTGTGTTTTTGCTTTCTACACATTCAGTTATCGACAGTCAAATGGGGTCCAAAACTATTAAATGGAAATTCCAGAAGCAAACAATTCATAAAGTTAAATTGCTTGCCTTTCTGAGTCTCATGATATAATCTTTAACCCTCCCACTCCATTCCACCTGGGACATGAATCATTTCTGTGGCCAGTGTATCTACACTGTACGTGCTACCTGTCAGTTACCAGTTAGTCCCTTAGTAGCCTTCTTGGTTTTCTGATCAACGGTTTCTCAGTGTATCCCAGTGTTTGTGTTCAACTAGCCCTTATTTTACTTTTATTACAGCATATTGTTATAATTGATATATCTCATTATTATTGCTGTTAATCTGTTTGTGTCTAATGTATAAATTAAACTTTACCATAAATATGTATGTATAGGAAAAAATGTAGTATACATAGGGTTCGTACTATCTGAGGTTTCAGGCATCCACTGGGGATCCTGGAATATATAAAGGAGCATTACTGTACATGTAGGCCTATGTCAAATTATTCATGTCAAATTAAAATGAAATCAAAAAAGTTTTAAATGACCTTTTGAAAATTATTCGTAAGGCCAGAATAGTAAAACTACTGTGTTCCTAATTTGTTGGTTAGTGATACATTTCTAGAGGCTAAACCTTGACTATATATAATGTTAATTCAGCTTCTTTGAGAAAAATAATATGATTAAAAGCTCAAAAACATTTTCCATAGGGTAACAAAATTATTCCAAAATGAGTTAGCTATAATAATTTCTATGAATAGCTCATTATGAAAATATTTAACAGTTCATTTAAAAACATGTCCAGAATTCTTGAGCTATGTAATAAATATATCCATTTGCAATTATTGGCATAGGTAAAGATTCATTCTGAGGCAGCCGGTCATGATGGGAAGAACAGTTGTTCTGGAGCCATGGTGCTCTGGGTTCAATGCAAGCTGTTAGGCCTTAGACAATTTACTCAACCTCTCTCTGCCTATACTTTCACAATTAGAATATGGATATTATATTAGTATCTAACTCCATGCAGTTATTATGAAGACTAAACGAGCCAGTTTATGTACAGTGCTTAAAGGTACACCAGACATGCAGCAAATGCTCATTGTATTAGCTGTGATTATTATCATCACTAGTAATAGAAGTGAAAGCAGTGGTAGAAGAAAAGTAATGGTGCTAGTATTAGGAGTAATAGCATTAGCAGATGGAACAACATTCACAGTTGTAGGGTACAATTGGGAAGAAAAGAGATGATTCTGTATCTTCACTTTTTGTGTGTAATTTTCAATGTCCACATGGATAGACCAATGAAAATGAGCTAATGTTGCCTTACAAGAGAATCCTATTTCATTTATAGGAATGCCTTATGATATGGTTTGGCTCTATGTCCCCACACAAATCTCATCTTGTAGCTCCCATAATTTCCATGTGTTGTGGGAGGGACCCAGTGGAAGATGAATGAATTACGGGGGCAGGTCTTTCCCATGCTGTTCTTATGATAATGAATGGGTCTCACAAGATATGATGGTTTTAAAAACGAGTGTTTCTCTGCACACGTTCTCTCTCTTTGCCTGCCGCCATCTACGTAAGATGTGACTTGCTCCTCCTTGCCTTCCAACATAATTATGAGGCCTCCCCAGCCACGTGTAACTGTGGGTCCAATTAAACCTCTTTCTTTTGTAAATTTCCCAGTCTCAGGTATGTCTTTATCAGCAGTGTGAAAATTGACTAATTCAGTACATTGGTACCAGTATAGTAGGGTGCTGCTGTCGATACCCACAAATGTGGAAGCAACTTTGGAACTGGGTAACAGGCAGGGATTGAAACAGTTTGGAGAGCTCAGAAGAAGACAAGACAATGTGCAAAAGTTTAGAAATTCTAGATACTTGTTGAATAGCTTTGCTCAAAATGCCAATTAGTGATATGGACAACAATGTTCAGGCTGAGTTGGTCTCAGATGGAAATGAGGAACTTATTGGGAACCAGAACAAAGGTGACTCTTACTATGTTTTAGCAAAGAGACTGGTGTTATTTTGCCCCTGCCCTAGAGATCTGTGAAACTTTGAACTTGACAGAGATGATTTAGAGTAACTAGCAGAAGAAACTTCTAAGGAGCAAAGCATTCAAAGGTGACTTGGGTGCTGTTAAAGGCATTCAGTTTTAAAAAGGAAACAGAGCATAAAAGTTTGGAAAATTTGCAGCCTGATAATGTGATAGAACAGAAAATTCAATTTGCTGAGGGGAAATTCAAGCCAGCTGTGGAAATTTGCATAAGTAACGAGGAGGTGAATGTTAATCACCAAGACAATGGGGAAAATGTCTCCAGGGCATGTCAGAGACCTTTGCGGTAGACCCTCCCATCACAGGCCTGACGTTTTAGGAGGAAAAAGTGGTTTCATGGGCCAGGCCCAGGGTCCCTGTGCTGTGGGCAGCCTAGGAACTTGGTGCCCTCCATCCCAGCTTCCCCAGCCATGGCTGCAAGGGCCAACATAGAGCTTGAGCCATGGTTTCAGAAGGTGTAAGCCCCAAGCCTTGGCAGCTTCCATGTGGTATAGAGCCTGCAAGTGCACAGAAGTCAACAACTGAGATTTGGGAACCTTCGCCTAGATTTCAGAAGATGTATGGAAATGCCTGGATGCAAAGGCAGAAGTTTGCTGTAGGGATGGGGTCTTCATGGAGAACCTCTGCTAGGTCAGTGCAGAAAGGAAATGTGGAGTGGGAGCCCCCACACAGAGTCCCTACTGGGGCACCACCTAGTGGAACTGTGAGAAGAGGGCCTCCATCCTCCAGACCCCAGAATGGTAGATCCACTGACAGCTTGCACCATGCACTTGCAAAAGCTGCAGACACTCAACACCAGCCCATGAAGGCAGCTAGGAGAGAGGCTGTACCCTGCAAAGAAACAGTGGCAAAGCTGCCCAAGACCATGGGAGCCCACCTTTTGCATCAGTGTGCACTGGATGTGAGACATGGAGTCAAAGGAGATCATTTGGAGTTTTAAGATTTGACTGTCCCTCCAGATTTTGGACTTGCTTGGGGCCTGTAGCCAATTTGTATTGACCAGTTTCTCCCATTTGGAATGGCTGTATTCAACCCAATGCCTGACCCTTCATTGTATCTAGGGAGTAACTAACTTGCTTTTGATTTTACAGGCTCATAGGAAGAAGGGACTTGCCTTGTCTTGGATAAGACTTTGGACTGTGGACTTTTGAGTTAATGCTGAAATGAGTTGAGACTTTGGGGGACTGTTGGGAATGAATAATTGGTTTTGAAATGTAAAGATATGAGATTTGGGAGGAGCCAGGGGCAGAATGATATGATTTGGCTGTGTCCCCACAGAAATCTCATCTTGTAGCTCACATAATTCCCATGTATTGTGAGAGGGACCCAGTGGGAGATTATGGAATCACGGGGGTGGGTCTTTCCGTGCTGTTCTCATGATAGTGAATGGGTCACATGAGATCTGATTGTTTTACAAACTGGAGTTTCTCTGCACAAGCTCTCTCTCTTTGCCTGCCGCCATCCACGTAAGATGTGACTTTGTCCCGTTTGCCTTCCTCCATGATTATGAGGCCTCCAAAGCCACATGGAACTGTGAGTCCAGTTAAACCTCTTTCTTTTGTAAATTGCACAGTCTCGGTATGTCTTTATCAACAGTGTGAAAAGGACTAACGTACCTTACTTATAACTTTTTAAATGAGGCGACTTTGGTAATTTATGAAAAATGAGCTTCTCTGATATCCAAATATTGATTTTCAATTATTTGAAAGCACAGTGGCTGTGCTATTTTGCTAGGTCCAGCAGGACAATGATTATCTCATGAAAGATAATTCTTAATTCTATTGTCAGAAACAGGGTGTGAGACTGGATTCCATCCTAAATGGCAAATCACATTTTTCTATCTCACAGATGTTTACCTCTACTCTGAACAAAAGGCTTAGTTTTGTTTGCAATTACAATCACTGAACTGAAGCTTAAAATATAGTAGAAATGCTTTAAAATATAACTATTAACATCTGAAAGCCAAACAGTCAAATGATGATATTTTCCATGTCATTACTTTGGTGTCAGGAAAACCCAGATGAACTCCAGTATGAGAGCATGACTTTTAATATAACAGTACATTTCAGGAAATTGATAGATATTAACTACTAGATTTAGTTTTCAAGGGAGAGATTGTGTCATTGAATTTAATGGTAATGGAGAAGGGAGATATATTTTTGACATGTTTTCTATAACTCCCAGACTAGCCACTTTTGAGTCTCTGAAATAATAAAAAAAAAATAGTAATTTGCTTTAAGGTATAATTCCTATTAGAAGTTGAAATTGGTCTCTATTATTATACTATAGATTGCTTAAACACTTGTCTTCATTGCCAGAAAATGAGCCCTTCAAATTAAGGATCATGTCTTCATCAATATTGATGTTGCAAAAGGTATGGTTTCCTTAATCCCTCCAGCAAGGAAGTTTATTTCATGGAGAAACACATGAGCAAATGATGCAATTAAAACATGGAACATGGCCGGGCGCGGTGGCTCAAGCCTGTAATCCCAGCACTTTGGGAGGCCAAGACGGGCGGATCACAAGGTCAGGAGATCGAGACCATCCTGGCTAACACGGTGAAACCCCATCTCTACTAAAAAATACAAAAAACTAGCCGGGCGAAGTGGCGGGCGCCTGTGGTCCCAGCTACTCGGGAGGCTGAGGCAGGAGAATGGCGTAAACCCGGGAGGCAGAGCTTGCAGTGAGCTGAGATCCGGCCACTGCACTCCAGCCTGGGCGACAGAGCCAGACTCAGTCTCAAAAAAAAAAAAAAAAAAAAAAAAATGGAACATTACCAGTCTTTCTTCTGCCATGTTATGCCATCTCTCTGTCTTCCTAAGCAAAGTGAAGTGGAAACCTTGATTGTGATCTTAACAACCATAACTGCTTAACAGTTTGATCTCCTGGGCTCAGTAGAGAGTGAAAAGAGTTTCTGAAATCCATATTGTGCATGTCTCTAAATATCCTTTCTGTCAAATCTTTCCTCAAAAGCTAAGCACATACCTGGTTGTCTTTGAGCTACAATACCTACATACTTCTCTGGGGTTCTTGTAGTACTTACCATAAAGCCAGATTGCTGAAGAGATTGCAGAATCAACAACAATGAAAAGGGAGTTATTTCAACATGGTCCAGCAGCTTGCAAAAAAAATTGGAGAAAAACTCCTTATTCTTTCATGAAAATATCAAGCCAGCTCCAAGAAGCAATAGCATGTTCTCAAGCTGTAGAATTTTGTGTTTATTGTCTTCCTGCCAGTCATTTTGTTTCGACATCCCACATTTTTCTAGGCAGAACAATATGAGAATATGAAAGACATACTTTTCCAATTTGCACACCACAGAACTCTCAAAGGTCATGAACCTGCAGGATTTCAAGACAGGGATCCCAAGGAATATTGGCAGACAAATAACACACTGACTCTAACACAATTGAGTTGAATAATAATAACTGAAAAATTCCTCATTCACATTCAAAATAAAATTAATTTCATAATTTTAGAATTAAAAATAATCAAGCGTTACTTGAAGGTTTACCTGTCTCTCACCTGATTAGGAAGGTATAATATATTTACCTGAGATGGGGTAATGTGAGAGAAAGAAATTGGCCATGGGTCCCGTAAATGCAGCCGTATTATCTGCAGCAAAAAAAGAGATAACTAACTTAAAGCTGATCAAGCCATGAGTGAAGAATATGCATTGATTTTTAGCATAAAGATTAGAATAAAATATTGACAAACTGGAATTTATGTGGTTTCGAGCTGTCCATGTGGAGATGGAGAGGAAAATGCCAAATGACAATTGATGGTGGAAGTGGGAAGACTTAGCTTAGAGATAAAAGATTTTGGAGGAACATAGCTTTGTTCTTAAATATGTGATGAAAGGATCAGACTTGTTCAAATGGTCCCAAAAGGAGGAAGCAGAGCCAATGTGAAGTTGATTTTGTCTCATCAGTGGAAGGTTGAATGTTTCAATCTACATTAATGGTAGATTGGTATAATAATGGAAGGAACTTTCTTGGTAGTGGATTAATTGTGAGTTCACCTACAAGCATTTCTGATGGTGTGAAAAAGTTTTAAGTGTACAATGTGCTGTTAGCTTGGTTTATCATTAATCAAACAGAGCTGCTTTAGAAAGTCTTGGGGGCAATATTAATGATGACACTGGGTCAACAATTGTAAATGAGACTGTCTTGGACAACTGCGGATGAATGGGCATCCTGCCCATGAGGTCTCATTCAACTCTGCTTTTCTGTGAGAATGTTGCCAGGGAGTTTCTCTTACAGACCTTCCTGATTTTCTAATAAAAAGGTTAGCAAATGTGATCTGGTCTCTTAAGAAAGTGAGCAGTGAGAAAGACAAACTTAAACATATAGATAAGCAGTAAGTTTTCATTTTTGTCAACCTTCCTAACTCTGTATTACCTGAACTCCTCCCTGCCACCCTTTTCCTATTTTAACTTCTCAGATCTGTACACTTGCTGTTCAAATCCCTACCCCTACACACACACACACACACACACACACACACACACACACACACACACAGAGCAGTGTGGCATCCGCAGCCAACTTTCTGGTTTTTATTTTTTATTGTTTAATTTTATCTCTATGTGACAAGATATCACACAAACACAGACAGAACTTGCTGGACACTTCTCTTCATCCCAAAGCATCTCATGTTCAAATTCCTATTATTCTAATTTAACTGATTAAATAAACTATGAATTAGAAGCAAAATTATGCACCTTATACAGCTGATAAGTATCTCTATCAACTGTCTATTTTTCTCTCTCTTAATCTTTTAAGGGTTTCTAGCACCTGAAAATGATGCTTCCTCTCACCCTAATACAATTCCAATAGTTTGCATTTCAGCATGCTATCTAGTGGTGGTTCAGTCTACAACAAAATGGGGATAGAAAACCTGTCAACTCGCCAGGATAGAGAAGATAACTGGGGGATAGTTAGGGACCAATACCAAATAAGTGGACAGTCTGCATCAAAGAAACTGGCAGGAAGTTGCTAGAACTTTGCTCTAGGGAACAGAGATCTGGGGATGGGTCCCCGAGAAGCCAGATCACTGAGCATAGAACTGAGCCAAGAAAAAAAACGCAGAACTCAGCCACTAGAGTTAGAATTCCAACTGGAATGCAATCCTTAAAAACAAAGCAAGAGTCTAGACAGTTGAGCTGCCAACAAAACAAATCAAAAACAAAAACAGAGTTGGACAGGTAACAAAGTGAACACAAAGCTAGTGAGGAGAACTTGTCCTAGGAATGCCTGTGACATCATTCCTGAGGTCAGGGCTGTGGCCGTGTCTGGAGTAGGCCGCTGCTGAGTTTGGAAGTTCAGTGTCCCCAGGTTCTAGGATGAAGCAATGCAGAAGAAGGGAGATAGTGAGTCAACGTGGGGCATTGACTAGTCTTGTCTCTTGGCTTCCCAATGCCTGGAATCTAGGAACCTGTTTCAGAAGTTTGAAGATGCTTTCTGTCTTTCCCAAAAAAATTAAATTCTTTTTAAAATTTAAAAATATTTAAAAGATTAATAAAAATGGTATTTATTCATTGTGTAAAATGTGATGATTTGACATACGTGTACATTATGCACTGATTACCACAGTCCAATTAATTAATACTACCATCATCTTTCATCATTGCCATTTAGTGTATGTGTAGTGAGGAAACTTAAAATATGCTCTTTTATTATATTTCAAGTGAATAATATGGTATTATTAATTACAAGAACCATGCTGTACATTAGAGCCTCAGGACTTTTTTTTTTTTTTTTTTTTTTTTTTGAGACGGAGTCTTGCTCTGTCGCCCAGGCTGGAGTGCAGTGGCGCAATCTCGGCTCACTGCAAGCTCCACCTCCCGGGTTCATGCCATTCTCCTGCCTCAGCCTCCCGAGTAGCTGGGACTACAGGCGCCCGTTACCACGCCCGGCTAGTTTTTTGTAGTTTTTAGTAGAGACGGGGTTTCACCATGTTAGCCAGGATGGTCTCGATCTCCTGACCTCGTGATCCGCCCGTCTCGGCCTCCCAAAGTGCTGGGATTACAGGCTTGAGCCACCGCGCCCGGCCAGGACTTATTAATCTAATAACTGAAAGTGTATGTCTTATGACCAGCATCTTCCTGTTTCCCAGAACCCCTAGCCCCTAGTAACAATCATTCTATTCTCTGCTTCTATGAGTTTGACATTTTAGATTCCACATATAAATGAGATTACATAGAATTTCTCTTTCTGCGTGTGGCTCATTTCACGTATCATAATGTCTTCCAGGTTCATCCATGTTGTCCCAAATGCCAGCATTTTCTTCTCTTTTTAAGGATGAATAGTATACCATGTGTGTGCATGTGTGTGTGTGTGTGCACTGCCACATTTTCTTTATCTGTTTATCCATTGACACTTAGTTTTTTTCCATATTTTTGTTATTGTGCATAATGCTGCCGTAAACATGGGAATGCAGATATCTCTTCAAGGTTCTGATTTCATTCCTTTGTATATATACTTAGAAGTGGGATTGCTGGATCATATGTTAGTTCTGTTTTAATCTTCTGAGGACTCTCTATACTGTTTTCCAATACAGCTGTCTCAGTGTACATTCCCACCAACAGTGTGCAAGGATTCTTCACTTATCTCCATACCCTCACAGCTTTTATCACTTGTCTTTTTGTGGAAATGCTTTCTTCATATTTGCACAGCCCTACAAATGTTCAGTATTTAAAATTGATGAGGAACTCACCGAACAATGACTCATTTAAAACAATCAAAAAGTAATTTTTTTGATAATAAGAGAGCAACCAAAACAAATGAAGAAATAATATTTTAAAGACAACAATACATGTATTTTTTCTTCAGCAGACTTCAGATAACACATCCTCCTTCGGCTCCAGCTCCAAATATTAATTGTCAATAACATCAGGAAAGCAAGTCACACAGAAAGGTATGATGACTTTTTTCATCCTAAAGTTTTTAATATTGCTATTTGCCTCCATCTTGCACTGCTTATTTCTGCTTTTCCCACTATTCATTTACAATAGGAATCTGAGTTTTCTGCCTGTCCTGGGCCAGTTTTGCCCTTTTGCTCTTTAAGCAACAGAGGGCCTCCAATGCAGGCAAATCGAAATACCATAAATATTTTGCCACTCTGTTGTCCATAAGATCCGATCAGCACAGATATGGCAACAGAGTCTTTTTACATCTCTGCTTCTTGCAAGCTTTCTTTGACTTAAAACATACCTTTCAAGTATAGGAAACATATGAGAATGTAGAGAATGTCTATCTGTCAAACTGTGGTAGGTAGACTCATGGCTAGCTATGATTTATTGTGTCTACTATTTGACACTTGCCAGATTTTCCATGTGATCTTTACGGCAACCCTAGGACGTAACTGTTATATCCTCTTTCTACAGCTGAGGAAACTGAGAACTGTCCAGCAGTTAGTTTGCAGCTGAGTTTGGACTTGAAGCCTGATGCATCTATTTTTCCAAACCTGCAAATTCTTAATACCTGTTAGTTGGTGTATTTGTTTCCAGTTGGCCTAACACACATTTATTATCTCACAGTTCCGGAGGTCAGAAGTCTAAAATGTGTTTCATTCTATTAAAATCATGATGTCAACAGGGCTGTGCTCCCTCTGGATGGCTTAGGGAAGAGTCCGTACCTGGCATTTTTCCAGCCTCTGGGGGTTGCTGGCATATCTGAGCTTTCAGCTATTTCACTCCAATCTGCCACCTTCTCCATATGCCCTTCTGCTCTATATATCTATCAAGTCTGCCTCTGCCACACTCTTTTTTTTTTTTTTTTTTTTTTTTTCCGAGATGGAGTTTCGCTCTGTAGCCCAGGCTGTAATGCAGTGGCGTGATCTTGGCTCACTGTAATCTCCTTCTCCCAGGTCCTGGTTCAAGCAGTTCTCCTGCCTGAGCCTCCTGAGTAGCTTGAATTACAGGTGCATGCCACCATGCCCAGCTAATTATTATTATTTTTTTTGTAGAGACAGGGTTTCACCATGTTGGCCAGGCTGGTCTTGAGCTCCTGACCTCAAGATCCACCCACGTCAGCCTCCCAAAGTGCTGGGATTACAGGTGTGAGCCACTGCGTCTGGCCCCTCTGCCTCACTTTTATAAAAACATCTGTCATTGGATTTAAGGCCCTTCTGGGTAATCTAGGATAGACTCTTCCCATCCCACTTTGTTGCCAAGGCTGGAGGACAGTGGCATGATCACAGCTCACTGCAGCCTCCACCTCCCAGGCTCAAGTAATCCCCCCGTGCCCTCAGCCTCCTGAGTATCTGGGACCACAGGCACGTGCCACCATGCCTATTTTTTGTAGAGATGGGGTTTCACCATGTTGCCCAGGCTGGTCCCAAACTCCTGGGCTCAAGCCATGTGCTGGCCTCGGCCTCCCAAACTGCTGGAATGACAGGCCTGAGCCACTATGCTTAGCCTCAAAATTCATAATGTATCATATAATTTGTCACGTAAGGAAGCATTCCCAGGTTTCATAGATTAGAGCATAGACATATCTTTCTAGGGGGTTACAATTCAGCCCACTACGGTCGGTAATTCAATAGGATGTTTAAGTGTATAAAGTTTTATTAAGAAGGTAAGCCTCGTGTGAAGTGTTCTTAGCATAATAAAGAAGGAGAAGGAGAAGAAAGAGGGGAGGAGAGGAGATTAAGATGGTCAGAAGGAGACCCGGCACATGTGCACAGAAGTGACACCACATGAGAACATGTGAGAAGGTGGTGACCTGAGCGCAAAGAAGCAAGGCCTCAGGAGAAACCAAACAGCCAACACTTTCATCCTGGACTTCCAGCCTCCAGAACTGCGAGAGAATACATTTCTGTTGCTTGAGGTACTCGTCAATCAATCAATCTATCAATACGGTCTTAAAAATTTTCCTGCTACCTGTCTTCACCACTTTAAAAAATGATACATATTTTGTCACATAAGGCAGCATTAACAGATTTGGAATATAAAGGGCAATTTTTTGTTGATGTCCCTGGAAGTCCCCACCATGTTAGTAGTAAGATCTCCATCAGTGGGACCGACACAAATCACGTCCAGTGTCAGACACATAGGTGCCCCGTGGACAGCTGTGCATTCCCCAAAGACCTCGATTGTGACCCTTGCTAAATCCCTGTCTTCCCATGGGTGTGTTCTGCCTTTTATTTTGTTGGGACTTGGAAGAAATGTGAAGTATTCCTCCTCCTCTATTACAACCACTTTTCCAGATTTTGTGTTTTGAGTTCTAGATGCCTTATTTCAAGAGAGTAACAAATCTCCTGTTGGCGTGCCAGAAGTAGTTGCCAGGCACTAGAGCTGTGGCCCCCATCCAGAATACTTTATTAAAATGCATTGGCTGTAAAAAGTGGAGGTGATTTAATCCAGAGAGAAGAGGGGCTTGGGAAGGTTTCCCACAACATGATGAGACAGGAGGTGCTAAGCTATAAGTGTGAGCATGTGTCTAAGTGTGAATTTGTATGTACATTTCACCAGTATAAAGCAAAGGACGGTGTTTCTGGGACTGGCCTCATAGGCAAGGAATCTGTGAAGCTGTTAAAGCTATAGGTTTCTAAGCTTTTACCCAAACATATCAAATCTGAGTCTTTGAGAGTAAGTTCTAGGACTCTTGCTGGTTAACAATTTTGTGAGATATCAGAGCAAACTTTGACACATGCTGCCCTGGTGAACAATGGGATGAGAAGGATCAGATCATGAGCTTGAAGGTGTTTGTATTTGGAAGCCCAGGCTGTGGGGAGCAGAATCAACCAATAATGTGGGAATCAGGTTCCTCTTTACTAGGGGCTTGTTATTTTCAAGGGAGCAAATCTTTTCTTCTGTTTTAGGTAACTTGATTTATACTGGAAGTTGATCAAATATAGATAACAAAACTTAAATATTGAGAGAAGATTTCTGGCCCAGTGAAGCTAGTCTTCTGTATCATGAGAGTCCTAATCCTTCTGCACTCTTCTTTCTCTTCCCTCCCAGGGCAGGTACTTCTTTTCCACTGGTCTGCAGGCTTAGGTCACTGCACTTTGGGATCTGACTTTATACTGCCGGAAACAAAGGGTACTATTGACAAACTTGGCCTTAATATTGTGAAAGAAAAATAAACCTTGGGGCCCCAAAATCACGAAGCTAAAGGGAAAAGTCAAACTGGGAGCTTCTTAGGGCCATTCTGCCTCTCATTCTATTCGGTCATCCTTCTGCTCACAGATAAATGCATATCTGGTTGCCTCCTTCGGAAAGGTTAATCAGAAACTCAGAAGAACGCAACAATTTGTCTCTCACCTACCTGTGACCTGTCCCTGCTTGAGTTATCCCACTTTTCCAGATGGAACCAATGTACATCTTCCATATATTGATTTATGTCTCATGTCTCCTTAAAATGTATAAAACCCACCTGTGCCCCAACCACCTTGGGCACATGTCATCAGGACCACCTGAGGCTGTGTCACAGATGCGTGTCCTCAACACTGGCAAAATAAACTTTGTAAATTAACTGAGACCTGTCTCGGATATTCGGGTTCATGATATTATGATCATGGCACGCTGGGGACCATGAACACATTTGTTTCACTGCTAGGCTGGCTCAACTTTGACTTCCGTGGACACCAGATTTCTTCATATTCCTTAAATGGTGGACGATCCACTGATCTGGGTTACAGAGCTTCTTCCTGATAGAGACGCAGATGTCATTGCACATTCTTAGTCATCAGATAAAGTGCTCATTATGCCATTCTGCTACTTACAAGCTGTGTACTGCAGGGCAAGTTACCCAGTCCGTCCAACCTTCCTTCCTGAAAAAGCGATTATATAACATCATGGTGAAGAGTGAAAGAATTAATGCATATAAAGTGTTTATTATAAAAGCTGGCAAATACAAGTGTTCAATAAACATCAGGTATTATTTTCATTGTTGTCATTATTATTCATTTGCCTGAGGTAGCAAGCAGTGACGCTGAGCTGGTTTGTTTTCTGTCTGATTCTAATGCCTGAGTTCTTTACGCTCACTCTACAAGAAGGGAGAGACGGGGCTGCCCCTTCCCTTCCAACTAAACTCGGATGATGGTGGATGTCTGTTCGTAACACAGTCAGCGTCAGGTGCATGAAGGGCTGTTTGGTGTGATAATAGATTCTTAACTCTACAATGTGGGAGGAGGCATTGCCTATAGTTGCTGTAGATTAACAGGAATCTTACATGCCCAGCTTTAAATATCTACCATTATTTTCGTCTTCCTTGTTTACTGTAGCCTAAGTTAGGCATTTTATCCAGTAAAGAGCTGGTGGTTACCATTTAACTCATGCCATCTATCTTCTTTAGAGAAGAAAAGGAAAAAAGGTGGTACTATTAAAATGCTTCTAACCAAAATGTCCTTCAATTTGATGTTCCCTTAGGAAAAAAAAAATGGCTAAAATCTTTCCAGGAAATATGTAGTGAGAAAAAACAAAAAACAAAAAACAAACAAACAAACAGCGCGATGTGTTTATTATACTCCAATCCTAGGGGAAATGTTGAAACCCATTCTAAATTGAGCAATGATTCTGCAATGCTTTACAAATGCTTCTGGAGCGGGAAAATCTACAGAAATGCCTTTCAATAAACAATGAGGATAGCTATTTTAAAAATTCTATATTAAGCAGCCTATTAATGTTTCATTGTAGCAATCTTTTTCCAAGGCAATTGACTCTTCAAAATATCTCATGATGAAGAAACGTCTTTTATTTTAGTAAAGAAAAAAATTAATGTCTACCCAACTGATAACTAGTTCCAAAAATTATCAGAGGGAAAAATAACCATAATAATTTCTCCCCTGCCAAAACCATTTGAAGGAAAAAGATAATGTGCTTAATGCCTCTAGCGTTTCAAATAGATGAAAGCTTATAACTTATTTCCTCCACATAAGAAGCATGTCCTATGAGACGTAGAAGGATCTGGACTGTATCCCTCTGCTATTCAACACTTCTCTCTTTGTTGCTCCATTAAGGAAGGACTGGGCACTCCTTGGTAGGGACATGTCTTTATCCTATGAGGAAACATGGCCTTCCCTCTTTGTCCTCCAGAAAACAATATCCGGACATTTTGGTAGAAACTTTGTCAAAGTTTACCAATCCAGGATGGATCAATAAAGATATGCCATGTAGATCCAGAACATGCAGAGAGCAAAAGTCCATGAAGGAAAGTTCAACACTAATCTCATTTCTTTGTGTTCCTAGACCAGCCTCAGACTTCAGCTGCTCTTGTGAGCCTGGGACTCACTCAAAGTGGTGGGACTTTCTTGGTGTTTCTGTCCTCTCTCCACTCCCACCAAACTGTGCCTTTGCTCTGGGACAAGCTGGAGGCAGGAGAAAGTGTGCAGCTTTCCCTCAGCTTTCTATCATGGATAACGTGTCCAAGGAGGTTTCTTGGTCTCCCTCATGTGTAGTTGACCTTGTCATCTACCCTCTCTTACAAAGCAGTGAATCTTTTTCTGGGCTTTGGAAGCGGGAGCATTTTCTGTCCCTCTCGCAGTGGCTCATGACTTTTGCTGGCAAGAGAGAAGGGTCTGGGGAAGTAGGCAGGGGCTCTGTCATTTCCCCCAGCAGCAGCTTTTGACAGCCCAAGGAGAAGCAAGAGTGCTCTTT
The DNA here is from genome assembly GCF_043159975.1 of Macaca nemestrina. Classification (NCBI taxonomy): domain Eukaryota; kingdom Metazoa; phylum Chordata; class Mammalia; order Primates; family Cercopithecidae; genus Macaca; species Macaca nemestrina. Next base: position 126,696,970 of record NC_092135.1, on the reverse strand, counting down.
ATTTTTAAACAGCTTTATTAAACAAACTTCACATATGTGACATGTACAATTTGATATGTTTGACATATGTATACACCTGTAAAAGTATCACCACAATCAAGATAATGAGTGAATCCACCACCTTCATGTTCCCTCGTGATGTTTCTCTCACCCTTCCCTATCTCCCTTCCCATGCAACCAAAGATCTGCATCTGTCAATATAGATTAGTTTGTACTTTTAGAATTTTTGTATGCATGGAATCATGCAATATTTACTCTTGTATGTATGTACATGTAGGTTTTCTGGCTTCTTTTACTCAGTGTAATTATTTTGAGATTTATTCATGTTGCATGCATCAATGTTTCATCCATGTTTATTGTTTAGTAGTATATCACTGTATGGATATACCACAATTTGTTCACTCATTCTTCTCTTGGTGGAAATTTGGGTTGCTTCCAGTTTTAGGCTATTAAACATAAAGCTTATGTGAGCATACACATCTCAATTTAAATAACAGAGGGAAGCTCTTTGAAAAAGTAAATAATATTTATTTGTGACTACAGCATTGCAATGGGAATACATATGTTATAGTAAATTATGTGTGTATTCAGGGAAATAAAGAAAGACAGAGTTCTTTTAAAGGAAAAAAGCTAGTAGGATTACATAATTGTTTTTGAAATAATTATCCTTAACTACAAGGATTAATAAGAAGGGTGACACTAGTCCCAGGTTAGACGGGCAGTTGCTGGGCAAATGTCTTTGCAATTTTTTTTTTCTTTTTGTAAGGTTGCAATGACCTTTGTACAAGATTGTGGTTTTTATAATCTTTTTCTTTATCAGGCATACAAACATGAGAACTCCCTCTTCATAGCCTTCGCTGGCTCTATTTGTCAGGATTTTCCTGACATTAGTGGCTTGATTTTGATTCTCACAAACTGTACATATATGCAAGTCTTTTCATGCCTGCAAGCTTTCTTTCTCTTGGGTAAATACTGAGGAGTGGTATGATTAAGTCATATAATAGGAATATGCTAACATTTTTATAAACTCCAAAAATATTTTCCCTGAGGTTGTAACATTTTACCTTTCCACCAGCATTGTATCAGTTTTATTTCTTTCCTATCTTTACCAACACTTTGTATGAAGAAAATCTCTGTAACTAGGGTTAAACAATGAGTTCTTAGATATAATACCAAAAGGGTCATCCAACAAATTGAGCTGTATCAAATTAAAATTTCTTCTTTTTAAAAAACACTGGTTAGAAAATGAAAAGCCATAGGCTGAGCTAATATTTGCAGAACACATATTTGATAAGATCTTTTCAACAGATACATTTTTTAACTATCAAAACTCAAAATAATAAGAAAACGATCATTAAAAATTGGATATAAAATCTGAAGACACTTTACCAAAGAAGACATTTAGAAAACCAATAAGTGCAAGTTACACAAATTAAAACCACATGACATGTCACCACACATGTATTAGAATGGCTAAAGTGAAAAACTGGTCTGTATTATTTGTTTTTAACTTTGTAATTTTAAGATAATTATAAATAAACATGCAGTTACAAGAAAAAAAAACAAAAGAATTCCCTGTACCAGGGGTTCCCAACCCGTGGGCCGTGGACTGGTACTGATCTACAGCCTGTTAGGAACCTGGCTGCCCAGGAGGAGGTGAGCGGCCGGTGAGTGAGCATTACTGCCTGAACCCCGCCTCCTGTCAGATCAGTGGTGGCATCAGAGTCTCATAGGTGTGTAAACCCTATTGTGAACTCTGCATGTGAAGGGTCTAGGTTGTGTGATCCTTCTGATCATCTAATGCCTGATCTGAGGCAGAAGTTTCATCATGAAACCACCCCCTCAAGCCCCTGGTCCATGGAAAAATTGTCTTCCACAAAACTGGTCCCTGATGCCAAAAAGGTTGGGAACTGCTGCCCTATACCATTCATCCAGTTTTCCCCAATGGTAACATCTTGCAAAACTATAGTACAGGCTGGGTGCGGTGGCTCACGCCTGTATCCAACACTTTGGGAGGCCAAGGTGGGCGGATCACTTGAGGTCAGGAGTTCAAGACCAGCCTGGCCGATATGGTGAAACCCTGTCTCTACCTAAAATACAAAAATTATCTGGGCATGGTGGCAGGCACCTTCAGTCCCAGCTACTCGGGAGGCTGAGGCAGGAGAATCGCTTGAACCCAGGAGGAAGAGGTTGCAGTGAGCCAAGATCACGCCATTGCACTCCGGCACAAGTGTCATAGCGAGACTCCGTCTCAAAAAAAAAAAAAGAAAAAAAAACCCCATAAAACAAAACAACAACAACAATATAGTACAATATCATAATCAGGAATTTGACATTGATACAATCCATAGACTTTCTTCAGGTTTCACCAGTTTTCATACATTCCTCTGCATATGTATTTGGTTCTGTGCAGTTTTAGCATGTGTATAGGTTCATGTGAACACCACTTCAGTCAGGGACCAAAACAGCTCCCTCAGCAGACCTCACCTGCTACCCTTCTATGACCACAGCCACTTATTGGGAACCACTAATCTGTTCTCCGTCTATAATTTTTTATGTTGTCATTTGTATTCTTTTTAAAATCCCTGTTTTTCTCTTCCCGTGATCACACCGCAGCCGCCACAATCCCTTGAACTTTGGTTCAGGTTCTCAGCCCTACTAAAGCTGCTAATAGAGTCACAGAGAAAGCTCTTGAGAATCTTTCCTTTGGAGAAATTGCCAGTGAAAATTTAGCAATGCATGGGAAGTGAGATCCAACCTGACAACTTTGCTATTAATAAGCAGACTTGTTTCAAACGCACAAGTCAAAAGACTATCAAAACTAAACATCTGAAACCATGTCTTATTAAATATACTTAGCTGAATTCAATACAATTATTGAATAGAATTAAATAGCATGCAAACCTGGAGAAACATTATTCCTGCAGTATCTCACTTTCCTAAGCTCCCGCTTCAATGTCTCCTCCCTGGACAGACACTTGCCTGCATGCCGCTTTATGACCACCTCTGGTTTATTCTCTTCTTTAAAGCTGTTGCCACATACTCTTTTGTGTCATTTCATTCCCAAACAATTGACTGATTCTCTTTTTTGGCTGACCCTACATGCAAGAAGTTTGGCGCTTTTCTACCTACACCTTATCTTCTTTTTGTTAAATAGGGCACCAAATGCTGAAGAGGCATTTTCTCCTGCTTTTAGATACTTTGGGTTTATAAGCAAGAAGTTGTTTGCTTGGTGTCTCCATTTATATCACTTAGGATGTGGGATAATGATGTTTTTATATCCTGATGCAAATAGCTCGTCATCACTTGAGTTCTGAAGGCTGTGTCTTCATAAATCCAACACTAGAGGTTTCTGCTCAGAAAACTAGGTCACTCCATAACATCTACAATGTGCCTCACTTTACAGTATAGTCTTACCCACTCTTACAACTGGGATGCACATATATTTATTTCATAAGAAATGAAAACATCAGTCAGTGATGTACTTTCTACTTGGCTGAGAATCAGCAACCTCTCACCACCAATTTTTATACTGATTTGCACACTTTTAAGTAAAACCTCTATCCATATGTGAGGAAAAGTAATAATTAAAAGCTAATCTCAAATTTTATCTAATCCAGCAAACTATACAATGTGGATTAGTTTCCAAAGCAAAACTGAATTTCTAAAAAGTGCAAATTAGTAAAATGTAACGACAGTTTTCAAAAGACACCAGTGCACTGTTCCTCACTATTCTCCCTTGAAAGTGAACAAATTTTCTCTATCACACTCATGGGGTAGCTTGAAAGATTAAATGAAAAACAAAAGGGAGATGAAGGAGTCTAGATGTGTCTGCAATAAATGATGCTTTATACGAAACTATGATATTTTGTGGGATTAGCAACAATTCATTTAATTGTTTCAGAAAGGACCATTGTCATTTATTACATCTGTGTTCTGTATCTATGCAAGCATCCATCTCACCTTACTTTCTAACATAGGTGATTGCATGTATGTGTATATGTATGTATACCTATATCTATCTATCTATCTATCTATCTATCTATCTATCTACAGAGATTTAAGGAATTGGCTCACATGATGATTGTATTTGTCCAGGTTCTCTAGAGGGACAGAACTAATAGGATAGATGTACAGATGAAAGGGACTTTATTAAGGAGGATTGACTCACACAATCACAAGGTGGAGTTCCACAATAGGCCATCTGCAAGCTGAGGAACAAGGAAGTCAGTCCCAAAACCTCAAAAGTAGGGGAAAGCTGAGAGTGTAGCCTTTAGTCTGAAAGCCTGAGAGCTACTCTTGGTGTAAATCCAAGAGTCCAAAAGCTGAAGATGTTCAAATGCAGGAAGCATCCAGCATGAGAGAAAGATGAAGAGCAGAAGACTCAGCAAGTCTGCTCTTTCCACTCTATCCTGCCTGCTTTATTCTAGCAGCGCTGGCAGCTGATTAGATGGTGCCTACCCAGATTGAGGGTGGGTGTGCCTTTCCCAGTTCACTGACTCAAGTGTTAATCTCCTTTGGCAACACCCTCACAGACACACCCAGGAACAATACTTTGCATCCTTCAATCCAACCAAGTTGACACTTAATATTAACCATCACAATAACAAAAGAATTGGCTAACATTTACACATATTATATATGTATTTATACATATATAAATGTATATATTAGTATATATATTTGTATGTGTATAGATACATTTATATAAATGCATATGTATATGTATGTCTTGGTGAGTCCAAAATCTGATGGGGGAAGCTGGTAGGCTGGGTATTCGGGAAAAAAGTTACAGTTTGAGTCTAAAGGCAGCCTGTTGTAGAACCAAGGAGAGAGCCAATGTTGCAGACGAAGTCCAAAGGGCATCTGCAGGCAGAACTCCCTCTTGCTCAGGAGAAGTCAGGTTTTCGTTCTAGTCAGACCTTTAACTGATCGGACGAGTCCCATCTACATTACAGAGGGCAATCTGCTTTACTCCAAGTCCACAGATTTGAATGTAAAGTGGATCTCATCCAAAACACCTTTGCAGAAACACCTGTAATAATGGTTGACCAGATGTCTGGGCACCATGGCCCAGCCATGGTAAACATAAAATTAATTATCACACTGATCATTATATTCTCCTTAATGGTTACATGTTTCAAAGTCACTGGTCCAATGAAACAATGATGGAGAGTAAGCTAGCTTGAAGACTTTTGGAAGAGCTTACTTGATTCTGGATGCCACTGGCCACATATTCTCACCCAACTATTCATCTGTATCCTGGCAACTCTATGGTGCCTGTTATCTCTAGGCTGGCTAATGTCACCTTAAATTCAAGCCTATAAATATCAAGAGGGAGACTCAAAATTCTCTACAACCCAACTATACTTTCCAGGATATTTGCTACTATAATCTGTTTCTAGACACAGAACTCTTCTGACACCAAATGTGGTAGGAACTGTTGTTATTTCCATAGCAACCAATTCTCCAACACCAACTGGGCATCCTGCAATTCAATTCTGACGCTATATATCTGGAGTTAATGTCAGGTCCCACAAGTGAAGGGCTCAGCCCCACAGGACTGCTCCCGCTTCAGATTCCAATCACAAGGCCAGGGCTTCCTGTACTTCTGACCAACTGGGTATGAATCGAGGGTTCCCAGATCTTTTTCTTAGGTTTGATAATGTCCTAAAATGGCTCACAGAACTCAGAAAAACCATTTACTATTACTGGTTTGCTCAGTATAGTAACTCAGAAACAGCCAAATAAGTGAGATGACAGGATAAGGTATATGGGAAGGGGTGTGGAGCTTCCGTGCCCTCTCTGGGCGAACCCCTCTCCCAGCACTTAGATGTCTTCACCAACCCAGAAGGTTCCTGAACTCCATTGCTGAGGGCTTGTATGAAGGCTCCATGTTATAAGCATGATTCATTAAATCACTGACCATTGGTGATGTACTCAATCTCCAGTCACTCTCCCCTTCCTGGAGGTCAAGGGTAGTGCTGAAAGTTCCAATCCTCTAAACATGCCTAGGTCTTTCTCACAGCCAGCCCCCATCCTGAAGCTACCTAGGTGGCCCAGCTACCAGTCATCTCATTAGCACACAAAAGACACTCTCATGACTCCAGAGATGCCAAGGGTCTTAGATGCTCTTGCGTCAGGAATCTAGGGAGTAAGACTAAATATTATAACAAATGATGCTTCTATCACCCCATCCCTCAGAGAATTACAAGGATTCAAGGAGCTTTGTGCCAGGAACCTAGGACAAATAACAAATTTATATTTATCATTATGTCATGATTTCACATTTGCCTAAGTACTCTCTGAAGGAACCGTTTCATGCCTTCTGTCTTGCCCTTTGTCATATCCACCGATGATCATTTCCCCCTAAACTGAAACTATTAACCGAAATATCCCACAACTTCCAGCCCCCTCAAACTACATACATACCCACAATGGAACTCATTATTTCCCCTCTTAAAAGCCTAAATCCATTATCCATAGAACATAAATCCAAAAACATTTTTTACAACAAAAATCAGAGCAAATCACTTCTCTGCTTAAAATACTCCAGTGACTTTCCATGCTCTAAAAATAAAATTTGAATATGGATTTTCAAATTTGACAAGAGTAAACCTTTGCTTGCCTTTCTGTCCTCCTCTCCCACCACACTGCCCCTCAACAACTATATCCCAGCCCTGTGGGTTCTGTTTGGTTTCCTTCCACATGCCAAGTGCCTTGCCAGCTCAGAAACTTGGAACAGCTTTTCATTGTGCCTGGCTAGCTCTTCCCTTCCTTGATACGACTGGCTCTGGGCTCTGTTCTTTTATTTTTTATTTAGAAACAGAGTCTCACTCTGTCACCCAGGCTGGGGTGCAGTTGCTCGATTTTGGCTCACTGCAACCTCTGCCTCCTGGGTTCAAGCAATTCTCTTGTCCACTGTTCAAGCAATTCTCCTATCTCTGCCTGCCAAGTAGCTGGAATTACAGGCATGCGCCACCACACCCGGCTAATTTTTGTATTTTTGGTAGAGACCGGTTTCACGATGTTGGCCAGGCTCGTCTCGAACTCCTGACCTCAGGTGATCCGCCTGTATCGGCCTCCCAAAGTGCTGGGATTATAGGTGTGAGCCACCACACCTGGCAGGCTCTGTTCTACTGTTTAGATCTCAGCTTAAATTGAACTTCCTCAAATAGGCCCTTCCTAACTACTCACCCTCAAGCAGATTCCTGGCCATTTTTCTTGCTGTATCTTTCACAACTGAATGTTGTAACCAGTGTTGTGTCAAACTATATGGGAACCTGGGCCAAAAGGGAAAATCAGTACTGTGACCCTGTCTTTATTACAAATTTTGATATTTTGTTCATCATGGATTTTTTTGCATTAATTTCAATTGTTCTTAAATACTGCATTAACACATTATTTACCTTAATTACTGAGTTTCTTACCATCTCCTTAAATTTTGTGTCCCAGGTAAGTGACTCACTTGCTTCACCTGAGACCTGGCCCTGTTGGTAACCCAGGCTTCTCTTTACTGTTAGACCAGTATGATGATTTTCAATCTGCAAATCCAGTCTAACCTGTAAGATTGTGCAGAATGCTGTCAAATATCACAGGGGTGACAGGGATGATCGTCCATGACTTAAAACTGTAAGAGATAATAGATGTGACAGGCAGAGGCAGAATAAGATGGGAAAGGTGGGTATCTGGGGTGGGAAGAAGAAGTATCCCTTGCAACCAAAGTGGGAGCTGAAACCAAATGCATAAGGATTAGGTCATCGGGGGAGCTGTGTGAGAAATAAATCAAAATGGCATTCTCTCCGTTTTCAGGGAAGTACAGAAATGACTCTCTGAAGTGGGTGGGCCCCATGTGACACACGGATAGCCACACAGGTTGGTCAGGTTGATGATGCCTGTGGCAGAACAGTGCACATTATATTCAGAGGAGACAATGAGTCATGCATCTCAAAGATCTGTTAGTGCAGGCTCTTTAGAAATGCATTAGACAAATATTAACACTCAAGACTGTAGAGTTCCTTTAGCTGATTTGATCATTATGTTTAAATCCTTTAAAGACAATATACATCCTTATTGCCTATACTTGAGCAGGCCATGCCTTCTACTCTACCCTTGATATTCCACTATCATAACGTTAAAGAAACAAGGAAGATTATTTTTAGGCTCCAGGTAACTAAACAATAAGAAAACTGAAATTTAACGTATGGGGAAGAAATCAAATTAATGAGAAAATCTTGGCCACACTGATAACAATGGAAAAAACGAAATAGGTAATAGTGACTGTGGTGGTTAATTAATACTGCATCTGGCTGAAGTAACCTCATTCTCAGTTAAAAGGATGATGTCCTTTGGAGGAAGAAGGGATGAGAGCAAGTGATGTTTACATACTTTATTACGGGTAATTATAATTATAGAAAGAATTTGAATGTTTTAAGAATTGTTTCAAAGTTAAAAAATCATAAAAGGGTAAAATAAATTTTAAAAGAGCAGATGGGGAACAAAAACAAAGGCATTTTAGAATAGTGATAGTGATCTTCTTTAGAATGACACAGATAAAAGGAGAATACTGAGTGCTAAGTATGCATCAGAGGAAGAATCACTGGAGAGGAGGAGGGGCCAGGCACCAAGGTTAGTTAGAGGAGATGAAAGGAGCTAGTCAGCATCTTCAAGTCAATCAGAAACCAGGGCAGAAAAAAATGATATAAGAAAGAAAACAAAACAAAACATGTGGAAATGTGCAGTGGTCTTCATTAGTTTGAAAGCTTTGCTTGTCTTAAGGTTTCTGTTTTAATGTTAATGCTGGACAGCTGTACCTAAATTCCAACGAGAAGATGGTATAATGAGGCATGTTCAACTCCTACTTCCTATCATGGCCTTAAGAATGTTCTAGGATGAGAGGAAGGATGCTTTTAATTGGCTAGGGGGCTTAGAATTTTATTTTTGGTTTATGCTGCCATCACCCTGCACTGTTGGGCTGCATTAGAAAGGGAGGTGGGAAAAGGGGGAAGATTTACGTGACCTATAGTGTTCTCATAAAGTTTAACAACCAGATCTCCCTTCAGCGAAAATTTTTTAAAGTAAATAAATAAATATTATCTGATTTATAGCATTAGCCAATGTCCATGTTGTAAGCACTACTGTCATGTCCATTTCAAACTATTGACGTGTAATCAATCACCAAAAGCAGGGTTTGGAAGCAATGCATGCAATTGGCCCTCACAAACTTGTGCAAGCACATGTTTGTACTGGAGTCCATTTTAATTCTCTACATAGCACTAAATAACTCACATTGCTCTTGTTTGTGCATTTATTGCTTCTCTTATGTAAACACAATCACCAACATTGAGGTCTTAGTCACTGCAAAATGTATAACAATATTGTCACTTAATAGGTACTCAAGCATCGTTGTGTGTACATTTATTGCTAACAGCAGCACCTAACACTTATAGAAATGCTTATTAGATACAGAGAATTGCTTTAAATTTTGAACTGGATGGTATAATTTGTTCAATTATTCACTCATGGCTCACTCTTGCCTTCTTCCCGGCAGGCAGAGCACATGTCACTACCCTATTAATTGGGGACTGAGATTGATGACTTGCTTTGATGATGTAATGTTAGTGGGTGTAAATATACTTTGCCAAAGTAGGAGCTTTAAATGAATTAATGAGGTTTCTTGCTATCTCTGGGCTTCTGCCCTCAGCAAGAGAACATTGAGGCCCAGTAGTGTTTCTCTTTCAGATTGGGACTGGAATAAAAAGACATGTGATAGTGAGTCAAGCCCAACTGAGTCAAAGGGAGCCTACTTAGGACCCAGCCAGCCCACAGCCTTCCAATAATGTAAGCAAGAAATAAATGTTGTAAGCCACTTAGATTTGGGGCTCTTTGTCACCACAGCGAAAGTTGAGTAATGCCGTGACAAACACAGTACTCATTCGAACTTTGTAACAACCCTCTGATGTAGTTTTTGTTATTACCATTCACATTTCATAGACGAAACTGTTAGAAAACGAAGAGGTCAAATGACTCAGAACTTTACGTGTCTGGTAAGTGGTATAGCTGGGAATTAGACTCAAGCTGACAGGCTCCAGAATCCACTCATTTCATAACATCACATTAAATAAATATGGTTAGGAAGAGGCACTGTGCTATTTTAATTTTAGCTCAAGAACTATATTTTGATAGATATTTTCAAAAGTTAAAAATGAGGTGACCATATGTCCTATTTTGCCATGGATAGTACTGGTTTACACCTGTTTTCCCAGCATAATTATGAATAGCCTCTTCTTTATCCTCAACATGTCTCAATCTGGTAAATTATATATCCACCCTATTTAAAACCTGCTTTCTTCCACAGCAGTGTTTTTGCAATCTCCTTCCACTTCATCGCTTCTCCTCACCAATCATCAGGCTAATACATGTCGTGACAAAACAACTGAATATCTTCTTCAGGAGAGGCTGGCTCTTATGTGGTTCACCTGCCAGTGTTGTCTATGTCCCTTATGAAGAGGTTGCCTTTGGTGATAAGAACCTGGGAACAATTTCTTCTTTAGGTGAACTCTAGGGTTTTTATTACATATGGAAATCCCCATGAACACAGAAAAAGAAAAAAAAACAAAGCCCAAGATGGATCTGGTTTACAATCCTAGTACAAAGGAACATTCGTGTTCTCTCCTGTTGAGTTGGTGAATCAGTCAAATAAGCAGATGCTAAGGTACACACATTTAAGGAAATATGTACGGGCAAATGTTCCAAGGAAAAGAACATGCAAGAGATTATTATATAGCAATGTATAGCATTATTTATGTAGATAAAAGCAAATTGAGGGGCGAATAAACTTAAAAGAACCAAACACCTGCAGAAGAGAGGGGCCGGGGGCAGGGCCTCCATTCCTTAGGTACAGCTCGCCTTACGCTTAACATCAATTGTTTCTCCTTTCAAACCTCTCTAACAGATCTAAACTAGAATGTTGATGAAAAAATTACAAGACCTTTAAACCACATTCTTACTTAAAAGGATCGTCCAAATTTTATTTTTTAAAAGCCAGAATAGTATCTCATTTCACGTCTGCATTGTGTGTAATTTCACAGCACCCAGTTTCACAAGATGCCATTTATTAAGGGCAGTTAGAATAGAATTCTTAGACTGTAGCCATTTCAAACAAACTATTACAGCAGGGAGTTTTATAGTGAAAAGTGGTTTGTTTTCTGTCATTTTCTTGGCGCAATGGATATCTTTTAAAGAATTACTATATCCTCCCTTTCTTATATTCATTTTCTGTACTGTAATTATAGATATATGTATAACGATTGTCAAATACTGGTTAAACATATGGAGGTCATATTTACTGAAACCCAATATGTTCCAGAATCTGTGTTTTACTGAATCATCTCATGTCATCTTTTTAATGACCTTGTGACTAGGTCTTACATCACTCACGCTGACAGATGAGAAATAGGGACTGAGGGGGATGAAGCAACTTTCCCTGAAGTTCCAATGCTTTTAAGAGTCAAGGTCTTTCCGTCTCCAAAAGCCCTGTTTTTTCCCTTGGTTTGTGATATTCATTTTGGCTCCTGCTGTAATGTACACCGAAACCTCAGGCTGCTGAGCTAATATTGGTGGTTTTAAGAAGAAAATCTGGTGCCTTTACCTGTTAGACAAGTCACCTAGGATCCTGTTGTTTAAGGTGTTTTATTTTGTGCTTTCCGTCTACTAAAGCATACATGATGATATTCACATAGGTGGTGTTCATGGATTTTCATATTACACTCTGAGGAACAAACAAGATGAATGTGTGTTACGGAAAAGAAGTCATTGCTGTCTCTATTAGTTTCTCTTTGAATTTCTTCTCAGCTTGCTCTCTCTCAATGCACTGTGGTTGCCATTCCTAGTGTTTTGTTAATCTGCATGTCTTCCGCATCTTTTGTAATTTTCTCATTTTATTCTTGATATGGATCATTTGTGCCTTCTCATTTTTTTTCTTACTTGACCATTGTTTCTAGAGAGTTACCAGTTATATGGTCTTTAAAAATTTGCTTTTATCTTTGTCCACCCTGTGTAATATATGCCGGTTTTCCATTTTATTAATATAGTGTCTATTTTTTTCTTTGGGCTTATTTTACTCTTCTTTTTTAAGTGTCTCAACACAGATTTCCAGCCTTTCTTCTTGCTCTGTCTACTGCTTTAGCTGCTTCCCACACATTTTGATATATTATATTTCCAATTTTTTTCTGATTTTCTTTGTGACTGCTTTGGCCCCTGGCCTGAATTTTTTTCTAAGCATATAGGGATTTTTTTAGTTTGTTTCTTATTTCTAGTAATTTAGTGAAATAAGAAGACATATGCTCTATTATTTTAGTTATTTAAAAATTTTGACACTTATCCTTAAGGCCTAGCATATGGTTAATTTTTGTAAATGTTCCAGAAGTGCTTGGGGGAAAAAAAGTATATTATGTACTTATAACATGCAGTGTTTTATAGTCCAGTATGTTCATTTGGTTACATTTGTTAATTGTATTATTAAAATCTTATAAATTCTTACTATTAACTTTGTCTGTTTCTTCTATCCATTACTGATAACTTAGGTTATGATTTCCCCCTATGATTTGGGTTTGCTTATTCCTCCTTTTGGCTTTGTCATTTTTATAGTTCTTATATTTAAGGTCACGTTAATAACTATGTACAGATTTAGAATGTTTATTCTTCTTCATAAATTTTATTATTATCATAAAGTAATCTTAATCATCTGAATAATAATTCATCTGTCCTTTAGATCTTTTGGTCTGAGGTAGGAAAATCACCTCCCTAATACCCAGTATTACTTGTATGATATCGTCTCCTGACATTTTATTTTAAAATTTTCCACAGGTTTTAGGTGTGTCTTTTATAAACTGCCTACAGACGTTTCCCCCTCTCACTCAGCATGAAAATCCATGCCTTTTAATTAGACCAGTTCCATTCCTCTCAATATAATTATTGTTCTTTTTGAGTTTCAAATCAACCCTCGCATTTCCTGCATTTTATTGTTCATACCTGGTTTTATCCTTTTAATCATTATACTAGAAATTGTAACATTCTTAATTAACTTGTCAAAACTATTGTTTTCTGCACCTTTTGACCCTCTGTCTGAAATAATTTTGTTTCTGCCCGAAATATATCCTTTGTAATTTATTTTAATAACAACAGAACAGCTCTATTAGGTGTGGTTCATATTTGATGATAATTTTTCATAAGTTTTTGTTCATTTGAAAGCTTCCTTATTTTGTCTTATTTAAAAAAAATAAACTTTACTGCGTATATAACCATACATCATAAATTCTCTTTCTCACCACTTTAAAGCCACAGTGTCATTGTAGTTACTGAGAAGGTAGCTAACAGTTCTGCTGTTGTTCCTTGTAATGTGTCTTTTCTCTCCAGCTACTTTTATTTTATTTTATTTTATTTTATTTTATTTTATTTATTTATTTTATTTTATTTTTTTTTCTGAGACGGAGTCTCGCTCTGTCGCCGGGGCTGGAGCGCAGTGGCCGGATCTCAGCTCACTGCAAGCTCCGCCTCCCGGGTTCCCACCATTCTCCTGCCTCAGCCTCCTGTGTAGCTGGGACTACAGGCGCCGCCACCTCGCCCGGCTAGTTTTTTGTATTTTTTTAGTAGAGACGGGGTTTCACCGTGTTAGCCAGGATGGTCTCGATCTCCTGACCTCGTGATCCGCCCTTCTCGGCCTCCCAAAGTGCTGGGATTACAGGCTTGAGCCACCGCGCCCGGCCTCCAGCTACTTTTAAAATTGCTTTCTTTATGTTTGATTTTCTGCAGTTTTACTATAATGTGTGAATTTTTAATTTATCTTGCTTGAAATCTGCTAGTTTCCTTGCATTGTGAATTGGTCACTTCTAACAGTTGTGAAAATTCTCACCCATTATTTCTTCAACTATTGCCTCTGACTCATTCTTTTTCTCCTTCCTTGCTAGATTTCTGATTTAAAATATGGTAGACCTTTTCTTTCTATCCTCTGTCTTTTAACTTCACTTTATTTATTTACTTATTTATTTTCTTTTTTAATTCTTTATGCTGCACTCTGGATAATGTCCAGTTCATTAACTTTCTCTGCAGCTGTCTCTAATTTGTTGCTAATTGCATGAATGGAGGGTTTTTAAAAAATATATTAATGATGGAAATGTTTAAACATACACAAAAGGAGAAAGGAAAAGAATCATAAAATGATCCTGATATGGTTGTAATTCACATACAATCATTATTTATATATGGCCACTATTGTTTTACTTATAGACTCCTATCCCCTTATTATGCATTGACTTTTAAATTTCAGCTATTTTTTTATTCCTGGATAGTCTGTTTCTTCTTCAAATCTATTCTGTCATCTTTTATGGCTTCATATTTTTTACTAATATTGTCAAGTTTATCAATTTTATTTTTTAAGCACAGTAAGCATAGTTTTTATAATCTATTGTGTATTCCAATATATGATGTATTATACTTCTATTATTTGTACTTCTATTTTTTGTTCATTTATTATTTCTGCTTATTATGTCATATGGTACCTATTTGTGCTGGCAAGTTAACTTAGAAAAAAAAAAAAACAAAAAAACGAGCTTGATATTTTAAGATTTAGGGTAAGGGTACATTCTTCCAAAGAGGATTTTCATTTGTTATTGCCAGGCTCTAGGGCACAACTAGTTAGGGACCACCTTAAGTAGAACTCTATGCTGAGGTTCCTTGGACCACCAAGGAAGCGCAAGCCTGCATTGCTCATGGTCTGGAACAGCTCTATTAGGTATGGTTCACCTAGGTATGGTTTATTTTGAGAGATTAGCACTTTCAGATTCCAGTTTATTTGGGGATTAAGTCTTTTACTAGACTTTCTATGTTAGGTGTGCTCTGGGCTTTGATTTGGTTCTTTTGCTCACTCCATAAGGCTATCAAAGTAAAATGTTAAGTTTACCAAAACTGTCACATTCTCTCAGGGCAGAAGTTGCTGCTCTGCTAGTTACCTCCCTGTTTTCCTCTTGATAATTTGTCCTAGTAATTCCTCACTTTCATATTTATGAAATTTAAAATATATATATTTTTTATCCTTTATGTATAGTATTTTTCAGCAGGAGGTTTGGCTAGAATACCTAATTGACCATAATCAAATTCAGAAAAGGGATATACTATTTCAGGTACTTACATAAAGGTCAACCAATTCTAACCCAAAAGCCATCCAAGTCATTTTTCTTTTTTTTCTCCTGTCTCATCTACTCTCACTCCCCAAATTACAATGTGTAATTCTAGTTTTTTAAATACTGTAATATAACATATTTTAAAATACTGTAAGATATTTATGTTTTTAAATACTGTAATATAACATATTTAAAAAGATTTAAAAAGTGTTCATTCATGTTATTTGGATTTTTTTCTCATAAAAGAAAAAAGAAAAATGTATTTTTATAAGACAGTTTTATGGTAAGAATTTTCTTTGACTTAGGTTATTTCTTGATGGAAAGCAGCAAAGTATTCAGAATGTGATGAAATATAAGTATTCAAAAAGTATTCAGCAGTATGGTTATTGATATACTTATTTCACAGTCATTGTTATATGGAACAGTTATTGCTATATTTATTTCAAAATAAAATTATTGAGTATCAATCCACATTTCCAGTAGGCATAGTACATTTTAAACTGACATTATTTAAACAATGCTTTCAGTGTCAAACTTTCTTTTAGTTTCAAATTGTAATTAATAATTAAAATTCTTTTTCAGTTCATTTTTCCTGGAACTGTTCTTATGCACACAACAGAAAGGAAAGAGTGTTGGGATTTGTTTAGTGTCTAATATGATCAATAGGTTTTATTTTGTGTCCTGACTATGATGAATTGCCTGAGGAGTCCTCTTTAAAATAATTTGTATGTTCGTGTGTAAATAATTATATAATATATTGACAAACAACTTCTAGCTACAAGAGAAGGGAAATAACCTGTGTGTTATTTTCACTATCCATGGCCTACTATATGCCAGAAAGACTGTTAGGTGCCTAACACATTAGTCCTTGGATCACACCCGCAGGTGGATACCTCCCTCACCAATCTCTGTCACACAAGTTATTTTTGCTCATGTCACACAACTGGTAAGTGATAAAATGAAATTTTATCCATTCCACACCAAAGAATGTCTCAGTTAGGGTTTGCATTCAACTGCAAGGGAGAGCCCAATTAATTTGTGAATTAAAAGATTCAGGGACATTCTTTTTCTCATATAACAGTAAATTCAGTGGTAGGAGCACAGGTTAAGAGCGGAACCCTCTTTACTTCTTTTCACTTTCTCTCACAGATCCATGGAAACTATTGAAGACCCTAACATCACATCCTCATTCTAGACAGGAAGGAAGATGGCAATTCTATACTTGTGCTTGTGTATCAATTATTGTACAGAACTGAATTATGTGGCCATACCCAGCTGGAAAAAACTCTAAGAAGGATAGTTTTTAGCTTTCCAGCCTCATGAGTTGAGATGCAGAATCCAGAAGGGGGTTAGAGAGTGGGTATGTGTGTGTGCCAACCCACATTAAATGTCGTAAGGGCTGTATCTTTTTCCCATTAAATCAAGCTACCTTAGGGATAATGCTAAATATCATAATTTAATCAAAGAACTTTCTACAGTAAAAATCAATAAAATAGCATTTTACAGCACTTCAGTGTTTACAAAATACAACAATCCATTGAGATATTTATCACCAACCCCACTGAAAGTTGAATCACGTCTTTATTTTAAATCTCATGCTAATTATACTTCAACAAACCAGCTCCCCAGTATTTATTTATAATCCTCTCATTTAGACGAAAAGACATTTGGGGCTTATAAAAAAACTCTGAGAGATATTTTATTACCTTTTCACTCATTATGTAATTAAAACTATGATTATAAACTTTATTAGCTTTTATCCCCTTTTTCACTGTCGCTTTTACATTTTGGCTCAAAGAAAATTGAAAATAAATCAAGAAAAACACACCAAATAATAAATTGATATACTGTGATGATTAATTAGAAGAAATAAGCATTAATATGACTCTAATAAACAAAATTATTACTAATGAAATTTAAGTTGATTATTTAAAAACTAAAACTTCATACATTGATTTACTTATTTAACAAATATTTACTGAGTACTTAATTTGTCCAGTTACTAAATATTGGTATGAAATGGTCATCATTAGCTTTTTTTTTTTTAATGACATTTCACTCTTGTTGTTCAGGCTGGAGTGCAATGGTATGATCTCGGCTTACTGCAACCTCAGCCTCCCTGGTTCAAGCGATTCTCCTGTCTTGGCATCCTGAGTAACTAGGATTACAGGTACGTGCCACCACACTCAGCTAATTTTTGTATTTTTAGTAGAGATGGGGTTTCACCATGTTGGTCAGGCTGGTCTTGAACTCTTGACCTCAGATGATCCACCTGCCTTGGCCTCCCAAAGTATTGGGATTACAGGCGTGAGCCATCACACCAGGCCAGTAGCTCTTAATTGCATCAAATCACTTAGAGGTATGACAAATTTATCCACTTATTTTTTAAATTCAGGCAAACATTCTTTTTTTTTTTTTCAATTTTCTAATATCATGTGACAAACCAAAATAATAATAGATCACTGCTGTTGCAAGTCCCTGTAGACCAGTCCATCGGGAAACATGCACCTGACCCCCTACTCCAGGAGCTGCGTATGTGACTGTGTATGCTTCCTGACAGCAACCCATTCATTCATTTTCTCTCCAATTTTCACTTCTGCCTTCTGGGCATTTAGCTCCACTGTCTGATGGTCATGTTTGAAAAGTCTATTATATTTTTTAAAACTCACTTTTGATAAACTATAAAGAAACTTATTAGAAGTATGTAAAACATGTTTAATCTTAGATATATTTAATTACTCTTAATTGGTTACACATACACTAACAATTATTTAAAGTTCAGAAATGATTTTAGGTTTTAGTTAAAATAAGTATCTAGTCTCTTGTGCAGTATTTCCTGTAACAATGATGGTCATAATGTCTTTGCAGCATTCTCGCCATGTGGTGAACTACCCTTCAAATATACAAAGCAAAATCTAACTGTCAAAATATAGTAAGTAAGGTAAATCATTATATTTTATTAAATTACTAACTTCATGGATAATTTATCACAAATCTAATTCAACTCAAAAAACATTTGTTGAGCTTTTATATTTTTCAGGTGCTAACCACTGTCTAAGCTCTATATGGGGCACTTAGCCCCATCGTGAGGGATGCAGAGAGCAGTGACTTATGCCTGGAAGAAATAATGACTAAGATGGGTATCGCAGGATGAGTAGGAGTGTCTTCCGGGAAGAAGGAGCAGCATGATCAATGGCATGAAAACTTGAGTTTACGTGATGTGTACAAGAAACTGGAACTCAACCCCATTTTATAATGAGAGTCAGTAGAGGATGATAATTAAGTGTATAGACTCTGGAATCAGACTGTTTAGATTTCCATAGCAGGCCTAATACTTACTGGCTTGGTAACCCTGAAGTTAAATCTTCCCATGTTAAAAAATGGGAATACTAGCATTATCCACCTATAACGGTTAGCATTTTTAAAGAAACAGAAGCAAGAGAATGTGAATATAGAGAGATTTATTTAAAGGAATTGGCTCATGCGATTACGAAGGCTGAGTCCAAATTCTGTAGGATGGGCCAGTAGTCTAAGGATTAAGGGAAGAGCTGATGTTGGAATTCAAGACCAAAGGCCATCTGTTTTACTCAAAATCCATCAATTTAAATGTTAATCTCATCCAAGGAAGCACACTCACAGAAATTACCCCGAATCATATTTGGCACCATGGCTCAGCTAATTTGACACATAAAATTGACCATTGCACCATCTCAAAATGTTCTAAACATTAAACAACGTAATATACGCAAACAATTTAGAATAGTGCCTAATATACTGTAAGCCCTCAATAAGTCTAAGTTGTTTTATCTGGAATGTAAAGAGTGTTTGCAGTAATAGATGAGACTAGAGAGGGATCCTGGGTTCACACCATTTAAAAACAGTATGCCATGCTATAGAACTTTTGTTTGTAACTTATAGGAAACCATGAATGCTGTGGTCATACTTGTACTTTAAATAGATTACTCTGACAATAGTTTGTAAGGTAGAATTGCAGAAGTACGAACCTAAAGACAACATATGTCAGATAGAACATCAGTATCATATTCTACCTTCCTTCTTGCTGCCAAGCCTCAAAAGCCTAAATGATATTTCCTAGACTCTCCTGAGGTAGCGTTCTGGATGCACAAGCCGCACCACTAATTAGGTGCATCAAGTGGCCATGTGACCTAAGATGCTTATTATGGGATGATTGTTATCTGATTCTTCAAGCTGTCAATTTTGGTGTGTTCATAAGTCCTCCATTATCAAGTAGAAAAGCTAAAATAAATTAGTGGGCTCCAGTAGGTTCTGGAGGAATAAACAAGTTGCATGAGCCAATGACTCTCAGTATTGACTCTGGATATATTGCCACTTCTTACTCCACCCACTGAGGAATTTACAGGACTGTAGACTGAGGAAGAAAAAATTAAACCCTGAAAAACATATGATTTAACAAAATATCCTATTCCATCTGGAAATGGAATCCTAAAACAATATTGTCAGACTTAGGGGTGGCCCTAAAGGTCAGTGGAGAAAATAATCCTCGCATTGAGGAAACCTACAAGAAGTTCATTTTGTTTTCCTTTTATTTCTGGGAAAGAAAAATATCTAGATATGTAGATCTATACCAATGAATTAGAAGCTGATGGCTTGGCAAGATGGTTGGATGTTTGGAAGAAACAAGGTTACCAACAGCAAAGTCTGGGAAAGTGGCATGTAAGTAGGCTTCTCAGAATGACAGCAGAGTGAAAGCAATTTGTGTTGTTAGAATTTTTGTCTCTAATGTACACTCTGAAGATACTTAGGACTCAGTACTCAGAATAGGTGCACCACTCTCTGGTTGTCAGTGAGCTTCTTTCACCAGTCACGCCAGTGTTTTCTTAGCGGGACATACTGGCAGGTGTGGTGATGCCATGTGAGTTCAACTATATGCTTAACCAAGGTTGGTCTGGTTAACACAACTGCTGACTTTTCAGTCTCCAATATACAGACCAATATTGAGCCCCTAAAAAGGTGTGATATTCCAGGGCAACAACCATTCACCTGACAGAAAATTTATTACATGGAAACCTTTTCCCTCTTTAGGCCAAACAATTATTTTCACATAGATTGGCCTCTATCTATTCCTATAATGCTCTGTTCAAAACCATCATTTGAAGAGTCACTAAATGCTTATTCACCATCACAATATTCCATGCAATATTACCTCAGACCAAGGAGTTCAAGAAGCAAGAGAGTCATGTCTATGTGACTCACTGATCTTAATATACACGCCATCCTCCAGAAGCAGTTACTCATATAATATGGAGGAATGATCTACTAAGTAGTCAACATCATATGGGAGAAAATGTATCATGAGAGTCAAGCATTGTTGTAAAAGCTGCAGTAAATGTACAAAATGAGCAGCGAATATATGATGTTGTTCCTCCCGTAACCAGAGTATAGAGTTCTAGGAACCAAAAATTAGAAAGGAAAATGATTTTATTCACTTCTACTATAGTAGTTTTTATTTGCTCCCATTATAGTAGTTTGCTAGAGCTGTCATAACAAAGTACCGCAACTGAGTGACTTAAACAGGAGAAATTTGTTGTCTCACAGTTCTGAGAGCTAGAAGTTCAAGATCAAAGTGTCATCAGGGTTGATTCCTTCTGAGACTTCTAAGGAACTAATATGGTTTAGCTCTGTGTCCCCACCTAAATCTCAGGCTGAATTGTGAGCCCAAGTGTTGGAGGTGGGACCTGGTGGGAGGTGATTGGATCATGGGGGTGGCTTCTAATAGTTTAGCACCATCCCCCCAGTGCTGTCTCATGAGTGAGTTCTCACAAGATCGGGCTGTTTAAAAGTGTGTAGTGCTTCCCCTTTCACTCTCTCTCTTCTGCTCCGTGATGGTAAGACATGCTTGCTTCCCCTTCTCCCTTCCATTATGATTGTAAGTTTCCTGTACAGCCTGCAGAACTGTGAGTCAAGTTGATATAGTTTGACTCTGTGTCCCCGCTGAAATCTCCCCTTTAACTGTAATAATGCTCATGTGTCTGGGAGGGACCCAGTGGGATTCAATCAAATCATGGGGTTGGGTTTTTCCTGTGCTATTCTTGTGATAGTGAATAAGACTCATAAGATCTTATGGTTGTATAAAGAGGAATCTCCCTGCACATGCTCTCCCTCGCCTGCTGACATGTAAGGTGTGCCTTTGCATCAGCATACACTGGATGTGAGACATGGAGTCAAAGGAGATCATTTTGGAGCTTTAAGTTTTGACTGTCCTGCTAGATTTCAGACTTGCATGAGGACTGCACCCCTTCATTTTGTCCAATTTCTCCCGTTTGGAATGGATGTATTTACCCAATGCTGGTACCCTCATTGTATTTAGGAATTGACAAGCTTGCTTTTCATTTTACAGGCTCATAGGCAGAAAGGACTTGCCTTGTCTCAGATGAGACTTTGGACTATGGCCTTTTGAGTTAATGCTGAAATGAGTTAAGACCTTGGGGGACTATTTGGAAGGCATAATTGGTTTTGAAATGTGAGGACATGAGATTTGGGTGGGGCCAGGGTTAGAATGATATTGTTTGGCTGTATTCCCACCCAAATATCATCTTGAATTTTAGCTTCCAAATACCCATATGTCATGGGAGGACTGTGGTGGGAGGTAATTGAATCATGGGGGTGGGTCTTTCCCATGCTGTTTCGTGATAGCAAATAAGTCTCACAAGATCTGATGGTTCTATAAAGGGGAGTTCCCCTGTACATGCTCTCTTCTCTTCTACCATGTAAGATGTGACTTTGCTCCTCATTCACTTTCTGCCATGATTGTGAGGCCTCCCCAGTCATGTGTAACTGTGAGTCCATTAAATGTCTTTCCTTTATGAATTACCCAGTTTGTGGTATGTCTTTATTAGCAGCATTAGAATGAACTAATACACAACTACACATCTTTTTCTTCATAAATTACACAGTCTCAAATAGTTCTTTATAGAAGTATAAAAACAAACTAATGCAGAAAATTGGTACCAGAGAAGTGGGACATTGCTATGAAGATACCTGAAAATATGGAAGCAACTTTGGAACAGGGTAATGGGCAGAGATTGGAACAGTTTGGAGGGATCAGAAGAAGACAAGAAGATGAGGGAAAGTTTGGAACTTCCTAGAGACTTGTTGAATGGTTATGACCAAAATGTTGATAGTGATATGGACAGTGAAGTCCAGGCTGAGGTTGTCTCTGACGGAGATGAGGAAGTTATTGGGAACTAGAGTAGAGTTCACTCTTGGCTAAAGCAGTATGTTTGCTTTAGCAAAGATACTGGCAGCATTGTGTCCCTGCTCTAGAGATCTGTGGAACTTTGAACTTGAGAGAGTTGATTTAAGGTATCTAGTGGAAGAAATTTCTGACCAGCAAAGTGTTCAAGATGCGGCCTGGCTGCTTCTAAAAGCCTATACTCAAAAGTCATTACTTTGACCTGAAACTAGAACTTATATTTAAAAGGAAGGCAGAGCATAAAAGTTTGGAAAATTTGCAGCCCTTCCACGTGATACAAAAGAAAAACCCATTTTCTGGGAAGGAATTTAAGACTGCAGGAATTTGCATAAGTAAAGGAGAGTCAAATACTAATAGCCAAGACAATGGGGAAAATGCCGCCAGGGTATTTCAGAGACCTTTGCAGCAGCCCTTCCCATCTCAGGCCTGAAGGCTTAGAAGGAAAAAATGGTTTCATGGGCTAGGCCCAGGGTTCTGCTGCCCTGTGCAGCCTTGGAACATGATACCCTGCATCCCAGCTGCTCCAACTCCAGCCATGGCTAAGAGGGGCCAAGATAGAGGTTGGGTCATTGTTTCAGAAGGTCAAACCCCCAAGTCTTGGTGGCTTCCATTTGGTGTTGGGCTTGCAAGTATGCAGAAGGCAAGAATTGAGGTTTGGGATCCTTTGCCTAGCTTTTAGAGGACGTATGGAAACAACAGGATATCCAGGCAGAAGTCTGCTGCAGGGGAAGAGCACTTATGGAGAACCTCTACTAGGGCAGTGAAGAGGGGAAATGTGGGGTTAGATCCTTCATACATAGTTCCCACTGAGGCATGGTCTAGTGGAGCTGTGAGAAGAAGGCCACCATCCTCCAGACCCCAGAATGGTAGAGCCACCAATAGCTTGCACCGTGCACCTGGAAAAGCTGCAGGCATTCGATGCCAGCCCCTGAAAGTAGCCATGGACACTGTACTCCACAGAGGACACTGTACTGCCCAAAGCCCTGGGAGCCCACCCCTTGAATCAGTGTGGCCTGATGTGATACATGGAGTCAAAGGAGATTATTTTGGAGCTTTAAGTTTTAATGACTGCCCTGCTGGGTTTCAGACTTGCCTGCGTAGCCCCTTTGTTTTGGCCAATTTCTCCCATTTGTAATGACAGCATTTACCACGTGCCTGCACTTCCATTGTATCTTAGAATTAACTAACTTGTAATTTATTTTACAGGTTTATAGGCAGAAGGGACTTGCCTTGTCTCAGATGAGAGTTTGGACATGGACTTTTCAGTTAATGCTGAAATGAGTTAAGAGTAGGGGAACTGTTGAAAAGGCATGATTGTGTTTTGAAATTCGAGATGAATGTGAGATTTGGGAGGGACTAAGGGTGGAATGACATGATTTGGTGTTCCCACTTAAATCTCATGTTTAATTGTGATCCCGAATATTGAAGGTGGGGCCTGGTGGGAGGCATTTGGATCATGGGAGTGGTTTTTAATAGTTTAGCACCATCCCCCTAGTGCTGTCTCATAAGTGAGTTCTCACAAGATCTGGTTGTTTAAAAGTGTGTAGGACTTCCCCTTTCACTCTCTGTCTCTCTTGCTCCATGATGGTAAGACACGCTTGTTTCCCCTTCACCCTTCCACTGTGATTGTAAGTTTCCCGAGATCTCCCAGGCATGCTTCCTGTATAGCCTACAGAACTGTGAGTCAATGAAGCCTCTTTTCTTCATAAATTACCCAGTCTCAGGTAGTTCTTTATAGCCATATGGGAATGGACTAATACAGAGAGTAACTCTCTCACTTAGCTTATGGCGATTGGTGGCTAATTTGATATTAGCCTTGAATATAAATATCCTAAATCCTATACTAAAAAGGTACAAAATAGCAAATTGGATTTAAAAAAAAAGCCATCCTCTGTGGTGTTCAAGACACCCATCTCACATGTAATGACACGCACGGACTCAAAGTAAAGGGTTGTAGAAAGATCTATCATGCAAATGGAAATCAAAAAAGAGCAGGGGTCACTATTCTTGTATCATATAAAACAAGTGTTTAAATCAACAATAAAAAGGAGACAAAGAAGGGCATTACATAATGATAAAGCTTTCAACTTAACAAGAGGATTTAACTGTCCTAAATACCTCTATATTGAATATTGGAGCACAAATACTTCTACACCTGGGAAAAAACATAGACAGCCACACAATAATAGCAGGGTACTTCCACAGCCCACTGGCAGCATTAGATAGATCCCTGAGGAAGAAAACTAAAAAAAAAAAAATTGAAATTAAATTAGACATTTGACCAATTGGATCTAATAGACATCTATAGAACACTCCATCCAACAACCACAGAGTATTCTTTTCATCTGCACATGGAACATACTCTAAGATTTACCACATGCTCGGTCATAGGACAAATCTCAATAAATTCAGAAAAATCAAAATCATACTAAGCATATTATTATATGACATTAGAGTAAAAATAGAAATTAATACCAACAGAAACTCTCAAAACCACACGATCACAAGGAAACTAAAAAACTTGCTCCTGAATGACTTTTGAGTAAACAGTAAAAAAGGCAGAAATTTTAAAAAATTATTTGAAACAAATGAAATTAGAAGCACAACATACCAAAATCTCTGAGATGCAGAAAATTCAGTATTTAAGAAGGAAAGTTTATAGCACTAAATGCCTAAATCAAGAAGACAGGAAGATCTCAAATTAGCAACCTAACATCACACCTAAAGAAACTAAAAAAAGCAAAAACAAATGAATCCCAAAGTTAAAAGGGGAAAAGAAATAACTAAAATTAGAGCAGAACTAATTGATATTAAAGTCCAAAAAAAAAAATTACAAAAGATCAATAGTATAAAAAGCTTGCCCTTCAACAGGATAAACAAGATGGATGGACTGCTAGCTGGGTTAACAAAGTAAAAAAAATAGAGAAGATCCAAATAAGTACAAAGAGAAATAAAAAAAGTAACATTACACCCAATCCCACAGAAATACACAAAATCCACAGGGATACCACTATGCACACATATTATAAAAACTAGATGAAATGGATACATTCCTAGAAATACATGATCTCACAAGATTGAATCAGGAAGACATTGAAATCCTGCACCGATGAATAATGAGTTCTGAAATTGAATCAATAATAAAAATACTACCAATAAAAAAAGCCCAGGACTAGATGGATTCACAACCAAATTTCATCAGATGTGAAAAGAAGACCTGGTACCAACCATACTAAAACTATTCCAAAAAATTAAGGAGGGATTCCTCTCTCACTCATTATACAAAACCAGTATCATCCTGATCTCAAAATCTGGCAAAGCACAATAAAAAAAGAAAACATCAGACCGATATATGTGATGAAAATAGATGAAGAAATCTTTGACAAACTACTAGCACACCAATTCCAGGAGCACATGAAAAAGTTAATACACCATGATCAAGTGGGCTTTATTCCTAGAATGCAAGGTTGGTTCAACATATGCAAATCAATAAATGGCATTCACCACATAAGCAGAATTAAAAACATAAACCATATAATCATCTTAATAGACAGAAAAAGCATTTGATAAAATTGAATATCCCTTTATAATAAAAACCCTCAATAAACTAGGCATTGAAGAAACATACTTCAAAATAATAATACTTCAAATACTTCAAAATAATAAGAGCTGTGACAAACCCACAGCCAACATCATACTGAATGAGCAAAAGCTGAAAGCATTCCCCCAAAGAATTGGAACAAGACAAGATTGTCTAGTCTCACCACTTCTATTCAATACAGAACTAGAAGTCCTAGCCAGGGCAATCAGGCAAGAGAAAGAAATAAAAGGTATCCAAATAGGAAATGAGGAGTCAAATTGTCTCCCTTCACTCATAATATGATTCTATACCTAGAAATCCCTAAAGACTCTGCCAAAAGGCTCCTAGACATGATAAATGATTTCAGTAAAGTTTTCAGATACAAAATCAATGTACAAACATCAGTAACATTTCTATATACTAATAACATTTAAGCAGAGAGCCAAATAAAAAATACAATCCCATTTACAATAGCCACAAAAAAATTCAAAATACCTAAGAAGACATTTAACCAAGGGGATGAAAGATTTCTACAAGGAGAACTACAAGACAGTGCTGAAAGAAATTATAGATGACACAAACAAATCAAAAACATTCCATGCTCATGGATAGGAAGATTCAATATAGTTAAAATGGCCACACTGCCAAAAGCAATCTACAGGTTCAATACAATTCCTATCAAATTACCAATGCCATTTATTACAGAATTTGAAAAAAAAAAAAAAAACTGTTCTAAAATTCATACAGAACCAAAACAGAGCCCGAAGAGTCAAAGCAATCCTAAGGAAAAAGAAAAAAAGCGAGTGGCATCACATTACTAGACTTCAAACTATTCTACAAGGCTACAATAACCAAAACAACATGGTACTGGTACAAAAATATTCACATAGACCAGTGGAACAGAATAAAGAACCCAGAAATAAGGTCACACACCTGCAACTATCTGATCTTCAATAAAGCTGAATAAAAACAAGCAATGGGGAAAGGTCTCCCTATTCAATAAATGGTGCTGGGAAAACTGGCTAACCATATGCAGAAGAATGAAACTGGGCCCCTTCCTCTCAGTATATAAAAAAAATTAACCCTAGATGGATCAAAGACTTAAATGAAAGATTTCTAACTATAAAAATCCTAGAAGAAAACCTAGGAAGTACTTTTCTAGGTATTGGTCTAGGCAAGAATTTGTAACTAAGTTCTCAAAAGTAAATCCAACAAAAACCAAAATTGACAATTGGGACCTAAATAAACTAAAGAGCTTCTGCATGCACACACACACACACAAAATCAAACTATGCATCCAACAAAAGACTAATACCCAGAATCTATAAGAAACAAATCAATACTTAACAAATAATCCCATTAAAATGTAGCAAAGGACATGAACAGATACTTCTCCAAAGAAGACATATAAGCATCCAATAAACATATGAAAAATTGCTCAACATCAGTAATCATCAAGAATTGTAAATCATATATCTCATAATCGTCAGAATGGCTAGTATAAAAAGTCAAAAAAGAACAGATGTTGGTGAGGTTGTGGATAAAAAGGAATGCCTATATACTGTTGGTGGAAATGAAAATTAGTTCAGCCCCTGTGAAACTGTTTAGCCCCTCCAATAGTTTGGAGATTTATCAAAAAACTAAAATCAAAGCAACCATTCAACCCAGCAATCCCATTACTGAGTATATACCCCAAAGAAAAGTCATTCTACAAAAAAAGACACTTGCCCTCGTATGTTAATTGCAGCTCTATTCACAATACCAAAGACATAGAATCAAACTAGGTGCCCATCAACGGTAGAGTGAATTGAGAAAATGTGATACATATACAGCATGGAATACTATGCAGCCATGAAAGAATAAAATCGTGTACTTTGCAGCAACATGGATACAGCTGGAGGTCATTATCTTAAGTGAATTAACCCAGAAACAGAAAACCAAATATCTCATGTTCTTACTTATAAGTGGAAGCTAAACATTGGACATAACACAGACATAAAAATGTAAACAATAGACAACGAGGACTTCAAAAGTGGGGAGGGAGGGAAGGAAGGGGGAAAAGGCTGAAAATCTTCCTATTGGGTGCTGTGTTCATTATTTGGGTGACAGAATCAATAAGGCTCAAACCTCAGCACCACGTAATATACCCTTTAAAAAACATGCACATGTACCCTCTGAAACTAAAATATTTTTTTTTTAAAAAAAAGAAATAAAAGCTTGGGTCATTCCAAGAAATTAAACTTTACTAACCCTCTGAGGTGCTGGCTGAAAGTAAATAGTGGAGAAAAGTTATACACGCCTAGTAAGGTTACTATTATTTCCTTGTGAAAATGAGGGCCATAATAGGCACTCATATTTATTTTTGCTGTGTATATACATACACACCAAACTGTCCCTCACCTCTATTATTTACATAGAGCATTATAATGTCCACTGACTTTATTTATGTAGAGCACGATAATGGCCACTGACTTTATAACCTAGTCTATTATGAAGACAGTAAGATGAGATTGTAACTGAACTAAGAGACAAATGAATAGCAATGAAAAAGTACTGATGGAGACCTAGATCTTCCCTTTTGGGATAGAATGGGAATGTTTTGTTTGTTCAGGAGGTGGTTGAATTATGTTAAGTGGGATCATGTGTTTGGCTACTTTTGTTTTTGTTTGGACCTTTAATATTGTGTATGAATTCTGGACAACCTAAGGAGGCATTAGGACTTCCTTTTAGTAGGAGAGGTTAGCAAGATAAAGTCCACATTTCCCAGATTCCCTTGCAGCAAGGTTTCTGACTGAAAGTGAATTGTGCGGGAGATTTGGCTCACTTCCTGTTCTCCTGTCGGCTTTCTCCTGTAAGTGTTTCCTGTTTGCCTTTATTCTTTGGATCTCTATTGAAAGTTTGCAAAAAAAAGTCCAGGATCTTCTCCTCCTTGTTAGGTCTAGAGCTCTGACTTGTATCTCCTCATCAACGTGAAAATGCCAGTTTCCTTTTTTGCGTTTTTGGTTTCTAAGCCGTCGTTTTCTGCTTAGTTTCTCTGTCTCTCACTCTGGGTTTTTGCAGTTGAGGGTCTGACAAATTCAAGGGTACTTTTTGTATGGAATACTGGACTTAGTTCTTTTAGTTCTCTGGGACCTTGGACCCTCGCATTCTGGCTGCCTTGTAGCTCTGAGCTCCAATTTGTTTCCTTTCTCCAATAAGATAGCTGTACAGTCTAGGCTGGCTCGTCTCAAATTTTACTTGTAGAAAATGTCTTATGACCGGGAGCAGTGGCTCACGCCTGTAATCCCAGCACTTTAGGAGGCCGAGGTGGGCGGATCACAAGGTCAGGAGATCGAGACCATCCTGGCTAACATGATGAAACCCCGTTTCTACTACAAATACCAAAAAATAGCCAGGCGTGGGGGCGGGCGCCTGTAGTCCCAGCTACTCGGGAGGCTGAGGCAGGAGAATGGCGTGAACCCGCGAAGCCGAGCTTGCAGTGAGCCGAGATTGCCCACTGGCCCACTGCTTTCCAGCCTGGGCAACAGAGTGAGACTCCGTCTCAAAAAAAAAAAAAAAAAAGTCTTATTTGTCCCTACATAGCACTTCCATAAAATACAGCAAGTATGAATTACTGAAAAGATTTACTGAATAAAAGACATAAAGGACATAAAAATATTCTTGTTTTTAAAATTACTAGATAAAATGCACCCAAAATTACTGTTAAATTATGACAAATATTTCGAAATCTGTCACATACTCTAATTATCTCAATAATATATATTGGTGTAAACAGTTTACAGAGGCCCTCTGCACCACACTTTGGTAGCCTTGTCTTAGGACATTGCCTACTGTTTAGTTGTCTGACACCACAAAGAGAGACTAATAGGAACCTATGGCTCACCTGGATGAATTTCCCCCGCTCTGGGTTTTGTACCCCTAAGTGCTGGCTGCACTTGCTGCTTTCCAATCTTTTCAAACAGCAAGGGTTTTGTTGTTGTTTCTCAATACAGCTTTCAGTTTCTTTCAGTAGGACTATGAGCTGAATATCACCTAGTTGGAGAAAAAATCCCTTTTCATCCTAGTTGGAGAAAAAAAAACTCCCTCCCAGTCGTGCTTCCTGTATAGCCTACAGAACTATGAGTCAATTAAACCTACTTTCTTCATAAATTACCCAATCTCATGTAGTTTTTTGTTTGTTTGTTTTTGAGACAGAGTCTCGCTCTGTCGCCCAGGCTGGAGTGCAGTGGCCGGATCTCAGCTCACTGCAAGCTCCGCCTCCCGGGTTTACATCATTCTGCCTCAGCCTCCCGAGTAGCTGGGACTACAGGCGCCCACCACCTCATCCGGCTAGTTTTTTGTATGTTTAGTAGAGTCGGGGTTTCGCTGTGTTAGCCAGGATGGTCTCGATCTCCTGACCTCGTGATCCACCTGTCTCGGCCTCCCAAAGTGCTGGGATTACACGCGTGAGTCGCTGCGCCCGGGCTCAGTCTCTTGTAATTCTTTATAGCCATATGAGAATGGACTAATAACTGAGAGAAACTCTCTCACTTAGCTTATGGTGATTGGTGGCTAATTCAATATTAGCCTTTAATATAAATGGCCTAAATCCTATACTTAAAAGTTGTAAAATAGCAAATTGGATTTAAAAAAAGCAAAAGCCATCCTTCTGTGGTGTTCAAGAGTCCCATCTCACATGTAATGACACCCACAGACTCAAAGTAAAGGGTTCTAGAAAGATCTATCACACAAATGGGATACAAAAACTAGGTGAATGAAACACAGAGAATTTTTAGGGTGGTTAAACTATTCTATATGATAGCATAATGATGGATACATGATATTATGCATTTATCAAACCCCACAGAATGTACCACAGAGTAAACCCTAATGTAAACTATGGACTGTCTTTCAGTAGGACTATGAGCTGAATTCCACCTACGCCATCCTAATTGAAGCAAAAAATCCTTTTCAGAGGTTTGGTATTTGTTTTCCTATTTCCTTCACTTACCACACCTAAATGAGGACAATGACCAAGTTTGTTCTATTTAGGGTCAGTAAACTACAACCTACTATTTACATCTTTATTTTGTAAGGAAATTTCTATTGGAAAACAGTCATACCCATTCATTTAATTATTTATGGCTGATTTCTCCACAATGACAGAATTGTGTATGAGAGATTATATGACCTACAAAGCCTGAAATGTTTACTATCTCTACAGAAAATGTTTGCCAATCTCTTCCCTGTATCATTTGCATTTTTCTGTAACTCTTAGAATTTCTGACATTCTGCAATCACACACTATGAAACAAATATTTATTAAAAACTGTGAGGCACTGGGAACTGAGCAATATTCCTGAGATTCAGAGATAAAATGACATCATCTTTTTATAAGTAGTATGGAACAAACTATGTGCAATGATTTCTATTGACTGAGTTTTAAAAGATAATTCTGAATGGAGCATTTATCATCCTGAGTTGGAAACATTACTAGTCCATTATTTGAGGGCATGGTGCCATTATTATGATTTTATTTCTGATACTCTCAGGGATAGATGATATCTAGAGCATACAGTTTGCTCATTTGGTCATTCTTAGTCAAGTCCATGACTTCCTTTTGTCATGGTGGTCTTTTACTCAAAATACATTTATATTTTTTTATTGAAACAAAATATTTCAGGCTGGGCATGGTGGCTCACATCTGTAATCACAACACTTTGGGAGGCTGAGGTGGGTGGATTACCTGAGGTCAGGAGTTCGAGACCAGACTGGCCAACATGGTGAAACCCTGTCTCTACTAAAAATACAAAGAAAAAAAAATTAGCCAAGCATGGTGGCGTGCACTTGTAGTCCCAGCTACTGGGGAGGTTGAGGCAGGAGAATCACATGAACCTGGGAGGCGGAGCTTGCAGTGAGCTGAGATTGCACCACTGCACTCCAGCCTGGGTAACGGAGCATGACTCCATCTCAAAAGAAAAGAAAAAAAGAAAAAAAAAAATTCAAAGACTGCACATTTTTTGTTAAGCATCATGAAAAAGAGCTTTTGTTTCTATCTCACTGTTGAAAGTAGAAGCCATTTTTCCTTTTCAGATGAGATCCAGCACGTTCAGGGTGGTATGGCCATAGACATTGAGTTCTCATACTACTAATAAACATTCAAGTAATAATTAGTTGTGATGAAGCAGAACACTCCCCCTTCTAAAATTGCTTCTCATTTGCATGGCATGTTTGTTCCCTCCATAAACTGTTTTGAGTTGAGAGTATATCATCATCGAAATGCTCCATTCTTATTTTTCTTTTTTGAATCATTTATTTTATTCACACTCTTTAAGTAAGATGATGATCTGGATCTTAAACCTGTCTGTAGTCAGATCACAAAATAATAAATGCTCTCTGAAGCACAATAGGACCAATCTGACACTGCATAACCCAAAAAGAGACACCTGAATCGTGTTTCCTCTGGAAGCATTTTATTCTCTGTCATTGTCTACAAAAGCTGCCGCCTAATAAATACACACAACGGAAGATTCCTGAATCACTGAGGCATGAAAAAAGTGTTTTTGTAGCAGCAGAAATGCAATTAACTGCAGCTTTGGTAACATTCTAGAGTGAAAAAAACTGTAGAGCCATTTCTCAGGCAATGCTAAATATGTATGAAATTCCCAACTTTTTAATCTCACTTTTAAATGATTTCATAGGCTCTTTAAGAGTCTCGCTCTTGATGCCTTTAACATCAGAATGTCTATTCTGCTTGCTTTTCCAGGTAGCATTTTGATGCTTAGCTGATTTACTATTAACAGCAATGTTTTACTAATACTTATTAATATTTGGAGTTTTTTAACAATAGCATAGAAGCTATTCAGGAGCTTGTTAGATATTCATAAGCACATTAAATTTTTAACAGATTTTGAAGCTCATGAAGCATGAAAAAATGTCCAACGATGTCTGGGGCATTTCTAAGATGTGATCTTCTGGTGGAATGGGATCAGTGGCTCTGGGAGGGACATGGAGAGTGGTGAGCAGAGAGTAGGGGGCATTGGGGGATGGTGAGAAGTGAGTATGGCTGGTGTTTGCCAAGAGGGTCTTCACTTGCTCTGGCAAAGTTCTCCTAGTTGAATAAAGTGCCCTCTGTTAAGAGAATGCAGAAGATGAACGCTTATTTCTGTGCTGTATTTTACTGCAGCGTGTATTTTCACAGCACTGCTAGGGTACAGGCAATTCCAGAAAGTTTACTCAGGCCCTAGGGCACTTCAGTTCTCTTATAGTTAAGTATATACAGGTCAAAACTCCCATACTTGGTGGATATATTGCCTGAGGGCATCTAAAAAATCTCCGCATGGCCAAGGATAATATCTTAAACAGAGTAGGTCCTAATTAGCATATGTCAAAACCAGAAAGGAGACATTTAGGAAAGCTACAAGACTGGAAGGCAGGCAGGAAAGGTCGCCCTTGTAAGAGTAATGGAAAGTTAGATCCGGATAAAGAATTTTACAAAAGTGTCAATATAACTAATAAAATGACCCTAAAGAATACTTAAAACTATGATTTATTGAGCATTTATACTCTGTGAAGGCACTGTGCTTTTATTTTTATTATTCCATTATTATCCACACTAATCCACTGAGGTGGGTCCCAGCATCAAAGTAACCTTATGAGACTGTTAAAGATAGATTCCAGGGCACAACACCCAGACCTTGGATAATTCAGTAGATGTTGGATGGGACCTACGAGCCTGCATTTTAGCAAATATCCAAAGTGATTCTGATGTGCCACACATTACCTAGACATTAAGTTTCTATTTATATAATCTAAGAAACCATTAACATTTCTGCCAGCCACATCAGTTTTTTCATATTAATCTTACTGTCAGTCAGAACCCTTAGGTTCTTTTTACACTAATTACTTTAAGACAGACAGTCTTCCTTCAGTTCCATATTTATAGAGTTCAAAATGAGAACTGCAATGAATAATTTTAAATCTATTCTTATTCCATTTCATGTGACGAATGCTGACTTCTAGTCCAGCCTGTTGAGAATGTTTTGGATATTTATTTGGCTATGCCATGAATTGTCATCCTATCTCAAGTTTGAAATCAGCCACACATTTCATAAGTGTGTCCTTTATTTGTAAGAGGGTCAGAAACCACTAAAAGAAAATGACAAAGGGCAGAATGCTGTCAGTTCCCTAGAGGCTTTCTTAAAGTTAGATTGCCAACTTGTTAACTGAAAATCTTCAGCTACGTTTTTTCGCCAACTACAAATTCACCTATCTCAACTTCTCTCCAGTCTTTATTTCTCCAGAGTCAATTAGAAAAATTTCACATTTTATTAAATGCCTTACTGATCAATTTATTATATTTCTATTTTCTTTCTCTTTTGTGCTAGTACAGGAAATTACAATAAAGGGAGTTTGTATTCATCAGAGCATATGTGTGTGTGTGTGTGTGTGTGTCTAGGGAAAGATTAATTATAAAGTACTGACTCTGAGGATAATAGAGGCCAAGAGTCCCACAGTCTGCCAGCTGGAGACCCTGGAAAGCCAGTGGTATAGTTCAAATCTCGGAGAGCCAGACAGTCAGTACTATAGACTTCTGTTTGGGTCTGAAAACCTGGGAACCAGAAATGCTGAGGGCAGAAGATCGATATTCTGAATAAGTCGGGCAGAGTTAATGCAACCTTCCTGTACCTTCTTGCTGTCTTCAGACCCTCAACAGAATGGATGATGACCATCTAGTTTGGGCAGAGCCATCTGCTTTACTCATCTATCAATTCCAACACTAGGGTCTTCTGGAACCACCCTCACATCTATACACAGAAACGTTTAACCACCTATCTGGGCACCCTTTGATCAATTTAAGTTGACACGTGAAATTAACTATTTGAAGATTTGTCTGGTGTTTAATTAAATGTACACTTTTTGAGTACCCAACTATGTCTAGGCACTGTCTTTCATTTAATGAACATGCACTAGTCTTCATGGGATCTTGCTTTCTCTCCTAATGGGTCATAAAGCATTCATTCTAGAATTGAGTAAGACAGTGCATATAAGAGGAAACACCATGCTTCCTCTCCATACTGCTTTCCAATCAATGCTGCCTGAGTTTTAGGGACTCCAAAGACTTCGAGATCACTTTGATTAAAAAATGTCGTAATAGAAATTTTTGTGGAAGCTCAGATTATGTAGTATAGACAAATTCCTTTTGATCTAAATTAACAGAGGGATCAAATGAAAAGGGACTTTGCATATCAATCATGCTTATCTGTTGATATCTTCTCTACTGTCTTCCACTAGAATTTATTTTATTCCTATTTATGTTTTATAAACTTAACCAATAGCATTTCTTCCCTATTAGGCTGTCAATTTCTTGAGAAAAGAGGACATGTTTTATTCTCTTTTTAAAACTCTAGTACAATGTTTTGCCCAATGTTGGCAAACAACAAAAATTATTTTTGGAGAAATTACTTTCAGCAGACACCTAGAAGGTCATAGAACCGAAAAAAAAAAAAAAGAAAAAGAGAGAGAGAGAAAATTGCAAAAGAAAATCATATTGTCGCCCACAATTTTGCCTATGATCCATCTTGGATTCCTTCTACTCATAAAGAAATTGGGGTATATTAGGTCACCAAAACTGACTGGTTTTCAGGCTTTTTCAAAGGTGGCATGGAAGCAATGGAATGAAATTCACAAATTAGAATTTGATTCAATGGTGAAATTAATTGCTTGCTCACTTCTGTACCAGGCACTTTGCATGTATTATCTCATGTTTAATGCTCAAGCATCTTGTGAGGTAATTTTTACCATTACTCCTCTTCTACAAATGAGGAAAGGAAAGCATAGAGAACTTACTACTTTTCCCAGCCTGAGTGGTGGAGCAAGGAAATTCCAGGTACACTGATTCGAAGACTATAAACTCTTACATTTCTTAATCTGTATATTATATTGCACCTAGGATAGAAGAGTATTTCATATTAACCACCTTTAATACAACATCACAGTGAATTTATGCTTTACCCCATGTAGCTGCTGAACCTTTGGCTCAGCCTGCTTTAGGCTCCTGTGTGCTGCCTGCACATGGAATGCAGAATTGAGATCCTTTCACTATGCAGAAAACTTTCAAGCCTGTTACAGTAAAACAATTATATTCACAAAGAGAAAAACTGTGTTGCAGTTTACAATCAATCAGTCCTGCAAAGTCATTATCCTAGTAATTGGATTATTATAATTGTATGTGAAAAAGAGAACTACCTGAGATACCTTTGATGAAAATGACAACAAAATTTATATCCAAATGGGTAATTTGGGTATAATTTAACTCAATGTGTGGTAGCAAAAAAAAAAAAAAAACCTTCTTCTGGATATACATGTTGAATATTAATTAATATGTTTTTAAAGCAAGTTTTGAGAAGTCTAATCCATGCTATCATGCCTAAACAGAATGTAGCTTTTTACTTTACCAAAACAGCCCGTTTATGAAGAAGGGCAGTAGGGACATGGGTGTAGCCTGACTGGATTTTTCATACAGTTAGACAAGGCTCATATTTCAACATGAAAGTTTGGTTTGAGATAGCTACGTCAAAGAAATTAATTTGCTCATTAATAAATATCAGTTAACCTTGGGGAACACTATGGTGTTATCTTGGATCCATGATATAAGTATAGGTTTCTAATATTTAAAAAGTGTAAAGTTTTCATCATTGTCATAAAGGTTAAAGAGAAATATGCTATTTGCTTGTATCTTTTTATTTGAATTCCAAATTGTATTTAATTAAACAAGGAAATCAATGCTTAGATCTCTTAGTTATTATTTAAACATTTTCTGTTTTAATTTTAACAAGGTAAATTTCTATGGTTGATAGGTTGATAATTATATTTTATAATTTATAGATACTTTTAATATGACATATACCCCGTTAATAGGTACTATATGAAGAAAGCACAGAGTCCCATTATCATTATATGCCAATATTATCATTACAGCAATAAACAGAGATAGAAACTGCTACTTGAAATAAAGAACACAAAATATGTGAGCTGATATAGCATTAAGCATCCCTTATATGTATAGAACTGGACTGAGAGTAAAATATAAAACAAAAAAGACATTAACTCTAACTTCAGCAAAAATTATATAACCTTTAAAATAGTACTTCAAGTTTATAAAAGCCTTTCCTATATTACTTCATTTCATTTTACCACAATCCTAAAAGTAGATAGGAAAGACAGGTTATTTTCATTTTCGGGCAAGGTGTTTGGATAGAAAGAGGTTAGAGGCTTGTCCTAGGTTATAGAGCTAATGCATGGCAGAACTGGGGCTGGAACTTAGTGCTTTTAATTCCTGATGCAGATATACTTCTTTTGTTTTAGTTGTCTTAACCTACATTGTATTAGGTATGGATCGGTAAAACTGAAATGTACTACAGACTGGTGCCATAGGGATGGTTAATGACGTGGCATAAATAGTGGTTCATATTTCTGCTTAATGGGATGTTACATTTTCATTTTGGACTCCAAGCATGAAGGATTTCTTTCTAACAAAAAGGGAAATGAAAAACTTCTCCAGTTACAAAAGAATACAAAGAAAATTCTAACCTAATAAATAAAATGTAGCAGCTATTCCTTCCTCCCTCCCAGCTTCCCTCACTCCTTCCCTCTCTCCCTTCCTACTTCTCTCTCTTCTTACCTCTAAATAAATCTTATAAATACAATAAAACTTCTAAATGCCAAGCTCCGTGTTGACAACAGAAATACAACATTAAATAGCAAACACATAATCCCTACAATAATACAACTTACATTCTCACCAGGAGAAGGTGCCAAGGGAGGGGAAATAAATAAAATACATTATCTATAAATTATAGCAAATGCTATGAAAAAAATCAGAGTTCAGACAGAGAGAAAAACAGAGTCCTGCTTTATATAGGGGTGGTCAGGCCTCTCTGAAAAGATGATATTTATGTCAAGCCTGACGAGTGAAAAGAAAACAGCTTAGTAGATAAAAACACAGAAGGAGACAACAGCACAATCAAAAGCCTTAAGAAATACCTAGTTGACTACTTCAACCAATTGAAATAAATACAGTGTTGGCTCAATGTGAGCTTTGATGAGAGAAGCAATATGACTTTGGAGAGGTGGGGAAGGGACAGAACATGCAAAATCTTTTTAGCAGTGGCAAGGAGTTCAAATTGTTTTCTTGATGTATTATGAAGTCATTAGAAGACCTAGAGAGGGAAGTGACGTGAGTGAATTCTTATTTTAAAGACAACTTTTGCTACTACTTGGAGAATGAATTGGAAGGGTTGAGTGGGAGGAGAGAGAGTGTAAATGTGAAGATCAATTAGGATTCTGTTGTAATAGACTAGGTGAGAGTTGATTGGACTGCGGTGGTGGGAGCTAAGATGGAGAAGAGTCGGGAGACTTAAGTATTTGGGGAGTGTAAGTATTCAGGGCTTGGTAATTGATTGGATGTAAGGATTGAAAGAGGAATCAAAAATAATTTCTAAACTTGGGGCTTTACCAGGCAGATAATTAGTTATGCTGTAATTCAGAGATATTGGGAAATTGAGGTGGGAAGATAAACCTATTGAGGAAGTATAGAACTAGGGGATTATGCTACCTTAGGAATGGCTATAAACCATAATATTTTCTATATCTAGCTGGGTATATAATTCGTGGTGTTACCTTTATAGAGAAAGTATTTTAGTTCACTGAACTGTTAGTATCTAATGTCATCTAGAGGGTAAATTTCATAGAGATTTCCAAAAACAAAGTCAGGTCAATAAAGACCACAGAGTCAATGGGGAGACTCAGTAGAAATGGACAATAAGGCAGGAGAAACATCATGACAGAACGTAGCATGGACACCAGCAGCATAGAGAAGAAAGGGTTTTGAGAAATAGTAAGTATTCCATGTGGTGGAATTCTACTTGGATATTGTGTAAGATGAGTCAAAAGGAACTACCACTTATCAGGGGAACCAGCCCCCAATCTTTTAATGTAGGTTCTTTTCTATTTTCCCTAAGTGTTGGCTGGTCTGAGAAATAAAGAGAAAGAGTACAAATAGAAATTTTACAGCTGGGCCTCCAGGGGTGACATCACATATTGGCAGTTTCCATTATGCCCCTTGAGCTGCAAAACCAGCAAGTTTTTATTAGGGATTTCAAAAGGGGATGGGTGTACGAACAGGGAGTAAGTCACAAAGATCACATGCTTGAAAGGGCAATAAAAGATCACAAGGGCAGAGAGGCAGAGCAAGATCACAAGGCCAGGGTAAAATTAGAATTACTGATGAGGTTCCATGTCCCACTGGGCACACATTGTCATTGGTAAATATCTTAACAGGAAACAGGTTCGAGAGCAGACAACCGGTCTGACTAGAATTCGCCAGGCTGGAATTTCCTAGTCCTAGCAAGCCTGAGGGCACTGCAGGAGACCAGGGTGTATTTCATTCCTTATCTTCAACCACATAAGACAGACACTCCCAGAGCAGCCATTTTAGAGACCTCCCCCTGGGAATGCCTTCCTTTCCCAGGGATATTCCTTGCTGGGAAAAGAATTCAGCGATATTTCTCCTATTCGCTTTCTGCAAGAAGAGAAATATGACTCTGTTCTGCCTGGCCCCACAGGCATGGTTATTTCTCTTGTTCCCTGAAAATTACTGTTATCCTGTTCCTTTTTAGGATGCGCAGATTTCACATTGTTCAAACACACATGTTTTACAAACAATTTGTGCAGTTAATGCAATCATCACAGGGTCCTGAGGCGACATACATCCTCAGCTTACAAAGATGACAAAATTGAGAGATTAAAGTAAAGACAGGCATAGGAAATTATGAGAGTATTGATTGGGGAAATGATAAATGTCCATGAAATTTTCACCATTTATGTTCAGAGATTGCAGTAAAGACAGGCATAAGAAATTATAAAAGTATTAATTTGAGGAACTAATAAATGTCCATGAAATCTTCACAATTTGTGTTCTTCTGCCAAGGCTTCAGCCGGTCCCTCCATTTGGGGGTCCCTGACTTCCTACAATAACCAATGGATTTTGCAAAAGCAGTTATGAAGGTCAATGGAGTGCTTATCCAGAGAAATTTTATTGGTGAGTAAAGGTAAATACTAGATTGGCATAAATTAAGTCAAAAAATTAGTAAATGAAAAGACCCTCAACAGTATTAATCATCACGCAAATGTAAATCAAAATCACAATGAGATAACACGTATGTCACCTGGATGGCTTTTATAAAAAATACCTATAATTATAAGTGTTGGTGAGAATGTAGAGAAACTGGAATCATCATACACTTTTGGTGGAAATATGAAATAATGTAGTTACTTAGGAAAACAGTCTGGTATTTTCTCAAACTGCTAAACATAGAGTTATCAGATTATCCAACAATTCTGCTTCTAGACACATACCAAAGATGACTGGAAACATAAGTCCACACAAAATCTTGTACACAAATATTCATAGCCACATTATTCTGAAGAGCCAGAAAGTACAAACAACCCAAATGTCCATGAATTGATGGAAGGATAAATAAAACATGGCATATCTATACAAAAAACATACTTTAATCATCAAACGAATGAGGTACTGACATATGCTATAATGTGGAAAAACCATGAAAACATTATGCTAAGTGAAAGAAGCTAGACACAAAGGACTACACAGTGTATTTTTCCATTGAATGAAATGTCCAGAAGAGGCGAAGCTAGAGACAGAAAGCAGGATAATGGTTTCCTGGGATTTAGGAGGCATGGGAGTGAGGAGGAGGTAGAGCGATTAAGAAGTGACACTAAGGAGTCCAGGCTTGTTTTGGGGATAATAAAATGTTCTAAAAATGATAGCAGTTATAGATGCACAACTTTGTAAGCATGCAAAAAACTATTGAATTGTTCACATTAAGTGGGTAACTTTTGTGGCATATAAATTATATCTTAATAAAACTGCTAAAAAATAGAAAAGTAGCAAGTGAAGACAGCACAGGAAGAACAAAGAAAGAAGAAAGGGAGGCAGGCAAGCACACAGTATTCAGTATATTTAGTTTGTTAGGAATGAGCAGGGAATGAGAAGGAAGACCACAAGGTGAGATAATACCAATTTCTGCTTTGGATTAAGGTGTTCATTAACTTATTAAACATGCAGAAATATTTTTTAAAAGATGATTCTCTTCAGTGAACAATTACAATATTGGATCACAGACCAATGATTAATCCAATTCTGTTGACCTGAGAGTCAAAAAATCAAAATTCTTATTTGAAAGAAAGGATAGCAGGAGGGTAGTCCTACTAAACAGGATTTTTTCTTAGAAGATTTTATTTTCCACTTAAATTTTCCACTAATATTGGATCAATCATTCACAATCAAGGCACTAATAATGTACTTAGAACAGTAACCAAAAAAGTGACTTCAAAGCAACTTTAAGGAGTAGTTTTAATGGTCAAAGTACAAATTGAATAGCACAAATGAATTAAATCTCTCAATATCCTCATCAATAAAAGATAATTATTAATCAAATAATGTATAAAATCCACACTATCTCTGTATTTTAATAAATCTGGGCTATCTAAATAAATCTATTCTAGAATCCTATACCTTTATTAAAAAGGTGTTGACCTCTGTGAGTGGAAGGACCACACAAGTGTCACACCAGGTGGTCTCCATCGGCCAACATGCCCTAACATATGAAAATACCAATAACTATGAAAAATCAACTTCATATTTCCACAGATTTGATAAACATCATGTTTTCAAATGTAAATGATTTAACCGTACTGTGATAACTTAGGGAGAAAACCCTTTTGTTCTGTCAATAATAGTTACTTGACTAAATGATAGATGATGAAAGGACACTGAAAAACATTTCGGAAAGGTTAATGTAAAAATGAAGATGAAACATGGAGAAGGAAGATTAGGAAGTCAGACCATTTTTTCTGTAATTACAATTTGATATTCATTTTTTCATAAATGTTGATTGATTTCAAGTAAGAAAGGGAAATCACTGGAATATTGGGTGGCAGTAGAACTAAGATTAAAATCAACAGCTGGAGTGTTGGTGAGGTAGCTGTTTTTCTTGGCACCAATTTTGTTATTCATTTAGGAATGTTGTTTAAAGGGCTGTTAATCAGCTACTCATGGTGTATGGGCTCATTGCAATGCACACATTTCTTCACATTATGATGAGTCTGTTACCAACTAAATACACCATGTGGCCTAATGATTTTATCAGGATTTGAGAAAGAACCTGATTCTTAATTAGGATCAAAAAAGTCTTGAAGACAAAAAAGGTAATCAAATAATCTTGTAGTGTTAGAGTTGGAAGTGAATTTGTCCAAACTTCTCATTTTATAAGTGAGAAATCTGAGGCCCAAACAGGTTAAATAACTTCCCCCTGATCATTTAATGTGGGAGGATCCAGGATTCCAAATGTCCTAATTCCTTGTCGGTCTCATATTTACTATACAAAAAATAATAAACCACTCTAATTATTTGCCCTAATTCTGACTTTAAACAAAGCAAGGTTTTAAACATTTGACAAGTTCCCAACTTTTAAGTATAGCAAAAAGCAACACTTGGAAATGCTGAAGCTAAACTTGATTTTCCCACAATACTGCTTTGTCAAAGAAAAATAGCAATGCGACTCTCCAGGCAAGGAGTTTCTTAGGCAACAGAAAACCAATCCTTTCTTGAACTGCATCTAACTACTGATAATCTCATATGTTGACTTAAAAAATATAAAGATTAAATATATAATTATATTTTTACTCTTCTAGAAGGTGCATTTTATTTTCAACATTTGTTTGCCAAATGGACAAAGTTAAACAGGGAAAAAAAATATTTAAGACTATTGCAATAGAGGAGAGATGCCACAACACTAAAGTCTGAGTTCAGCTCCCTGAAACAAATGAGAGAATTTTTGTTTGTTGGTTGGTTGGTTGGTTGGTTTGGAGACGGAGTTTCGCTCTTGTTGCCCAGGCTTCAGTACAGTGGTGCAATCTTGGCTCACTGCAACCTCCACCTTCCAGGTTCAAGCAATTCTCCTGTTTCATCCTCCCAAGTAGCTGGGATTACAGGCTCCTGCCACCAACCCTAGCTAATTTTTGTATTTTTAGTAGAGACAGAGTTTCACCATGTTGGCCAGGCTGGTCTCGAACTCCTGACCTCAGGTGATCTGCCTGCCTTGACCTCCCAAAGTGCTAGGATTACAAGGCATGAGTCACCATGCCAGGCCTAGAGTTTTGAAGAGTTGAGTTTGGGGAATCACAAGCCATCTGTTTGCCCTCACTCACTGAAAAGTAAACTTTCTTCTATCTTCATGACGGCATAATTTTTCCACTTGGAGCAAGGCACCCAGTAGGTCAGGCTCCTATCTTTCCACAGCAACTGGACGGTAGGGATGCTAGTCTCTTCAGTGATTACATTTCAAAGGGACAGCTCCCAGGTCCTTGAGAGAGACAGTCCTGGGTTGTAAAACTGGCAAGAAGCTTCTAAAAATATTTTCATTTCAAAAAGTCAGAGGAAGAGTTCATAATAAGTTTTCTAAAGTAAATACCCTAAGAAAAGGGAGGGAAGGCTCCTCTGTGTTCAGGCCAACTGGATGCTGCAAGGGCAGGATGAGAAAGAGTTTAGGGGCCTAGAGGCAGGAGGAAGCCTATCTAGAGTGTAGTCAAACTGAGGGACATGCTAGGGCTGACTTGGTCATGCCCAAGGATGGTTCTTCCCAGTAAACTGATATCATTTTAAAAATGCTGATTGTATCAGAACCACTCAAAATCAGCCAAAGTGATTTGATGCATGAACAGAATTGTAATGACATATAAATACTTAGGTGACCAATTTAGACTTCAGGCATTTGGAAGTGTCTATGCCTTCTTCTTACACGAAGAGCCAGCCATTGAGGAGAGACAAAGGATAAAGTGTTAATCCTTCTCTCTTTCTATGTTGTTGTTGTAATTTGTAATTTACACAATCTTCTTCTACAGAGTAATTGTTTTCCTTTTCCCTATTTGCCACTTCAGGTCCCAAATTTATTTTCCTCTCCCAAGACAATCATACTCTTCAAAGATCAAACCATTAGAAGACCTGGGAATGGTCACCCGAAAGAAAGTCATGACCATATTTTGTGAGCATGATTTTAATCTTTCACTTATCTCTATGTTTGGTTAAAATTGCATACATTGTAGTGTTTATAGCTTTGCAAAAGCTCAAATTCTAAATTTCATTTAATTTAGAAGGTTTTGGCAACAAAGCCATTTAGTCATTTTTGTTCTTTCCTCTAAATTATAACTTCATATAATATGATTTTAAAATTATATTTAGTGCCAGTATTTTATTGCTATATTTTAGGTTTTGCATATGAATTTTTGATAATTGATACTAAATTTAGCTTTTTGTAATTATCTGTCACTTTTTTCTTAGAGTTATATGTGAAAGATGATCCATCATTTTATTCCAAAATCATTAATTAACTGATGAGACAATTTAAAAAAAATACAAAGAAATTAACCAACTGTCATTCAATAAAGTATTCTAAGAAATAAATTTTTTGGTAACTTTAGAAAATATATTAAATAAAATCTCGTGCTTGGATTGTCTTTTATATTCTTGATTCCAAATCATTTTCAAGAGAAGAAACAACAGGGTTTTTTTATTAAGTACTTTTATCCCAGACGGGATTTGGCTTCCTGTTCCCAAGATGAATCCAGCTTGGGTTTCGGCTCCTTCTACCAAGCAAGGTGGACTCAATG
This sequence comes from Macaca nemestrina, assembly GCF_043159975.1. NCBI lineage: Eukaryota > Metazoa > Chordata > Mammalia > Primates > Cercopithecidae > Macaca > Macaca nemestrina. The sequence goes on along the minus strand of NC_092135.1, from coordinate 126,652,248 downwards.
TGAAGTTCAAGTCAATAACTGGAGCACAAATGTAAAAAACCCCAGGGAGATTGAAGGCACATAGAGCCTGCCATACAGGAAACTTGGTGGCCTGGAGAGGTGGAGTGGAGGACATAGAGGAGAGGTTAGGGGAATAGAGGAGATACACTGAGGACAGAATCAGGGTGATGTGGCTTAGTCTCATTGCCCCTTGAGAACTGTGGCCAGAAGTTTCCACCTGAATGGGATGGGGCAGAACTGCACCTAAACTGTCATCTCTACTACTATGTGTGGGGAATTTGTCAAATGCTGCTGAGCTGGGCCAGGCATACAAGTAGCGCACAAAAGATTCTTGATCCAAATAAGCCACTATCTTAAAACTCTGATCCCCAGGTTTTGCTGCAGCCATGCTATTGGCTGGAATGAGGCAGTGCTGTCCAAAAGGAGAAGAACTTGAGTTTTTGTCAGAACTGAGGTGAGGAATAGGTGATAATAGTTCTGTAACACCCTGAGCATTCCCTCCAGACCCTGTAGACAATGGTACAGGAGGGGACTCATCCCTAGAGCAGAGCAGAGCAGTGCCTGGGACAGGGAAATGAGGTGGCAAGGAGACCCAGGAAAACAAAAGCTGTATATGCTGAATCCCAGAGTTCATGAAGTCAGCGAGGAGGCCCATCCTACTGGACCCACAAATTTTCACAAAGGCTCAGTTCTTGTTTTCCTTCCAGGCTGCCATTCCAAACCCAGTTAGAGGGCAGTTTCAGGGGAATAAAGATGAGCTCAGGGAAAGAGGGACAGAAAGAGAGAGAGCAAAAGAGAGAGAAAGGATATTGATATGGTTCAGCTGTGTCCCCACCCAAATCTCATCTTGAATTGTAGTTCCCATAATCCATACATGTTGTGGGAGGGAAGAGGTGGATATAATTGAATCAGGGTGGTTTTCCCTATCCTGTTCTCATGATAGTGAGTTCTTACAAGATCTGATGGATTTATAAGGGCCCTCTCCCTTCACTGGGCACTCATTCTCCTTCCTGCCACCAGGTGAAGAAGGACGTCTTTCTTTCCTCTTCTGCTGTAGTTGTAAGTTTCTTGAGGCCTCCCCGGCCTTGCAGATCTATGAGTCAATTAAACATCTTTTCTTTATAAATTACCCAGTCTTGGGTATATCCTCACAGCAGCATGAGAATGGAGTAATACAGATATTATATGCAGAGTGAAAGAAATAAGATCCTACACCAGGGGAAGTGAACCTAGTAGCCAGAACAACAATTTAAAACAAACACAACAAAGACCTTTAGAAAGATAAGAGTAACAGCAATGGGTGGTTATGAAGAACTAACTGAAAATATTTAACATGAATAAAATAATTGTTGAGATAAAGCAATCAAGGAATAAAGATTTAAGCGGACACAAAGACAAATTGGTGAGCTGAAAATCTTCACTGAGAAACTCTCCCAAGAGGCGTCATGAAGATATATATATATATATAAAACAAAATGTAAAAATATATATATACACACACACACGCACACACACACATATATGTATAACAAAATGTAAAACAAATTGGGCCAGAAATAGAAATATCAAACCTTTTTCTAATGAGTCCCAGCTATAAAGATGTCAGACTGATGAAAAGAAAGGAATGTATGCCTGAGCAGAGAGGGGATAAAAAGGCAACAAAAGGACACAACAAGCTCTCTGACTAAAATGAGCCTTCTGTAACTGGGACAGCAGTTTCCTGTGAACAAAATTCATAAATCTTATAAATTTATGAATTACACAAAGACTTTAAATACAATATTTTTGCACCTGGCCAAGTAGGTAAGTGGAAGTGTGACAACAAAAACTAATAAACAAAGAAGACATTTGAAGTTTAATTTTTCCCAAAACTGATTTTAACATAAGAATCTGAGTAAAAGCAGCTGACTTGGAAGATGGAAGTATTCTTGAAATTATCATTCAGGACTGGGGAAGCGAGGCAGGAGAACTAGAAGCCAAAAGATGCTGCAATAGGGATCAGGTACCACTGCACACACCTGATGCCCAATTCTGCTGAGGACTCCTGGGAGGTGAGTGAACATACCTCAGTGTTGTCCCCCTGAGGGGCAAGAAGTTTGAGGTATGTGTCCATCAGATTTCATCTCTAATTGCTAAGAATTGCTCACAAAAATGTTAACCCTGAGTAGTTTTTGCTTGTCCTGATAGGGGCTGAACATGGTCCCTTGGCCAGAGAAAGCTCGCAGCTGCAGTCACAAGAGTTTGCTTTATGGGATTAAAGTGAAGCGACAATTCCTGTTACTACAAACAAGAAGAGTGAGACTTAATCAAGGGGATCTTGGGAGAAAAAAAAATACAGTCATTTAAAAAAAAAAGAATGAGAAAAGTTTTACAATGGACTCAGTGAATTAATGAACTAATTTAATGAATTGGAAATTAACACTAGTTTACTCACATATAATGTAGAGCAAAGCAACATTTTTAAAAATGTGAAAAGACAATTAAGAACTAGGAGGCTAGATGAAGAGAAAGCAACATTTATGTAATACAAGTATTAGAAGAAAAGAGTGGAAGAGAATGACAGAAAGGTAGTAGAAGGAAAGATCATTGTAAAGAATTTTCTAGAATAGTAGACATAAATCTTCAAGTTAAAAGCAAACTCTAATTCATAATTAGATACATGGTGACTAGACTGAAATATGAAGCCATCTTAAAAAGTGTCAGACAAATAAGAAAACTGATTTAGAGAATGTCAGTTTATCTGCCAGCCTATTTCTCAACAGCATACTAGATGCTATAAGAGAATAAAAGAATAATCTCAAAATGTTGAGAGCAAAAAGAGTTACACAATTTTATTTTATTCAATTGACTCTCATCCAACACTAAGGGCAAAATAAAAACATTTTCCATCGAGTAAAGATGGTAAATATATTAAAAAGGCGAATAAGAATATTGACAAAATATCACAGTACATGTGATACTATGAGAATCTAAAGATGCAATGTGAACTAAGTTTATGCATTAAAAAAAGGGGCAACTTTTATTTCCAGTAGTATGGAAGAAACTCCCAAATGAAACAGCTAGCATGCTGAATAAATATTTTTAAATGCATATTTTTAAGTGCATTGGTGAGTTTGCAAGTTAGCAAGGGCACAAGCTAAGTGAACACAGTAAGTCAAAGAAGGGAGTAAAAACTGAAACCAGTTTTTATCTTGGGGGTATTTGCTACACTGGATGGATTTGAACCTCAATTATCAAAGCTTCATGAGTTATGAGCATGACAGAAAATGTCCACATGAGGCATCTATTAGGCTACATCCTCGGGGTAAAGAATGAACTAGAAATAACCCTCTCCTTCTCCACTCTACCTATCCATACATTTATCATTCTGTCTTGCAAATACCTATCAGAGGAATGCAAGAAACAAAACAAACAAATAAAATCCCACACAAAAATCCTCACAGGTTACCTCTTAAGAGCTTTGGCAATTAGTGAATGACTGAAGGGATTTTTTTTCCTTTATAATTTGTAATTATAAAGGATTGTAATTTGTAATTATAAAGGATTATAAAGGATCATCTAAATATAAAATTCAGATGATCTGAATTTTGAATTTATAGTACTGAGGTGCTCCTAAATGACTCTAGCCAAGCCTTTAGTTTAAAGTAGTCCTGAACTGGTAGTACCCCAAAGTGCCTAAAGAATAAAAATCTCAACTTCAAAGCTGAATTAAAAGAATTCTCGTGGATTGATTTCCAACAAATATGAATTTCAACGAGAGAGAGAGAGACAATGGAGAGAATGGAGAAATTAAAAAACGGGAACAATGGGGAAATAAAAAAAGTAAAAAGTAATAGAATATTCAATGATATCAAGCAACATAACCATATAAAATAAATATGTTTAATATATTTATAACACTAAAAATGGGATAGAAAAATATAAGGCACAAAAGACTATGAAATGGCAAACAAAAGTTAAGAATAAAATGCAACTTCTAGAAGAGTAAAATATATTTCATATTTACATTTAAAAAATATATTTAATACTTACATTTTTAAGTCAATATATGAGATTATCAGTCAGACGCAGTTCAGGAGAGGACTGGTTTTCTGTTGCCTAAGAAGCTCCTTGCCTGGAGAGCCACATGCCATCCCTTCTCAGTGAAAGGCGTTTCCTCATGACCTTGACTAAAATGTCTAACTTTCTCCACTCTGGAGATTTCATATGTAATTTCCTCTTTTTATTTTTTGTTCTATTTCTCCTACTAGAATGAGACCTCTCTTGGGTAGTGGTTACTGTTTATTTTCTTCACTAAAGTAGTTCAGGACCTATAAGAGTGTTTAAATATAGAAGTAGTTCAGTCAGTATTTGCTGAATGAATAGAATGGTGAACCTGAAACAAATTAAGAAGAACACAATCTAAAAAGTGCGACAGATATAACATATGAAGGAGAGTGAGAGAACAAAATAGGGGAAAAAAAATCATCAGAAAGTTAAAAAGCCTAAGTTATTTAAACTAGCTGTTGCAGAATAATAATGACATAATTATAGGATCCAGTATGTCTAGCAACTAACTAAAAGAAATTTCAGAAAGAGGGAACAGAAACATTAGAGAAACAGAAATGATCAAATAAATAACATGAACAATAAATAACATGACTTCTGATTTATGTAAGTCACCATAATATTCTAATAATGTAAATGATGACTATTACATCACAACAGTGAGAAGATCAGAGCAGAGACACCATGTTCACCATGTGTATGTTTGATGATAAGATAAGGACTATAAAGGAAAGAAAACAAAACAAGAAATGTTACTTATAAATGTAAATGAATGTATCCAGCTGAAATAAAGTGTTTGTCTTTGGATGTTAGTTGAGGGGTACAAAATTTCACTTATACAAAATAAATAAATTCTGGCACTCTAACTAGAACAATGTGGTGATAGTAAAACATATTGTATTGTATATTTCAATTTTGCTAGGAGGGCCGACTTTAAGTGTTCTTGTCACACTCATATACATGCACACACATATACACACAAACACACACACACCCAAAGTAACTACCTGAGGTTAGGGATATGTTAAGTAGCTTGATTGTGGTGACTATTTCACAAGATATACATATAGTAAATGATCAACTTTGACACATTAAATATATACATTTGAATTGTCAATTACCTCCAAAAAGTTGGGAGAAAAGGTGAAATAATAACCACACACAAACAGAAAGTGGGAATCAAAAGTTTGAAGTGGTTGGATAGTTACTACTGTTTTTAGTCATAAAACTTGTGGTACAATTTGGGTTTTAAAATACATATGTGAGTTAATCTGATAAAGAATTAGAATAAGGGCCGGGTGTGGTGGCTCACGCCTGTAATCCCAGCACTGTGGGAGCCCAAGGCGGGTAGATTGCCTGAGGTCAGGAGTTTGAGACCAGCCTAGCCAACATGGTGAAATCCCATCTCTACTAAAAATATGAAAATTAGCTGGGCGTGGTGGTGCGTACCTGTAATCCCAGCTACTCAGGAGGCTGAGGCAGGAGAATTGCTTGAACCTGGGAGTTGGAGGTTGCAGTGAGCTGAGATCACACCACTGCACTGCAACCTGGGTGACAGAGTGAGACTCTGTCTCAAAAATAATAATAATAATAATAAAAAGAATTAGAATAATAATTATATGTTTGAGACTATAGTTGATAGTAATAAAAGTAAATATCCTTTTTTTTTTTTTTTTTTTTTTTTTTTTTTTTTTTTTTTTTTTTTTTACCTAGAAACCTGGAATTCAGAATGTTTGACCACACACATAATCATTTGTTGGTGATGACCTAAAATAATGAAAGTGAATCTACACTTCATTCTTCAAAATTGTTTACAAAATATTTTGTACCTTTGTAGCATATTGAAAAAAATGATTTTGAAATACATATATGTTTAAGGCAAATAAACTCTCATTCCAAGTAAGCTGGTTAAACACACACACACCCCACATCCAAGGAAAACACATATCTTAACAGATATATTAAAGATATTTACAGTATTTTGGAAAAGTTTAATCCTAAATCAACGTATTTTTTTCAAAGGGAAAATGTTTATTTTGGAAAAAAAAAGTTTTCGGGATTAAGGAGGTTTTGAAATTTAAAGTTCACAGAAACAAAGGCTTCAGCCTCAGACCTTTACCAGGGAGAAAGGCTTCATTATCAGCTACTGTCAGTCACATGTGTCAGCTGATACCGAGACCTGTAGTCATTTCGAAAGAAAGGAAAAAAATACCTGTTTTCATTATGAATTCACGATCTATTATATGTGGCACAATAAAACAATTTAAAAATCAGTTAACGAGATATTTGATAAAATATCTGTAGCTGCTTTGCTGAGAGCTATGACAGGGCTTTGCAGCTAGCAGGCTGCCCCAATTGCAAAACATCGTAGCAAAAACAAGCACTGAAATCAAGTCTTGCTTCTGGCAAGTTTCATGCTGCTGATGATTTTTATTAAATAAGATATTTTAGAGGCAGGATAAGGTTTGCCCTTGGTTTGCTTTCTGACTTTGCATGCATTTTCAGCCATTTCAATAAAAGAGAAGGATTTATGTATATTAAACTTTGCCTAAAATGTTTTATGAAACAGTTTCTTTGAAGGAAAGGAATGATTTAAACTTTCACTAAATAATTACAGCTGATGTTTATCCATTGCCTACTATGTGCTATACTTGATATGAAGTGTTTGATATTAATGTTCTCATTCAATCCTCACAAGAGACCTGTGAAATAGGCACTGCCCATGTTATGCCTCAGTGGTGGGGAGAGAAAATATTATATTTCTGGGAGTGTGAGGACTTAAAAGCTCTACAGAGAAATTAGACGGTTCCCATTAAATGCTTCCCTTTTAGACTCTGGTGAATTGGAATGATAAACAGTTAGTCTTTTATTTTAGCAAGCAAAAATTTGGATTCCTCTAAATTCTATGTCTATCAGTGTAGATGGGTTTTCTGCTATATAAATGTCATATTTCCCAGTAGTTACGGACAGTATGTATTTCACAAACATCAACGAATAAAAAAGAATTATGGCTTACCGTGTTTGGTCTAACTTTTTAAATTTTGGAACACAAAATGAAGAGTCTCTGGTTTACAAGGTGAAGAAAGACACATTAAACAGGAATTTTAAAAGTGTTCCATTGACATGAGATTAAGAATTTGACTAGTTCTTAGATTTCGGGGGGAAAGGAAAAAGAAAGGGAAACTAAGACCAAATTCACTCTTTGTTGATGCCAAGTGTTCTTGAAAAGGAGGGTTTAAAGTGAAATATTTGGCACAACTTGAATCTGTATTAACTTGAATTTTGATATTTGACAGGTGACTTTTGCTTTAACTGTATGAATTTGGTGTTCAGTTTTTTTCTAATCTTAGTGTGTGAACCTGCTTTTTTTTTTTTTTTTTTTAAATGTCATTTTCAGGTTAAAATTGAAGAGGTGGCTTATTATTCTTCAGTTGGGCTGCAATTCATTCTCTTACCCCAATCATTTCCACCATTCTTAAGGCAACAATAGCCGATATTGCTGTACACAAAAAAGAACTGACTGCTATGGCTGACCCAAATCATGTAACAACCATGATTTTCCTTCTTGACAGCATTCCCCATCACTATACATCAAAGATCACAATGGCCACTTAATGACAAAAGTCAGAATGGCTGGAGACTGAGAGAAGCAAAAAAAGTTCCAAAACTGTCATTGTAGCAGCATAAAAATTGTGCAGTGGCACCTCATTAAATCTCCAGAACCTCAACATTCTCATACAATTCTATTGTAACTGGTGGTAGAGATCAAGAGACTGAAGGCAGAAAAATGTCACCTATTATTTCTAACGCAAGTCATTAAACTAGTTCAGCATGTCTGGATGTCTTCCGAATGGCCTAAATGCTCCTGACTGTGTGGTTACTAGCTTAACTATCTGCAGTCCTTGACTGACAGCTCATCAACCCTAAATTTGATAGCCATTTTGGCACCATGTGTATAAAAGTGGAATGAACCAAGCTGTTTAGTCACACATCTTAGCTTTTGCCTTTTATGTCATGCTTATTTCTCAACTTATACCACTTACACATTTTGTAATAACCCTATTGCCAACTCAAGAGTGATAGGAGGAATGAAACAAATATTCTTAATAAAGAAAAACATTTCCAAAGTATTTCAAAGTTTAACATACATATTTCAGAATAAATTGTTAACAAATTAGCACACTTATTTGATCAAAAGATGGCTTGTTGGAAGAGAGAGAAAGATAAAAACCTAAAAATCTAAAAGCAAAAGAGGGTTTAAAAGTCACTACACTCTCAAAAATATGGATGAAATTTTTCTTTTTCTCTGAGCAAGTGAACTAAAACTGTCTATGTGCACTACAAGTACGGAGTATTGAACTTTGTGATGTCCCAATAATCTAAAATAATTCCACCCCACACATAATAAATACAATTGCTTTTGGTGAACCTCATAGTTGGTATTTATTGAGTATCACATTTTAAATTTGTCTACTACTTGTGAAACTGGGAGATACATTTACGAGTATATGGTTTTGTGAAGTGGATAGACAGATGATTTTGGGTTATTTTCAAACACTTTACATACCTGTGACAACTCACTACAACTAAAAAGAAAAATGTGTGGGCATTTTACTCACAATAAGTTCTTATAGTTTTTTGGTGTCTTAAATGTTACTTTACCAGTAATATAAATATTTTTACAGTATAAATTTGGATTATTTCTATGACATCTCTACTGCTACATATACGGATAGCTAAGGTTCAGACTACATTTTCACGTAAGAGAAGTACCTAATGGCTTAAAATAAGAACAGCAATTCAAGAATCTTGTGATCATTTTGATAAACGTTCTTTTTTGATTGTTTGTTTTTGTTTTGAGATGGAGTCTCGCTCTGTGGCCCAGGCTGGATTGCAGTGGTGCAGTCTTGGCTTGTTGCAACCTCCGCCTCCTGGATTCAAGCGATTCTCCTGCCTCGACCTCCTGAGTAGCTGGGACTACAGGTGCATGTTGCCAAGCCCAGCTTTTTTTTTTTTTCTATTTTAGGAGAGACAGGGTTTCACCATGTTGCCCAGGCTGGTCTCGAGCTCCTGAGCTCAGGCAATCTGCCTGCCTCGGCCTCCCAAAGTGCTGGGATTACAGGCGAGAGCCACTGTGCCTGGCCCTGAGAAACATTCTCTAAGAAAGAAATATGCTCTTTGTGCTTTATTTTTATAAAGAGCCCTACTAATGGGGAAAATAACATGTTTTTGAAAGAATTCGATAAGGAAGATATACTCTACCCAAGTATGTAACCATTTAGAAAATCAAACATCCTTTTCAGCTCCCACCCCATTTATCCCAAGCATCCTGTCTTCCACTGCATTTATTGTCCAATGGATATTATTACCTTCAGATCTCCCTTTTGCTCAGTCATTTTGTAATAGTAGCCAGATCTGAAAGAGCTGTGTTTATCACACCCACTTCAAGGTCAACGCTGTGCAGTCAGTTTGGTAGAAAGTGGCTTTTAAAATCTGAGCTCAAAAATAAATCTTTTACAGGGAATTTATTCTATTTGCCTAGGAGTTGGTCTGAAGATAAACACTGCTTTGGTAGAAACATTTTGTTAAATTTTCAAATCTCAACATCTCGATCACACACATACTTCAGCTGGACTTTTGGGTTTAAAAGTCTGAATGTAAATATACAAGTGCTTTTTGGTACCTCTGCTTTGGTCATATCCATGGATTTTTCTTTTTTTTTTTTTTTTTGGTGGGAAGGTAGGAAGTAAATAAGAAAGGACGTTAACTGAGCAACATGGAAGTGGCTACATGGCCAGATCCCAATTTTAAATCAGCACATTGAATCCTTCATGCTGGGAACTGGGAATCAACTAAACTTTCCAGGGCAGAATCCTAGAAACAACTTGCCTCCAGTGAGGCTCCATGTGGAAATGATGGTAATTTCTATGAATAGCTGGTATTTCAAGTAAGGTGTTCAGAGTATGCATAGGCTTTCCAGAGAAAATGCTGATGGACCATCAATGTTTGCTCTGCAGTATCGATACAGACAGAAGAAAAATTGGGTAGAAAAGGGTTTATACACTCAAGCTTGAAAGTATCTCTCGCTTCCTCTCTCTCTCTCTCTCTCTCTCTCTCGTGTGTGTGTGTGTGTGTGTGTGTGTAAACTCCATCTTGTCTCAGAGTGAAGCAGTAAGAGTTGAACTGTATAATATGCCCGTGATATTTACCAAAGTGTTATATAACAGCTACAGAAAAGCATCCTACACAAGTGGTGATGCTGTTCCTAGGATTCCCATCTTATCATATTGTGGAGATCTTCCACTTCGAATTGAAATATTAATATTTAGATTAAAATAAAACCAGAGGCAATGTTTAGGATAAATAAATCTGAAGACTAAATGAAGTAATTTATCAGATTCCAGATCCTATTACTACAGGAAAGAGGAAAATAAAGTCTAAGAGAAACTTTTCCTCACTAGATTCTTAAGGATCTTTCCTTTTCTTTCCTTTCTTTTCTTCTCTTTTTATAGTTTCTTTTTTTGTTTTTTGAGACAGAGTCTTGCTCTGGCACCAGGCTGGAGTGCAGTGGCACAATCTCGGCTCACTGCAACCACCACTTCCTAGGTTCAAGCGATTCTCCTGCCTCAGCCTCTGGAGTAGCTGGAACTACAGGCACAGGGCACCACGCCTGGCTAATTTTTTCGTATTTTTTGTAGAGATGGGGTTTCACTGTGTTAGCCAGGATGGTCTTGATCTTCTGACCTCATGATCTGCCTGCCTTGGCCTCCCAAAGTGCTGGAATTACAGGCATGAGACACCACATGGGACTTCTTTATGAATATATATTTTTTTAAATTTATTTATTATTATTATACTTTAAGTTGTAGGGTACATGTGCATAACATGCAGGTTTGTTACATATGTATACTTGTGCCATGTTGGTGTGCTGCACCCATCATCTCGTCATTTACATCAGGTATAACTCCCAATGCAGTCCCTCCCCCCGCCCCCCTCCCCATGATAGGCCCCGGTGTGTGATGTTCCCCTTCCTGAGTCCAAGTGATCTCATTGTTCAGTTCCCACCTATGAGTGAGAACATGCGGTGTTTGGTTTTCTGTTCTTGTGATAGTTTGCTAAGAATGATGGTTTCCAGCTGCATCCATGTCCCTACAAAGGACACAAACTCATCCTTTTTGATGGCTGCATAGTATTCCATGGTGTATATGTGCCACATTTTCTTAATCTTTATGAATATTTTAAACGTAAGTAGAATCCTTGAATCCAATGCTCTCAATCCTTTGAACCCTTCTCAATCTTCTTTGCCTGGATTCTTTGCAGAAAAACATTAATGTCTCTGTATGAGAAGTAGCATGACATATTGGTGACCATGGCCAGTTAAGGGGCCTGACAGCCTGGTCTCTGATCCCTATTCTGCTAAGGGGCAGTCCTGTGACACTAGGCACAAAACGGTAATAACAGTGCTAATCTCATGGGGCAGTAGTGAGAATTAAATTACTTACTATATGAAAATGCTGAGAATGATGAATACTTTCACTGGATATTATAAGGTTCACATAGCTTGACTCATTATTTCTATATGTCGGATTATCATTCTTCACTGGATATATCTGGCCCAGAAACCTAAAACTTTGCCTAATAAAAACAATATATCTTTAACACAAAAATGTGATGAGTAATGCCAGTTGTTTATTTTCTAAGCTCTTAACAAACAATCTGTTAATAAAGCAAAGCTATTTCTTAGAATGGACTGAATGCTTAGCTGTGTCACAGAAGGGGAAAGTCAGAAGGGCACTTAAAGGACTTTGATATCTGAGCTTCTGAGCATTAGAACATGTACTTTCAAGAAGGGAAACTAGATTGGTTAAAGTTTGAAATGTAATATATTAGGATCGATAGGCTTAGTGAAGAGAGGGTCCTGAAGAGAATCTTAAAAACTAAATTGTGCTTTGGTAATTTACGTATTTGCCCAGGTAAGCAAGCTATTGTCTCAGAGAAATAGCTTCCCAGAGATTTTTTTCTGAAGGAAACACTGAAGTCATTTCTTGATGTACAGTCATCAATTTCCTTAGTAATGATTTCTTGGAATAAATAACAAAGTCGTGTTGATCTAGGTGGTCCTGGCTGTTAGTGCTAACGGCTATGTTGTGTTGATGCAGGTGACTGTAGTTTTCAAAATAAAAAAGTTTAAATTATCCATGATATTAAAACTCAGTTGATATTCCTTTGCTGCATTGTCATTCCTCCAGTAATTGTGATATTAAGAGCTAAATAAATATATTTGCATACAGATTTTATTTATTGTTATATTAAATAATTTCAATTTTAATAAAATAATTATATTAAGAAGAATAATATGATTAGTTCACCTTATAACTTTATTTCTTATTCCTTACAACTTATTTCATTATATTCCTCAGAGACATTTAAGTTGTATCATTGATTTTAGACTTTCCAAACTATGCTGTGATTGACATTCTTGTACATTAAACTTTGTGTGCATTATTTTTATTTTGTTACAACAAATTCCAGTTGAAGACAAAAGTTCCAATTCAAAGGGCATGAATAAATTTTATATATTTTCAGATTGCACTCAAGGAATAATGTCAAGAGACTTCATTTAAAAAATAAGATTTTAGAAATGTAACTAAATGACCATACAGCTATGGCTCAGAACATTTTAATAACTTTCTTGGAAAATTGCCTCAGAACATATGAATAAGTCATGCAAGAAGAACCATTTTACTACTGTATAAACTTTCTTAGTTTTTAACCCTAAATGTAATTATCCACCTTTGTCTAAAATCTTAATAAGACTTGGCTTTCAGTAAAGTTTTCATGTTTAAGAGTGAAATCTTTTATCAAAAAGATTAGCAACCACAGTGGGGTTATTTTGAAAAGTATATTACATATTATCAAAACACCTTTCTTAACATCTTGAGAATAATTATTGCATGGTTGAAGAAAAGTAAAACCCACAGGATGATTTTTGAAAGAGTCCTTCTCATTTTAGTTTATGTTTTGAGTTATTTTTGAAATTCTAATATATTACTAAATTAAGCATAAGTCCACTGAACACCTTGGTACTGCTATGTGAGGAAGGTGAATAAATTGTCATTCCAGACATTGGGGTGCTTATCAGCAATGTGACCAAGATGACCATTTGTGTACCAATTAAGTGGAACCCCTTAGAAACAAAATGCTTGCCCTCCTTCCTAATTTTTTTAGCCACTTTATTGGGAAACGACTAGCTGTGAGAAAACTGGGTGAGCCAATTGGCTCCTGGAATCTCATGTTCTACTTTTGTACGGTCAAAATAACTTTTCTCTCATAGGCTTCTTGTGGGAACTATGTGCCATGAAGTATGTAGAGGTAACACAAACGCTATCAAAATGGCAGAAATTTAAGCAACTAGTATTATTTATGAAGAATCTATCTTCACTTTTAGAGGTGTTGATATTTTTAACCTTGTTTTACAAAACCCTGAGATATACTGAAGACTGGAGTGCATATTTTTACCAAACTCCTTAAGTTTATAGGTAATATCATTTAAAAAGAATACGTTTTGCTTTTATTTTAAACTGACGAAAATAAATATTCTATTTTTAAATGCATGTTGATTGTCTGGTAAATTGACTAGCTTCTTTTAACCGACAGGTGTTTGAATGTTTGAGCATATGCTTTCATTACAAATCAGGAAAATCAGAGATGGGAGGGAGTTTTGGAATGAGAGGTCATACCCAGGAGGTGAGCCAGAGAACTAGGGAGACTGAGGAAATAGGACAGAAATGGCAGATATTAACTGTTTTCAGTGAAACAGGTCAGGTTTTTGAGACACAGCAGCTCCTTATAAATAACAATGTAGTATGTTGATAATATCTAAGACTTGTAATGTAGCTGTTTATGAGCTTGAACTGGAAAAATGAATAAAAGATTAAATAAAGTGGACTGAAGACATAAAGATACTGAAGATAGAAACCTTAATTTTTAAAAAAAGCAGGCAGCACAATCTTGATAGTTGGCAGCTTCGTGATACCTGAGGGGATTGGGATAAGGGAGAGAGGGGTGATAGCAGACAGAAAAGCAATGTAGAAATAAAAGATCACAGGAATATGTAAAGCAAAACAATTTTTCATGAGAAGATATAGTTTGGAACTCTATTTCAGATGCTCAAATGCATTGCTCTATATAAATCCCATAAGTACATGTAATGACTCCAGGTAGTTTATTGTACTCATGAATAAAGACACATTTCACTCTGAAAAGGAAGGGATGAAATACTTTTCTTTAGGAAAAGTAATTCCTATTTCATGCCAATGTTTCGAAAACTACTCATCAAATGCATAGGTTTAGCATTCCCAATCCTCCTGATATGATTTGGCTGTGTCCCCACCCAAATGTCATCTTGAATTGTAATCCCTATAATCCCCACATGTCATGGGAAGTACATGGTGAAGGGTAATTGAATCATGGGGGCGGCTTCCCCCATGCTGTTCTCATGATAGTGAGTGAATTCTCATGAGATCTGATGGTTTTATAATCATTTGGCATTTCCCTCGCTGGCACTCATTCTCTCTCCTGCCTCCCTGTGAAGAGGTACCTTCCACCATAATTGTAAGTTTCTGAGTCAGTTAAACCTTTTTCTTTATAAATTACCCAGTCTTGGGTATTTCTTCATAGCAGTGTGAGAATGAACTAATATGTTTCCAGAAAAAAATTGCTGATTCTGTGGACTGGATTTAGCATATTTTTTTTTCAATCTTTCCTTTGTGGTTAAGATGAAAGAGATACTTGGTACTAATTTATCTCCCAATTCCACTCATAATTAAATTAGCTATTGTTTAATTATATGCCTTATCAGAACACCCCTGTTGGCTATGCCAAATAGGTTACATAGAATATTTCCAAGAATTTTCCACAATGTTTCCAAGCATTTTATCATTTCCTGAAGCTCAAGTAATCATATCTGTGGAACCAGAGTATAATCCTGGGTGCAAGAATATAAACTCTCAATCACAAAACTAAATGGATAATCAGTACCTGGAAAAAGGGCCAGAGGTAGAACAAAATCTCTGTTGGCGGTTCATTGATCAGCAGCAGAGGAAAACACAGGTATAAGCACCTCCTTGAAACTGCACTGAAGGAAGACTTTGAAAAATTCAGGAAATAAGTGATAATACACAGCATTAACACTTGATTCTAAAGGACAATGTGTAATATTGCATCGGCACATGTCATTTACAGATGTTGTTGTTTATTTATGTTGTTCTTTGTTGCCTGTTGGAGAGAATGTAAAATGTTTATCAACTTCCACTGATTCATTACTGTCTTCCATATTCCCTCTACCCTACTTTTTCCATATAATTCCTCAACTCTTAATTCTGCTGTGGTGGTGTGGAGAATGAACCCAAGATTAGCAGCCACCTAGAGACCACTGTACCATTAAGTAGCCCTTATAATAAAAAAAAATTCCCTATTCTGGTGGTCTTTCATTAGCTGAGTAAAAGAAACTCTCTGAGCCACATTTGCTGTGAACGTCAGTCATGTTTGACTATGCCACTGTTTCAAAATAATATTCACAATAAGAAGACAGTCATTTAACTATCCCCCACCCCGTCACCTGCAATTACATGTATGTACCCTGGCACCCAAATATTAATATGGAATTTTGCCTTAGGAAACCTGGATAAATACGGCATTCAAGGGAACATTTCTTTAATTTCTTCCCTATTTCTGTACTTTCATCTTTATCTAGCCTTTTTGATGGCCTTGAATGAAACTACATGAAGCTTGTAGATTCCTGTTGTGCTTGACTCCCTTGTGCTCATGTTTTTAAAAGTAACAGACACCAAGTCTGTTTCACCCATTAAAATGATGCATTTTGATAAGCATACTATAAATTATAACTTCCATTGCCATGTGACTAAACAAGGTCAGGGGCCTGGGAAAGAAACATAGGGCATCTTTTGGTTCCTAGTATTTCAAATCATGTTAATTCAAAAGATCATTGATCTGTGCTCTTCATGGGGCCAATATTGAAACCTTTAATGAAGTGATTAAACTACAGAATTTGATGAGTTTGGGTATAATGGGGATTTTTTTTGGATAGGTTATACATTTTCTTCAACCTTTATTACCTATGGAGAGGAACTATTTACCTAATGTTGAGATTGATTTATTTATCCTTCTATTCTATGAGGGATTGTTAGTAATAAATCTCACATTTAGTTCCGAAATTATCAGTAGCCAAAGTGAAACTGCAAGTCACTATGAAAATTTCTCATTATGGAAAAAACGTACTAGTTTTTGTCAAGAGCAAAGCTTTCACTAATTCTGAGACCAAAGGAAATTTGTCACATATTGTGCATTGACATCCTTCACACAACCACAATTAATAACTACTGTTTTCAAACATAAGTTATTAAATAAAATAAAACAATAATAAAGTGCATTTGCCCTGAACTCTGTGACTATGGCTCTCGAACATTAGTGTACCTGAATTGCTGCTTCAACCACAGATGCTGCCCCTCGCCTCTGAGTTTCTGGTTCAGAAGCTCTGAAGTGGAACCTGAGATTTTTTTTTTTTTTAGATGGAGTTTTGCTCTTGTTGCCCAAGCTGGAGTGCAATAGTGCGATCTCAGCTCAACACAACCTCTGCCTCCAGGGTTCAGGCAATTCTCTTGAGTCAGCCTCCTGAGTAGCTGGGATTGAAGGCATGTACCACCATGCCCGGATAATTTTTGTATTTTTAGTACAGACGGAGTTTCTCCACGTTGGCCAGGCTGGTCTTGAACTCCCGACCTCAGGTGATCCACCCGCCTGGGCCTCCCAAAATGCTGGGATTACAGGCGTAAGTCACCGCGCCCAGCAGAGAATGTACATTTCCAACAAGATCCCCTAAGATGCTGATCGGGACCACAGCTTGAGAACCATTGCTCTGTGGGGGTTCCAAGATATTTACTTTTTAAAATAAGCTTTAGTATCTAAGTTCACTTTAGGTGCCTTTTAAATAAAAACTGAACTTGATGAAAGAGCACACTAGAGCCAATGCTAACCTGATACTCTCTTACCCAAAGCCAAAATACAGTCAAACACTCATAGACTGCATCTCCACCTTCTTAGCAATAGATAAAATAAGTCACACTTAGATAAGTGAATTCAATAAAATTGTTCATTGGTTATCTACCAGGTTCTGTGTTCTAACCAATGGCGTTAGACAAAGGCTCCCAATGGGAAAATTTGTAAGACAAAACACTAAGGATGGGAACCAGACATAAGCCAGGATGTGCAGAGAATGACAGCAAAGATTCTCCCCCTCCTCCTCCCTCCAACCTTACTCTTCACCCTCCTCCCTTTTCTCTTCTTTCTTATTATTTTTACTACAAAGTAAAACTTCAGAGGCAATAATATCTTTCTATCTATATATTCCATAAATAATGCAGAGAGATTGTAGTCAAGAAATTTGCAATTGATTTCTTTATTTAGATCTGCACTGACCAACACATGTGTCTATCAAGCACTTGAAATGTGTCTAGGGCAAATCGAGATGAGCTGCAGGTATAAAATACACTCTGAATTTTGCATACTTGGTATAAAAATCAAAACAATGTTAACATCTTACCTATAATTTTGTTTTCATAAATGTTGAAGTAATAATATTTCAGATATATTTGTTTAAATAAAAATTAATTAAAATTAATTTTACCTGTCTATTTTTACTTTATTTAACGTCTCCACTAGAACATTTAAAATTACCTATGTGGCTCAGGTTATATCTTTTGGATAGTTTCAGTTTAGATCTTTAGTCATTGTTACCTATCTCAGTCCAAAGTCATTCCTCACTTTTCCAAATGCCAGGATCACCTTCAATGAAATGCATCAGCATTAGCGGGGTTAAGGCCAATACTGGCTCAAACCATGTTGGATCCTGTGCTTAAACAGACAGCTCTTCATCTTCAATGCACTTTCATCTGCCAGAGGAAGGAGACACAGTGTTTTTTGTTTGATTCATTATTTAGTAGCTTATCTATTCAAGAAAATAAATCTTCTGTAGAGTTGTCTTGTTCTTGATGTTTAAAAAAATATTTTGGAATCGTAATACTTACAATGGGATAATAACTAGATACACAGTTTTAACTTGCTATTATACCAAAAGGTAAAGTCAATGATACTAAAAGTTTCCGAGATTTGGGGTAGGGACACGTGTCATTTACAAACAAATGAGAAACACATTGTCTTCTCACTTTTTGCCTACAACATTGGATGCTGGAAACCTAGTGAGCAGTTCCTTTTAAAATTCTTAAAGAAAATAATTTCTAATTAAAAGTTAATATCCAACTAAAATAAGCATCTATAATGACACATTGCCTGATCTGCAAGGGCATAGAAAAATGTTCTTCCATTTTACAAGGAAGGTGCTTGCTGAAAAATATGATATACCAGGTAAAAAGAAGAAATGAGATCAGACAAACCATGCATCCAGCCCTGGAGATCAGTGAGGAAGACTCTCAGGATGGTGAGATGGTGAAAGTTAAGTGCGCAGACTACAGAAAGGAGCAATCCAAGCTGATAGGGGAGGAGAAATGGTTTTAAGAAAAGGTTCTCCAGGAACAAAGAACAATCAGTTTTAAAATATGATAGAAACAATTTGTGGAATGCCAAAAACAAAGGCTACCTAAAAAGATGAACTGAATACAAAGGGGAAGTATTTTAGGGTTTGGAAGATTTATGTCTGCACTAGAGTCATGCTTATTGTCATCATAGGTTTATTAAAGTCAGAAATAACTTTACACTGCACTGCTCATAGACTCTTAATTTGATTAACTTTTCTGAGTCTTCTTGATGGCAATAATCTGTCTTCTTCACAAACTATAATTCAGTCATAATAAAACCATACTTTAAAAATTGTTTTGGTGTGAGTGTATGCTAATTTTTAGAGTAATAAACTTTACCTCAAAAAATATATAAGACTATGATATCAAATCAGATAGCGAATTAGTACAAAAAATACTAAATAACCCTAAAAATTTCCCACATGGACAAAAAACCCATCATTAACCTTTAGTGAATATTCATTCAACCGCCATGTATAGATTGATATATGATAGAATAGATATATTTATGTGAATAGATAAAATACTTCTATTTAAAGTGTGATTATACAGGCTAAATTTTAAAAACGTGTTCTTCTTACATTTAATTAATTTAACAAATTACTGCCCTAGAAACCGAGTTGCTGGACTAAAGATAAATATTTCTTCCTCCTAGGAATCATTATTAACTTAATCGTCAGCCAAGATTAAGATCTTCATCCTAGCACTTTGGGAGGCGGAGGCGGGAGGATCGCTTGAACTCAGATATTTGAGATGAGCCTAGTCAACATAGGGAGACTCTGTCTCCATAAGCAACTAAAAGAAAAAAATAAATAGCTGAGTGTGGTGGCATGCACCTGTAGTCCCAGCTCTTCAAGGGGCTGAGGTGGGAGGATTACCTGGACCCCAGAAAGTCAAGTCTGCAGTGAGCCATGATTGTGCCATTGCACGCCAGCCTGAGTGACAAAGCAAGACCCTATCTCAAATAAAAATAAAATTAAGATTTTTTTTCAAAGTTTAAAAGACTGAATGGATATATTAGGGACAATAGATTGGGTAGTGATTTAGGTGAGAGGTGATGATGGTTTGTTTGAAGGTGGTCTTGGTGGAAATGGAAAGAAGGGGGCACACTAGAGATACATCTTGGACATAGAGACACAAACATATATAATATGTGAAAACCAACATAGTGACAGCAGCCTAAATCATGAGCCTGGAGATTCATCTAGTGAGTGGTGAATTTCTTAAAAGATCAACAGGTAGCCTGTTAATGAAGCAAAGCTACAATTTATTGCAGGAAGAGACATCCCACCTTGATGGAGTCTTAACAGTGTCTCAGAAAGGGAAGTCAGAATTGCTGCAATATTTACAGCAGTTTCTGGGCTGAGCTCCAGTGGCTTAAGGCAGATCTTTTAAAGCAGAGGAATTGATCAGGAATGAGTCAACTTTCTGATATAATAGTTTAAGACTGCTGGGCACAGAGAAGTAAGGACTTTAAAGTGATTTTCAGTAAGTATACTGTGGTTGATAAGCAAGTTGTTTGTACAGGTGAACAGTACAGTCTCCAATAAATTGACTTGTAGAAATTTTATAAAGCATCTCTATTTTTTTTCTGGGCAAACAATGAAGCCTTCTTGACACAGGTAATCTACTGTTTTATTTAAATACTATTACCAAAGAGGATCTCAATTCTCAAAACAGAATGTGGGAGGAATTGAGAGATGCAGCTAGAACTGAGTCCAAGGGAAAACACACATTTGAAAATAAGATGTGAGGGGAAGTTTCAACAAGAAAACTAACAGTTAAAGGGGCTGGAATGAAATGGGGAGAGATTAATATCTTTGAAGCCAATGGAAGGAACTGTTGAACAGTATGAAGAGGAAAACGAAAATGAAGACAGACAAATTCCAACTGAAGATAAAACATGGAAATAATTGGTAATGTTAGGGAAAGACTTTAAAAAGCTAAGATTAAACTAAGTTAAGAAATGAATAATTGAAGGAGTAGAGAGAGTATATTTGAACTCTAGTGAGAATTTAACAGTTTCAAATAAATTTTTCAAGAGATTTTATATCTCCTCACTTTTGAACATTTATAGTGGCATTAAAAATGTAAAAAAAAAAAAAGTATATCCAAAGAGAATAATCATTCATCTTTTTTTTTCTTCTTCTTGAGATGGAGTTTTGCTCTTGTCGCCCAGGCTGGAGTGCAATGGCATGATCTCAGCTCACTGCAACCTCAGCCTCCCCTGTTCAAGTGATTCTCCTGCATCAGCCTCCTGAGTAGCTAAGATTACAGGCATTAGCCACCGTGCCCAGCCCATTAATCTTTTTACACACAACTAGAGGGGAATGATGGAAGAAAAGCAAAAGGAAACGGTAATAAAATCTTACATTAAATAGTTTCTGCCAAACACAAAGTGTTCATAGAAACAGGTTTACAGGCCAAATAGCATCAAGCAACAGGCTTACTACAAGCGAATCCTGCTAAACGTATTGACCTAAGCCCGTTATTGTTTGCCACTTTTGCAAGCATATTTGGGGGCAAACCTAAATATACACAACTACAAGTTTTCTCCAAGAGTACTAAATGAAATAAATGTATATTTGTTTTCCCTTTTTGAGCTTTTAATTTTCCTTTGATCCTTTCTGTTTCTCCCATTGGTGCTCTGTCCTAATGTCAGCAAGCATCCCTTTGAGATATGACTTCTTTGTTAAAATGGATAGCTTGTCAGTTAATACACTTGGCTATGCACTCAGTTGTATAACTCGTTTCTCAGGAAAGGTGGATTTCTTTTTCTTGGGCTTCTGATTCCTTAGTTTTCCAACTCTTGTCTGAATTGGTCTGGTCCATGAAGCCATCCATAATTCCTGTGCCAGTCACAGCCGACACAGGATATGTGAGGATGTTGAGGATAATTTCCTTCATCAAATGACACATAACATATCATCTGCTTTCCATGAGCTCAAATGGCTTTTTGGTGAGATATGCATGTAAAGAAATACATTGTATTTGACTAGAAAATGCCATAAGCCTATTGGAGTCGCTCTATTTCTTCATCTCCTTATTCTTTATCCTCCATCTTCTTCATAGAAAACCCGAACAGTATCTGTGCTATTCACTAATATACACCTAGTTGACCATTGGATACAACATAGGTGCTAATATTGATTGGACAACTAAACAGGAATGTGATTAAAGCAATATGAGAGAACCTTGAAACAAAGACAGTGACAGTAAAATCCGTGAGGATGTCTTAAAGATGATGGGCCTTCCTCAGGGTGAGAAGTGGGGTGTTCTAGCAAGTGCTTTGTGTGTAATGATTTGAGAGGATGATAGGGCCTGGAGCGCTTGGGAAAAAGAACAAAATACAGGTATGGCAGAAGATGCAACTGGAATGTGGAATGTGTTCCTTATTGGAAGCTCTGGGGAATCTATTTCCAAGCTCATTCAAGTTGTTGACCAAATTCCGTTCTTGTAGTTGTAGGGCTGAGGTTTCTGTTTTGTCGATAGTTGTCAACCAGAGTACAGTTTTGCTCCTACAGGCTGTCATTTTCCTTCTCAAGTGTGCCATGAGCTCCAGGCCTCTACCTAACCTTTGTTCGTGGATCCTACATCTAAGAGCCATAGAGTTGTATCACAGACAATCCTTCTGATGTATCTAACCTCTAATTTTTCTTGCTGTATCTCTCTGACCCCAGCCAGAGGAAGTTCTCTGCTTTTAAGGGCACATGAGATTTAGTGGTTCCATCAGAATGATCTCCTTATTTTTGCTTTTTGGTTTTTTATTTTGTTTTGTTTTGTTTTGAGATGGAGTTTCGCTGTTGTCACTGGGACTGGAGTGCAATGGCACGATCTTGGTTCACTGCAACCTCTACCTCGCAGCTTCCAGCAATTCTCCTAACTCAGCCTCATGAGCAGCTAGGATTACAAGCGCCTGCCACCACACCCAGATAATTTTTGTATTTTTAATAGAGACGGGGTTTCACCTTATTGGCCAGGCTGGTCTCAAACTCCTGAACTCAAGTGATCTGCCCGCCTTGGCCTCCCAAAGTGCTGGCATTACAGGTGTGAGCCACTGCGGCCGGACTGGTATTCTTATTTTAAGGTCTGTAACACTGATTACACCTTCAAAATCTTCTTTGTTATGTAACATAACATAGTCACAATTTTTAGAGATGAAGCATTTATTTGCAGGACCAATACTACCATAGACACGACCGAATGTATGAAATGTTCATAGAGTCCATGATGGTTCACAGTGGCAATAAGAGAGTGAGTGAGAAGCCGATTATCAGGAAGAAAGTTAACAAGTGCCCTGGGCAGAGACACTCAACATTATTTATCACTTTCCATTGGAATCTTCCAACTAAAAAAAAGAAAAATGTTCTTTGTCTTATTTTTTGTTCCTAAAATTCTCTCATTTGTGCTATGTCTAAAATCCATCCGTGTTAGCTTCGTAATGAACACTGAAACAATTTACATGTAAACAATAATTTCACCAGTTTAAGTAGCGCCTCTGGTATTTTGTTATTTTAGAGTCTTGGTTTTAGAAATAACTCGGAATTACCCAAAGTTGAATTCTTTGTATCACTATGTGAAAAGGTGTGATTGGATTATAAGCAATAAGCTCCCTCCATCCCACACTCTCTGACTTACAGATTTGCCCTTTAAAATTGACTGAAAATATATGTCTGTGAATTATGAATAATTTATGAAAACAAGGCAAAAATCTAATAATAAGCAACAGTGTCCTTCACCCAATACACAAGATGAGTTAGGGTATAGTGGGTGTTTTCATCACTGTGTGTGAAAAGTGACTAGAAGATATGACCCACATCTAGTTGTATTGTTTAGGTAAAATATTGTATCTATGCAAGCAAATCCAAATGATTAATTGTGCAATTACTACCCCATCTACACCAATGAGTCTTTGTGGATGTGTTCATAGTCAGTGGAAATAAAATGAGGTGTAAACATTGCTTTATCTCTGTCACATGCGACCATCCCTACATGGAGTTCTCGCAGAAGTGGCAGGATCCCTTCTCATGTATTTTGTGACACAGTTTGGCATGTCAATCACCTTTAGGTTTCCTCTCAAATTCATTTTCTACCATTCCCCTGCTCTCATCTGTGTCTTAATGACATATATTTTCCACGCTTCTTTGTCCTCTGATTTCTAGGTATATCCACCCAATGAGATGCATTTTTAGAAGATATGAGGGTCGAAGAAGAGAAGCCTGAATTTTTCTACTTTTTCTGTTTTCTATGGAATTTCCTTACAGCTCTGGATTCCATCAAATAGATTTCCAGCAGGTAGTACTGGTCCCTGGGCTTGGGCAGTATCATCTCCTTTCTTCTTTGTTAACGTTTAAGACAACAACAAAAAAAAAGGCTGCAAGAAAGATGCTAAAAGATTCATTTAAAGATAGGCAAAGGACTTTAACCAGAGCTCAAGTTTGACACTGGTGTCTGCTGCCATTCCAGAATTATGTCAAATGTGCTCTCTTCATAATACAGAAAAGTCTGATGCATCCTGCTGCTCAGAATAGTTTTGATGTTTTGTTTTGGATATTTAATGGCTGGCCTAAGGGTTCTCAATGAGTATGGAATGAAAAAATAGGAAAAGGTAGCATGCTTGACTTTTTAGTCTATTACTAATTCAAAGGGCCATATCTTAACCAGATGCATACCAATGGAGCATAAATTTTTTCATCTGCTTCCTTAGAAGTAACTAGACTGTCATTTAAAGTCACTTCTATTCACTCACTCTCATCAACAAATGTAAAAATCTATGTTATGATAGGCTAACAAAGGGCATTTTAGAGGTCTTCAAAATGTCACACATTTTCTTCTTACTATAATTAATTTTCTTCTTACTATAATTAATTTCTCCTTAATAAATTCAGTTAGTTTAAATGGTTTAGTTTTGAAATTATGCATTGGGTACTTTTCACATTTTTATAGAAATTTATATTTAGTTTATAGTAAGTATGTGGTATGGAATATCATGTGGTCTGTTTAAAATACTACTTACTGATCTTGGCATGGTGGCTTATGACTATAATCCCAGCACTTTGGGAAGCCGAGGTAGGAGGATGACTTGGGCCAGGAATTCAAGACCAGCCTGGGCAACATAGTGAGACTCTCATCTCTATAAAAAATAATTTTAAAAACTTAGCCAGGCATGGTCCCACCTGGGTAAGGTAGTGAGACCGTGTCTCAAAAAATAAAATAAGATAAAAATATAACTTATAGAGTTGTCTTTACGGTTGGACATTTTCATATCACTTTGGATGTACTGAGAGTATTTTTCAGTTTATTGGGGATTGGGAACAATGCAAATTATAGCATGTCAGTTTGGAAATGAGTGTATTCACTTTTTAAGATAAACTCCAATAATTGCCTTGAAGATGTCAATTTTGCAAGTGTTGTTGAGGTGTGCACATACACACACGCACGTTTATAAAAATGGATGTATTAGTTTCTTTTTGCTGCTATATGAAATTATCATAAAGTTAGTGGCTTAAAAAGCACAAATGTATAATTATGGAGGTCAGAAATCTTAATTGAGTCTTACTGTGCTAAACTCAAGGTGTTGGCAGGACTGTATAATTCTAATGGAGGCTTTTGGAGAAGATATATCTCCTCACCCTTTTCAGCTCCTAGAGTCCACCAGTACTCCTTGGTGTATGGCCCTCCTTCATCTCAAAGCCGGCAATGGCCAGTAAAGTCTGTCTCACACTGCATCACTCTGACACTGGCTTTTCTACCCCTCTCTTCTATCTTTTAAAGACACTTGTGATTACTTTGGACCCAAGGGATAATCCAGGATAATGTCTTCATCATAAAATTCATCTGATTATTCAGCCTTAGTTCCACCTGTAACCTTAATTTCCCTTTGCTATGTAACATGACATATGGACAAGTTTGAGGAAATAGAACATGTGTATCAGTCTGTTCTCTCATTGCTATGAAGCAATACCTGGGACTGGGTAATTTATAACGAAAAGAGATGGGATTGCAGTGGCTCATGCCTGCAATCCCAGAACTTTGGGAGGCTGATGCAGGAAGATCACAAGGTCAAGAGATCAAGACCATCCTGGCCAACATGGTGAAATCCTGTCTCTACTAAAAATACAAAAGTTAGCTGGGCGTGGTGGAGGGTGCCTGTAGTCCCAGCTACTTGGGAGGCTGAGGCAGGAGAATTGCTTGAACTCAGGAGGCAGAGGTTGCAGTGAGTCAAGATCACACCATTGCACTTCAGCCTGGCAACAGAGTAAGACTCTGAAAAAAAAAAAAAGAAGAAGAAGAAGAAGAAGAAAGAAAGAAGGAAAGAAAGAAGGGAAAGAAGGAAGGAAGGAGGGAGGGAGGGAGGGAGGGGGGGAAAGAAAGAAAGAAAGAAAGAAAGAAAGAAAGAAAGAAAGAAAGAAAGAAAGAAAGAAAGAAAGAAAGAAAGAAAGAAAGAAAGGAAGAAAGGAAGGAAGGAAGGAAGAAAGAAGGAGAGAAAGAAAGAAGAAAGAAAGAGGAGAGAGAAAGAAAGAAAGAAAGAAAGAAAGAAAGAAAGAAAGAAAGAAAGAAAGAAAGAAAGAAAGAAAGAGAGAGAAGGAAGAAAGGAAGGAAGGAAGGAAGGAAGGGGATTGAATTGGCTCATGGTTCCATAGGCTGTACAAAAAGCCTGATGCAGGCCACCTGCTTGGCTTCAGGGGAGGACTCAGCAAACTTACAGTCATGGCGGAAGGCAAAGAGGAAGCAGGCCCTTAATGTGTGCAGCAGGAGCAAGAGTGGAGAGTTGGGGAGGAGCTACACACTTTTAAACAAGCAGATCTCATGAGAACTGACTTACCATCAGGACACAGTACCAAGAGGAAAATTTGCCCACGATTCAATCACTGCCCACCAGGCACCTCCTCTAGCATAGGGAATTACATTTCAACATGAGATTTCAGTAGGGATACATATCCAAATGATATCAACATGGATATATATTGTTTTTGAGGAGAGTATATGGACGGGGGTGGTATTAATTCTTTCATCCACAAAGGGAAACTGTCAACTTCCCTTAGAGCAGCTCAGGATTTTTCAGAATAGTTTTCAAAATTCTTACTCAATTTAAGGTAAACCACTTTAAAGTTTATGGTAGTATTTGTCTGCAAAATAATTATCTCTGATTTTGTTTTATTTTTTATTTCACCTCTCCTTTCCTATCCCACAAATCTTTCTTAATATACTTATTTAATGTGCATCCTACAAATACACCCTTTACATATATGTGAATCTGCAAATATCATTTTATTATTATGTATATGTTTATACATTTAAACATTTTATACATTAATTATTATGTATGTATTTATACATTTTATTATTATGTAGGTGTTTATACATTTAAACACTGACCATGTTTGAGAGATCTATATCCACATTGTTTTGTGAAGTTCAAATTAATGTCTTCTCACCCCATATATTATTCCATCATACATCATATTTTACAATTTTTCTTAAGGCAGGGTAGGCAATCAATGAAGTGACCATGTTCTTGGGACACAGCAACCGTGGTGACTGTACAGTAAACACAATAAGCCTCAGCATTCGCATTGTAATTGAGCACATTCAAGCAAAGCTATCTTCAGTAAGGACTTTCCCCTTTAGAGAGCGTGTGAAATTTGATTTTATGTGTCCTCAAATTGACCTTTTGCTCATTTTAATAGCAAATAACACACCCCGGGTAGATATTCCAGATGCTAATGAGACATATGACATATGAACAAGCATGTACAACTACTGCACATGTGCACCTAGCTTTCTAGTAACATCTTCCCACCTCCTTATGAATAACCACGTAAGACTCCCATAAAGGGAGTCTCCCTTGTGCCAGTCTGTGCTGTCTCATCCTTACAAGTAGCCAGCCCTGAATCCTCTCTCTCTCAGGGTACACTGTTTATTCTGCACTTAACTTCTAAAATATTCTTTTTCTTTTGCAACAAATTACTCTTTTTTTGTAATAAAACACTTTTTATTTTGCAATAAATTACGCTAAAAAAACGAAACAGCTACATTTCCTTTGCTGTGCATCTCTTGTTGAAATTTTAACTAAAAAGACAAAAACTGAGGTATCACATTAGCCGTCAACAATCCTTTATTGGTAGGTAGGTATTGATATCACTTGACTATGATCACCTTTCTCATACATATGTCTTAATGCATCTGTGTGAAAGTGTTTCTATGGTAAACATCCAGGCTAGGGACATAATTAATTCACTAAATACTATTATATTAACTTTTAAAATGGCTACACAAATGAATATTCCTATCTGTAAAGTATGAGGATTTCTATTCCTTTTTTGATAGAGTCTTTAAGAGAACAACTAAATAATAAGTTGAAATTAACTACATAAAAAGAGATGGAAGGTTAATTTTATTGTAGAGCAGCCATAGGATATTTTTTACCTGCAACCTTATGAATATGTACATAGGATACTCACATTAACTTATTAGTTCCTTCCCAGTGACTCCCTGGCTATATCTACTGAAGCAAAAAGAACCAGTTCTCTGTTTTTCTTTTCTGGACTCCTCTTATCTCTGATCCTACTGGTCCTCTTTTGGACTTCACACACAGTTCTTGACACGAGTCTGCTTTAGAATCTTTGATGCATTTGTATCCACATGTCGTCATCACCTGTGACAGATCTTGTTAACGCAATAGTTTAAAGTTTAGTTCAAATCTTTATTGCCCGAGTTTAATAAACATTTGTTTCTTTTCTGTGTTTTTCTAATGCCATGTTCTCATTCCTTTATAATACCAAAAGGTGCTTTTTCTAATCCGAGTGTTCTCTCCTTTGCTTATGTTCTGTCTTTGACTCCGTCTTTTTTGATCTCTGCAGTTGCTTCTCAGAGCTTGCTTCTGCCTGTCAACAATACAGGGACTATTTACGCTCCTTTTGGACTCAGTTTCTGAAAATGGAATTTCCCACATTGACTCAGCATGATGCTTCTTCAGTATGGCTATTAAACACCTCATCCTGCAGACTTCACTATGTCAGCTCTTAGAATGTATTTCCCATAAATGTACACACTACAGAAAAAGTAGATACTGATATAGTATTATGGAAGACCTCAATTGTATGTAAGGAAGACCTTATTTGTAATAAGCTCTGTGTTAATCTATTCATACTTATAATACCAACTTTTGCTGAAGTTCAGAAGAATATTAACCACTGAAAGTGAATTTTAAAAACATAAAGCAACATTTTGTTTTAAAAGCTTACATTTGTCCATCTGCTTTGTTGAATTCTTTCATAGTTTTCGTTTTTTGGTGTCTTCACTACATATATAGTAAAGACACAACATATATGTAGAGTTTACAATTTGCTCCATAATAATTGCAAGAATGGCCACCTTCCTTTATTCTTCTATATAAACAGAAATCACTAATTGCCAAGGTTAAAGAGAATGCTACATCCTTTGTTCTTTAGGGATTCCCCTACTTCTCTGCATGTAAGTCACATAAGAGGGCTTATGGCTCCTGTGTTTATTGTTAAAGGAAAACCTCACTGGACAGGATGAGCGAACAAAACTTGATGTTATTCCCTTACTATGGGGAAATAGGGGAGAAAGCACAGACCAAGTCTAGATGCTTAGTTCCCCTGAAATAAAGGATAGGAAAGATTTTAGCAGTTTGAGCAGGAGTGGCATCTTAGATCACCTGTGTTTGTTAATTGGCTTTACCTTAAAAAAGCTAATTTTCTCCTATCTTTGTGACAAGTGGTAGTCTTACAACTTGGAGCAGGGCTTTCGCTAAAGCTAGGCTCCCCACTTACGTATTAGGTCATTCTTGCATGGCTATAAAGAAATACCTGAGACTGAGTAATTCATAAAGAAAAGAGATTTAATTGTTTCATACTTAGTTTTGCAAGCTGTACAGGAAGGATGGCACTGACATCTGCTTGGCTTCTGGAGAGGCCTCAGGAAGTTTCTAATCATGGCAGAAGGCAAAGGGTGAGCAAGCATCTCACATGGAGAAAACTGAAGAAAGAGAAAGGGAGGTGCCACACACTTCAAAACAGCCAGACCTCATGAAACCTCATTCACTGTAGTGAGGACACCACCAAGGTTATGGCGCTAAGCCATTCATGACAAATCCACCCCATGATCCAGTCAACTCTCTCTCTCAACATTGGGATTATAATTAAATGTGAGATATGGGCAGGGACAAATATACAAACTATATCACCTTCCCGCGGAGACTGGGAGAGAAGGGCATCATCAATCTTGATGACTACATTGAAAAAGGATGACTGCAAGGTGCTTAAGAAAGACAGTCCTGGGTTGCAAAACTGGCAGAAGCCTTCTAAAAATT
Source organism: Macaca nemestrina (assembly GCF_043159975.1). Classification (NCBI taxonomy): domain Eukaryota; kingdom Metazoa; phylum Chordata; class Mammalia; order Primates; family Cercopithecidae; genus Macaca; species Macaca nemestrina. The sequence continues at coordinate 126,622,251 of NC_092135.1, read as the reverse complement.
TACACCACAAAGGGGCAGAAAACGAATTTACAATGGCAGGTGCCTAAAGTAAATACTCTAAGAAAAGTCAGGGAGAGACCGCAGGGGTTACGGCAACTGGATTATATAAGGACAGGGTGAGAGGGAGGGCAGGTTCCTAGAAGTAGGAGAAGCCCCTCTGGGGTGTAGTCAAACTAAGGAGAACATGAAGGTTGTCTTGATCAGTAGCTATAAGGAACTGTTCTCTGTGTGTTTGCCCGTCTGCTATTTTTTCAGCAGCCTTCTCTGCTGCAGGAAAATTTGGGCCCTTCCTCTCCTCTCTGCTATGATCTCAATGTTTGTGTTCCCCCAAAGTGTATATGTTGAAATTGAATACACAGTGTGTTGGTATTAAGAGGTGGGATCTTTGGGAAGTGACCAGGTCATGAGGGTGGAGCCCTTGTGAATGAGATTAGTGCCCTTATAAAAGAAATCTGAAGCAGTTCCCCAGCCCCTTCCACCATGTGAGCATGCATAGAAGGTGCCATCTAGGAGGAATGAACTCTCACAAGACACTGAATCTGCTGGTGCTTTGATCTTGGACTTCCCAGTCTCCAGAACTGTGAACAGTACATTTCTCACAGTTTATTTCTCTTGCTTCTCTCAAGAGCAGCCTTAGGTATTTTGCTATAACAGTCTAAGATATTTTGATACAACAACACAAATGAACTGCTTTCTCTTCCCAGCATGCTGCCCTTTCTGAAAAAGTCCTGACTTCCTGGACATCTGAGAGGCTCAGAGCCCCGTTTCCCCGACAATCATCCTCTAAGCTCATGCCAGATCCTACCAGAATTTTGAGTCGCCCAGGACTCAACAGTTCATCTGACCCTGTGAGGGAGGATAGAGAATTAATCTTCCATTTATTGGCTGATACATGTACAATAGCACATAAAGGGTATCACCATTAAATTCCTCAAAGTTTCTCTTGTTACAGAACTTAATGTAGGTGTGAAACTTTGGACGGCAAGTTCTTGTACTTACAATCTCCCTAGAGTTCACCAGACTCTCTAAAGAATGCATTTCCGAGAGGTAGCAGGAATTCTTAGCCTGTACTGGTTTATCCCTCCAGGTTACACTTCCCTGTGCTCCCCTCACAGAGAGCCACACACTTTCCTGATTTAGGCAGATTATGGTCACTTCATTTCCAGACTCCTGGGAATTAATCTACTGGGTGACAGATGCTGGCTGTTCCTCTGAAGAGCAGCCTTAAAAAGCAAGATGTACCCAGGAACTGTTTCTAGTGCTGCTGTGGATAAAATGTAACCCCTTTCCTGGGAGTTGCTATCTTGCATTGCCATTGCTAGGTTATTTGCTCTCCTGTTCAGGAAGGCCATGCACTTGATCCACTGGGTGTTCAGTCTCCTTGCTGGTCTTAGACTTTTAAAGCTTCTTTAGTTTACATGTAATAATAAATCTCAATTCACATTAATTCATGTTCATGTTCTTACCACAAGTAGACAGCAACAGCAACCCCTGCCAAGTCAACCAAACAGCAAAAACAAGAAACACACTCAAAAGAACACAAGGAAATGTTTGGAGGTGATAAATATGTTCAGCAACATGGTCATGGTGATGGTTTCATAGGCGCATGCTTATATCATGAAATTATATACATAGAGTATGTGCAGCTTTTTATGTATCAATTATACATCAATAATACTTTAAAAACAGTCAGACCATTCCATTATCAAGAAGGTGGAGGGAGAAGAGAGATAAGTAACCTGGCTGTCATGGAGCTACACAAAAAAAGAAAAAAAAATGCCTACATTGGAACCAACAAACCACATACCCTCCAAAGGGAAGGAATTGTTTTTCCGAAGACAGATTTTTACAGATTACGTTCCTTTCTGGTTGAATCACAACACTGTCATTTTTTTATGAAAACATCCCCACCTTATTTTTAAGCAGAAAAACAAATTTAAAGCAGATAAAAAGCTCAAGCACAACATTTTTGAATTAAAATTTGAAGACACTATTTTGGATAGAAAGCAAGTGAAAAAATTTGCTTTTAAATTCTTTCCACCAGGCACAGTCTAGTCAACTTGTTTGACCCTTTTACAGACTTCAAATTGCACAATATTTTTAGGACTGCTGGAGGCTAAAAGGAGAAAGGACAAATTCATCCTACCAGTTAATGATAATTTTGATTACCTTGATCTCTTACATTCTGTGCTGTACATGCTAAATAGTTTTGCTATTGTTTAAGCTAATGGTCAGGAAAACAAGAGTCTATAACCAATATTAAGTTTATGTCCTAATGAAGGCAAATAGTTTAAATTAGTTTAGTGTTGGAATGAAAGAATGTATTTTAAAAATTATTTTAATTATAAAACACTAAATATATATAATGCTTATTAATTCAGTATCTCTATTTAATTGTAAACTTAATTGCCGAATGTGTATGTCCCTTAGTTTGAAATGCTGCGACCAGAACTTGAAGTTTGTTAATTAATATTAGAGCTCAATTAAACTTCTAATATATTTAATCTGGTGGTAATAATGGAGTCAAGGTGAAGGAGAGTGATACACCAAAATGTCTATAATCAAAGTGGATTAGAAGCTGTTACTAGAGTTAACAGCTTTAGGTAAAAGTTGATAATGGCCTCGTATTTCAGTCTGAAAAATGTCACTAGTCAGCATGGTATCACAGGTCAGCATGGTAGCACAGGACAGTGTTGTGGCCTGGTGACGGCTCTCCAGAAGGCCTAATCAGGTTCTCAACATTTAATTGCATTGAGGCAGGTACACATGAAAATAGTGGGGAAAGGAATAGCAGGGCAGTGGGTATCTGGAAATGCTGCAGCAGAGCTTGCACAGGGCAGCAAGGTGGAGTCACAAACCCCTGGATGATTTGCATTTGCTGAAGATCAACAAGGATGCTTTGACATAAAACCTGAATGGTAATTTTTTTTAAGTATATACGGTTGTGCCCTCAATGGTAATTTAAACATCAAGTTTTTTGGGTCATCTTCTGATTAAAGAGTAATATGTGTTTATTATTGGAAATGTGGAAAATACACAAAACATATTTATTTTGTTTAATTTAAAAATTAAATCATAACTAAGACCTGAAGCATTATTAAGGTTTGGGGTTTTATGTTGAACTCTGTTTTTCTTAGTTCGTCCCCATCTGTACATTACCTCAGGTATAAATTTCTCTATATGTTCTCTATATGGTAGCAACAACAAAAAAAAAAACCCAAAAAACAAAACAAAACAAAAAACAACAACAACAACAACAACAACAACAACAAAAACCTCCCCAGCTGGAGAGAAGTCCTCAGTCAATACCACAGGCTCAGCTTTCTCCACAGCCCTGTAGGCCATGTGCCTTTTTCCCTCTACCTTTTCTCTTTGTTTCACAGGGCCACTTCCAAACCATATCCTGTCTCTTTCTTAAAACTCATAACTTCATGTTAGGAGGCTTACCAGGCACCTTCCCTCCTTATCACAGTCTCTCTTAACTCAAGATCACTCCCCTGATTCTCTGAAGATTAGTTCCTGTTTCACAGTCATTCTTCCAAATCCAAGCCTGTTCTTGGTGATTTCAATTGTTATGCAATATGTCCTCTTTGGCCTCCTCTCCTTTAAGGAGCTAATACTTTTCACTTCTCAACATCTTATTCCCATAATTATACCTTAGAAACCTTGTCTTGCCTATATTTTTATCCCATACTATGATCACCCCCTCCATTTTTCCCCATTCTATCCCTCTGATACCCCAATGTCAACAATTCTTAGCTCCCCAGTGGGCCCTACAAGTCTTTAAGCCTTTCACTATTTCACCATCCCTCATCCCTGTCATGTCTTATTCCTTACTCGCTAAAATTCTGTCCATCTGTCCATTCATTCATTTGTTCATTTCTTCAACAAATATCATTGCTTTATTAAGTAGTCATGTAGAGCAAAGATAGGATGTAGAAGGGAAACTAGAGTAAAGAACTATGTCGATGAAAGACAAATATGTCTACTCTGATTGAGCTTACATTCAACATAAAACAATTAACAAGATAAATAAGACAAGTGAATTAAATTGATACTCAGGTGGCGAGGCTAATGGAAAGAATAAAGCAGACATGGGATGTCAGGTAGAGTGGATTTTCTGTAAAGTGGCCAGGAAAGGCCTCAGCAGCATGTAACATTTGCATGACAACTTAAAGAAAGAGGAGGACAGGGAGGGGTCCAGAGAGATACCAGGCAAAGGCAAGAGTAAATGCAAAGACCCTGAGCTGGGAGCAGGCCTGGAGGCCAGTATGTCTGCACTGAACTGAGCAAGAGGGAGAAGGGAACAGCTGGAAATGGGATCATATTGGACATGAGGTGGTGGTAGGGCTGGAAGTGATACAGAGTCAAGTTTTATAATAAAGACTTTGAATTCATAATCAGCTCCGTTTCTTCCCATCCTGCTCAACTCATCCATAACCCTGGTTAGATACAGCTCTTTGTCTGCACTGCATGAAGCTGTGCGGCCAAACTCAACTAGAATAGTGTGCTTCACCATAGTTACTGGGATTACTTTAATTTCATGATAATTCACCTCGAGAGAGCTCTTCATGTAGTCAACCATTCCCTTCCTCTCCCCACACAGCACCATGTGCCACAGCACACAAACACACATGTATACCACACACCACACATGAACATACTATCTACCACACACACACATGCAAACACATACGCCGCACACAGATACACTCGCACCAATCAGTCCAAATCAGAGGCTATTCAATACCTTCTCTTTCCTTAGCCGAACATTTCTTCTCAAACAGAAATAGGTGAATTCTGGGTCCAAGTGCATGTGAGCAAGTTGACATGGTGGCAGCTACTTGTGGAGTTTTCTGTCTGATATCTTCACTACATTCAGTCAACTAAAAGGCAAGGTTGTCATCTGAGAACAAAAATGGGAAAGGAGAAGAGAGAGGTGAGGAAGAACAGCACTAGAAGTTCCACTGCTCTAACTTTTAAAATCCCTATGAGCACAATAATTTCTCGTTCCTCTTCTACAGGAAAAGAGCATAACTGCTTACCAGAAAGTGCTGAGCTTTAGAAATGAAATGCTCCTTAGCCCCAGGGACATAAGAAGAAAATAACCACATTACACTGATTCAGGTTGCGTCACTTCCTCAGTAAGAGATGGTGTGATGAGAGATCGTTCATGGAAGTTTGCCACAGATGCAAAAATCTGTGGACTTTTGATTCAGTCCTGACAGAATTTTAATCTTGGCCCTCTCACTTCAAACTGAGTAATAAATCTCATAACCCCTCTGAGACTCAAGATTCTCATCTGAAAAATGGGGATAATCTTGAATTGTTTTTGTAAGGACTAAGTGACTAGCACATGTAAATATGTTACTATAGTTCGGCACACAGAGGAAACGTAATAAATGGAGCTTAGCAGGAACATATTCCTCTAGGTACATACACAGCATAACATTTTTAAACCATCAAATGAGTAGTCTATATAATATAGTTTCTGCTTCAAGCTTCCGTATGCCTCATGGCAGAAAGTGCAGCTTTTATCAACTCAGGGCAAACATAAGTTTTGGGAGCAATGGATTTCCCTATCCACTTTCTCCCTGGAGTGATGGCCTAATTTGACAGACTTAGGTAGTAGCATCACAGCACTGGGGAAGAAAACCCTGACCTGTCCACAGCAGCAGGATCTGAAATGCATCAGCTTCTGGTCTAGTCCACACGCACAGACACTTCTCCACACTAGCATCTGCTGGGCTCTCTGCCCACCTGTCCCTTCTCCAGTCAGATGGTCCATCCTTTTCTTCTCTGAGGAATTCTTGAGCCAAGAATCTAGGTGTTTTCTTAATGCTTCTTCTTCCTTTCCCCATAAATCTATCACTACACCCACTTAACTGCCTTCAAAGCAATACTGCAAATGCATCTACTTTTATACACTTCCCTGCGCACCATCCTAATAATGCAAGTCGTTATCACCTCCTTGAATTTCTACAGCATCCTCCCGCTTGGCTGTGCTGATTTCATTATCCTTGTGTAACTTTCCAGTTCACCACCGTGCAGTCACAGTAATCTTTTATAAAGCATAAATGAAGTACATTATTCTCCTGCTTAAAAATCTCCCAATTTCATCTCATTTCATCTAGTATCTAATATTCTTTCCCTGGTGTAGACAACCTTACCTGACCTGGATCCTGCATAATCTCTCTGACTTCATTAAGTATCAATCAACCTATCACACACATTTGCTCTCTTGTTCTTAACACTAAGCTTTTCCATAATGTATGCACCCTGTATTAGCATTCTCTGAGTGGAAGGTCCTCATTTTGATCTTTCCAACGCTGCACTTTCAGCCAATTTCTTCATTCTGCTTTAGCCTAAATGCCACTTCAGAGAGGCTGTTCTTCATTATCCAATCTAAGGTAGCTGCTCTCATCACTTTCCATCACTTCTCAATATTTTACTCTCTGTACACACATTTTTTCACTGATCGATGTTCATCTATTTAGTGTCAATCTCACTATATAATGTATATAGCACATAATACATGCTATAGTTTAGTGCAGGGACATTTTCAGTTTCATTGTTAAATTTCCACCATATGAATGGTGCTTCTGAGACTTAAGTGTTTAACAAACATGTGGTGGAAGAATGACTGGAATTCTTTTCCTGATAAGCAATAGGAAATTGATCAAGCAGAGATATCATATATGTGAAATATTTGTCTGTCTGATTGGCTACAATTGATAAAAATAATTTATAGAGTCATTGTCAATTTGGCAAAGGTAAGTAGAAATATTTTCTTGTTCTAATATTCATTTCTTTTATTAGTTGTCTAATTTTGTCTGTATTTTTATAGATATTTGCATTTATTCCTTTGTGAATCACCCACTTTTCCGTTTCACAATTCTTCTATTGGGAAGCTAATAATTTTTAATTATAAGTTTAAATCTATAGCTAATTTCCTATGTTTGTAAATGTTTTTCACTGTTATGTTTTCTTAATTGTCATGATATTTGACATAAAATTTTGAGATTTTAGAAACTTTTAAAAAATTGTCTTTTCTCTACAATATTAGCTTATTCCTTAGCCAAATATCTATTGGCCAGATTTTGTATGCCAGGCATTTTAGTTAGTGAAGCAAGCAATAAAAATTCTAATCATGATAATAGCTATAAAGAAAAACAGATAAAAGGAAAAGAGGCTGACTTGGTCATAGTGGTATGGGGGAATTGGGTAGTAAGCAGAAGTGCTGAAGAGTTGACATTTGAATTGAAGATTACAATGAGACAGCCATGGCCAGCCATGGCGGCTCACACCTGTAATCCCAGCACTTTGGGAGGGTGAAGTGGGTAGATTGCTTGCATCCAGGACTTGCTTGAGACCAGTCTGGGCAACATAGCAAGACCCCATCTCTGCAAAAAAATAAAAAATTACCCAGGCATGGTGGCACATGCCTGTAGTCCCAGCTACTCAGGAGGCTGAGGTAGGAAGATTGCTACTTGAGCCATGATTGTGACACTGCTCTTGCAACAGAGTTAGACCCTGTCTCAAAGAAAAAAGAAAAGAAAAGAAAAAAGGGAAAGAATAAGGCAGCCATGTGCTTGGCATAGCATTCTGGGAAAAGAGAAAAGCAAATTTATGCATAAAATGCTTGGCAAATTTGAGTAATAAGAAGACTAATGTGTGTGACTGGTTGTGAAACAATATGTACTAATTATTCTAGGATTATTTACTACATGATTCATCTTTTTTTAAACTCATTTGACAACTTTATTATCAGTTAAATTGTTATATGTGCTTGGGTGCAGTTTTGGACTTTCTTTTCTGTTTCATTTTTCTGTCTATTCAAACACCAATAATTATCTTTCACTTGTGGTAAAATTTTAATATTAAAATAAAATTTTAATATTTTTATTATCTGTGAAAATTCTTAATTATTGGTATTTTACAAAATTTTCTCAGTTATTCATCTTAATTTATTTTTTAAAGTTAAATTTTCCCATCATCTTGCAGTTTGTGAAAAAGCACTTCCTTATATTTTTAAATAGTGTTACTTTATTAGTATAAATTACCTCTGAAAAAGCCACATATTTGCAATGTTTTTCTTTCCATAAGAAATCTGGTTTGTTTCATCTTCAAGTCTTTTTAAATGTCCCTCCAAAATACTTAGTCCAATTCATGTAGGTCCTCCACACCTAATTTTTATTCTTTTTTTTTTCTCATTCCTAGCTTTTTGAGGTTAATATTATGTAATAAAACAGCGTTATACAAGGCCGGGCGCGGTGGCTCACGCCTGTAATCCCAGCACTTTGGGAGGCCGAGGCGGGCGGATCACGAGGTCAGGAGATCGAGACCATCCTGGCTAACACGGTGAAACCCCGTCTCTACTAAAAATACAAAAAACTAGCCGGGCGAGGTGGCGGGCGCCTGCAGTCCCAGTTACTCGGGAGGCTGAGGCAGGAGAATGGCGTAAACCCGGGAGGCGGAGCTTGCTGAGATCGCGCCACTGCACTCCAGCCTGGGCGACAGAGCGAGACTCCGTCTCAAAAAAAAAAAAAAAAAAAAACAGCGTTATACAAAAACCACTCTTGGATATCATAAGAGACAAACTAAAGAGGTCTCTTCGGTATGGCGTTTTATAAAGTCTTAGCATGTGAAGCGGCTCTAAGACAAAGTACGTTTGTGTTGTTATAAAACATTACCATAAAAAAGCCACTCTGTATTATGAACGCTGAAAATCTGAGACCTGTCTCAGTTAATTTAGAAAGTTTATTTTGCCAAGGTTGTGGACGCATACCCACGACACAGCCTCAGGAGGTCCTGATGGCATGTGCCCAAAGTGGTCAGAACACAACTTGGTTTTATACATTTTAGGGAGACATGAGAGATCAATTAACATAGGTAAAATGAACATTGATTCAATCCAGAAAGCTGGAACAACTTGAAGCAAAAGCAGGACAACTTGAAGCAGACAGGGGCCTTCCAGGTCACAGGTAGGTGAGACACAAATGGTTGCATTCTTTTGAGTTTCTGATTAACCTTTCCAAAGGAGGCAATCAGATATACATTTATCTCAACAAAGGGATGACTTTGAATAGGATGGGAGGCTGGTTTGCCCTAAACAGTTTCCAGCTTGAATTTTCTCTTTAGCTTAGTGATTTTGGGGGCCCAAGATATTTTCCTTTCACATTTCCCCCCTTTTGTTTTTAAAAATCTCTTGGAGAAAGCATTTTAGAAGAAAATAAATCTCTAGTGCCAGGTTTTGTCTGATCTCTTATGGCTAGGATGGTTTATTCCTAGACAGGTAGGTCCCAAGTTATTAGGAAATCTCATTTTTAAAAGGTTTTGAAGTCTCATGTCCTGTGAAGAGAAAATAGGGGGAGGAAGAACGAAAAACACAATGAACAAAAGAACAATCCTGGAAAATTGATATAGGCTACATTACTCTGAAGTCCATACATTAGTAGGCAGGTATGAAAGTGGCTTATTTATGTAAATAGGTTGTGGTTATATTTTTCTGAAGTTTAAGTTGTCTAGCTTCAGCTCACAGGGCTTTATGAAGGCATAGCATAGTTTTCACTGACTCTAAATAAGAAAAAAACGGGAAAAAAGAAGGAAAAGAATTAAAAACATTATTTTTAAGACTTGTAGCCAAGAAAAATTAGAATTAGGTCCAAACGATAGAACATAATAAAAATGGAAAAACATCAGGCAAGACTAGAATCTAACAACAAATGTACTATAGTTTCGGAAACATATTTTTTCTCTCCAGTTTCTCATTTTTACAAAAGAAAAATCATGGTAGGACTGGTTTGCTTTATTATACTTGGCCTAATTATTTCTATATAGTAAAGCAATAATAATTATATATCTACATAGGCTTTTTAATTGGCTTTGATGAAACTTTGTTCCATAGAAGGAATATCAGATAAGACTTTTTTAAAGCCTAGCCAAGTCATGGATTTGTGCCATCAAATAACTATGAGTTGGGTGATCCTGTCCTCTTGAGGTTCCAAGATAAACTTGAGGCTCCTGGGCCTTTCAGAAAGTGACATTCTTTACTTACCAGAGGTCAGGAGCCCTCTATAGGGGCTGTGTAGACAAAGGTAGGAGGCAAGTTTTTAAAGGGACTGTTATTGACTCCATAAGTCAAGTTTGATTCCTTAAAGGAAAGCACACCATTCCAGTCAAAGCCTTGGCAAAATAACCAGCTTCTCCAGTTGTGTCCTGTAATAAATGAAAACAGATTCTTATGCACTTATGTAAATAACTGTATTGTCACAAGTTAAGAATACTCACAAATGGTTTCCAAATTCTGGAGAAATCAGGTAGAGAGAAATAAATATGCTCCAAAATTTGTTCATAGGAGTGTACTTTACTCAATTGTTAAAAGTGTAAATAGCTTAAAAGAAAAGTCTTCTTGGCTCTGAAAAACAAAACAAAGGATTGCAACTTTTTAACCTAAAAGTTAAAAAGATTAGTCTTCTATTAGTTCAGTTCATGCAGTTAACTCCTGTTTTGCCTGACATTCATGATCATTTTAGCTCTCTGTGAGAGTCCTGAACATTTTTTTTCTCTATTCTAATGTTACAATCTCCAAAGTTATCAGAAACCTGAATTTAAGACAACCTATTAGAGTTCCATAGCTGATTACAAAACCACCTTCTGTGGAGGACTAAAACAAGACAACAATTGTCTGTGGATGACAAAAGGTTCTAGGACAGCCCTAGTCAAATACACAATTAACAAGAAAATTTGTTACTGCTGTGGTACACAGTAATTTAACAATTATAATTATTACTGATAATGTACACTAAGTCATATCAGAATTATAGGAGTTTCCCATGATTTTGGAATACCAATAACATATTTACACAAATACAGCCTAAAGAAAACCAAACACCATTGCATATATGACAATGTTTCCTGTATAATTTTTATACCAAGTAAGCCAAATTATGTCATTTTTGGACTTTAGGGAACCTAATATTTTAAATGATTAATTAGATAAGAAAAAGACATAATTTGTAATTTGATTTTGGAAACTTTGTCAAATATTAAAGGTTTAAAACACTTAATATCACAAGTCATTGTAAATAAGTCATTCATTTGACCAAAGTGATAGCTCAAGGATTTTTGAATAAAAGGTGAAAACCTTCATTTTTTGAGAGAGAAGACTTAATTTTCCAAACAATAAGCTCTGATAAAAACAGCATAAAGACAATTAAATTTGTTTTTTAAAATTTTGCATACAATCTATAAAATTTTTATCCAGAACATAAAATATAACTCTCATAAGCTTTTCGTAACTTTTACAGCCTTTTTTTGGGGTCAGTTAATGCTTCAAGAAAATCTTGTTAATCTGACACAGGTCCCTATGCTGGTCTTGCATGAATGTGCCTTTGACATTAATGATTAATTTATAAAGAAACTGAACTTATTTTATCTCTCAAAATCAGCCCTTATAATCTCACACCCACTTCTTCCATGCTAGTGACTGGGCCTTGGGGAGTTGAATAGCTTTAATTTCTGCCCCAGTGTTTCAGGAATGCAGTTTATTTTTATTGGAATTTTCTACTTGGCATAAAGATGTGGTTTTAGTTGCTGAGTTGCTGTCATTGTTTAACATTTAGCAGGACTTGGTGTTCATTTTTAGACCCAGGAGTCAAAGCCCTGTAAGTCAATGTAACAAGCCCTTTTAAAGTGCATACAGAGAGATACATGGATGTAATAACCTTAATTTTAAAAAGAAAATTTTAATCTCAGTTTTTTTCCTAAGCAAATCAAAGCTTAATAATAATATGAAAACTTGATCATAAAGAAGGTTTTTTTTAAATGAATCCTCTTATTTTGACATACACAGACCATTCATGATATGCTTGGACTTTGTTTTTTCCTGAACATCCTTCTTTCTTAAACAACCAGTCATATTATTCTAGGACAAAATTTACTATATAATTCTTTCTGATACAAAATTATTTCTCTTTAAGCTTTCTTACCACAAAAAAACCCTTTATTTTTTATAACTTTCTTTACATCTGTAATAGCATGTTTTCAAACTATTGATCAAGATGTACCTGAGACTAGGTGATTTATAAAGAAAAAGAGTTTTAATGGACTCACAGTCCTACATGACTGGGAGGCCTCCCAGTCATGACCCCCACAACATCTCTTTTATTTCCTTGTTCCTTTTCCCTTGTTTTATACATGACCTTTAAATAAGCCTTGAAATAGACAAAAATTGTTCACCTTTTTTAAAAGGACACACTTTTTTTTTAAGAAAAAATGTTTTCTTACAAATATATTTTTATTGGAAATATACCCAAATAATGAAATACTTATTATTTAATTTAATATAACTTTAGATTCTAAATTATGAAGAGTTTATCTACAAGTATTCATCCTATACATTTACCTAATTATTTACTTAGATTATTTATGAAAACTGAGATAGTCATCATTTAAAGTTATGAAACCACCATTGCAAAATTATAACTAAGACAGTGAAAAAGATTTGACTTACCTGACTTCAATCTTGCTTTTAAGCTCTAACCTGCCCTTGTTCATTCCTGAGCATAGGCTGAACTAACTTTGAGAACAACTTAGTTTATAGTTTAGCTTTGAAACAAAGACATTAACAAATCTTACTGCCTGTGGGCTAGATCACCTAAAGTCACAAGATTAGAAGTTACGATAATCTTACTGAATTTAAGATGCAGTTATTTTTATTAAACTAATATCAATGTCTTATTTATTAAAGATTACACGAAGATCATTCTGCTTTGGGCTAGATTTATAGTTTTTTAACCCCTTTGCCCAGTTTTGACACCTTATAGCATTTGGCAGGGATAAGTATAAAATTTCTTGATTAATGAATGCAAACAAAAATGTATGCTGGCAAATTCTTAAGACATTTCTAATGTTATTTTAGAAATAATTTTAAAGTCAGCTTATTTATTAAAGATTTTAAGTCACATGAACTTGAAATAGCATTTGACTAGTTTTTTTTTTCTTTAGTATCTGATTTAAGCACTTTTATTTATTTTTTAAGCCAATTAATTAGAGGTCTTTTATATACTTTTTAGTAGTGAAACATTGTGTACACAACACATAAATATGTAGATGTACTAGGCCTGCTGAAAAATGTGTATCTTATAGATTAATAAAGATCTTTTTTTTCCCTTCTTCTTTTTTTTTTTTTTTTTGAGATAGAGTCTCACTTTCTTGCCCAGGCTGCAGTACAATGGCACAATCTTGGCTCATGGCAACCTCCACCTCCTGGGTTCAAATGATTCTCTTGTCTCAGCCTCCCGAGTAGCTGGGATTACAGGCATGTGCTGCCATACCTGGGTAATTTTTGTATTTTTAATAGAGTTGGGGTTCCACCATGTTGGCTGAACTGGTCTCAAACTCCTGACCTCAAGCAATCCACCCACCTTGGCCTCCCAAAGTGCTGTCATTACAGACGTGAGCCACCATGCCCAGCCTTCTTCTTTTTAAGTCTTACCCTAGGCAGTTGTCAGCTAAATTTTCAACTGAACATAAAATTTTTTTTTTTTTTTTTTTTTTTTTTTTTTTTGAGACGGAGTCTTGCTCTGTCGCCCAGGCTGGAGTGCAGTGGCCGGATCTCAGCTCACTGCAAGCTCCGCCTCCCGGATTCACGCCATTCTCCTGCCTCAGAGATTTATTATAAAGGCCTTCAAATATATACACACATGCATATACATACACACATACACACACAAAGGTTCTATAGCTTTTACTTCAGTACTTTAGCCATGATATAAATACAAATTTGCTGGTTTGCAAACAAATAAACAAAAAATGGTTACATCCAAACAGTGACTTTTATCTCAGTAGAAAAGTAACAGCAGGTACAAAGCAGGCAAAAAAGAAAATAGAAAAACAGGGACTCTAGGAACTCTATAACTTGCAGGTTGACCTTAGGGCTCTTTTTCCTTAATGTAGATGTGCATAAAGACCATATGACTTCCATTTTACTCTGGCAGGTAGAGGTGCCTTAAAACCTATGGAGTGGCTCAAAAAAGGGGTCATTCTCTTTGTCTTCTCTACATTCTTCGTTTATTTGTTTCCTGCTTTTTTTTTTTTTTTCCCCATAAAGTAGGGACTGAGCTGTGGCCTAGGGTTTTTGTATGGTGGATTGATGTGTGCTGCTTGTGGGCAGGACTCCACAGTCTGTCACCACTGAGTTTTTCCCACCCTCTTATGTGTGTCAGTTTCTCTCTCTAGAGGCCTATGACCTCTGAGAGGGCTCAAAACACTGGGTGATCAGCCCTTGCATGCGTTTTCTGGATGAGACATTTTTAAAATTAATTTTTGTTGAGGATTTCCCTGCAGGGCCGCTGCATGCTGTTGGGGGTCAATGCCTCAGACACTCCCACAAGGCCCCCGTTCACAAAGGGGTACCTTTCAGCTGGGAGGAGCAAATATCCTTTCTCCTCAGAGCTGAGGAAACTCAGTCTCTCATTTACCTATGAAAACAACAATTCAGTTCCTCATGCAAATGTGCACAGACGAACAGAATTGAGATCAATTTAGGGAGAAAAAGCAATACAGAAGACTCCTTAGAATGTGTCTCCTAACTAAAATTTGGATTCTTAAACAACAGCTTCCTAAAAGAGAGAAAAAAGAAAAAAAATAGCCAAGACCACTTCCTGTAAATTGTACTAGGCCACTCATAACTTTGTAGCTCTCATCCACCATTATACACGTCAAGTTCAAATCCTCTCACAGTGCAAGGACATTTCTGTTACCCCCAAAGCCAAAAAGGTCAGGTCATGCAATACAAGAAAACAGAGCTTTAGACCTAAGAAGAATCTGTACATGGCTCTTGGAATTCCACAAAGAAACACCCAAAATAGGTGAGTGGTGCCTTTGTTCTGAATTCTTTAAAGGGGTTCAAGTCATTAGATACTTTGTATAGATATTTTTTGGTACTGCAGATGGCAAAGGGAGAAGGAGGTATAGGGTGGAAGAAAAGTAGCAAATGAAAGAATTTTTTTTTTTTTTTAATACAGGAAGCAAACACAGAAACCAAGCACTTGGTTTTTTGATATTTTTCTTTTGGTTTCTTCTTTTGTGGCTGTGAGGAATTTTGGTCAGTTTAGAGAGGCTTTGGTACCTTAATTTAGAATTCTCACTCAGATTTGACCAAGTCGGATAGAGTTGGTCAAATCTGATAGGAGAAAGACAAAACAAACAAGAGCAACAAAAACCCCAACAACATGATCACTGAGCACTCTAACGGTAAAGAGAGATTAGGACCTTCTGGTTGTTAAGTGTTAGCCAAGACAAAACACCAATTCAGCTACTTACCTAGGAATGGGTCTCAGGCTGAAGACTGTTTTCTATCCTCCTAGAAGGAGGAAAAGACTCAAACTGCTCTTCCCTGCTGGGAGCGAGCTCAAACTTCATAAAGGAGTTACCTGCCTTCCATCATCATGGCAACAGGAAATCGTGTCTTCCTTGTTGAATGCAAGTAAAACTTTAAAAGAAAAAGGAGTTGTACAGCAAAATATACTTTAGATCTTGACCAAATTTGGGGAGATCAGGGATTCTCTGGAAGGGGTGCTCCCAGAATTCAGCAAATTGTCCTATTGGTATGAGCCATCAAGTTAGCTCATGCTGGTACCAAGCACCAGTAGGTGATTTTTCAAAGGTCAACATCTCCAGAATCCCTTCATGGTTACCAAAATGTAACCATGAATCCCTCATGGTTACATTTTGGTAATGTAAGAATCCCTTCATGGTTACCAAAATGTAAACTCCAAATCAGAATCCCTTCATGGTTACCAAAATGTAAACTCCAAAAATCTGAGACAGGTCTCAGTTAATTTAGAAAGTTTATTTTGCCAAGGTTGAGGACACATGCCCATGACACACAGCCTCAGGAGGTCCTGACGACATGTACCCAAGGTGGTCAGAGCACAGCATGGTTTTATACATTTTAGGGAGACATGAAACATCAATCAACATGTGTAAAATGAACATTGGTTCAGTCTGGAAAGGTGGGACAACTCAAAGCAGGGAGGGTGCTTCCAGTTCACGGGGAGCTAAGGGGCAAATGTTTGCATTCTTTTGAATTTCTTATTAGCCTTTCCACGGGAGGCAATCAGATATGCATTTATCTCAATGAGCAGAGGGATGACTTTGAATAGAATGGGAGGCAGGTTTGTCCTAAACAGTTCCTAGCTTGAATTCTCCCTTTAGCTTAGTGATTTTGGGGGCCCTTTCACAGCATAATAATATGTGCTTTGATACCAGTTCCCCACAATGGTTTTCAGGAAATGCCACCAACAGCTATGTGACCAGGGCAATAAGTTTACCCTCACTCAAAGCTTGTTCCCTTCCAAGCAAAATGAACATAATTGTGTGCCGGATAGTGTTGTTGTAAACTAAGCAGAGTAATGTATGCTAAGCAAGTTGTATGGAACCTAGCACAGAGTAAGCACTCAACAAGTGTTCGTTCCTAATATGGGAAAGCTTCTCTGGGACATAATTAGGGCAAAAATGAACTAGAATGTTGAAAAGCATAATTTTTCTTTAGCTGTAATTTTTTCTCCTTGTCTTTAACTTTGCACCTTCAAAAGAATACACTTTGTTTGTTTGTTTGTCTGTTTGTTTTGGAGACAAAGTTTGGCTCTTTTTGCCCAGGCTGCAGTCTTGGCTCACTGCAGCCTCTGCCTCCCAGGTTCAAGTGATTCTCCTGCCTTAGCCCCCGCAGGTAACTGGGATTACAGGCCCCCACCACCACACCCAGCTACTTTTTCTATTTTTCATAGAGATGGGGTCTTACCATGTTGGCCAGGCTGGTCTCAAACTCCTGACCTCCGGTAATTCACCCGTCTCGGCTTCCCAAAGTGCTGGGATTACAGGTGTGAGCCGCTGTGCCCAGCCAAAAGACTACATTTTGAAGCATTCCTTTTTTTTTGAAATGGTACTTTATTATTTTATTAGTTTCCCTTGGTTGCTATAACAAATTATCACAAACTTGGTGACCAAAACAAAAGAATTTCATTTTCTCACCTGTGTGGAAAATGGAAGTACAAAATCGTATCACTGAGCCAAAATCAAAGTATCAGAAGGGCCATACTCCCTCTAGAGGCTTTAGTGCAGCAGCTCCCAGCCTTTTTTGGAAGGCAATTTTTCCAGGGACCAGTGGTTGTGGGTGGGGGGTAGTTTCAGGATGATTCAAGCACATTACATTTATTGTGCACTTTATTTCTATTATTTTTACAGTGTAATATATAATGAAATAATTATAACTCATTATAATGTAGAATCAGTGGGAGACCTGAGTTTGTTTTCCTGCAACTATACAGTCCTATATGGGGGCGATGGGAGACAGTGACAGATCATCAGGCATTAGATTCTCATAAGGAGCTCGAAACCTAGATCCCTTGCATGTACAGTTCACGATAGGGTTCGTGCTCCTATGAGAATCTAATGCTGCTGATGATCTGATAGGAGGTGGAGCTCAGGCAGCAATGCAAGCAATGGGGAGCTGCTATAAATACAGATGAAGCTTCACTCGCTCGACCACCACTCACCCCCTGCCGTGCAGCCTGGTTCCTAACAGGCCAGGGATTGGTACCAGTTCATGGTCCAGGGTTTGGGAACCCCTGCTTTGGGGGACAGTCTGTTTCTAGCTCCTTCCAGCTTCTGGTGGCCATGGCATTCTTTGGCTTACAGTCATATCACTCCAGTCTTCGAGGCCAACATTTAAAAATCTCTCTCTGTTCTATTTTTACATTTCTCTTTATGTGTGATCAAATCTCCCTCTGACAGGTAAGGATACCTGTGATTACATTTAAGCCTCAACTGGATAATCCAGGATCATCTCCCAATGTGAAGATCATTGACATATTGGCAAAGTATTTGACATAGAAGCCAATATTGACAGGATCCAAGGATTCAGAACTTTTAGCCTGGGGGTCATTATCCACACTACTACAATCATGTTCTGCTAAAGATAATTTAAAACAATACAGAAATACTGTTATACATTTAAAATAAATTGGAAAAGTCCTTGTCAAAAATAGAAATAACTTTTTTTCATAGGTGATATGTTTTCTCCATTTCAGACAAATCCTTCTAAAGTTTAAGGAAATTGCTGAACAACTTTGTTGTTCTGGCTGCTTCTTGAGGGTGTTGTGATAGGGCAGGAATCTTGAATACTGCAGGGCAGATGGATGCTGTGCTCAAAGAAAATCGAAACCTGATACCTCAGGAGTCCATGTTTTAATATTTTTCAACTCCAGAGACTCTGGAACAATCTATTCAGAACCTTTGAAACACAGCACAATAGGAACAGCAGAAGGCAGACACAGTGTGAAGCATGACTGAGGTCCAAGGCTTAGCCTAGATTATGATTATTCTACCACCTGAAGCTTCTAACTTAATAGGACATATAGAAAAATGGTTTCTTGCCGGTTTCCTTTGTGATATTGGAAATAACAGAACAGCCTAAGCTTCCGTGTTATTGAATTACTTCTGGAGACTTTGGACACATGTGGGGAGAACTGTGCAGTGTGGGAGGCAAGTTGGGAAACAATTTCGTGTTTTATACCAACTGAGGGACATTAGCAAGGATGATCCAAGAAAGGTAAAGGCTCCAGGGCTGTAGAACGTGAAGTGAAAAGACCCTTAGAAAATAGTGGTACAGAGAAAAACCAACCTGGCTTTTAGTATTTTTGTCAAAAGAGTGGTAAAAATAATAATGGTTGAAAAAATAACGAAACCATGTCCCTCTTGCATACAGCACTCTCGCTTAAGGGGTTGAATGAGTTTGGGGACGCCTATGGCTCTAAATTCTTGTCACTGGGGAAGGGATCTGCAGTTGAAAGGCTGAGTGACCAGGGACCAAGGAAGGTAGGATGCCTGGTGCTGCTAACAACTATGTATGCAGCATAATGCCCACCACCGTGGACACAAGGCAAAGCTTCCCACCACCTTCACATCTGTAATCCTGTAGGGTTCTCAGACAATGCCAGGGAAAGGAAGGAACCACCCCTTGCCAGACATGATTGGGATTGAACAATTTTCTCAGTTAAAATAAAGTTTTAACTTTATTTAAAACAGCATCAGCAACAACAACAACAACAACAATGTGATGTGACTTCGTTTGCACTTCAGTATTATCACTTAAGCTTATACACATTATACAGGCATATAGTAAAAGTTACAGAAATTGAACCAAAATTGATTATGTTTAAAAAATGCAGTTTCTGTATAAAAGAAAGAACCTGCAACTTTCTATTAAATAAGTTTTAGTAAAATTAAAACTCTAAAACATAGCCTCTTAACAAAAGCAACAAACAGAACAGTTTGTACAAAATGATTCTATTTGTGTAAAATAGGAGGAAATATTTATACGCATAACCTCATGTGTGGACAAAATATTTGTTGAAGGACACTCCCATCACCTTTGTAACACTGGTTTCTCCCAGGGAGGGAATCTTGGTGACTGGGGCAGGGACTAGAGGGAGACTTTCCCAGCCTGTGTGAGCTAATAGTGACAAGTATTTGGGAAAAAAAAGAAGGGTCTAGACAGAGAAGATGGTGGATCAGAGAAGAGTATGGCACATGGGAGGGTGGACATGATGAGGTGGGAAACCAGGCGTGCCCCACTGCCGGAGCAGGACTTTAAGGGGCTGCTGCAGACACACATGGAAAGCCACTGCCTCTGAGCCTTTGCATTTGCTGTTCCCTCTGTGTGGAACAGCCCTCTCCCCACCTCTCCCCAGACATCCTTGTTCCTGCCTTCCTATTTCACCCAGGTGGAAGCTTCTGGGGGTACTTATTTAAAATTGTGACCCAATCCTCCCACTTTGTTGTACTTAATTTTTCTTAATGTCACTTATATTCTAAAATACTCTTTATTTTACCTATTTGTTTTGTTTATTTTCGATCATGATGACAGGACTTTGCGTTTTGATTCCTGATTTTTTTTTTCTGCTATGCCTGGAGCAGCCTCTGAGATAGTGGCTGCTCAGGAAGTGTGGGCTGACTGTGTAAACAACGAAGTTATGCAAATGGCTCTTGGGTAGTCGATATTCTTAAAGACAGAGAAGGGTCTATCTCCACAGCCTTCTAAGGAAAACAGGCCATGAGTAGTTTTGATAAATTCCCTAGTTTGTACCCAAAGGTACATAATTTGCCCCAGATAGAATTAACAATTATTTTAATCAGCCTGAGACTTTGTTACATTTATCATCATCCTTAGATAGAAAGTTCCAGCAATGATCTCATTATATTATGACTTATGATGAGTACATACTTAGGACAACCCCTAGGAGGATAAAATGATTATGCATGACCCATATCTTATTTATTTATTTATTTATTTAACTCTCAACTTTAAGGTTCTGAGAAAATAGAAGAAAAACTGCCAGAAGGAAGAGAAGCTTGACTTCTCTGTGGTTCAGTCTGCATAATTGAATTGCCACATCTTGTCTGGGAGTAGGATAAGGTATAGAAGTGTCTCTTCTACAAATGAGGATGTGGGCACAAGGGGATCCATTGGTAATTCAGCAGTGGGCTGGGAAGGTGCTCAAATGTTGCTGGCTTGTGTTTTCATTTTTTTCCACAATATTCATTACACTGGATATATTTAATCTTAAATTTTATCATATGGCTTGTCATATGATACATTTTCATAGTATCAAGCCTGGGTAGGCAAAAGGCAATTTGTACAACTCAATCCAATTTCCTTGCTGTGGGCTCAGGCAGAATTCTCTCCAACTTTCTCTTCTCATTCCCTGCTTGTCCACCTGCAGTCCCTGCCGCAAAGGTCCCTGGCTCCACACCACAGTAAGCTCAGGTGGACACAGCAGGTTGCTCTCCCTGCCTCTGCATGCCTTTGCTGGTATGTTCTGTTGTATATCCAGTGGCATATTTCGAACCTAGAAATTATAAAGCTGGCATTTTTGTTGTTCTCTGGGAACTGATCACTCCTAGTCCACAGGTGCAGATGATGGTGGCCCAGCAGCTCACAGCTTATCTGGAGGAGGTTGTGAAGCAGTTGGTTTATTTCTCAGTCATTCCAGCACAGTGGTTATGGCTTTTATCCACCCTCCCCAAATCAGTTTTTCACAGTGATGGCAGCGAACTTTAGAATGCTTAGAATCACCTTAGGCTTCCCCATAGTGCCTGAACTCTACACAAAATACTACATAACTTTGTGGTTGTGATCAATCCAGAAGGGGAAAATGGGGGGCAGGGACAAATTAAACCCACAGAAACTGTATGGATTATGGAAATATAATGTATTTTTTCCTCAAATCTCATTTTCTCATCCTGAGTTGGGATTTTTGTGGCCGCTTTACATAGAGGAAATAGTGGAATCTGTTGTGTCAACATCTAAAATTGTGATGATAGCTTTAAATTGGGAAGATCTGTAACTAATTGACTCTGTGTCTGATTTTGTGGTTTATAGAATAATGTGGTTAGAGAATTTCGGCCTCAAATCCTTACTCTTTTTTTCACTGGCATTGTGAACATGTCCAGAAATGCTTTCATCTACACAATAGGGATATTTTTATTTTGGAGTATTGTTGAGATACTACATGTAAATCATTTAGAACAGAATGATTTAGTAGAGAAATAGTCTCTGAGCTCAGGCCATATGTTGCTTAAAAATAGTCAAATGAATATTCAAATGACGATTTGAATATTTTAAAAATTATTTGTTTCTGAAAGCATGAGAAATGAGAAAGGGATTTTAAAAACAAGCAAACAAACTACCACCAACAATAACAGCAAGTGGGCAATGCAAGGAAAGAGAGTAAAACAGGTTATTTTCTAGGTATGAAGTGAAACTGTGAATTAGATTTGTTCATACAACATTGGCAATTATTCTTGTTCTATAGAGCCATTTCTAATA
The DNA here is from genome assembly GCF_043159975.1 of Macaca nemestrina. Taxonomy (NCBI): domain Eukaryota; kingdom Metazoa; phylum Chordata; class Mammalia; order Primates; family Cercopithecidae; genus Macaca; species Macaca nemestrina. The sequence goes on along the minus strand of NC_092135.1, from coordinate 126,600,356 downwards.
GGCAGTATTTTAAATATTATTATTAAAAGTAACATTAAATATTTAACAATAAATATTTAAAAATAACTTAAAAAATTGTATTTCATGCTCTACTATACTTCAATTTTACAAAGCAAAATTCATAAATATTATATTCCTCTTGGCTATTGTGAGGATAATTTTGAACATCAACTTTCTTTCTAAAATAAGATATGTGTATATGAAAAACCAGGATTGTTCAAATTTATTAAGAAGAAGTGAGAAGCAAGCTAGAAAAACTAAACAGGAGAATGAAATGTTTTCTCCCTGAGTTACCTCACTACTTCAGCAAACATTTAAGTGAGAGATGTAATAACATGTACCTAATATAACCAGCAGGCATGTTAAAATTATAAGAGGCTTTCATAAAGTTCTTGTATACAAGAGACTTACAATTTCCCTCGAAAGGAATCAGAGTCAAAAGATACACCAACACCTCCCTCCTCCCTCTCAATCTTAAGCCCTTTATCTAACTTACATGTACTCATTTGGAGTCAATTTGTTTTCAGTACACTTTACTTAGGTAGCAAACTATCACTTTCAGTTCATGGTTTTTGTTCTGCCTTAAAATGATCAGCTCTGTGGTCTCCATCCATTGCACGTATCTTAAAAATTATGAAAAGGTCAAGATTTACTTTCTGGTAACATCCATGTGTGTATCCACTATCCAGTGTCTAGAACTCTACAGGAGGGGGTTTTGGTGAATCCATGTGGCTCCTTCCATGGTTCCTAAGGATGAATCTTCTTTTCTAAGCAGTGTATCATGGGTTCATCTACACTGTATCTTTGTTAAATTCAATGGTTTTTCAGGCATAAAGATATATCTTTCCCTGGTTTCTTAAAGATGTGATTTCTCCTGCAATGTGATCCTTTAGTAATTTCAATGGATATTTGAATGATGGATAGGGGTTCAAAATATAATCTCAGGTCACAGGTTAGACTCACACCCAGAAATTAACATATAAAAATAATTACCTTCTTTTTAAAATTGCTAATGAATATGGCAAAGCTTCTCTGAGGAAGCTTAACTGAGTCTTTCCCACTCAATCTTTTTGTTTTAAATGTGTATACATGGAGTACAAATGCAATCTTGTTATGTGGGCATATTGCAAAGTGGTGAACAGTGTAACCATCACCTGAATAGTGTACATTGGACCCATTAAGTCATTTTTCATCCCCCATCCCCTTCCACCCTCCCATCCTTCCCAGTATCCAATGACTATCAGTTCACATTCTATGTCCATGTGTACCTCTTATTTAACTCTCATTTGTATGTGAGAACATGTGGTATTTGACTTTCTGGTTCCGATTTGTCTCACTTAAGATAATGGTCATCAGTTCCATCCATGTTGCTGCAAAATAGATGGTTTTATATTTTCTGTGACTCAATAGTATTCCATGGTATATACATTTATACTACAGTTTATTTATTCAGTTGTCTGTTGATGGATACTTAATTCCATCTCTTTGCTGTTGTGAATAGTGCTGCAATAAACATACAAGTGCAGTATCTTTTTAATATAATGATTTATTTTTTTTAGGTAGATACCTAGTAGTGGGATTGCTGGATTGAAGGATGATTCTATTTTTAGTTCTTTGAAAAATCTCCATATTGTTTTCCATGGAGGCTGTACTAATTTACATTCCCACCAGCAGTGTGTAAGTGTTCCCTTTTCTCCATGTCCCCGCCGACATCTGTTATATTTTGACTTTTTAAAATAATCATTCTGACTGATGTAAGACAGTATCTCATTGTGGTTTTAATTTGCATTTCTCTGATAAGTAGTAATGTTGAGCAATTTTTTAGGATGCTTGTTGACCATTTATGTCTTCTTTTGAAAAAATCTATTCATGTCTTTTCCCCACATTTTAATGGGGCTATTTGTTGGTTTTTACTCATTTTTAGTTCCTTGTGAATTATAAATATCAGTCTTCTGTCAGATGCAGTTTTCAAATATTTCCTCCCATCCTGCAAATTGTCTGTCTACTCTGTTGATTATTTCTTTTGCTCCTTCTACTCAATCTTTTGTCATTGTTTTGATACATTTTTATAGTGATATGCTTAAAAACATAGGAACTTTGTTCATTTAAGGGCAAATAATGCAATATTAGCAATAGGTTAATACCTGGAATTACAAGATAAGATATTGCCAATATTTCTAAATTCTTATGTTAAAAATAAACCTTTCTGGCCAATAAAAGCACAATATTTTTAATTACTTCAATGCAAAAATTAAACATGTTTGCTTTTCCTTTTTTTAATTCTAAAATACAATCAGTCACTATGGTGGATTATCACAGTCATAGCCCCTAGTGGATCTTGCTTTCCTGTATTCCTGCACAAGTGTAGTTTGCCCTCTTGACTCTGGGCTTGCCCACGTGTCCTACTTTGGTTAGTGAAACATCAGCAAATGTAAAACAAGAAGAAACTTGAAGAGCATTTGCTCATTAGAGCTTGAGTACTTGAAAGGCCTTTTGGAGAAGCCAGGTATTACAAGAGATAGATGCTCCAGACATTAGTGCAAGGCAGCATAAACCATAGAGCTCCACTTGAGCCAACAAATAACTGCAGCCATATGGTTGCCCTAAGTAAGATCAACAGAAAACCACCCAGCTGAGCCCAGCCAAAGTTGCTAAGCCACAGTATTGAAAGTAAATAAGGGCCGAGCATGGTGGCTTATGCCTGTAATTCCAGCAGTTTGGAAGGCCGAGGCGGGCAGATCACAAGGTCAGGAGATCGAGACCATCCTGGCTAACATGGTGAGACCCCATCTCGACTAAAAATACAAAAAAATTAGCCAGGTGTGGTGGTGGGCACCTATAGTCCCAGCTGCTCAGGAGGCTGGGGCAGGAGAGTGGTGTGAACCTGGGAGGCAGAGCTTGCAGTGAGCCAAGATTGCACCACTGCACTCCAGCCTGGGCTGGAGACTGTCTCAAAAACAAAAAAGAAAAAAAAAAGACAGTAAATAAGATGGTTGCCATTAAACTAATACATTTTGGGGTAATTTGCTATATGAGTTTACATAATGAATACACTCTTTAAGGTAAATACTTGTCAAGGGAAACTTCATTTTTGAATGGATACATGCTTTTAAGAATTAACATGCTATTATGAGATATAATTCTGTGATTCGTATTGTGGCAGTAATGAGAATGTACTGCCTAGATGTCTTTTAAGAAAAAATTTACTGTAATGGAAGAGAGAGAGCTTTCAGTTTCCAGCTGCAGCAAGTTCAGGATACACCATAAATTTCTTGCAGCTCTCTCTGAGTTACTCTCAGCTGATGACTGAGCACAATGTGTTTAATGGAGCCAGAGCATTCCTATCCAATATATAACTCTTCTAATGGGCATTAATCACTCTAAGACTCTTCATTTGCCTGGTGGATAATTTCTCTGAGCTGTACTAATGATGCATCATCACTCTTCATATGTCTTTCATTTTACAGGTTTAAATACTGTATATAATGATCTAAAAGCTCTCCTTGTCTGACCATTTTAGTTTTTCTTTATGTATCTCCAAAATGGTGTTCCATCCTCTTCTGTTGCTCTTGACTTCTGATAAAGACTCCATTGTCATTTGAATTTGGAATTGTTCTTTCTTTGTATGAAGTGTTTTGTTTTTTTCTGCCTACTTTCATGACTTTCTCTTTAGCTACTTTCTTAATTTTATCTTTATCTTTAGTTTTCTGCAGTTTGCTTATATGTCTAGCTATATTTTCCTTAGAATATATTCTGTCTCACTAAACTTTAATTGTTACAGTTTTTATATTTTCCCACAGGTCCTTGTGGCTGTGTTCATTTTGTAAAATTTACCTTCTGTATTCTTCAGAATTGATTTTTAAAATCCATCTTCAAGTTCATCAGCTCTCCTCTGTCATAATCATTCAGCTCTTAATCTCATGTAATAAATTATTTTATTTCAGATATTTTTTAGTTATCAAATTACAATTAGTTTCTTTAAATTTTTTTTCTTTTTGTTGAGGTTTCCTATTTTTTAAATTAATTACAGTCATTGTTACCTTTACTCATAATAACTCATAAATAGTCCATTTTGGATAATTCAAAATTCAGGGTAATCTTAGGGTTAGGCCCAGTTTGTCTTTTCTCTTGATAATCATCCATACATTTTGTCTCTTAAGTTGCATAAATTTGGTTTGTATTATAAACATTGAAATACTATGTTGTGGGGACTCTAGATTCTCAGAGTTATCCGAAAAGTGAGGATGATATTTTGCTTTAGTGCACAACAAGTTTGGTTAGACTCAAAGTGCTCATTGTCTCTTGTCTGTGGTGATAACAGCTCAAATATTTTTTAAAATAGCTTCCAATCTACCTGATACACATGTAGTTCAAGGATGAGAGTGCAGTATATGCACAAAGTTGCTGGTTTTCTTTAACTGGATCTCTACTTTCTACTTTTCTCTTACTCTCTGTTGGTCCTAGTCACCTTGGTTTTGAAATCCTGATATCAATCTTTTTAAATATATACCCAGAAGTGGGGTTGCTGAATCATATGATAGTTCTATTTTTAATTTTTTGAGAAACTTCTATACTCTTCTATACTCGTTTCCATAATGTCTATAACAATTTACATTATCACCAACAGTGTGTGCAAGTATCCCTCTTTATCCACATCCTCACCAACAACTGTTATCTTTCATCTTTTTGATAATAGACATACTGACAAATGTAAGGTGAGATCTCATAGTGGTTTTAATTGCATTTCCCGGATCATTAGTGAAGCTGAGCACCGTTGCATACATTTGTTAGTCATATGTATGTCTTCTTTTGGAAAAATAAAATGTATTTTCATGTCCTTTTCCCATTTTGTAGCCAGATTATTAGTTTTCTGTTTTGTTTTGTTTTCCTATTGAGTTGTATAAATTCCTTGTTCAAAAGTAAGTAAACTATTTCAAGCACTTCATTGCTGCTTACCTGACTGTTTTTAATCTTCCTCCAACCTCTCATCTCTTTTACTACTGCCTTCACAATGCATAACTATGCTTACAATATTTTACTACAACTAAAAATGTAATTGTTCTTCTTTACCCATAAAACATTTTTTTTTCTCTCACATGACATTCAAAGCTAGTCATGTGTTGGAACCATCTTCCATTTCCCCAGGTTTCTTTCTTGCACAAATCTCTATAACTTATTTTAAATAAATTTATTATTTTTTTCAACATTCCTATTTATGTAACATCATTTTATAAAGCTGATAATAGAAAAAAGCAGAAATATAGTGCAACTAAATTAATGCAGGATGAAATGAAAATCAAAGAAATAAAAGAAATGAAGAAAAAGCTATGGTAAAGAAATCAGGTCTGAGGATAGGTAAGGTAATAGAATCCAAAATGTAACTCAGTTTTTTATCAAACATGCTAACAAAGGAAATATGGTAGATCATATAGAAGTCTTATTGGTTAATAGTCGGAAGATTAAACTTTACATATACCATGATTACTTTTTTTCTCAAAACACTCTTTTTGCTTTCTTGAATTTGATTTTCTGAACTTTTACTTGGAGTCTCTCTCTCTCTTAAATCACTATTTATCAAGAACTAATCAATTCAGGCCCTGTTGGAAATCTTCTCCATGAAGCTATACCCATCCCTATCAGGATAAATCTCTTCTTTCTTTTTCCAATTGTGTTTGTTTTTGCGCTTACTCAACTGTTGCCATTTTTGGTAGCACGTAGTGAATGCTTTTTTTGTCTTTGTTGTCAGCCTTTGTAGGAATTCTCTTAGGGATAATCATAATGCTTTAGATAATATTGTTTTCATTGAATTCCCTCCCTTTAAATGTTAAAATCCTAAACAGATTCAAAACAATGAATATATGATTTATTTAAATTTTCCAAATCTTCAGGACTAGAGAGAATTAAAGAGAAAGAAGTTTTCAAATAAGTCAAATGGTGTGCAAGGCATTTCAGAGAAATTTTGTGTTCCTGAGATGGCATGCTATCTCTCTGAAGAATCATCTCCCACTAATCTGCAGGCTCCTCTGTGGTGGTGGGGTGGAAGTGGAGAACAAAGGACATCATGATTAGTACTGCCTAAAAATAGACATATTTTGTGAAGGTCTGGTGACAAGTAATCCAAGATAATCATGCCAGCAATATTTTAAAAGACTAGTTTTCAGCTAGGGAGAAGGACTAGTGTTATGAGGTTGCAGACACAAGATGCTAAAAAGGAATATCTACCTATAATAACTTATATTTCCAAATCTACCTATGAAATGTTTCTAATCAAAACTCAAACTTCAGTGTCTGGGAAGATAATGATACATTGTTAGAAAATCCACGGAGCTTCTTGAGACGACAGCCTCATCACCACTAGTTGATGTCTGACAGGGACTAATTTCATTTCCTGCCAATCTCCTACTCTGTTCCGTTTCATTCTTGGGAGGGTAGATCTTGGCTTAAAGAGATTGTGTAGAAGCTCCTTCTTTTCATCTACAGGGCTCCCACCTATGCACTGCCACCAATATCATTTCCATCAGTCATATAGTAAATATCTACAATGTTTAAGGCCCTTGGGATTCAACAGACACTAACTGGTAATTTACCAATAGGAAATTCACCATTCATTATACCAATTAATGTTACAATTAGTAATTTATTCAGGAGTTTAGAGTGAGTAGGTCTTAGCTAGGTGGAAGGAGGAGAAAACATTCTGAGAGTGAAAAAAGGGAATAAATGACTAAGTCAATATGCTGAATCCAATTTCATAGAATTGTCCATCTAGAGCAGTAAAGGAAGACATCAATTAAAAACAATTAAAGGTAACATTTTACATAAACTTGGATTTTAGGTAAAGGGATATAGATTTCATTCTGCAACAGGGGGATTATTAAATGTTTAAGGAAGGAGGTGGTATATAGAGTCGAAGTTAAAAATAAGGAAGGACACAAATTTATTTATTTACCATGTATTGAACAAAACATGGCACCAAACTTCTAGAGATAGAAAAGTGAGTAGATTCACTACCTTCTATATGAAGTTGGCATGGCAGAGAATTATAAATTGTCACAAAACAGCTATAACACAGCATGTTTAGTGATACAGAAAAAATATAAATATATTTTTCTCGGTCCAGAGAAGTAGGAATGATTTATTTTACTTTAAGGAAAGCATGTCAGGCAAGGCAATTATAAGTAGAATTTCTTTAGCCTAACCAAGAAGAGGATAAAGGCAATTTCAAGTGCAAAGAAAAGTGAGCTTAATGACACAGAATCCTAAATGGTTAGAAAATATTCAGTAAGATGTGGCTGGGCACAGTGACTCATGCCTGTAATCCCAGCACTTTGAGAGGCTGAGACAGGTGGATCACCTGAGGTCAGGAGATCGAGACCAGCCTGGCCAACATGGTGAAACCTCATCTCTATAAATAAATAAATAAATAAATAAATAAATAAATAAATAAATAAGAAAATACTTAATAGGATGATATGATTGGAGCTGTATGAAAAGAGCTGAAACTCCCAGCACTAAAGCACAATTTTGCAATATATTGAAGGAGTTGAGGAACTGAAGGACTTGAAATCTTGGATATAAAGTAATTGATTGCAGAGATTAAAAGCAGATGGTTTTGTCAACTCTACTCAAGTATAGAGTACAGTTAACCTACATATCTGTACAACTATGGTTGAATTAAGCCCAACTGAAATAAGAGTTATTGTTTGTTGCATGCACTGTATGTGTCTGGCTCCTTGCTGAGCCCTTTAAAATTATTTACATTCTGGGAAAGCCAGTAGACTGAAAGCTACTTCATTCTTTTTACAAAGATGTATTGAGAACTGGCTATATACTAGGCTGTCTTAACAGCAGCGCAGGAAAAAACATTCCCTTTCACGAGTGATGCCTCCATACTTGATGGGACCATCTTCCTCACTTTAAGGGCTATGTACAGGGTTTAGTGCATGACAGTCAGCCATGCACCTCTAGACAAAGACCACCTGGAACATACCTGAAGTCAACAAGATGGGTTTCTTATTCTTTGCAGTGAGAGAGATTCCACATAATGGAATACCTTGGGGCATCTCAGTAAGAGAGTGAGTCTTTGTAAAAAGGAGTTACTATCAGATTGGCCCTTGGGATTCAGATTGGAGTGCATTAGGTCATCTTGGGGACAGTTCAAGAAGCCAAGAATTTGTTTTAGATTAGATGCTGTCAGCAAATGGAAAATTCTATGGAGGAGCATCTCAGTAAATTTTACCTAGATGAGGATGGACTACAACAAGGCTGTAGCATAATCGTACAGAGACAGCAGTTCCTCATTTCGGCTGGGAGAGATTGACACTTGGTATTTTGGTGGTTTGTACCATTAAGAGAGCTTTTTGTGTGCACTCAGAAATTTTTGTTTGATTTTTGTTTGTACTAAAAAAAAAAATTATGATGGGGTCTTGTTTTGCATCTTACTTCATGATAGTTGCAGAGTGACCTTGTCTGATGTTGGTGTTTTGTGAAATTATTTATCTCCAAAAGGAGAACAACATGATATAGCTGTTAGCACTAGATCAGCTCCTAACAACACCAAGACTGATTTTTCCTGGATGTCAGAGGCTGCTCTCTCTTTCTCAGAATTTACTGTCAAGTTAAGATCTAATGTAATCATCCCCAAACTCCTGTCTCCTGATCACACCGGAAATCACTTTCTTTTCTAACCCTGTTTAATTTCAGGCCTGGTATTGCTATTTTTCTGTGTCAAACTCTAGACTCTGTGGTGGTTTTCAATGGTATTGGTTGCCTTCTAGATGTATATTTATATGGTTTGGATCTGTATCCCCACTCAAATCTCATGTTGAAATGTAATCCCCAGTGTTGGAGGAGAGACCTGGTAGGAGGTGATTGGCTCATGAGGGAGGGCTTCTCATAAATCGTTTAGCACTATCCTTTTGATGCTGTTCATGTGATAGTGAGTGAGTTCTCAGAAGATCTGATTGTTTAAAAGTATGTGGCACCTCCCTTTCTCTCCTCCTGTTCTGGCCATGTAAGACGTGCCTGCTCCCCATTAGCCTTCTGCCATGGTTGTTTCCTGAGGCTGCCCAAGAAGCTGAGCAGATACTGCCATGTTTCCTGTATAGCCTATGAATCTGTGAGCCAATTAAACCTCTTTTCTTTATAAATTACCCAGTCTCAGATATTTCTTTATAGCAATGTGAGAATGGACTAATACATATATCAACAAAAAGTGTAATAGTAATAATGGTATTAGTATTTGTTCTCATCTGGCCGACCACAAGACTTGTCTGGTTATCCTAGAAAAACCTAATTCTTTATAGTTTCAATTCCTCTCCATTGATAGTTGAAACTATTGTTATTTTATTTTCAGGGATTGCCTTTGCAATTTCATATCGCAGTTTCTCATCCTAAGAAGGCGTTTGTTTCATCCTCAATGGCAAAAAGCAGGTATTTTTAAATCTATTTTTCTTCCTGCATTAGCCCTGTTCAGCCCATGCTGAAATCACACAAACCTCTGCAGCTCCAAGGCTACCCTCTCACCTGGACTGTTGGTGACATGAGGTTTGGGACCTCCTGCTGTGTGAGATGTCTGCACTAAATTGGCTATGCTGCCACACAGAGTCCTCTCACTCCTTTACCCCCTAGGCTCTACTGGCAAAAACACAGAGCACATGTTCAACCAGTAGGACTTCCCATTCAGTTGCTTCCCATTCCTCTACCTTTTTTTTCCCTACTTACCTTTCTTCTTCACTCACGCTAGAGAAAGCCATGGATCCTGACATATTTTTTTTTTTTTCTGAGAAGAAAAATTCATATTCTGGGCATGCTTATAAGATTGTCTCAAAGAGCAGAATCTTTTTTAGTGTTTATATTTCTGTTTTTTGCAACCATTATCTGATTCTCACACACTTACAGATGCTGTATTGCTATAAAATGCTGTTGCATTCTTAGCAGATGATCCCTTCTAATAATCTGCACATTCCTGAACCCTTTCTTGCCCGAATACATGTCAGTTTATATTGGAATTTGCTGCACTGAGTAATGGCATTTGAATTGGTGTATATTGGTTTTGGTGGGGTTTTTGGGCATTGCTTTTGTTGTTATGATGGTGGTTTTCTGGAGAGACAGGGTTTTACCATTTTCCCAGGCTGATCTGGGACTCCTGGGCTCAAGTAATCTGCCCACTTCCACCTCCCAAAGTGCTGAGATTACACAGTGAACCACTGTGCCCAGCCCCAAATATTTTTTAAATGGAAAACCAAACGAGCTTGTGTTTAGATATTTTTTAGAATATTGGAGTGTGTGCACACACAGACACACACACACACACACACACCGGGAGAGAGAGAGAGAAGCCCCAGAAGTTACGTGGCAATAACTCAATATTACGTGTGATTTGGTGAATGTGGTGCTAGCCTACTGTGTCTTTCTGAAACCAAGCAGATCATGTGCATGATCTCAGATATTCTCCAAGTCCTTAATTCCTTGAGGCATGTAGAAATGATTAAAAGTCGTGTGACGTTTTAAAGATCCCTGTGACATTTATCACAGATTCTCACACTGCTCGTATCATGACTAGCTGTTTCAGTACGTACTGTTTCAGTTCTTTTAAATAATATATATATTTTTTGCCTCCTGCCTGGTGTGTTTTATGTAGTAAATGAGTATCTTCGTTATTTTAAAATATACTGATTTGCAATTGTGAACACAACTGCTCTGGAGATCAGTTGATGCTATGTTTGCAGAAAAAAAAAGTAAAAAAGAAAAATTATATTACTAAAAATATTTAAAAGCCTCAGTTTATATCTGATTTTGTTTATTTTGTCCACTTTTCTGTTTGTTTATATTTTCTATAACTGGCTATTAACACCACTCCCCTGGAACAAGCATGTTGGCTATTTTCTTACAGACAAACACTATGAACCCTGAGGATTTATTAACCACAAAACAAAACAAAAAGAAAACATGCTGCCTAGATGAGAAACTGCTAAATTGGCTATAAAAACTATTCAGAAAAACCCAATCTAACACCAGGGGCTCAGAAAATGCAAACAGGAAGCTCATAGTTCTATTTCCCTGTCTCATTTCACATTGAAAATTGCGTCAGAAAAGACATTGGTAGCAGGTTAGGAATGTAAAAAATATTTTCTACCTTCTGAGACCAAAGATAGTCTTAACTTCTTTATTACAAGAGATTCAAGTTTCATGGTTTATGTTTCTGTTGTCTTAATTCTGCCTTATAAAAGATGCTGAACACCAGAAAAAAGGAAATGATCATCCTGGCATATGATACTTAAAATGTCCCTACTGAGCTTCACGTCCTTGCTGAGTGCAGTATTACAGTGTAGTCAAGGGTGTGCAATAGATTTTTTAGCCTAAGTGTAGCATATACCAGTGGACAGAGATTGGAAAGGAAACCAAATTATCATGGTGATTAAAGGTGGAAAAGGCTTTCACTGGCACAAGGAAATGCCAAAAGCAAATAGTAAATATATGGGAAAAAACAACAACAACAACTCAAGTTTCAAAGTACTGTGGCTCTCTGGTCACAAGATGCCCTTTCTGTACACATCAATGAGAAATACAGTTTTTTTTTTTTTTTGAAGCTTTAGACAGACAATCCTAAAAGGGAACAGACAAAGAAAAGAATTTTTTAAAAGAATGAGCAATTTTTATTATGTAATATTGTGTAAAATGTATATCTAACATACAATTCAAAGATCAAATACATTTTTAAAACAAAACTGAAAAGCTTTTTAAAAATTCAAAGATACAATTTAAATTAGAAAAACTATTTTAAAGATGAAAACCATTGAAAATTTGACTTTTTATATAAATAAGTTATGAAATAAAATTTAAAGTTAAAGAAAGAAAATAAAGAAGCTAAAAAATAGAAAATATATATTCAGATCACCTATCGGCATTAGTGTTTGGTAGAGTTTAACTATTCGTTTTTGTGTGTTTTGTTACTTGTTATTTAATTAAGATGCATTTATTTCATTAAAAGATATTGTAACTTTGCATCAACATTTTGAGCATATACTGCTTTTGCTTTCAGATCACATTTGATCTTATTTGCTATGTCTCTTGTCTATCAGATTCCTATTTTTATCTTTTCCTTACACTCAAAGTCAGACCAGCTGTAAAATCTGAGGTTACCATTTCCACGGAAGACCTCTCTCATCAGTTGCAAGTTTAGAGGTGCCCCAAACCACTCTCAGTTCTGATAATTCACTACAAGTTTTCACAGATCTCATTGATAGCTATTCTCTTCATGACTATAGTATGTTACAGAGACAGGATAATTAAAACCAGCCAAGGGAAGACAGAGACACAGAGGACAAGATACAGGAGAGTTTCAAATGCAAAGTTTTGGTGGCCAGAGTTTTTTGTTATGGATTTATTACATTGGCATAATTGACTGATTGATTGCTCCCATGGTAAACTCAGCAACTAGATTACTGATACTGCTTGACCTGAAGCCTCTGCACTCTAATCACATGGCTAATCTTTCTGGGATGGCCAGCTCTACCCTGAGACTGTTGGGCATGGCCAACCCCATCCTCAGACCCCGTGTGGCAAGCCCCCACTCTAAACAAAGATATTCGTATCAGGTATAACATACATTATCTTCCAGAAGCCAAAGGCAAAAGCCAGATCTACTCTTTGGCACATTGACAAGGCCAAACTTTTTTTTTAAGAGACAGCATCTCACTTTGTTGCCCTGGCTGGAGTACAGTGGCGCAATCATACTTACTACAGCTACAAACTCCTTGGCTCAAGACATCCTCCTATGTCAGCCTCCTGAGTAGCTGGAACTACAGGTACACATCACCTCACCCACCTAATTTTTAAATTATTATTTTAGAGAAAGAATCTCACTACATTGCCCAGGCTGGTCTTGAACTGCTGGTCTTGAACTGCTGGTCTTAGATAATCCTCCCACATTAGCCTCCCAAGTAGCTGGGATTGCAGGCACAACTCATCATGCTGGGCTCCAAGGCCAAACTTTTAACTAAACCAGCCAATGCTCTCTTACAGCCAAGTAACATATGTCCAACATTTACAAAAACTAATATGTTCTAGGGGTAGGAGGATTTTACCTCAATTTTCCAATACATTTGACCGTCAATAGTGGTTTTATAATCTTACCAAAAACACCAGTGTTATATCATGTCACAGTGTGGTTGATGTGACCTGAAAGATGAGATAGTGGTGCATTACCAGAGCCCCACTCAGTCATCAATAATTAGTCCAGTCCATCATCACATAGAACCAAAATGCCCCAGAGAGATTTCACTTAGTTTCGTCAGCTTTCTTTTGAACTTGTCAGATTGTGAGAGCAGATATGATCTTGACAACATATGGTTTCCTCCTTTCCGGCATCTAGTATCATTGAGCTGAGAGATAACATTATCTCTTGCTCTGAGTGGCCATGTAATATTGGATTTCCCTTAGTGCATAATTCTTTTATTAATTCCTTTACCTTCAACCAATGTTCCTCCTTCTCTCCACTTATCATTTTATCCAAACTTTTTCACCCTTTAGAAGGAATGTTAAGTTTGGCTACTATGCTAGTCCATATTTCCAACAGTATTACTAGTTTACTAAGTGTCCCTCCCCCCATTCAGTCTTTTTCCATTTAAATAAAGGAGGGCTACAGACACACAGAACCAGTGAGTTTTATTAACCACTAGACAATCAACTGCATTCACTGTCAACTCCAATTCAGTGGGGTGAATTGTGTCTTCACCCCATCAGGCCTTTACAAATTCTGACTTAAAGGTTTAACAATATAGTTATACTTTCTTTTGTAGAGATATTCCTGATTCTTGGACCTATAGTTGCAGTCCTGGCCTTGAGATCACTAAATCACGAAAGAAAAAGAAAAGTTGAGGTGATGTGGGGAAAAGAGGAAAAAGAATAGTCATACCAGCATTCTTTTCTACCCATTCCTCCCTAAATCCTCCAGTTAAGTGGAGGAATCTATCTTTCGGGAATTTTCCCTTGGCCACTCGCATGTTGAGTGTAAGCCTATGCTCATGAAGGCAAGTTAGCCACCCCTCCTTGCCTCATCTTCCTTTCTTTTAGACAACAAATGTTCCATTTGTCTTTTTCAAGTCTATATCAAACTCTTGCCCTAAGGAGGATATCTTTCCATGCACTGTTGGACATTATGGACTGAAAAGTGTATGTCTTAGTCTGAAGAAATGTGACTCAAGAGTTCAAACTGGTGCAATATTTTCTGCTCTGGTGCTTTTATAGTATTTTGAGAATTTCTCTCTACCACTGGCTATGACAAGCCCCAGTTTACACTACGTTCCTGCCAGGATGCATCTGTAGCCTCCTAGAGCTACCAATATCAGTCCCAGTTGCCAGCTATGTAATGCCTACCCACCCAGGGAACTTCCCCCATAGCCATTTGCAGTCTTTGTCTCTCCAAATGGCAAATAGTACAATTTTTATAGGCATTTTGTTTGTCAGAGTGTGGAAGAGAACTGTGTCTAGATTCAGCTCATTTCAGCATTGCTGTGGCCCCCCAATGTCCACTCATTTAGTGGACCAAGACGTCTACCTCCAGGGAGCACATCAGGATATCTATTCACTGGTCCTAATCATCTTCCAGTCTTGGAAGGAAATTCTTCTGATGGGCATTGACATGTCTAATGCACCCTCTAAATCCCCACAATGATTTCCGTAGGGCCAAGCTCCATGCAAGCTTTTATTTAATAGGCCAGTTTCCCCTTGTCTTACCACTACTCATGACTTGGTAAAAAACAAACATAGGGACAAATAGCATACAATTCAGCCCCCTGATCTGATTTGCTTTTATCTTCTTCTACCAGAGCAGTGGTCTTTCAAACAGGATACTGTCCATTCACTTTGGAGCTGCTCATCCATATACCAAGTGAGTTTTTGTTGGTCAGTTGAGAACTGGTCACGGAGCACTGAATAAATAGCAATAAGCTCTGGCAGCTCTTCAGCTGATTCCAAAGTCATCCCCAGGGCAAAGGAGGCTGTGTGCTCATGAGACCTCCTTGCATTCTCCTGGTAGCATGTTCCTGTACAAACCATTTCCATTTTGTCATAGAATTTTTCTTGGCACTGTCTTATCCATTAGAATGTTTCTCTGACATTGAGCAAGACATTATAGGTATTTCAAGTTTCAAGACTAGTTCATGTCCTTCAGTTATAGGAGCAACTCAATTAAAGGCCAATAGCAAGCTGTTCATGGTCTCTCATTTGGAAATTTTCAAGTTCAAATTCTGACAGTATTCAGATGCTACAATAGAAAATGTCAATAGTTTCTATTTACATTAAAATTATTTTTATTTCTCTTATTAAGTCAGACTTCTTTTTTTACAGAAATGTTTCATTGGAATTTTTGCAGGTTTTGAGTCAGCTGCCTTGGACTATAACTATTATGAATATACAGTATAAATCTCAGATGTCAGTCTAATTATGTCACCTGATGAATCCAAATAGATCCCATGGAACTTATTTAAATTAAAGTAATCATACAGCTTTAAGGAGTTATGTGTAGCATTTTAGGGATCCAATGTACTCAGCAGAGTTTTTACAAATTAAAGAAATTATATAACTTTAAGGAGCTATGTGCAGCACTTTAGGGATCAAATGTACTCAGCAGAATTCTAAAAGCCTTGGTATACCCTGGCATGAAGTAGGCAATAATCTAACAGCATCCTCCATATTCTTTTGTGGTGATGACCTAGAAGGCTGAGGGTACTGTCCATGCTTAGATAATGTTAAGGTTACTTAACCTCCCTTCTTTCATAAAGCCAGGCTCTAGAATGTAAAAATTCATTCTACATCCAGATTTTTTTGGTCCTAAGAGATATCCTGATTGTTAAAGATGAGCAAAGATTGACAGAGTCAATTTTAAGACCTCAAGAGATTATCACCCACACTATAAAATCTATGGCAAGTGCAGTCTGCATTATAAAGAAAATAAATTAAAATTTA
The DNA here is from genome assembly GCF_043159975.1 of Macaca nemestrina. Classification (NCBI taxonomy): domain Eukaryota; kingdom Metazoa; phylum Chordata; class Mammalia; order Primates; family Cercopithecidae; genus Macaca; species Macaca nemestrina. The sequence continues at coordinate 126,584,390 of NC_092135.1, read as the reverse complement.
TATTTATAAATCACATCTCTACCAAGATACTTTGTATCCGTTTTCCAAGGACTGATCAAGCATTCAATCTAGAATAAAGACCTAAGCCAGGAAAGGGGCTAAACCAGCTTTAAGGAGAAATGACAGGTTTCAACATCTAATAAGAAATGCTAATTAATTACTAATTATATTTTGAAGAAAGCTACTGATCAGATAGTACCAAAATTGCAACTTATGTAACCGTAGATAGTAGGTGAGTAGCTAGATAATTGATAGGTAAATAGATGATGGATAGGTAAGTATAACAGTAAATGTGTGATTATATTTCTTACTACTTTTCTCCTCTTGCAAATGCTATAAGATATGGAACACTTTTTATCAAGCTTGATGTTGGGAAGCTGGACCCTTGCCTGAGAAATGATGAAATACAAGGATAAAAATGTTAGGAGACTCTCTCACAAAGCAGTCCATGCAATAACACAAAGAAAATCCAGGTCTTCAGATTACTCTCCAGGGTTAATGAGAGTTGTCTGGTTTTATTTTTCACCATGCAATCATTTTTTATGTCCCGAGAGGTGGAATACTAGTGCTTAACTTAAGGCTGTCATGTCTGGATGCGAGACTCAGCTTGAAATCAAAGCCAGTTCTACCATTCATTCACTGCATTGCCTTTTAAAAGTTATTTAATAACCCCATTCCTCATTTTCCTCACTTGCAAAATAAGTGTATTAGTAGCAATTACCTCATTTGGCAGTTGTATTCAGAGTTAGTATAGCGTAAGTTTTATATTCCTAACACAAAATAAGTATTATATTGGTTAAAGTAATGCTATTAATGAAAGATGTACTATTGACTATGCTCTATCAATACTATTGACTATTGATTATACTCAAGCCATGTTATAATTCCCTAAAGGTCATCTATAAATATATAACACAGTTCAGAGTACCTCTTTATTGTAGCTTTATTGTAGCTCTCATCCTGGTTTTAGTTAAATTACTAATTTAAAATTACTCTCAGTTGTTTCAGATACTATATAAATTCCAACAGGGTAATGATTGTGTGTGTGTGTGTGTGTGTGTGTGTTTGTGTGTGTGTGCACTCATAGCAATACAACAACAGTGACTAGTACAGTAGTTGAATAAAATAGATGCTTAATAAATCTTTGTGCTTAATCATTTACAGTTGAGGAACTGCAGGTTAAATGAGCTAAGTGACCTCCCTAAGGTCAGAGTTAATGATAAGTTAAGCTACATTTAGAAACCAGGGCAAAGTTGTAACAGACACTATCATCAGGCCTAATTTCATGCTTCTGTAGCTTGTGTAGTTGTACAGAACCCCACACTCAGAAGGGGACTGTGCTTGACTTCAAACTCAACTGTTGCTACCTTGAAATTCCTAACACAGCAATTTTTGAATAAGAGACCCGCTATTTTGTTTTGCCCTGGGCCTTGCAAATTATGTATCTGGCCTTGACCATCATGCAGTCTCCTGACTCAGCCTTCAAAACAGATTTGAGGATACTGGATTGAAAAATGCCTGCTCAGATTAATGCAGACTTTGGCCTACTCCACAAAATCAGCAAGACAAAAGACTTCCTCTCCTTCCTGTCAGCTCATCCCAGGGCCATACGCATTCCTCTTTAGAGAGCTGGCAGGAAAAAATTGGGCCAAATGACAATTGCATTGCACTTGAAGGAATTACATTAGCAACCCCACCTCCAATGTGAATTGAGAGCACAATTGCTCTCATCAGACACCTGAGGTCATATGTGCCATTGTAACAGTCAGATAATAAATAACATCATCCTGCACATAAAACTCAGAGTGACCTTCAGAAATTGTGGCACCCTCCGGTCTCTAAGTCTCTCTCCCCGCTAGCATAAAAATGCTCTCTGGTTTCCTAGGGCCTCCTTCCACAAAACTTCACCAGGATTTGTCCATTTTGGAGAGTACCCCACACTCCAGCTTTCTGCTAGCTCCCTCCCACTGGTGTGATATCCTACCTTGTTTTAACCTAAATCGACTCTCCCTTAGCTGAGAGAGCCGGACAGACTCCATTTTGGCTCCTTTACTTGCAGCCCCTTACCCACCCCACTTCCTCAAGGACTTAACTTGTGCAAGCTGACTCCCAGCACATCCAAGAATGCAATAAGAATTACTGATAAGATACTGTGGCAAGCTATATCCGCAGTTTCCAGGAATTTGCCTGCTTGATAGCACCCAAAGCTCCCGCGTCTCTCACCTTGCCATAGATTTAAAGCCCCTGCACCTAGAACTGTTTGTTTCCCTGTGACCATTTATCTTTTTAACTTTTCTGCCCGTTTTGCTTCTGTAAGATTGCTTCAGTTAGGCTCCCCCTCTCCTTTCTAAACCAAAGTATAAAAGAAAATCCAGCCCCTTCTTGGGGGCCGAGAGAATTTTGAGCACTAGCTGTCTCTTGGTTGCCGGCAAATAAAGGACTCCTGAATTGGTCTCAAAGTGTGGCGTTTCTCTATAACTCACTCGGTTATAATGCTGATACATCAAAATATTTTCCAACTGCTACTGAAAGTCTGAGAGTTACTGAGTAAGTGAGAAGGTAAACTGATAGACTAGTTAAAATTCAAGAGTTAATAGCTGGAGACAAACCTGGCCTTGAAAAAGAAGCACAAATAACTGGCTGCATCTGCTTCTATTTCTGCCCATGTGATGTGTCAATTCCTGGGCCACAGACACTCTAGTTGACATGCCCACCCCAAATTTCTCTCTCAGAATTTCCCACCCCAAATTCCTCACTGATATTTTCACAACCAGGAGTCTCTAGAGGGCCCATAATATGAACCCCTAGTAAAATACAAATTTTCAGAGCAAAAGAGCAGGCTAAGTTACACACCACAGCAGTCTCTTGCACTCCAGTGTAAGTTTATCAGATGTTTTCTGTAATCTAAATTTTGTAATGTTTGCAATGCTCTAAGGAGCAGAGGAAAGAAGGGCAGGAAGGAAGAACTGAGTTCGCAATGCTTCACTAGCAATTTGATTAAGTCTTTGCAGTTAGATCATTCCTCTTCTCTGAATATCTATTGCAAATCTCCTATAATTTCCTTGTATCACCCACCCCTCCACCATGGCTTCCTCTCCTTCATTTTCAGCAGAAGACTGTGTTTCCCCACACCCCCCACTGGCCAACCCAGGGAAACGATAAGCTAACAGGCAGATCTTCCTGTCACCAAACATACAGACCTACCTTCAACTTCATCCTTCCAATCCAATGAAGACTTCACCTAATGTCTCTTCTGTGTGAGTGGATGCTTCCTCCCTGGAACCTTCATAGAGGCAATTAAACATTTCGAGCTTTTCATTTTAAAAACGAAGTACTCATGGTGGCAACCATACCCTCACCTCGTAATAGATGGTCCTAAGACCACACTGTCTTTTACAGTTAAGCACTCTAAATATATATGTCCACCCACTTTGTCCACTTTATGCCTTCCCACTGACCGGGTTCATTTGAACCTCCACCACTGGCTCTGCCCTATCTTCCACGAAGGTGGCCTCCGTGTGAGTCAATATGATGGACACTTTCCAGTTTCCATTTAACCTGATTTCTGGGCACATTTTGACATTGACTAGCAGACTCCACTTTTGACATACTTTCTTCCTTTGTTTTTCCCTTACATTATTCTGGCCAGTGATTGAGCCCCTTTTTCTAATTCTGCCTCCTTTACACTAAAGTGTGTGGAATTTTTCAGGGCTCAGCCCTAAGCATTATTCTCTTCTTATTTTATTTTTTTCTGAGTAACGTTAGCACATATGCTCCTATGATTTTATTCACCATCTTTATTTATTTCTTTTCTTTTCTTTTTTTTTTCTTTTTTTTTTTTTTTTTTTTTTTGAGACAGAGTCTCGCCCTGTCGCCCAGACTGGAATACAGTGGCATGATCTCAGCTCAATTTAAACTCTGCCTCCTGGGTTCAAGCGATTCTCCTGCCTCAGTATCTGGATATCTCCCCCCGAGTATCTGGGATTACAGATGCCCACCACCATGCCTGGCTAATTTTTGTATTTTTAGTAAAGCAAGGTTTTACCATGTTGGGGTTGGCCAGGCTGGTCTTGAACTCTTGACCTCAGATGATCTGCCTGCCTCCGCTTCCCACAGTGCTGGGATTACAGGCATGAGCCACTGTGCCTGGCCCAAATATTTCTTTTCAGAACAAACCCATCTACATTCTAGGCTCATATGCAACCTTATTGATGTGCCCACTGAGAAGTCTCCAGAAACCTGAAACTTAGTGTCTAAAACTAAGCTCTTTCCCCAAATATCTGTTCCTCTATTCCCTGCAGAATCACTTATTTCAGTAAATAATGCCACCATTCACTTCATGGCTCATGCCAGAAATATAAAAGTGACTCTTAACTCTTCCCACTCCTTCAACCCTCACTTCTAATCTATCACTGAATCATGGTGACTCTGACTTCCAAGTAACTCTCAACAAGATTATACCATTTCTGTATTCACCATCGCCACCTTAGGCTGTGCCACCATCATCTTCACTTTGCCTATGGCAATAGCGTCTAACCAGCATCACACACCTGCGATTTTATCCCTCCAACCCAATCTTTACTTACAAGTCAGGTACATCCTTTTCAAATGCTAATCTCCAATACTTCTCAATTTAGAACCTAACCTAATTTAGCAGTATCTTGTTACTTTCGGTAATGGTCTCAAACCATAATCCAGGCTGTAACTCCTTGCATAATACAGACTCAGTGCCTGCCTCAACTTGTGCCCTTGTGGCCCTCAATGCTCCAGAGGGTGCAGCCTTGCAGATCACCTGCTGCTCTTCACCTTAGGGACTTTGCCATGCTCTTCTATTTGCTAAACAAACAAACAAACAAACAAAACTCTTCATCCTAACTTTCACCTGGCCACATCCTATACATCCTAAAGAATGCCACTTAAATATCACATCTGATAAGCCTACCTAGTTCTTCCTATCAGACTCATGCTATATATTTTTACAATACCTTGTGCAAAGTAGTACCTTGTACTTCTCCCTTTATTACTTACCACAGTTTTAATCATTTGCATAACATTGACCCCACCTACTGTCCTTAGACAAAAGCTCCAAGAGACAAAGATTATGTCCATCTCGTTTATTTCTGACAAACTTTTACTTAGCCTTACATCATACACAAGGAAGAAATTTACTAAATATGTGTTAAGTGAATGAATGGATAACTGGAAACTGCAATTATTAAAATTCTACTCTTCGCCAGGCACAGTGGCTCACTCCTGTAATCCCAGCACTTTGGGAGGCTGAGACTGGTGGATCACCTGAGGTCAGGAGTTCAAGACCAGCCTGGCCAACATGGAAACTCTGTCTCTACTAAAAATACAAAAATTAGCTGAGTGTGGTGGCACATGGCCGTAATCCTAGCTACTTGGGAGGCTGAGGCAGGAGAATGGCGTGAACCCAGGAGGCGGAGGTTGCAGTGAGCTGAGATCACGCCACTGCACTCCAGCCTGGGCAACAGAGTGAGACCTTGTCTCAAAAAGTAAATAAAATAAAATAAAATCCCGGTTTTGAATTTTGTAAGGTAAGTCCTTACAAAATTGGCTTCAGACTGAGAGTTGAGCTCCTGGAAATAGCAGAGGGAGGATTACATATGCCTAGGAAAAATGAAATATCTGGTTTTATAAAATTTTGTCAGCTTCGAAATGGCCCTAGTTTCACACTTTAAATGTACAGAGCTGTGCTGAGGGATCTCTCCAAAGACCTGACTATAATAAGGCTACATGGATCAGGCAGCCTCTGTGATGGCAAGTGTTTTGTTTCTAGGATGAATGGGCTTGCATTACTTTTATGCATGCCATGAAATTAAATCCCAAGACCTCACAAGCTCCGAATTCACCCTGTCAAATCACACACAAGTCTGAGGAGGCTGAGTTTTCTTATCCACAGTGCTTTCACTTTTGATACATATTGAAGTTAGTTATATATATAGCTTTTCCATTAATTTGCTATTACATTTCTTTTCTTTTTGTTGTTGTTGTTCACTCTTTTTCTTTGAAATTAGAGACAGCATCACTTTCAAAGTGTACTAGTAATAAAAGAGTTTTCATTTTAAAAAGTAGAAATATTTCATTTCATGAGAATAGATGTTTATAGCATTGACTTCTCCTTTACATTTATTATACTATTTTCCTTCAGATCTTTCTTAGAGGATTAATTTACATGGTGTGGGGGATTTGCAAGTTTAACTGCATCAACCTGCTTTCCATGATATAATGATGGCAAAACAATGGTAGGGAAATATGATATTTTATAGTATTGCTTTACCTCCAAAAAAGGAGAAGGATATGCAACGTATTTCTTGGTCCTATATATAAAATGTCTCTGTTCCCAAATCAGTAAACTATAAATTAATGAAAATATGGGACCAAATTATGTGCGCTTATTAATTTAGATCACAATGCTTGTGTCCAGGAAAGTGCTAATAACTATTCTTGACAGACATAAATACTCAGATTATTGTTGTGGAACAGAACAAAGCAACATAGCTTATTAACACCATTTTTCCAATGTTTTTCTATATCCTTGCTTATTTCTCCTTTTATTTAGTGGACTGTTGCTTGTTTATGGTCATTTTTTTTTACCATAACTCTTGTTTGTTTTACAGTTGTACTTACAAAAACTCAGGCAAAATTATCCCTTTCTGGCAAAATTATCCCTTACTCGTATCAGTGGTTCTGATCTTATTAGAAATACTTTTAAAAAATTAGTATTGACATTGACCCATTCAAAGTCTATAACACTCTCTTGCTTTCTTCTCATTTCTAGAAAGAATTGAGAAGCCACACATAGTCTCAATTATGCAGGCATCTGTCTGCTTCCTGCAAGGAAGATTGAGACATCTTAAGATAATTTTCTACAGCATTGAAAGCACTTAGCATTTAATTATGTATTTTGTTGTGCTTTTCTTTGACTTCATAGATAGCAGAAAATTGAACTATAGACAAGAGGACGCAATTTATAAAAGGAACACAGAAAAAAATTGTATGTATTGAATTGATGACTTCCCCAGTAATGAAGAATTATTAAGACAAATTTTATATCATTTTAAGGTATTATATTGACAAATCTTAATGCAAATTATAAGGAAAGAACTTAGATAAAAGACAGAGATTCTGGAAAACTTTGGAGAAAGCGTCATACTTTCTCTTCATTCTAAACAGGAATACCTCTGGCTCACCCGTCCAAATGGCTGAGAAAGGCAGTAGATTCCCAGATCAGAGAGAAGTCCTTAGCTCTGCGGGTTGAGGAATCCTTAGAAAGAAACTTGTGAAGGGCTTTCCTTCCATGGGCTTGGTTAGATCATGGTAAGAGAGCCTCTGAAAAAAGACTGTGGGAATATTGGAAAGGACTTGGTCTACAGAAATGTGTGAACTGCTGGGGAATTGGGAGAACATTGAACCTGAGTGTGTGTGTGTGTGTGTGCACGCACATGCGTGTACATGCATGCATGGGCCTTGTTTCCTTGGCCTTCAAAATACAAATCAGAGCAGAAAAGTTGAATTGAGTTATCCCTACTCCAGAGGCTAAGAGAGTAGGAGGAAACCATGTCATAGGAATTTTCCTCCTGCAGCCCTTCTACTGTTATAGGTTTAGCCACGGAAGAAGATGGTGATTTAACTTCTGTTTCCTCTGAGAGTTCTTCCACTTAGGATGCTTCAGCAACCAAAGGTGATTCCTAAAGAGATCACAGGAAAACATTATAATCATACATACTTGGGAAACAAGCAGCCAGCAAGGGGAGGTTAAATAGAGCCATCACCAGGCAAAAACCAATCAACCAATTCACCAACCAACAAATAATCAACCAACTCACCAACCAACAAATAATCTCTGATGGAGACAGTCGAGGTTTCAAACAACAATGTATGACAACAATATAGTAAAAAAACAACTGCAATGATTGTAGCCCAGTGCAAAATAAGACTTTCTAGAATAAAAATTTAATTTTTATTCATTTAAGGATACAAGTACAGTGTGTTTCATGGATATATTGCATAGTGGTGAAGTGTGGGCTCTTAGTGTACCCATCACCAGAACCTTATCTATGATACCCAATAGGTGGAAAATTCAGTAGGTGAGTTGAAATATGGAATGACTATTGTTAAGACTAAAACTAGTGGCCTGAAAAGGTAAACGAAATAATATTATCTCATAGTACAGGCCAACAATATGAAAAAAGAGAAAATTTGAAGGGAAAGCTATGAAATCTGGAAGATCCATTTCAGAAACTTAGCATCTAAATCACGAGAGTTTTAAAGGTGAAAAGGAAACATTTTACACAAAGGAAACTGTGTGATGGGAGATACACAATAACTATCTTAATGACTGAAGGAGGCTTCCATTATCTGGAGAAAGATTGGCTTCTCCAGAATGAAAAACTGCATTAAGCTTCTTGAGGTAGTAATGAGAAATATATATGCTAACAAGATTCTTGACCTCTTAAGGATAAAGAGAAAAATATGTGGGAACTTCCAGATAGAAAATGTGAGCTCCTAAAAATAATTCGAATGGAATCAGACATGTTTTTGAAATATTGAAAAGTAAATGACAGCAAATTCCACTTGCAGATTGCTGAGAGAAAATGATAATATCAAAAAAAGTATATCTATTAAAAGAAGGATATGTACGTGTGGTTAGATGTTGATTTCAACTAAACCATTTGAGAAAAATACTTGAGAAAGCACATCAGTGAAAAGAGAGGTAATTCACAGCTGAGAACTCAAGCTATCAGTAACTGGAGAAAATGGATTGCAGTGACAGGGAGATTATGATGATAGTCTAGAACATATTGAACTATCTTGGGGAGAATTAGGAGTTGGGTTAAGGTGGAAGAGAAGATTTAAAAGTTTCACAGATCTCATCAACAGTAGAGAAGATGAGGTGGAGTAAGAAAGAATATTGTAAGGCATCGTCTTATTGTATGGGGTTAAACTGTGGTTTACAAGGAGCACTTTGTTGGTGCTCCATGACACAAATAGGCAGCATTGTGTTTTCACATAATACCAGAGAACTGTGTGTATGATTACAAATGATGGGGAAAGTAATTTCACTACTAAAGAAATGAAATAATAGAAGAGAATATACTAATTAAAAAGAGGAAAATAGAGTGATTGGCCACCACTAGAATGTAAGTTCTATAAAGGCAGATATTTTTCTCTTGTTTGTTCTCTGATATATCTTAAGATTCTGGAAAATCTTGGCACATAGAGGAGACTCGATACACTTTTTTTAAAATGAAAAAGGGAAACTACAAATTAAGCCATGAAATAAGATCAAATGAATAAAATTAAGCATACTGTTTATTAAATTCCAATGATATATATGTGTATGCATATGTACACACACATACAAACACACACACACAAACACACATGAGACAAATGGATTGACCGTAACCATTAACCCAGCATTCTATACCCAGGAAAAGTAAAACTATTTTTATATAATACAAGGTAAAATATAATATTTTTAGATAAAATAACACTAAGGAAACTTTTCCTGAAATACGTACTACAAGAAGTTCCAAACTAAGTTCTTTAGGGTGAAGAAAAATATTGCCAAATGAAAACTCAGATCTTCAAGAAGTAATGAAAAGTATCAGAAATAATAAATATCTGGCATAAATTGTTATAGGCATCGTTACTATTCAGGTAGGCAAATTGATCAGTCTTTCCCTTATTATTTCTTCTATTTTTATTTTTATTTTTTAATAGATTCCATTACCCAAAGATGTTTTAATATTAACTACACTTGTATCTTGAACTTTTGTGTCCATTTGGTAAGTTGTGTTTTTCAGGGAGCTTATTTCTTTCATCTGCATTGTTGAATTTGTTGGCATACGTTTGTTTTATAATATTCCTTTATTAACCTTTTATAATGCATGTAGTTACATCCCTCTTTCTTTAGTATTGCTAATCTGTGCTTTTTGTCTTTTTATTGATATTTGGCTAGAAATTTATCAGTTTTATCAATTTATGTAAGAACCTACATTTAGTTTTGTTCATGTTGCTATTATTTGTCTGTTTTCTGCTGAATTTTATTTGTTCTTATTTTTTTATTTCCTGTCTTTGATTGAATCTGTTTCATTTCTTCTTGAGGTGGAAGCTTAGATAAATGATTTTAAACATTTTCCTTTCTCAAATATGTGCATTTAAATCTATGTATTTGTTTTTAAGCACTGACTTAACTTCATCCCATACATCCTAAAGTGGTTTGCCTTTTTTATTTTTCAGTTCAAAATATTTAATAATTTTCACTGTGATTAAAACAACAATAGCTTTATTAAGATATATTTTACTCAGAATAAATTAATCCTTTTTGGTGTAAAATGCCCAGAAGTACAACCATCATTAAATCTAATTTTAGAATATTTTCATCACCCCCAAAATAAATCTTGTCCCAATTAGCAGTCATTTCCTATTCCTTCTTTCCTGCAAACCCTGGCAACTGCTAATCTCTTTCTGTTTCTATGGATTTGTCTATTCTGGACATTTTATATTAATGTAATCATACAATATGCACTGTTTTGCGACTGGCTTCTTTCACTTAGCACAATGTTTTTGAGGTTCATTCATGTTGCAGCATCTATCAGTACTACATTTTTATTGCCAAATAATAATGTATTGTATATAGATAGCTCACATTTTCTTTATTCTTCAACTGGCAGACATTTGGGGATTTCACTTCTTGACTTCTATAAATAACGCCACTATGAACATTCATACACAGGTTTTTTTGTGTTTGTGTTGACCCATAGTGTTTTAGAAGTGTGTCGCCTAATTTACAAGCATCTGGGAATTTTTTTGATTATCTTTTAGCTACTGATTTCTAGTTTAATTTCATTTTGATCAGAGATCAGATTCTACAAAACTTAATATTTAAAATGTATTAAGTCTTAGCTCATTTTTTAATTAATTTATGTGTGCCTGAGATTAATGTTTATTCTGTTATCTTTGAGAGTAGGGTTCTATAAGCATCAGTTAGTCCAAACGCGTTAATAGAGATGTTAAAATCTTTTACATAAGTCTATATTTTTTGTCTACTTGTACCAATTACTCAAACAAAATCTACCTTTTTCTTCAATTATTATTAGAGATTTCTTTATATGCTTTTCTGTTTTTCTCAATTAATTTTTAGTTTTAGTATTTTTAGACTTTGTCACTAAATGTATAAAAGCTTTTATTATCATGTCTCCTTTATAGATTGACCTTTTTGACATTATAAAATGATCATTTTGAGTAATAGTCTTTATCTTGAAGTCTACTTTATCTGATACTAACATAGTCACACTGGCTTTCTTATTATTAGATTTCCCCTATGATTAGCTTTAGCATGTTTTTTTTTTTTTTCATCTTTTTACTTTCAACATATCTTCCTCTTTCTAGTTAAAGTGCATGTCTTGTAAACAGCCTTTTTTACAAGGCTGCTAACTCATTTTCTTTTAAACGCAACCTGACAATCTCTACCTTCTAACTGAAATGTTTATCTACGTACACATGTTAGTAATAGATTGCTGCCTAACAAATTACCACAAACTAGTAGCTTAAGACAGCACACATTTGTTATCTATGTATAAGGAGTTTGTGCATGGCTTAGTCTGGTCTTCTGCTGAGGGTTTCACAAGGTGGCAGTCAAGGTGTCAGCAATGTTGTGTTCTCATCTGGAGGCTCAGTTGGGAAAGAATCTGCTTCCAAGCTTTCTCAAGGTGTTTGCAGAATTTGTTTACTTGTAGTTACAGGAGAGTTGTGGTTTTTTGCTGGTTGTTGATTGGAGGTTGCTCTAGCTCCTAGAGGTTTCTATTGGTTCCTTAACAAGAGAGCCTCCCAGTATGGTGACTTAGTCTTCAAACCTAGCTAGGGAGAGAGAGTCTGTAGAGCAAGTGTGCTAACAATAACAAGGTGGGTTTTTGTGTCACATAACATAGTCATGGGAGTGGTAGCTCATCATCTTTGCATATTCATTAGAAACAATGTATAGGTCTCCCACACTCAAGAAAGGGGTGGGAGGATCATACCAGGGCATGAACACCAGAAAGCAGGGAACATAGAGGTCATCAGAGAATCTACTATCACGTTAATGTAGTTACTGCAGTGACTTGTTTCCATCAACCACCTCACAAGTCGTTTTCTCTTCCATCTGTTCTTTCTTCTTTTCTTTCTCTTTTTCTATCTTTTTAGAATTTATTGGAAACTTTTCATATTTCATTTTATTTTCTCTATTGCATTGTTAGCTCTATTTCCTTGAAGTCTTTGTTCAGAGATTATTTATGCTAGATATTAAAATTTGTATTCTCTGTGGATAGCAGCAGGGCTCACCAATTCATGCCTGGACATAATATAGGGCTTGGGCACTCTGTCTAACTCCTTTGGGTTGGAATCCACATCTTTTTGGTGTGTTTCAGTGGGAAGTATAAAGCAAGTATCTTGATTTCTAAACCCAGGAATTTTAGAATTGACCCCTATGATCGAAGAATTTTGGAGCTTTATAAGATCTTTGGCAGTGGTGATCTCAAATCAATTATGAGCTCCAAACTCCCTTCTCAGGTAACTGTTGGGAGCAATGGCATCCCAGTTTGTCCCTGCAATGGCTGGAAGGGGTAAGATCTTGTGAATAGATCACTTTTTAAAAAGTGTATTATTTGCTTATTAGCCCTGTATCTCTTTAAATTTTGTTTGTTTGCAATGATGTACTTTATTGGCCACAAATTATTCGTGTGATGTTTCCTGACAGTACCTTTAGTAGATTATTTTACAATCTATCCATCAGTATATATGTTATAAATATATATTATATATTGAATCCTGAGTTCATCACATTATGCCTTGAATTAATAGTTTACCATTTTACAAATAACGTAAGAATTGCACAAAAGTCATCCTCCATTTAACCCCTCTCACTCTTTCTGTGAAGACTGGCATATGTCTTTCTTCTAGTTATATTATAAGCCATACAATATTTTCCTACTACTTTTTTTTTTTTTTTTGAGATGCAGTTTCCCTCTTGTTGCCCAGGCTGGAGTGCAGTGGTGCAGTCTCGGCTCACTACAACGTCCACCTCTGGGGTTCAACTGATTCTCCTGCCTCAGCCTCCCAAGTAGCTGGGATTACATGCATGCACCACCACACCAGCTAATTTTTTGTATTTAATAGAGACAAGGTTTCACCATTTTGGTCAGGCTGGTCTTGAACCCCTGATCTCAGTTGACCCACCTGCCTTGGCCTCCCAAAGTGCTGGGATTACAGGCATGCTATATTTTCTTTAAAGAATCAATCATCTCTTAATGAAATTCTTAGAAAGCATTTTTACATATATTTATTACTACTTTGGCTCTTCATTTCTTCTTTCAAAATTACTCTTCTGGAATCATTTCTCTTCAGACTAAACTTCGTTTAGTATTTATTATAGCGCACATTTTCATGATGATGAATTATTTCACCTTTTTTCTGAAATATATTTTTTCACTTTTATTTTTAGAAGATAATTTCACTGGTTATAGAATTCTAGTTACATGCTTCTTTTTCAGCACTTTAAAAACTTTATGCTGTTGTCTCCTAGGGTTTTGTAATTTCTGATGATAAATATTCTTTCTTTTGTTTCATTGAATGGAATTACCCTATCTGGCTAGTTTAAATATGTTGTCTTTATCTTTGAGTTTCATTGAATGGAATTACCCTATTGTATCTGGCTAGTTTAAATATGTTGTCTTTATTTTGTTTTCTGCTGCTTGACTACAATGTAGTAAATTGTAGGGTTTTAAAATGTGTATTTGTTCTCCTGTCTCTGTGGCCTGATGGATTTTGTTAATTTTGTGAAATCTTCAGCTATTATTTCCTAAATATTGCCTCTGGACTATTCTTTTTTTCCTCCCATTTTGGAACTCCCATAGAGCAAATATTGAAACACTTGATAATGTTTAACAAACTTCAGACTGTTTCTGTTTTTCTATTTTCTATTTTTTTCTCTTTGTGTTTCATATTGGATAATCTGTGCCACGCTTTACTTAAATTCACTGACTCTTTCCTCTGCTGATGCAATCGGTTTTTAAGCCCACCGACTGAATTGTTGTTCTCTGTTTTATGATTCTTAAAATTTCCATTTGGTTCATTTTTATGTTACTTCTTTCTGCTGAAAGTCCTCTGTTCACGCTTGTTATCTAACTTTTAAATGGGTTATTTTGAAGTTCTTTTCTGGTAATTTCAATAGCTGAGCCTTCTATACATCTCCCTATACGGGTGGTTTCTTTTTATGACTATCGGTTACAATTCCTTGCTTGTTCACCTACCTGATAAACATTTTATTTTATGGTAGACACCACACATTTTAAAAAACAGTAGAGACAGAAATAAATACCTTTTTTACCCCCATAGGCACCTGTATTGAGGAACTTTTCTTTTGAATCTTAGCTGGAGTTGAGCTGGGCGGGAACTAGAACACAGCTTTAATATTTTCTCTTTTCCTCTGATTTGAGCTATGATGAATGTGAGGTCAGGATCCTTCCTCCCAAAGAGTTCTTAATCCCATGCTCCATGAAAATACAAGATGTCTTTCTGCTTTCTGGCCTCATCGCTAGCAGCCACTGACCCTAGTTGGTAGAATTAACTTTGATTAATGTATTTGCCCACACAGTCCTTAAAAGTTTGACTCTACATATACATATGCATATGCATATGCATATACATATATTTCTAGTCTTAGAAAAGTCTCCCTAACTATGGCAGCTGCTTTTATACCAATATTGGACCACTGGCCCATGGTACAAAAATTGCTATTGGTCTTTACTCACCTAGAAGAAGCACATGTCTTTCTGGAATTTCTATACTCATCTATCTTTATGCTTGCACTGCTATCATATTGCTCAATGGTTGTAGTTTTAAGATAGTTTTAAATAACCAGTAGGCCATATTTCTTCTTTTCAAGATTATGTATATTGTTAGTTTCATAGTCTACTTTTTCTTGGGGTGGGGGGTGGTCAGGAAAAGTCCTGATTATCTTATTCATATTATATTAAGCATATAATAATATAAAATGGCATTCTAATAATATTGAGTTATTCTGTCTAGGAATATAGCATTCTGTATTTGAATATTTTTGATTTCCAGTGTAGAGAAACATCACATGGTATATGTGACTGTATTAGTACTTGATGAGAATTACTACAGCACAATTGTAAAGGACGCAGACTCTGGAATAAGACTGAAGGGATCAAATCCCACCTCTACTTCCTTGCCACTCAATTTTGGATCATAGTAAGTCCTTCCGTCACATCACTGATAGGTTCTTGGAAACTGCGACTTTAACCAAAGAATGTACACCCCATCCTCAGATAACATTGTTTCCTTTCATGTTTTTAGTTATGACATAGATGAGAAAAATCATTGGTTGCATTATACCTCATTTCACCTCAAGTTGCAATTTCTGAGAGCCTATCAGTGACATGAAGTAAAGTCTTCACAACCTGACTATGAAGACTGAGTTAATGTATCAACAGTCACATATGATAGCACCAGGCACACAGTGAATGGTCTGGTGAACATTTGTTTTTATCATTATTACACTTTTTTCCAATGCATTATCATCAAGAAAATGAATCTTTTTAGGTAGCTTTTGAGGAAAAGAAATGAACCTTCACTTCTAAAGTCCTCAGCTAATGTCTATTGGGTCTCATTGGCCCAAATTGACTTATGTATTTTTCCCTGAATGTGATATGTTTGTTATGGTCTGATCTTTCTCATACCTGTAGTGAATAGTGGAGTTAGCTTAACTACAAGTCTTAAGTTTCCTCTATTTGCCCAAGGAAAATATTTATAATTGTGCTTGTATTTATATCATCTACCTAGAGTGTGCATATGTTTTTATATTTTCTTACTTAATGTCTTTTTTTTTTTTTTTTTTTGAAATGGAGTCTTGCTCTGTCGCTCTGGCTAGAGTGCAGTGGTGCCATCTCAGCTCACTGCAACCTCCACCTTCCGGGCTCAAGAGATTCTCCTGCCTCAGCCTCCTGAGTAGCTGGGATTACAGAAGCCTGCCACCATGCCAGGCTCATTTTTGTATTTTTCGTAGAGATTAGTAGAGATGGGGTTTCACCGTGATGGCCAGGCTGGTCCTGAACTCCTGACCTCAGGTGATCTGCCAGGCTTGGCCTCCCAAAGTGGTAGGATTACAGGCATGAACCACCGTGCTTGGCTTTTATCTTTATTTTTTTTCTGACTGCCGTTTATATCATCTTATTTGCAGAACTGTTTTCTGAAAATCTCATAATATAAAATGAGGAGGCCTTGTAATATGACATTCTGAATTGCTAAAATACTTAAAATATTAGCAATTAAGTTTCTATTGAGACAATACTATTATTGAATGAGTCATTTCAGTGACTGTCTCATCCAGATTCTGACAATGATCTTGCTGCCTCATGTTTTCTCCCCATAGACTAAAAACTTCTTCATAAAAATGCATGTTTCCTATATAAAAGAGCTATATAGGTTATGCATCAATTTTATTGATGTTATCAAAGAACTAACTTTTAAAAAAATTTGTCACTGATTTAATGTTTTTAATTTTTTAATTTCATTGATTCCTGTCCTAATTCTTACTATTTCTTCAGCTTGCTGTAGGCTTATATTGCTCTTCATTCTCTAGTTTTCTAAGGTGGGCATTAGACTACTGATTTTAGGTTTTTCTTCTTTTCTAGCTTATGCATTCAATGCTGTAAATTTCCATGTAACACTACTGCTTACAAAGTTAAATCATACAATTTGTAAGTATGGCATATCTGTTAGTTCTGATCCATAAATCAGAGTTTTCCAAATTGAAGCATTCTCTCCTGTTGTGCAGTGTGTCTATTACCTGTTAAAATCCTTAGTCCCTACGTTCATCATTTAGAATCATAAAATCTTAGAAATATAAAGATCCAATCCTTCCTATAAATATATTCCAATAATTAAACTAATACCCAGAGTAGTAAAATTACTTGCAGGGAGTTATCCAGTGGCTCCATCCCTTCCTACAGCTACTTCTACTGAGGACAATTGATGCATAATCATTCAGTAGATAGTGAGCTTCATTTAGAACCCAGTCTACAGGTTGCCAACTTCACAGTACCCAGAAGCTGTATGGAGCTTAGTTACAATTTTAAAAGGTATGGCTCTCAGTAACTACAAAATGCCAGCCAAGCCAGTGATGAAAGTGAGGATGGAGATAACTATATTGAATGAAAGAAAGAATTTTTCTAACTCATCATTCTGATGCCATTTCTTCATAACGTAGCATAAAATAAATAAAAATACATTAAATTGTACAGTGGACTAATGGATGCGGTGAGTTTCTTTTCACCTTATTTATCTCCAGGAACTTACCTCTGTACGTTTACAAATTCAATGTTCTAACTGAGAGCAGGAGTTCTAAGATCTCTCATGGAAACATTGCCAAAAAGAAGACTAGGTGCTTGGGGACCCGGAGACAGCTGAAAAGACAAGTCAAGGAAATGGGATGGCAGAAGGGAATCCTGAATGCAAATTTCTTCTAACTGATTTTAAAATAAACTTCTATTAATATTATATATTATCTGTATAAAACTTGGTAAAGGATAGAATGATGAAACATTTTTATGAACCATGACATTTAAACAGTTATTTATACAACTTTCCGAAGTACTGTATCTTCATTTACAGATCAGTCCCACAATTTCACTAACAAATGTGTTATTGATTTGCTAACAACAGTAATTAAAGTATATCATATCACACTGATTGAACTTGAAAGTGCCTTATCTAACACGACATTTTATAAAATATCTTTTTTTTTTAGAGGGAGTCTCACTCTGTCGACCAGGCTGGAGTAGAGTGGCAGGGTCTCTGCTCACTGCAAGCTCCGCCTCCCGGGTTCACACCATTCTCCTGCCTCAGCCTCCCAAGTAGCTGGAACTACAGGCACCCGCCACCACGCCTGGCTAATTTTTTGTATTGTTAGTAGAGACAGGGTTTCACCGTGTTATTCAGGATGGTCTCGATCTCCTGACCTCATGATCTGCCTGCCTCAGCCTCCCAAAGTGCTGGGATTACAGGCGTGAGCCACTGCGCCCAGCCTCTAAAATATCTTGTCTCATTGCATTGGTGGAAAAATTCTTAAGAATGTGTAAAATGTATCTTTTTATCCTAATGCATTACACAATTTAATAAAAGGAAATAAAATATCTCCAATACTTTAACTTTTTCACATATATATCTTTCAATTCTTGTGTAGAAATTAAGTCACTCTCTTAAAGGAACACTATGTAGTGTTTATGTGAATTATTTCGGATACTTATGACTTGCAAGTGAAAAGAGAATCTCAAACTGTAGAAAAGATAGTTTTCAAAGTGTAAGAATGATGAGAACAGTAAGATCACTGATACTGTAAATGCAACCATAATTCTTTTTTTCACAGGACTATTTTCATAATAGTAGAATATCAAATAATCTCCATTAGGATTCAAAAGGATTAGAGAAATAAATGTTTGGTACAAAATGACAGTATTTTAAAACATACTATACTTTATAGTCAGCAAAAATACAATGTTAGTGTAAAATTCACGTAATGGAGACGTAACCCTTTTTGTTAAAAGTGAGCAGTTGCTTCTAATTCTGCTTCCACTTTCCATAAATTGTAACTTCCATCTACTCAACAGAAATACTGTTCAACAAAGAGTTTAATTACTTCTTCTTTCCCTCTCTGTGTGGATTTGGGAAATCAGTCTTATTTTCCTGGACATCACCCCTTCCTTTATAAAATGGTAACAATAATAGTTTCTTTGTGAGGACTGTTAGAGACAGTGTCAGTGCAGCACTTGAGACCTGGTACTTTGCAAGTGATAAAAAATTGGCGGTCATCATAATCAATGCCATCATTTTTATACATACGTGGAGAAGAGACAAGACCAAGGGGTCAGAAATAGACACAAATGGGTTCAAATTCTTCTGTGCCTCCTATTATCTTTGTGGTCTTGTAAAAATTAGTTAATTTATCTCAGTCTACATTTTCTTATTAATAAATGATAGGCTAATGATCGCCTCTTACAGTGCTGGGTGAGGGTTAAATGAGATTAAAAGTGCAGAACACTTAGTAACAATTAGGTTAATAGGAGAAACCAATACATGTTTTCTTTCTTTATTTTACCCAGAACTACTGAACACTATATGTACTGATCCATTGTGGAATTATTAAGGAAAATACATTGAAATAGGTGGTATTCTTGTCAAAGATATATACAGATGGCTAGATGGATAGATTGGTAAGTAGATAGAAAGATTTCACTATTTGCGTATAATTGTACTTTGCTTTCAGGACAAACTGCTACAGGAAAATATGTATTTATAAAAGTCCAAAAATGACAAAATCATCAAAGATATATTTTGCAAAGAGAATAAAAACTAAGAATATAACCCCTGCTTGATGTTCAACGCTCCTACTGCACATTTCAAGGTCAAAGATGGCATGTGGTTTCCTATCTGAAATTGACAGTCACCCTGTTTTCCTTCATTGACCTCCTTTTATAATATGTTTGATCCCTTTCAATGGATCACAAGCCCTTATCCAGTTCACTCCATAGACAGGTAGCAACAAGAGGAACTTTGTATTTAACCTTTGCCACTCAGCAAACTTTGACATTTTATTTTATCTTGAATATAGTATCTAATAAAGTGGGTAGTGTTACTAATGCCAACATTTCTTTTAACACTCACTACTCTCACTTTATATACTTTCATGCCACCTTTATGTTTTTCGTTGTAATCTGCTATGGAAAATGCCTTCACTGAGGTATTTTTGTATATTTACAACTTACAACATAGAGTACAATTTTAAAAGACAGCAAAATACAGTGTTGGGAATTACAGAAAAATTAATATTTTTGGTTTTGTATTTTTGAAGTCTCAGTGCTCAATGCCAACTGTAGATACAGCATCCTTTGACTGCAGATTTCTGGGAGAAAAAAAATGCAATCAAGTTGTGCTTGGCAAAGCATTTTAAATCCATCTTCTACCTCTCTTGCCTAGCCAGAGGTCTCTCAAGAACCACTCAAATGGTTCTTTAAGGGCATGGAGAAGACTGTGAGATGGCAAATGCAATATTATTGGATCAAATAAATGTCAAGATTAGTGATCTGCACTAGTAATGATCTGGATCACTGGAGAACTCTGTTGCAGCCTAAGAGGCAAGCCAATTAAAAAGAATAATTGGCTTCCCTTCCCACTACCAGTTAGGGAGACTCCACACTGTGCAGAATTAAGAGGCAAAGAAGACAATGGGGAGACAACGAGTTGTCACAGAGCTAACAACCCACACCCACTTACAAAGTCACCAGAAAGAGCTTCGGCATCACTATTACATATGTTGACAGCCATGAACAAGAAATAGATTATTTAAATAAATGTAAAAGATCATTTTTTTTCTACCCGGAAGTTAACCCAGATTGTATTATAAATTCATCCCACAAATAAGCTTGCTTACATGCATGCATGCAAATTATAAGTGTAAAATTCACTGAAACTTTGTTGATAATAGTAACTTAGTCAAACACTTTTAATAAGCTATATAATCCACGAATAGTTGACTAGTGAAATTAGAGTACATCATAAAGAGAATGTTATGTAGCTACTAAAAAGAGCTACATATATATATGTGTATATATATGTATGTATATGTATATGTGTATATATATATATGTATGTATACAAACACACACACACCCCAAGATAAATTTAAAGATTTTTTAAGGAGACAAAAAAAGTGTAGAAATTTGCAGAGAAAATGAAGACTAACAAATATAGGCATTTACTTTATTTAAAAACACACCTCTAAAAATTGGTAACAGTGGTCATTTCTCAGGAGGACTTAAGGTCAGAGTACATGGTGTTTGACTGGTTTTGTTAATTTTGAATTTTAACTCATACAAAAGGCCCATTTCCAGATGGAATTCATATTCATGAATGAATCCAACATTCATGTCAAAAGATGTTACCAAAATTGCAGTACCATTTATCTATAAAGTTATTTTGAACACTGAATATTTATACTTTCTTACAAATATATCAAAATAAATATTCAACAAAAGAAATATTAACAGATAGGCTCTTTATGCTTGTATAATCTTCTTTCTCTTCTTCTTCTTCTTCTGCTTCTTCTTCTCCTTGTACTTCTCCTGTTTAAACCTCATTTAAAATTAGGAATTTAATTGTGTTGTATGGAATACTTACACTATCTTCTTTAGAAAAAAAGAAAAGTAAAACAGCAAGAAAATGCCCGTCGAGGATAGAAACAAAATTTGAGAGAAAGTTTTCAAATAATTATTAAGATGGCTAAATTTGAGGGCGTTTGCTTGTACTGCCAAAAGAATTATTTAGTACGCTGACCAACTCTGCAAAATGGAACTAAATTAGCAGTGTTAAGAAGAAGTCCGCACAGGATACCTTTTGCTAAAATTGCATCAGAGTGTAAAAGCATCTTCAGAGAATTCTGTGCTGTATCAGTTCTTCTGGGAGAATTTGAAACAAAAAAGCTGTTTTATGAGGCAGGATAATGTATTATAGTAGTAGTTAGGAGTGTGGCCTCTAGAGTCGTACTCCCTGGATTCAAATTTCAGCACAGCCACTTCTCTCTACAGAGCTTTGGACAATTTCTCAAATGTTCTGCGCCTGTTTCCTTATCTGTCATAGTCAGATAATAATAGCAGATTCCCTGCAAAGTTGTGAGGATCAAGTGATTAATATAATGCACCTAAGCCATGCCTAGAAGATAGTGTTTTGTAAACATTGATTATTTATGTCTTAGTATTATTGTTTTTATCTGCCAATAAAAATACTTACTGAATTATCACGTGTATGTCTTTCTAACACGCAGACATAGCAAGTAAAAAACCATCAATTTATCATCATTAAACCTGTGTTTTATTCTGACTCTAACACTTATTGGGTATGTGACCTTGGCAATGTCACTTCATGTCTCTTGGGGTGATTAAGACACCCCAGTCTGACTTCTCTACTGAAAAATGGGGTTCACTCATCTGATTGTCTTGAAAATCTAATGCAGTTTTCTGAGAAAGTAAATTTCAATATTGAAATGTTATATACATATGAAATTAGTAATGACAGGAGAAAGTATAACAGTAGAAATAAAAATAAGAGTAAGAAGAGTAATTTATGGTAATCATAGAAAAAAGAAATAAACAGAAAAAATAAAAGAAAAATAATATTTCACAAATCATAATATTCATGTTTAGTCCTATTTTTGCAAGTATTTTAAAACTTTGCATATGCTTTATATCATATATTTTGAACAACTGCACAAATGGTATGTTGCTGTATATAACCTTTTGCAAACTTCTTTTGTACTTATGACAATTCTTCAGGCTTATTAACTTAATACATATAGGACTGGTTCATTTATTTTAAATTGC
Organism: Macaca nemestrina; assembly: GCF_043159975.1. NCBI lineage: Eukaryota > Metazoa > Chordata > Mammalia > Primates > Cercopithecidae > Macaca > Macaca nemestrina. The sequence goes on along the minus strand of NC_092135.1, from coordinate 126,561,927 downwards.
AAATAAAATTCCATTATATTAACAAACTCTATTTATTCCTGACCTTCCTGAGGGATAGAATTTATTTTGCTGTTACAAATTGCACTTCAATTAATATGTTCATACAAATATCTTTTGCACATGTGTATAAATTTTATCATGAATACAATCTGAGAAATAGAATTACTGGATTTCATGGCATATGTATCTACACTTGTGTTAAATTTTGTCAGATTTCTCTCTGAATTGGTCATCTGTCTTATTGAGTATAGCAAGCAGAAATATTTGAAAACTCTCTATTTTCCCCTGTATATTTATCCTTAAATGGAAGGTCACTATCAAGGGCATAGAGTAGAATATTGTATCTACCACCCTTCATTGTTCATTTGAATTTTGGCAAATTTCTCTTTTAGACTTACATTCTGAGTATACATTGACTGTCATAGACTCAAGCCCAATCTCCAAATTCCACATCTCTCAAAACTCTTACTGAACTAACATTTTATTAAAGATTAATTAAAAATACTGATTATAAATTCCCTGAATTTACACCTTAGTTGTCTAAACCAGCATTTCTCGAATCTGTTGGCCTCAAGACATGTTTACACTCTAAAATTTACTGAATACACCAAGTAGTTTTTATTTGTATAGTTTATTTCTTTTGATATCCATATTGTCTTACGATATTGGAAATTAAAGCAGAAATTTTTTAAAATACGTATGTATCAATTCATTCTTAAATAGGAAAGATAAATCAATTATATGCTAACATGAGTAATGTACTTTTATAGATAAAATAATTGTTTTCCAAAGCAAGATTTAATGACAAGCCTGATTTTCTCTTTTGCAAATGTCTTTAATGCCTGTCTTAATGGAAGAGAGTTATATTCTCGTGTCTGCTTCTGAATTCAATTCTCTATGCTATGTTGTTTTCATTGAAGTGTATGAAGGAAATCTGGCCTCACAAAGATGTCTAATTGGAAAAAGATGAAGTATTTTAACAGTTTTTGCAAATAATTGTAGATATTCTTCTTTGAAACGACATCAAAACTCAATAAGCATGGTTTCTTAAAGGTTAACTTCAAAATGGAGTCTGAAACCCTATCACAAATTGTACATTGTGTGTTACATTAAAATCTATTCTCTATCTTGTGCTCAGAATGGATTTTTCACCTGTTTATTACTGTGTAGCACTATTATGCAGTAAGGAGTTAATACAGCAGACCTGGCTTGCTCCTATTAAAAAGGCTTACTTTCAGGGTTGGGCCTGGGTTGGGGTCTGGAAACGTGGCTTTCGGAATGCTCCCTACATTAATAAAACTGTTTTGCCCACCTAGGACACTGAACAACTGCTTTCCTTCGGGGAGTCTGGAATTTTAGTAGCAGTAGCTCGTCATTGTGCCTACGTGCCCAGCCTCCACTGAAAACCCTGAACTCTGAGTCTCAACTAGGCTTCCCTGGGCAGAAATACTGCACGTATTTTGTTGCATTTCAGTGCTAGAGAAAGAAGTGAGTTCTCTGTGAACTCTCCTAGAAGAATGAGAACTTCTGAAGCCTGTCTTTGGATTACTCCAAACTCCACCCGATGTGTTTTTTTGTCATTGCTGATTGCTATTATAAGCTACAGTCTGTCTTTGAGATGTGTGAGTCCCTGGAATAATGACGCATCAGTCATTTGGAAATGTTGATTCAGTGAGATATTCAGATCTTCTAAAAGTTGGCATAATTCATCATAGAACATCAAAAAGCAATCACTATTGTTAACGTCTCCTTCAGTCTCTTCAGAAAACTGTTCATGTATGAGAAGCCATCAGTTTCATAGTTGCCAATAAACATTTTACAAGGTTCTAAGTTTTACCGGGAAGTTGAAATTTTCCGTTGGCAATAAATACTATCATTTTTACCCTTGACAGATACCTTTGGTTTGTTTTCTAGAAAATTTCTGCTGGATATCCAATCCTTAATAAACCTAGTTTGTCTCTGTGTTACTTTTTCAGGTGAAAATCATGTTCCACGAAAGAAGGGTTAGTTTGGCCTGCAACTCAAACAAGTACAGATATTCTTCCATGGAAAGACCATCACATTTGGATTGTAATAAAAATGCTTAAGACAAACTTCTCATTTCATCCTTGGAGTATTAAAAATATGCATGTTTAAGGCTTGAAATTTAACACTGCATTTTAATGTTTTATTAAGGTAATTCTGAAATAAAATTGGCATTTTTTAAAAAGTGCCTGAAGTTTCATGTTGAAGAAACTAATCGTAACTAGTACACTTGCTACTAAACACTCCCTAAGATTTAAATTTCAACAAAGTGATATTATTATTTAAATGATTTCGACTTCATAGATCCTGGAAGCATTTTGGGGAGCCCCAATGGTGGATTACACTTTGGGAACCACTAAACTCTGTTCCATTTTGCCCTGTTTACTCACTGAAATATACTGATGGGGGTGGAGTGGTGATTGAGGTTACAGTGTTAATGCTACACACCTCAAAAAGCAACTTTTACATAAAAAATAAATCCTTAATTTGCTTGGTGTTTCAGATCTTGCAACTCTAAGTGAGGATGATGATAAAATAAATGAACACATTTTCATTCTTTCTTGTCAGGTTGTCAAATTGTCTTCCAAAGGGATGAAAAACTCATAAGCTTGAGGCTGGGGGTGATGGCTCACACCTGTAATCCCAGTATTTTGGGAGGCCGAGGTGGGAGGATTTCTTGAGCCCAGGAATTCAAGATCAGCATGGACAACATGGAGAGACCCCCATTTCTAAATATATACACATACATATACGTATATACACAAATATATGTATATGTATGTATATTTTAAATTAGCTAGGTACAGTGGCATGCTCCTATGGTCACAGCTACTCAGGAAGCTGAGGCAGGAGGTTCACCTAAGCCAGGGAGGTCTAGGCTGCAGTGAGCTGTGATCATGCCACTACCACTCTGCCCTGGGTGACACAGTCAGACCCTGGCTTACATATATGTGTATATGTATCTCATATATGTAAATGTACATATGTGTATATATACACTTATATGTATATACATATGCATACACATATATGTATATATGTATACATACACATATATGATATATACACATATGATATATATCACATATACATATATGATATATACACATATGATATACATATATGATATATACATATATGATATACACACATGACATATACATATATACATATATGATATATACACATATATCACATATATGTATATGCCATATATGATATATAGAGATATATGGTATATGATATATGTCATATATATCACATATATGATACATATGCATATATCACATCTATATCACATATATGATATATATACATATATAATATATGTAAGATTGATTGTGTTTCTCCTCCCAGACTCATCAGCAATAAGTAGAAATAGGCCCAGTGCCTCTAATATATTTGTTTTAATCCTTTGTCTAAAGTGTGTATTTTTGCCTTTCTTGCATATCATTAATAATATATAAATGAGAAAGAGAAAGAATACATGTAAAGGCCTATGTTTGTTAGTGAGGTACTTTAAAGTGTGAATAACATTAGCAGATGAAATATACACAATGTTTAGAATCTTTTTAACGTCAGATAAGATTTCATTATTTATTTTTTTATAAAACAGTCTGATAATTTTAATTTCCACAAAATTCTGGCTTTTTTAGAAAAGCAGAAACAACCAAACAAAATAAAAACATCAATTAGCTATTTAAAACTTGCTCAGAGAGTTTTATGGGAAAGTGAGCACAGAGTACAGCATTTCACTGAAAATGAGATCCATTTATTCTCCTCACTCTCTCTTCTTACCCTCACAGTCAGCTCTCCTCTTTATCTAATTGTCCTCCACTGAACACATTTTCCTTAGATCTTGCCTCTCAATTTTCCTCTTCTACTTATAGAGATCAGTTGTGCTCCTTCTTGTCTCTTGTTACCAAGTCTACTCACCTAGCCAACATTTACCACAACTGATAAAGCAAAAGTGATTAACTGAGGAAAAAAATGTGTTTTTCTTATAAATAAAAGATTGTTCAGTCAAAAAACAGGATGGGATTGGTTATAGATAATGAAAGTTATTTTTGTCACATATGCACATTAAAAATAAGGCAATTTGTCACATACACTGCTAAAGGACTTTAAGTAAATGATGCTGGAAATGTAAAGCAAATGTTGCTGGTGATGGAAAGGAGGTGGTGTTGGTGATGATTGAAAGGAGATGATGCTGGTGATGATGGAAAGGAGATGATGCTGGTGACGGGAAGGAGATGGTGCTGCTGATGGAAAGGAGATGGTGCTGGAGATGATGGAAAGGAGGTGGTGCTGGTGATGATGGAAAGGAGATGATGCTGGTGATGATGGAAAGGAGATGATGCTGGTGATGGGAAGGAGATAGTGCTGCTGATGGAAAAGAGATGGTGCTGCTGATGGAAAGGAGATGGTGCTGCTGATGGAAAGGAGATGGTGCTGGAGATGACAGAAAGAAGATGGTGCAGGTGATGATGGAAAGGAGGTGATGCTGGTGATGGGAAGGAGATGGTGCTGCTGATGGAAAGGAGATGGTGTTGGTGATGATGGAAAGGAGATGATGCTGGTGATGATGGAAAGGAGATGATGCTGGTGATGGGAAGGAGATGGTGCTGCTGATGGAAAGGAGATGGTGCTGCTGATGGAAAGGAGATGGTGCTGGAGATGATGGAAAAGAGATAGTGTTGGTGATGATGGAAAGGAGATGATGCTGGTGACGGGAAGGAGATGATGCTGCTGATGATGGAAAGGAGATGGTGCTGCTGATGATGGAAAGGAGATGGTGCTGCTGATGGAAAGATGGTGCTGATGATGGAAAGGAGATGTTGCTGATGATGGAAAGGAGATGGTGTTGATGATGGAAAGATGGTGCTAATGATGGAAAGCAGATGGTGCTGCTGATGGAAAAGAGACGGTGCTGATGATGGAAAGGAGATGATAATGATAATGGAAAGATGGTGGCGATGATGGAAAGGAGATGATACTGATAATGATTATTCCTCTGATTTCTATTAGCATTCTTTATGGTTTAGTGCCCTAGTCAAGTGATAGATTAGCCTCTTCTTAATATAGTCTTTATACAAACAGATTTTCTCTCCTATCTCAAGCCGATGGAAAATATTTTATTTTGCCTTATGCATTACATCCCTTTTGTGCTCATTATGCATTGAAGAGCTGGAACCACCAATAGTGCTAGCAATTTCTTCTCATAATATTTCCTTCTCGTGTAGAAAACTATAGTTTCAAAATTAACTTGAATCACAAGAGATCAAGTGCTCTGAAATTTTATTGAAGATGCATCCAGATGAGTCAAAATCATTTTAACATTTGTATATATATATAATATATATATAATTATATATTATATATATATGGTATTCCTGGGTGTAGTTTTTAAATTCACTTTTGTATTTTTAGAAATGTAATTGGCCTGGAGCAGTGGCTCATGCCTATAAACCCAGCACTTTGGGAAGCTGAGGCGGACGAATCACAAGGTCAGGAGATAAGAGACCATCCTGGCTAACACGGTGAAACCCCATCTCTACTAAAACTGCAAAAATATTTAGCCGGGCGCGGTGGCGGCGCCTGTAGTCCCAGCTACTCGGGAGGCTGAGGCAGGAGAATGGCGTGAACCCGGGAGGCGGAGCTTGCAGTGAGCCGAGATCGCGCCACTGCACTCCAGCCTGGGCGACAGAGTGAAGACTCCACCTCAAAAAAAATAAAAATAAAAAATAAAAAGAATACAAAATTAGCCTGGCATGGTTGGCACATGCCTAGAATCTCAGCTACTTGGGAGGCTGAGGCAGGAGAATTGCTTGAACCTGGGAGGCAGAGGTTGTGGGGAGCCGAGATCGCAGCATTGCACTCCAGCCTTGACAACGTGAGTGAAACTCTGTCTCAAAAAAAACAAAAACGAAAACAAAATGTAATTAACTTGCTCCCTAATAATTGCTTCTAAGTATACCTAGGATACTAGGATACTTTTTATAAGTATGAGGAAATGCAACATTAGTGCCAGGCTCTTACTCTACAGAAAATGATTCCTCAAAACAAACCAGAGATGCAAATAGAAATACATGACCAAATACCATTCACTGAAGATGTAATAAGTGTGTCAGAGAAAAGACTAGTGTTGTTTAATGCATTATACTGTTGCTCTGTTTATTAGAATCATGTTGGTTTCTTAATGGATGTAATATTTTGTGATTATTTTGTGGCCCTTTCAATAAAATAAGTTGTGAATCCCTTTGAGACATAACTTTCTACTGAAACACTCTTTTATGAAGAAAACAAGCTATAACTTGAATCATTTCACTTTATCATACCTTTCGTTAAGAGATTTTAATCATCTTAGGTCTGATAAATTTATGATGCTAAAAATAATCTAGTGAATATAAAGAATGCAAAATAAGTAAAGATAATTACAAGTTATTAAAAATTCATGAAGAACACATGTGCCATTAAAGCAAATGAAACTTGAATTAAAAGTTCAACGATTAAACCAAACATAATAATACTTAAAAATAAACAATGGTATTTTCCCTTTTTCCTAGATATAAAATCTTCTGCTAATGCTATCTTCTGTTCCAAGATAGCTTGTTAATTCTTGATTAAAATGGAACCAATCAAAATCCACCACTACCCCTCAGTTCCAAAAGCTATTTTCCTTTCTATGTAACTGGATTCTGTATACCTGGAAGATATACTGATGGATTTCATATGCATAGTAATCCATGTACAGGGGAGTTCTACCAGGAAGCATCAAACTCATCAATGTATCTGGTTTTGGAGCCTATGCAAAAGAAACTCCTTCAAGGTGAATCTACCTAATAATATCTTTTCTTTTTCTTTTTTTTAATAGGATACAACTGTCACAATGGGTTTCAAGATGGATCATTTTATAACAAAAACTTCTTTTTAGTGAGTACTGATTTTCATTTTCAGGTTTTGTTTCTATCCCTATAGAATGACAAAAAAGAAAAACATGCCTATTACACATCACATTAGAGTATAACAGTCAGGATCCCAGCAAGAAAAAAATGTCACATTTAAATGGGTTAATTGATACGAACTTAATTACGAAACCACTGTATTTACTAAAATGGATATAGAGCCAAGAGAACCAACAAGGGATTGTGAATCCAAAAGGTGGTAATACCACACCTGAATGGGCAAGAGGGGAGAGTAGGTACCAGCTGCAGTTGTAGGAGATGTTGAGAGCTACCACTCAACAGGAGGTATGTCCTTCTTTAGAGAAACACAGCCAACCCACAGGAAGAGAGCACTGGAAATGGATACCTCAGCCTTTCTCTTCTCATATGCTACAAGCTCCCACCAACATCTCTGATTAGCTGAACATACTAAGAAGTTAAAAGAAAGCCTGTTGATACAGACTATAAAAGTCAGCAGGTGGCCAAAATTCAAGTACGTGTCTGGGAGTTCAAAAATATATATTGCATAAATATTTTTAAATTACTAGAATTTTTGTCCCTAAAAATCCTTTCATACATTTTTATTTGTCAATGACATTTTAAGGATAGATAGAGTAGCAATGAAGCCATCTAAAAATGTTCTTTTTGAAATATATTTACCAAATGATCCTTGGCTATATAAAAAAACATAAAGATTGTCTGATTAAGCAAACACCCTTAACAATGGCCACTTAAAAAAAAAAATCCTACTTATATGCTAAAGTGCACACAAGGCACAGAAGGAAGTAACCTTGTCGAGAATGGAAAGCAAGATTCAAGTGATCGTTCTCTTCCAAAGCTACTATAACTAAAACCATACCCTTTTATTGCCTTTAGCTTATTTACAACTCATCCTATTTTGGTAAGCTAGGAATTAGTTTTACTTATTTGACCTTGGGAGAAATATTTAGTAATATTAAACATAGCTGCAGCCAGATCTTGCTAAGGTCACTCCATTTTATCTAATTCATTCATAATCTAAGCCAAAACTTACTCAAGAACTGAACTTAAACTTAACTTAACATGACCTTCATCTTATATGTATAAAAGATGACATAAAATTAACAGTGCAATATTAAAAAATAAAGGTATACAATTACTTTAATGTGTGATTGAACTAAGAAAAGGGCAAATGAGTCATTTGATATTAAGGTCATGTACATTTCTTGAAATACGTCCTTCAAATACCATTTATGTTTAAAGACTTATTTAATACCTAAGTCTTTTCATACTCATCCTTAAGTAGGAAGTGTAAGTTGTTCCAGCCATTCAAGAGAATAATTAAATATAACTTATAAAATGTCATAAAATTGGCATTACTTTTAACCAACTATTTTCACTTTCAGGGATTATCCTAAGAAAATAATTAGACTTTTTAACTAAGTTTTATGTACAAGTTTGTTAATGCATAGAGAAAAATGGATGGGAAGAAGTTATTAAAGAAATAATACAAGAGAATTTTAAGTAGCTGAAAGTAATCCCAAATTGTCAAATTGAAAGGAATGCTGAACAGGATGAACAACAAAGACCATGATGCACATCAAAACATGATGAATTTTCACAGCTTCATGAATGAAAATCAAAAAAAGATTCCAAAGAGGAAAAAGTGCCGTCACCCACAGAAGAATGAGTTCACACTTCTCACTAGAAAGCACCAAAATGCTTTAAAAGAATGGATGAGTAATTTGGAAAGTATAGGGAAATGTAACTCTTAACCAATTATTATATAAAAATACCTAAAGTTTGAGGTAATATGAGTATAATTGGATGACAGCATGGGAAATGCCTTTCTCTACTTTCTGACACCCAAAACCTCGAATACCACTACAGGGAGGAAAAAGAATGGAAATCATTCTTTGACTTTAAACTGGAAATAAGTAAGAAATTCAGAAGTGTCTGGGTTTATTTGGAAATGAGAAGATCAGTCTGTCGTCACATACGATAGCAATTTATAAAGGAAGTTAAAAACTGTAAGAAGTTTTTTTTTTTTTTTTTTTTTTCACCTCTGAGTATGTGGCTTGGGACTTTCATAGCTATTATTATGATCATTACTAACAGCAATTATTTCTGAATGCTTATTATCTACCAGCTACTTTGTTTTATCCTCCTCATATAAAATCATATTGAGTACTCATAAATCGGATGGGATGTGGGTATTATTATCTTCAGTTTTTCAGTGACAAACTAAGGCTTGGGAATGATCAGTAACTTTCCCGAAGTCATACATTTTGCAAGTGGTAAAGTTAAATTACAACCAGATTTTCATGACTCATTTAAACCCATTGTCTTAAACATTATTTTAAAATCTAACAACATCCAACTAATTATCCTTAACAAACAATACACAGACCTTCCTTGACCTCTCAACAATTCAGTGCTTGCTTTACTATTAACATTTTTTTGTTGTTGACAGAAAAAATTAAAATATTTTCAATCCTGTATATCCAGGACCTTCTTGGTATTATCCTTTTAAACTCCCTCCCTGAAGCTACATGACTCATCTCTTCAAAATCTCCTCTTCGATGAAACCTAGAGGAGAGAAAGCCTATTTTCAATTAGTCCTAGCATTCCCTGTTCTCTGCTGATAAAACTCTACTGAATAAGTACCTGTGTAGGGGCATTCAGCATTGGCTTAATTCATACCCAAGGGCACCTTACACTGCCAAAAGCTTCCAAAATATTCTGGAAAAGTGCCTGAAGGAAAATTTTCAGTACTGGTGGAAAAATCATAAAAGGATAGTTCAGGGAAAGAGAAATAATTGTTATTTTCTACTATAAAAGCAAACACTGAACTTGATGGGGTTCAACATGTGTCTAAAATTGATTATGGGCCGCTCCTGGCTTTCATCTTGATGAACCATTTACCTTCTGTGAGAATTTAGAATACTTTCCCTTCCCACTTTTATTCACCTCCCTGCACTCCAACTGCATTTTCAGCATAGTGTCCTAGACTCTAGCAGGATTCTGGAGCCTGTAAGAATGTTCTTTAAACTGAAGAAGTCATATGCCAGAAGTATTTCAAAGCTTGGTTTTATTGTTCGTTTTAATGTAGTCTGGATGTCTCAGTACTAAGTCTACAGCTGAAGTTTCCTTATTCATTGTCCATCTTATCTATTTTTAACGTAGGAGATGTAAAGATTTTTTCTATGCATAAATAAGCTAATATTATGAACAAATGCAAATCCTTGTAATTGTATGTAACTGATATGGGAGTTAAAAAGAAATTACTTAAGCAGATAGTGAGGGTCAGGAAGTCCTCAGTAAGGTTTTCCTTTTAACGAAGAGCAGCACCCAAATCATTTTCTTTTCTAACAAAGAGCAGCCTGTAAACTCGAGGTGCAGACATAGATAAGCGAACAGGAAGCTTGCACGGGTGAATGCCGGCAGCTGTGCCAGCAGGAAAGGGGCTACCTGGAAGCTAGGCATATTCAACATGGTGGCTCCATCTTCCTTTCTCTTTGCCAAACCACATGTATAGTAAGGAGAAGACAACATGGCACTGACCAAGTAAAGACTATATTTGCATAATGGAAGATTAGGGTGGGGCGACCATCTTCCTCATGCATTATGTAAACATCACACCTAATCCAACCAATCCTTGAGCCCTATGTAAATCAGACACCGCCTCCTCAAAGTAGCCTATAAAATCCAGTGCATTTTACTGTGGACCAGGAGTCCAAGTCAGCACCCTGTCTCTTGCAGGAGAGAGAGCTATTCTTCTTTCTCTTTCTTTGCTTTTTTGTTTTTTAGACCGAGTCTTGCTCTGTTACCAGGTTAGAGAGCAGTGGTGCGATCTCGGCTTACTGCAACCTCCGCCTCCCAGGTTTAAGGGATTCTCCTGCTTCAGCCTCCAGACTAGCTGGGACCACAGGCACACGCCACCACACCCACCTAATTTTTGTATGGTTTTTTGTTTTTTTGTTTTTTCCAGTAGAGATGGGGTTCAACCATGTTGGCCAGGATGGTCTTGACCTCTTGACCTCGTGATCCACCCACCTCGGCCTCCCAAAGTGCTGGGATTACAGACAATGAGCCACTGCACCGACCTCTTTTGCCCGTTAAACTTCTGCTCCTAAACCCACTTCTTGTGTGTCCATGTACTTGATTTCCTTGGCGTGAGATGACAAACCTCCAGTACTTACCCCAGACAACGAAGCAGCTTCATAACAAAGAGAGAACCAGTAATTTTTATAGTTTAGTTAATTCCGTATTTAAATTTTCAAAGCACATGTCAAACACAATAATCTTGACATTTCAGTGGCCCTCTATTTCTTTTCTTCAGTTATGGAGACCACAGAGCACTTTACAATGTGTTTTACTGCTTCTGTTTTGTTTACTGTTTTTGTTTTGTTTTGTTTTGTTTTTTTAACAGAGCCATGCTCTTTTGTCCAGGCTGGAGTGCAATGGTGCGATCTTGGCTCACTGCAACCACCATGGCTCAGGTTCAAGCCATTCTCCTGCCTCAACCTCCTGAGTAGCTGGGACTACAGGTGCACACCACCACTCCCAGCTAATTTTTGTATTTTTAGAAGAGACAGGGTTTCCCCATATTGGTCAGGCTGATCTCGAACTCCTGACCTCAGGTGATCTGTCTCCCAAATCTTGGTCTCCAAAGTGATGTTTTGTTTACTTTTACATTTTCTAAACATTTACAGTCACTAAATGGGAAACAAATTAAACTTCCTTTCACTTGGGCAGAAATGGTTTGATCCAAGACATTTTCTTGTCTGATTTTGTCAGAAAAAAAAAATGTCAACTTTGTTTCTAACTTAACTTCTGCAGTATCTTGTAACATCTGCTAAAGGACCTGCAGAGATGTTCCAAAACAGCGTCTGGAATATCCTGGAAATCTCTCATGTGTGCTCTGAAATGAGACCAGTAAGCTGTCTGCTCCCCATTCCCTGTTCCTCTGGCCTTCATCCATGTTTTCCAGCTTGATTATCTCTCTAGAGTACCCCTGTGGCCTTCAGGGGCTTCCCAGTCATCCAGTAGCCTTACCTCTGCTTGAAGTATTACCATTTTTGCTGATCTGTTGGTTTGCAACTGTTTATGGAGTACCTACCAAGTGTCCAGGACTGGTGTATAAGTTGGAAATGATAGCAAATGCCCTCACCCTGGTGGAGCTTACATTTTAGTGAAAGAATGTTGGGGAAATATAATTATAAACAAACCCATTACCTCCCCCAGAAAATCTCTCTACAAAAGTAAAAGAGAAACAAAACTGTTTTATTTTTGGAGAAGCATTAAATCAGATGTGATGCACATCACAGCCAATCTGTTAAGAGACTGCAAAGACAGAAAGAAATTTCATTCTTTTAGGGAGTTAAGCAGATACAATCACTTACATGCATGACATCAAGATAAACAATAACTGTTTCTCAAGTAAGAGGACTTGACAGCATCATCTGTTGTATATAGTCTAACCTAAATTTACTTGGCAATTAGGGTAGCCACCTGTGTTTGTTAATTGTCTTTAAAATAAAATAATTATTTTCTCATATATCTGTATCCTGTGGTAGGTTTGCAACTTGGAGCCAAATCCCAGCTGAAGTTAGAATCTTATCTTCCCTGAAAACTGGGAGATAGAGGCACTATCTTCCTTGATGATTATATTTCAAAGAGATGGCTCCCAGAGCCTTAAGAAACATTCTTGTGGTATAATTGGCAAGGGCCTTATTAAGCTTTTAAAAAACATTTACATACATTTTAGGAGGCAGAGAAAGAGCTTCCAGTTGCAAGTGTTTTAAAGTAAACGCTTTAAGAAAAGAAAGAGGGGAAGTATTTTTCCTCATTTTCAAGAAATTGAACTAAGCATTTTATCTTAAATTTGTATCTTATCTTTAAAAGGACACAGACCATCAACAAGTTGATAAGAAATGAATGAATAAATAAATAAATAAATAATAAACATATTTTATAATAAAAATGCAAAACAGAATGTTCTATAAGGAAAACAAAATAGGTTAATGCATTCAGGGAGTACCTTAGGTAGAATATGAAGTGTACACTGTCTAAGAAAGTGATGTTTAACTTGAGATGTGAGAAGACAATGTGAAAACTCCAGGCAGAGAAAGGAGTGCCAAGACCTTGAAAGAGGATCAAGACTGAGTTGTTCAACAGACATAAATAGGCAGGAATGACTGGGGTATAATAAAATTTGGGGAGAATAGAGACAGATGGAGGTGAAGAGGAAGACTGGGGCAAGATTGTTAAGACTTTGTAGGCTAGAAAATGGAGTTATATTTTATTCTGGTTGCATGGAAGTATTCCAAGTGGTGAAATAACATAATCTAATTTATGCATTAGAAAGATGTTCAGCTTCTGTGTGGCAGATGAACTATTTAAAATTGGTGATGATCATTGTGGAAGCATATTGGGCAAAGTGTGGAGGTAGAGAAACAAGTTAAGAAGTAGGTTTGTGACTCCAAGCAAGAGCTAAGTTTGCTAGGACTAGGGTTGCAGTAGTAGAGGTGCTGAGCAGTGTCATAGGTTTGCAATATAATTAGAATAAAAGAAAACTCATTGAGGAATGGGATGCATCCTGCATCATGTTGGATACGAGGATAAGAATGGAATTAAACATGATTTCAAAATTTCTGATCTTAGAAAGATGGTAGTGGTGCCATCTATTAAAATCATATAGACTCCTAAAGTAGATTTGGGAGAAGAGAAGAATCATGGCTGGCCTATTGGGCATTCAGGCAGCAATATTCAGGGGCAAAGAGTCTGGAGCTAAGGGGGAGTGTGCATCTGCATTTCCTGTTCCGTGTCAGCTGTGGCTTAGTAGTCCCACTGAGCATTGCTAACTCTGTTGGACACCTGTGCACTCTAGGTACCAGGGTGACAGGATATTCCACTGCCTAGTGGATACGGAAAATTTTTTCTATTTTTGCTCTTATGTTTTAATTATCAGGTTCCAAAGCAGTGTTTTTATGTGCTCCATTACATCCATAAATCTTAAATACAGCATGTAAGCCAAGTTCAGTCTCACCCCTCCTGATCACTGAGCTTCTGCCAGGATCCAGCTTTTGTTACCATCGTTTTTTTACTTCTTTCACATTAGTTTTTACACCAGACACAGCCTGGCTCAGCTTGATAACTGTCTTGGAGATCACAGGACAGAAAGCAAGATGTGGGCAGGACTGTGATTCCTTATGGAAGTTCTAGGGATGAATTTGTTTCCAAGGATTTGAGTCATTCAAGTTGCTGGAAGAATTCAGTGCTATGGGGTTGTAGGACTGAGGTCAGTTTCTTTTTTCACTGTCAGCTTAGAGGCATTCTCAGCTTCTAGAGGCAGTTCACATTTCTCAGTTTGTGGCTCCCTTTCTCCATCTTCAAAGCCAGTAATTGTTACAGTAAGTAATCAGGTAGACATGAGCAGGGCAGGAGAAGGCCCCTGCCCACAGGAATGCCAGGCAACCATTAGGTGATGGGCAAGTGGTTGGTAAACCATCCCTCTACAATAATAAGTTGTCACAGCTAGTATCAGGGAAAGGCAATCTCCCAATAGACAGACAAAACCTGAAACTGGTGATCAGTAGCTTCCTGATAAGATGTCAGGAGTTGGGCAAGTGGGCTTGAGCATGCACACGAAGAGGAAAAATGGTGGAGTTTAACTGGTATATGACCTTCCTCTAGGAAAGGAAAAACACCTCAAGTGAGCATAAACACAACTCCAGTAAACACGCTGTGAATGTGGCCCCTCCCAAGTGCTGGCAGGCTACCGCACAGGCAGACAGCCCACTCTAAGGGAAGAATCAGGGGAGAAGAGAGGCAACCCCCCAGAAGCATGCCAACATATGAGACATCAAGTCAAAGGTCAAACCGGGCAGTTGACTCTCTCAAGTCTTCCTCTTGGCCCTCTTTCAAGTGTGCCTTACTTCCTTTCATTTCTGCTCTAAAACTTTTAAATAAACTCACTTCTGCTCTAAACTTGCCTTGGTCTCTCCTTCTGCGTTATGGCCCTTGGCTGAATTCTCATCTCTTTTTGAAGAGGCAAAAATTGTGGTGGCTGCAGACCCTTCTGGATTCACTGCTGCTAATATAATGAGGTCTTTCCTGTTCCGATATCTCTGATATCTCCTTTGACTTTACCTTTCCTCTGCTTGTCTCTTCTGACTTCTTGATCTTCAACCAGCCAGAGTGCACTCTCTGCTTTTAAGGTAGCATGTGATTAGATTAGGTGCACCTGGATAATCCAAGCCACTCTTCCTATTTTAAGAACTCATATAAAGTAACCTAAATTACTGCACAATCTACATAATCCTTTCAAGGGAACTAGATTCATGTTTCATTGCATACCTAGAGGATGTAAATCTCAGGGAGAAATCTTTAGAATGCTACTTACCCAGTTCCTCAGTCTTAAAGAATCTTTTTTTGAGCTGACACACCAGTTCATCAGTCTTACACAGATGAGTTTTAATCCCAGTAACTGACAGCTCAACCCCAAATTAGTACAGCTGCTATAATAACGTTCATTTATTTATTTAACAAGTACATACTGAGCTCATTATATTTTGAGCACTAGAGATACAGCAGGAAACAAGTTAAACAGAGCTTCTTATGGCACATACATGCTAAAGATACATGCTGATGGGCGGGGCGTGGTGGCTCACTCCTGTAATCCCAGCACTTTGGGAGGCTGAGGCAGGTGGATCACAAGGTCAGGAGATCGAGACTATCCTGGCTCACATGGTGAAATTCCATCTCTACTAAAAATACAAAAAAAAAAAAAATTAGTCGGGCATGGTGATGAGTACCTGTAGTCCCAACTACTTAGAAGACTGAGGCAGGGGAATGGTATGAACCCGGGAGGCTGAGCTTGCGGTGAGCCGAGATCACTCCATTGCACTCCAGCCTGGGAGACTGAGCAAGCCTCCATCTCAAAAAAAGAAAAAAAAAAAAGTTATATGCTGATGGATGTTATATGATGTCTTAATGAGACTGGAAGCCTAAAAATTGGGAAAATTTAACTAAGCATCAGAAATTCCAGCCTACTTTTAGATCATTAGTCTGAACATGATCAAATCAATATGTTGATCACTCTGGTCTCTCATCTCTCTTCGCTATTATCTCATCAGTAATAGCAGAAACAAAAATCTCCCTCTCTATAATCTTCTTTTTTTATATACTTAAAGTCTACAACATAGAGTTTTTCATTTGCAGAATAACTGAGACTAGAAAATATTGTGTATTCCAAAGGAATTTGGCCCTTCAGATATCCAGCAGGCACCTAGAAGGCTTATTCTGCAAACAGCAATTACATCTAAGAGTCTCAAAGATAAAGATAAGTGGATTCAGAATGGAACTATTGGTCTGTGAGGTCATACTTGGACTACAGATAAAGCTAAATGAAGGAAATTTTAAAGAGCAAAGACTTACTTGGGGAGGAGTAAGCAAAGAAAGAAATTTTGTTCTGACTTGCTTGGTTGTGAGGGCCCTGGTCTGCATCTGGAATTGGAGCACATTTCCTGCAGTGGCTATTCTTAGTTCATCCTATTCTCCATTTGACCCTCAACTGTTCTCCTTTTGTATCCAAGCAGTACCATAAGCCTCTCACAAGACTGACATGTAAATGAAAAATGTGTAAGTAAATCCACTATCCTACCTCAAAGGGCAAACAGGTTAAGAACAAATGGAGACCCTACTTCATTGCCTAAGGCCTCAGTAAGGTGGATTTGCCTATATAATTTATTTTAAGAAATTTATTTTGTTGAGTTCCTTAAAGTCACTCACCTTACCAATAACAGTTGTACAGAAGGGGGCCCAATAAGTCATGAGAACAGATTGAATAATCTGATTTAGATTGGTTGTGTAGTTTTGTGTTGCTAATGCTGCAAATACTAAGCATAATTTAATTTATAGTAAAGAGGAGAGGAAAGTGGAGGGGTGCGTGCCAAAGAGGTGAAATATCTTGAGGTTCTGGAGGCATATTGCTTTAACAACGAATGTCTGGGATGTCTTTGCTGACTCTCTGAAAGGTAAAAGTTGGCAGGGTGTCATAGTTTTGTCAGTTCTGACTGTGCAGTCATCTTTTGAAATGATGGGCTGTTGACAACATAGTTAGAAATCCCAAAGAACTTTCCTACACCCTTTCACCCCAGTCCTTCAAAATCTTTTTGAAATGAAGACAAGTACCAAAGTCTGATAAAAGCAATTGTCAACTCATCTGAGCAAACATTTATCCCGTCTCTATTAAATCCCAAGTACTAATGCAAAGTTATGTTAAATCCTCAGATCATTCCAGCGAATTACGGGAAGAGTCTGCACTGAAAAACAGAAATAATACCTAATGACAACTGCCCCATTTCTGGATGTTCACATTAACACTGCCTCTCCTTCCACGTTTCTTTAGAAGCCAAACAATCCCTCTAAAAATGTCAGTAGTATCCAGATTTTATAAGAGGCAAGATAATTCCAGGGGTAAACATAATGTTAACACTTGTTTATGGTGGACCAGCATGTGTGCTTATTGTATTTTCATTTCTTAAATACATGGGTTTATTTTTAAATGGGTGGAAGAGAGTTATGCTATTCTTCATCATAAGCGTTCAGTAGAATATGTAATTATTAGCTGGAGTTCTCTCCCTATCACAACTCCATGATAAATGTTTGCAATCATTCATGTACTATTGATTCACAATCCAAGCTCAGGGAAAGTCTTGTGTTCCCAGATTAAAATAAAATATCTCTCTCTCTTTTTCTCTCTCTCTCTGTCTCTCTCTCTCTCACACACACACAATCATGCGCACACAATGATTTGCCTACTTCCATTTCTCTCCGTTTTTCTTTTGCTTCACTATTTATACAAGTCAATAAAAAGAAGCTAATCCAATTACTCTATGAGAAATAGCCAGGCATAAAAAGACAAATACTCTATGATCTCACTTTATGTGGAATCTAAGAAACTGGAGTTCATAGAAGCAGAGAGGAGAGTGGTGGTTTCCAGGAGATGGGCATTGGGGAATTGGGGGAAATGTAGCTCAGAGGTTACAAAGTTTCAATTAGACAATGAACAAAGTCTGGAGTTGTATTGTGCAGGATGACTACAGTTAATAATAAGTATTGCATACTCTAAAATTGTTAAGAGAGTAGATCTTTAATATTCTTACCACACGCACACAAAGGATAACTATTTTTTAGGTAATTAATATGCTAATTAACTTGATTATGGTAATAATTTCACAATGCACACATAGATCAAGACATTGCATTGTACACTGCAAACTCATGCAATTTTTATTTGTAAATATACCTCAATAAATCTGGGGGACAAAAGGAAGCAGGTTGTATAACATATGCAAGCATAGCGCAGGTTATCCCCTGGGGATTTGACTTAGACTGCATTGAGACGAGCTCATAACTTCTTTGGGAAGAGATAAACAAACAAAACAAGAGCAACGAGGAAAGGCTGGTTGTTTGGTGTGTGTGGGTGGGTTTCTTTTTTTTTTTTTTCTCCCAGTGCTGAACATTCCTTCAGCAGTGGAGACAGATGTAAAATGACAGAGGTGAGTGCGATGCCTGCTCTTGTGCTAAAATATCTGAACACACATCACTCACAGAGAGTGGAGCACACTCACCAGCTTTATTCATATGCAGAAGAAAGAAACATTTTCTAATATCCGTTTTCCTCTTCTTAGCACCTGTGTAAAACCTTAAGGATATGAATGTACCAGCTCATGCTTACTAAGTCAAAAGAAAGTGTTCCACCCCCAAGCTCAGGCAAGGAACTTGGCACAACCTCAAGACCTCTGCCTGCAATTCAAGATGCAAGATAATAACCAATAACTTCTCATGATAATCAAATTCATACTGGGTTTACGCCTTTATCTTGTATTTATTGACTCCTGACTCTACACAATGTAGTGAACATCTGACTCTGCATTTGTTCCCTAAGATAAACAAAACAAAATGTGCTCCACTCCAGCAGGATAAACCCCACTGGAGGAAACACACATGCACATCAGTGACTGGAATCCAAGCCATGATCTGAGAATTGCTAAGGTAAAGTGTAACACTGTAAGAGGATGAAGAAGTTTTGATGACTTAAATTTGGGAAGGCCAGAAAATATTTCATGAAAGAGGAGACAGCAAGTTTGAGCCTTTTTAAAATAGACAGACTCATAAGATTCAAAAGACTAGAAAGAAGGTATTCCTAAGATAAGTGGTATCCAACATTCAGAACTGTTAAAAGCACATCTAGTGTTAGGAAATGACATGTTTCAGTTGCTGTGAGGGTTAATTTTACGTATCAACTTAGCTGGGCCACTGTACCTAAATATTTGGTCAAACACCAGTTTAAATCTTGCTCTGAAGGAATTTTTGAGTTCAGATGAACCTTTAAATCTGTAGACTTGGAGTAAAGCTGATGGCCCCCAGTATTGTGGGTGGGCCTCATCCAACCAGCTGAAAATCTTAAGAGAAAAAAACCTGAAGTTTCCCTGAGGAAGAAGCAATTCTGTGAGTAGACTGCTTTTAGACTTAGAGCTTTAACATCAATTCTTCCCCTGGGTCTTCAACCTGCCATTCTACCTTGCAGATTTTTGACTTGTCAGCCTTGACAATCATGTAAGCCAATTCCTTAAAGTAAATCAGTCACTCTTTCTTCCTCTCTATCTCGCTGCACACATACACACACACGTGCGCGCACCCACCCACACACACACACACACACACACTTTTATCTGCAGAAATCTAATCCAATTAGAAAGTTTTCAAGTGGGAAAGGGGAACTGTGGACAGTGGGTAGGAAAGGGAGAAATTATTCCAGACCTCTATCATGTATGACCTGAGATTGCAGCGTAAGAAGCCTACTGTTTATTGTTCAACATAGTAAAGCCAAGCAGAGATTTTTTGAACAGGAGATTGTGTGTGTGTGTGTGTGTGTGTGTGTGTGTGTGTGTGTGTGTGTGTGATGAACACCATTGCTATTGTAAGAAACTATTTTTAAAGGGGCTGATGGAAACTAGAAAGATAAGTAAAAGTATGGTTATTAATTGGTAGTTAGTAATAATTTCATTGGTTATGGGCCTGGAACAGTATTGACCAGTTGGGAAGAAAAGTTAGCATTGGAATTTCCAGAATTTGCGGGCCTCTGGTAATACCTTGTGGACCAGAGTCATTTGATGGCAGACATCAGTGGAATGTGGGGATTTAGGATTACATTGAAGGGACCTGCTGTGAATGCATGACTAACTTTGGCAGTCCCACTATTGGAGTCCAGATGTTTATGACTTTGATTGCTCCAACTTACCTAACAGTAGTAATTCAACATCTTGAAATTTTCATCTAAATCTTTTTCACTGGGCCTAAAAGAAAAATAGTTAGAACCAGAGGCAGCTTCTACTTGCCACTCCTCACCCCGCAACTTAATTCCCACTTCTCTTTCATCCAGCTTTCTCACTTACCAACTCCTACTCAAAAGCTCACACGGAGAAGCCAAACTAACCACTGCAGAGTTTGAAAAGGCTCACATGTGTACCAAGGCTACTACCTTTGGATGTTGCCAATTTAGAATCCTTGTGATGCCAATGCAACATGAGGATTCCACCCCAGGAATCAAGGGGTGGAAGTGGAAGTGGCACCACTCACCATCACCCCTCGTGATCCACTAGCAACATTTTTGCTTCCTGTTCCTGCAACATTACGTTCTACTGGCCTAGAGGTCTTAGTTCCAGAGGGAGGAACGCTGCCACCAGAAGACACAACAATCCCATTAAACTGGAAGTTCAGATGGCCACCTGGACATTTTGGGCTCCTCCTACCTTTAAGTGAACAGGCTAAGAAGGGAGTTACAGTGTTGGCTGGGGTGATTGACATGGACTATCAAGATAAAGTAGGTTAACTAATCCACAGTGGAGGTAAGGAAGAGTATGTGTGAAATATAGGAGATCCCTTACAACATCTATTAGTATTATCATGTCCTGTGATTAAGGTCAATGGGAAACTACAACAGCCCAATCCAGGTGGACCACAAATGGCCTAGACCCTTCAAGAATAAAGGTTCCAGTCACTCCACCAGACAAAAACAAACAAACAAACAAAAACTACCTACTGAGGTGCTTGCTCATGCCTCAGTCTCCCAACTAGCTGGGACTAGAGGCGTGCTCCACCATGCTCAGCTAATTTTTGTATTTTCAGTAGAGATGGGGTTTCGCCATGTTGGCCAGGCTGGTGGATCAACCTCAAGCGATCCTCCCAGAGTGCTGAGATTACAGTTGTGAGCCACCACGTCCAACCACTTGACTTCATTCTTAGTTTTTATTTTTAGCAAATTAAACATGAACATAGCTTAAAAATTCAAGTAGTTGAATAGGGCTTTTAATGAAAAAATCATTACTGCCCCCCTCTTCATAGCCCCAGAGATATACTCCACAACAGTCAATAACTTTAAATTCCAGCTGTTTGCTATGGAATATAAATCCCTGTTTTTAAATAATCTGCCTTTAGAGTTATTATCATTTTAGATTTAAATATTGACCCAACTCTTTACTATGTAAGATTACAATTTAGGTTTTTATACCCTTACCATATATGTTGTTTGGATGAGTATTTGGTTTACATTAATGACAGCACATTTAGTGATTCTTTGCCTCTACCTCTCTTTTTATATGAGGCTCTGAACTGAGAAGACGAGATAGTGGTTATTCACAGTCAAACAAGCACCTGTTCTCGAGATCTGATAGTCTCATAGGGTGTCTCGGGTGGACACTGTGGTCTAAAACATCTCATAATAGGGGATACCTGTTTTACACTATTGTTCTTAGGGTGCTCTAATATTTGGGAAACTACTCTGTGTCCTTCACTCATCAGCTTTCTGCAAGGTATACAATGGGGCCCTAGGCAACAATCAGAAGCAATGGAGAAAGGAGACATTGTCTCCCTACCCCCAGTCAACTGTAGATGACATCAGGATGAATAATGAGCCTGAGGGGAGTCAAAGGAACTTGAAATGAGTGTGAGAAGACAGGAGATATATGGGTAGAAGTAATAATAATAATAATCATCATCATCATGGTAATAATAATGTTAACTTCTGTCATTGTTTTGACTGTCTCTACACGTTGAGATGCTCTAGACACAATACAAGGAATCAGCACTGGGTTTGTAAAGTCCCTTTGCAAAAATATATAATAAGAATAATAACAAAAACAAAATAAAATAACAAAATAACGAAACTGCCAAATAACAACAACAAAAAAATGAGAACCAGATAATTGACAACAAATTTTGATATTGAAGATTTATTTGGATAATTCAGTTACCTCTGCCTAAGGAAAATAATGCAACCTTTTGAAATATCAGTAATTCAAATCTCATGTGATGAAGTAGGAGAAACAAAGATGTAACCACTAATTAAAAACTATTCCAGCTGGGCACGGTGGCTTATGCCTGTAATCCCAGCACTTTGGGAGGACAAGGTGGGTGAATCATGAGGATAAGAGTTCGAGACCAGCCTGATCAACATAATGAAACCCTGTTTCTAATAAAAATACAAAAATTAGCCAGGTGTGGTGGTGTGCGCCTGTAATCCCAGCCACTCAGGAGGCTGAGGCAGGAGAATCACTTGAACCCAGGAGGCAGAGGTTGCAGTGAGCTGAGATCATGCCACTGCACTCTAGCCTGGGAAACAGAGCCAGACTCTGTCTCAAAAAAAAAAGAAAAAAAAAAGAACTATTCCAGAAAGACTGTTTTGAGTTGTTCAGTGGTGACAACATCGTGCTGTACGTTACTCAATCAGCATGAGACAGTAGGAAACCTTAGCTGACTGTCTACAGGGCACGAGGTGCAAGTGGGAACTGAAGGCACAAAATTGTCATTGAGCTTATTGATTGCCAAACTTTTGTGATTCTATCTGTTCTACTATTAACGTTTTATCAAATGGTCACAAACTGTGTATTATTTTAAATGTTATTTTCTTCATAAAAAGTATTACTTTTTATAAAGAGTATTTTCTATATCAGATTATTAAATAATTACTGGTGGAGAAGAGATTGAAGACCAAAGTTACAAATGATTAGTTTTTTTTAAATTTCAAAAGTGGTGAAGGGAGAGCCAAGGCAAGATGGCTGACTGCACAGAGCCAGGAGAAACATCTGCCACCAAAGGACAAGGACTTCAGGAAGACTGGTGCACTCCCAGGAGATATTCAAAGTGAAGGCATTGAGAGTGGACAGATGGAAGATACAGACACTGGACTGAAGGGGGAGGAAGCTGGGAACCCTGCATGGGACGACCACACAACGAAACTAGTTCCTGACCCCCAACGATTCTAGGGAAACGGGTGAGTTGAGCAGGCAAGGAGTGACCTGCTCTTGCCTCAGACATCTAGAATCCTGGCAGCAGGAGAACTCATGACTCTCATGGACACTTGAGCTGGCAGGGAGAGTTGATTAGAGAGGTGGTAGTGGCAGTACTCCAGCCTGTGTAAAGCCCACAGTGTTTGGTGTTGGAACATTTGCAGTGGAGCACAGTAAGGGACACTCACCCTCCAAGGCTCCCCGTGCTCCCTTAGGAGACTTTAGTCTTAGGGAAACTGTCATACCTGAACAGAGAAGGAAAATCTTGAATGTTAGATGCGGCCAGTTTGACCTGAGCACTCCCCTGTATGCTGGCCTCTCCTGGGCCCCCAACCTAACTGTGCCTGTTTGTGGTACAGCCTCAGATGTCCAAGTGGGGTGCCTCCTGCATCATAGCTCCTACACTGGCAGACTGTGCCTGACCATTGGAGAACTCCAGCAGAGTGGTCCCCGCTGACACACACAAGCCCATCCACACCCTAATCCTATGGCAACCTCCCCCATGACACTTTGCTGGCACACACTTGCCCATGCCCACCTACTCAATTGCTTTGCTGAAGCATGAGCATGCAGATGGACCTTGCCTCCTCTTACCTGCCAGCATGTGTGTGTGCATGCACCCCAACATGCTTCTGTTGCCAGTGTGAGTACACCCCACTCCCAGTCATCCCACCATTGCCAGTGTGAATGCATGCATATAGAGGTCAGCAACCCTTCCCACCTTCCATGCTGCCACTGCTGTGAATGCCTGCATAAAGGCCAGCAATGCTGTGCCCACCAGTGCCCCACCCCAGCCTATAAGCCAGCACCCCACCATGCTGCTGCTACTGGCACAAACAAACAAGCACAGATCCCACTGCCACTGCCTGATACAATGCTTTGGCTGGCCCTACCCATTAGAGTGTTGTGGCCAACAGTCCTGGAACACCTCAGCCACTCCAATGCACAGGTTCCTAACCTTGAGGGGCCAGAGAACAAAGCTTGCCATCCAATACCAGTCCCCCAGGGTTAAAGCATGCAACTTAGGGATGCTAACTTGTGCCTTGGCCTCCTAAAATCTTCCACAAATGAAGCCAGTTGACTAAACCCACCTTATACCACAATGAAACCTCCAAGGGCATTGAAGATTAAAGCCAAAAAATCTCATTCAAAGAATAACAACATCAAAGAGTGAAGGAGCATGAGATCACAAAGATGAGGAATAACAAGGCAAGAACTCTGACAACTCAAAAAGCTGGAGTGTCTTCTTACCTCTAAATAACTGCACTGGTTGCCCAGCAATGATCCTTAACCAGTCTGAAATAGCAGAAATAGAATTCAGAACATGAATAGGAATAAAGATCATCAAGATTCAGGAGAAAGTTGAAACCAAATTAATGGATTTTAAGGAATGTAATAATATAATACAGGAGATGAAAGATGAACTGATTGTTTTTAGAATGAACTAAACTCATCTGATAGAGCTGAAAAACTCACTTCAAAAATTTCAGAATACAATTGCAAGTCTTAATAGCAAAATGGACCAAGCTGAGGAAAGAATCTCATAGCTCAAGACTGGTTCTCTGAAATAACTCAGTCAGACAAAAAAAAAAAAAAAAGAAGAATGTTTAAAATAACACGTTTAAAATAACAAAACTTCCGAGAAATATGGGATTATGTAAAGACACCAAATCTATGACTCATTGGTGTCCCTGAAAGAGAAAGAGTGAAAACAAGCAACTTAGAAAACATATCTCAGGAGATTGTCTATGAAAATTACTCCAACCTCTATAGAGAGGCCAGCATTTAAATTCAGGAGATGCAAAGAACTCCTGTGAAATGCTACACAAGAATACCATCTCCAAGACACATAGTCACTAGATTCTGCAAGAAAAAAATATTAAAGGTAACTAGAGAGAAATATCAGGTTACCTACAAAGGGAACCTCATCAGGCTAGCAGTCAACCTTTCAGGAGAAACACTACAAAGCCAGAAGAGATCAGGGGCCTATATTCAGCATTCTTAAAGAAAGGAATTTACAACCAAGAATTTTATATCCAGCAAAATTAAGCTTTATAAGTAAGGGAGAAACAAGATCTTTTTTAAGACTAGCAAATGCTAAGGAAATTTGTTAGCACCTGACCTGCCTCACAATAGGTCCTAAAAGGAGTCCTAGATATGGAAAAGAAAGACCATTACTGGCAACTACAGAAACACACTTAAGTACATAGACCAGTGACACTATAAAGCCACCACACAAACAAATCTGCATGATAGCAAACTAACAACACTATGATGGGATCATATCCACACACATTAACACTAACCTTGAATGTAAATGGGCTAAATGCCCCAATTAAAAGGCACAAACTGACAACTGGATGAAGAAGCAAGACCCAATGTTATGCGGTCTTCAAGAGACCCACTTCACATGCAATGACACTCATAGACTCAATGTAAAGGGATGGAGGAAAATCTACCAAGAAAATAGAAAACAGAATAAAAGTAGGAGTTGCTATTCTAATTTCAGACAAAACAGACTTTAAAACAACAAAAGTCAAAAAGACAAAGAAGGGCATTACGTAATGGTAAAGGGCTCCATTCAAAAATAAGGCCTAACTATCCTAAATATAAATGCACAAGAAAAAAGAGCACCCATACTCATAAAGCAAATTATCAGAAACCTACAAAGTGCCTCATATAACCATGCAAAAATATTGGGAGACTTCAACACCCCAGTGACAGTATTAGACAGATTATTGAGGCAGAAAACAAAAGATATTCAGGACCCAAACTTGACACTTGACCAAATGAATGCAATAGACATCTACAGAACTCTCCACCCAAAATGACAGAATATACATTGTCATCTGCACGTGGCACATACTCTAAAATCAACCACACATTCAGACATAAAACAATCCTCAGCAAATTCCAAAAAACCAAAATCACTGGTATTTGAGTCTTGGATCACAGTGCAATAAAAATACAAATCAATACTGAGAAAATAGCTCAAAATTATATAATTACATATAAATTAAACAACCTGTTCTAATGAGAACAAAGATATAACATGCCAGAATCTCTGGGACACATATAAATCAGTGTTAGGAGGGAAATTCATAGCACTAAATGCTAAAAGTAAAAAAATGAGACAGATCTCAAAATAACATCCTAACATCAAAGCTAGAGGAACCAGAGAAACAAGAGCAAATCATTAACAAAACAGAGGACAAGAAATAACAAAAATTAGAGAGATACTGAAAGAAATTGAGGTACAAAGAAACCATGCAAAAGATCAATGCATCTAGGAGTTGGTTTTTTGAAAAACTAAAAAAGATTAAAAGATACATAGACCAATAGCTAGGCCAAAGAGAGAGGAGAGAGAGACAGAGAGAGAGATAGAAAGAGACAAAGGAGATGTGACAACTGACACTGAAAAAAAAAAAAAAAAAAGCTCTCAGAGACTACTATTAACACTCTATGCATGCAAGCTAGAAAACCTAGAAGAAACTGATAAATTCCTGGAAACATACAGTTACCCCAGACTGAACAAGGAAGAAATTAAATTTCTGAACACACCAATAATGAATTCCAAAATTGAATCAGTAATAAAAAGTCTACTAATCAGAAAAAGCCCAAGACCAGATGATTTCACAACTGAATTCTACCAGATGTATAGAAGAGCTGGTATTACTCTTACTGAAATGACTCCAAAAAAATTGAGGAGGAGGGACTCCTCACTAACTCATTCTATGATCCCAGCATCATCCTGCTACCAAAACCTGGCAGAAATACAACAAAGAAAGAAAACTTCAGACCAATATCCTTGATGAACTTAGATGAAAAAAATCCTCAACAAAATACTAATAAACTGAATCCAGCAACACATCAAAAAGTTAACCCATCACATTCAAGTAGGTTTTCTATAAGGTATACCAGATTGGTTCAGCATACACAAATCAAAACGTAATTCATTACATCACCACAACTTAAAACAAACAGCACACAATCATCTCAATATATGCAGAAAAGGCTCTTGATAAAATTCACTGTCATGTCATGTTAAAAACAGTCAACAAACTAAACATTGAAGGAACATACTTCAAAATGATAAGAGCCATCCATGACAGACTCACAGCCAACATCATACATAGTGGAAAAAACTGGAAGCATTACCCTTGAAAACCAGAACAAGACAAGGATGCCCACTCTCACCACTCATCTTCAACATAGTACTGGATGTCCTGACTAAAGCAGTTAGGCAAGAAAAAGAAATAAAAGGTGTCTGAATAGAATGAGTGGAATTTAGACTATTCCTGTTTGCAGCTAATATGATTCTACACCTAAAATACCCATAGTCTCTGCCCCAAACTCTGAGACCTGATAAACAACTTCAGCAAAATTTCAGGATATAAAATCAATGCACAAAAATCAGTAACATTCCTATATACCAAAAACATCCAAGTTGAGAGCCATATCAAAAATATACTTCTATTTATAAAACAGCTTGGTACTTTTACAGAAACAGGCATATAAACCAATTGAACAGAATAGAGAGCCCAGAAATAATGCTGCTCACCTACAACCATCTGATTTTTTACAAAGTCAACAAAAGCAAGCAATGAGAAAGACTCCCTGTTCAACAAGCGGTGCTGGGATAAATGGAAGATTGAAACTGGTCCCCTTCCTTACATCATATATACAAATCAACTCAAAGTGGATCAAAGACTGAAATGTAACATCTAAAACTATAAAAACCCTGGAAAATAACCCAAGAAATGCTATCTGGACTCAGGATCTGGCAGAGATTTCCTGATGAAGTTGACAGAAACACTTGCAAGAAAAACAAAAATTGACAAATAGGGCCTAGTTAAAGTAAGGATCTTCTACACAGCAAAAGATACTATTAACCGAGTAAACAGACAACCTACAGAATGGGAGAAAATATTTGCAAACTATGTACTGACAAGGGTGAAATAATCCAGAATCTTTAAAGAACTTAAACAATTTAACAAGCAAAAACCAAAAACCTTCATTTAAAACTGGGAAAAGAACATGAACAGATAGTTTTCAAAAGATGACATAGACATGGCTAAAAGAATATGAAAAAATGCTCACTAACCATTAGGGAAATTCAAATCAAAACCACAATGAAATACCATATCACACCAGTCATAATGGCTATTATTAAAATGTCAAAAAATAACAGATGCTGTTGAGGTTGTGGAGAAAAGGAAAAGCTTATATAATGTTGGTGGGAATGTAAATTAGTTCAGCCATTGTGGAAAGCAGTTTGGCAATTTCTCAAATAACTCGAAGGAGAATTACCATGTGACCCAGTGATCCCATTATTGGGCATATACCCAAAGGAATATAAATCATTCTATCATAAAAACACATGCTCATGACGAGTTGATGGGTGCTGACGAGTTGATGGGTGCAGCACACCAACATGGCACAAGTATACATATGTAACAAACCTGCACGTTATGCACATGTACCCTAGAACTTAAAGTATAATAATAATAATAATAAAGAATAGAAAAAAAAAAACACATGCTCACGTATGTTCATTACAGCACTATTCACAATAGCAAAGACACAAGATCAACTTAAAATGCCCACCAGTGATAGACTGGATAAAAAAAAAAGGTAGTGCATATACATCATGGAATAGTATGCATCTATAAAATAAAACATTGACCGTGTCCTTTGCAGCAACATGGCTGGAGCTGGAGGCAATTATCCTAGGAAAACTAACAGAGGAACAGAAAACCAAATATTGTATGTTCTCACTTTTAAGTGGCAGTAAACATTGAGTACATATGGACACAAAGAAGGAAAGAACAGACATGGGGGTCTGCTGAGAGTGGAAGTAGGAGGAGGGTAAGAATTGAAAAACTACCTATTGGATACTATACTTATT
The DNA here is from genome assembly GCF_043159975.1 of Macaca nemestrina. Classification (NCBI taxonomy): domain Eukaryota; kingdom Metazoa; phylum Chordata; class Mammalia; order Primates; family Cercopithecidae; genus Macaca; species Macaca nemestrina. Next base: position 126,532,714 of record NC_092135.1, on the reverse strand, counting down.
ACCTGGGTGGTGAAATAGTCTGTACACCAAACTCCTGTGTCATGTAATTCACCTATATGAGATACCTGCATATGTACCTCTGAACCTAAAATAATAGTTAAAAAGAAATAAAATGGCGAAGTACAAAAAAGTACACATAAAGGAAAGAGAAATAGCATTTATAAAACAACTATGTTAACAATATGGAGAATTAAAAGATAATCTCCATTTTACAAATAGAAAACTGTGTCTCATAGGAAGATAACTTAGGCCAGGTGCAGTGGCTCAAGCCGCCCATCGCTTTGGGTGGCTAAGACAAGAGGGTTGCTTGAGGCCAGGAGTATAAGACTAGCGTGGACAACATAATGAGACCCCCATCTGTACAAAAAAATTAATGAAAAGGAAAACAAAAAAAGGGTGACTTTTTTTTTAGGTTTCTATACTACTTAGTGGCCAAGATAGAATTCTCACCCAGTATACTTTAGTAAAAAGTTCTTAATTTTTAAAATAAACAAAGTGTAAAATGTCCAAATCCTTGTTATTTGCATCGATGGCAGTTATGGACAACACAGTTCTGTATTTACAAACACATGACACAGATGTTTGCAAGGCTGTGGAGAAAAGGAAATGATTATACACCATTGGTAAGAATTTAAATTAGTTCAGCTACTGTGGAAAGCAGTTTGGAGATTTCTCAAATAACTTAAAAACAAACAAACAAACAAACAAACAAACAAAAAACTACAACTAGACCCAGCAATCTCACTACTGGGATATACCCAATGGAAAATAAATCTTTCTACCAAAAAGACACATGTACTCATATGTTCACAGCAGCATTATTCCCAACAGCAAAAACATGAAATCCACCTAGATATCCACCAACAGTGGAATGGATAAAGGAAATGTGGTACATATACACTATGGAATACTATGCAGCCATAAAAATGAAATGAAATCATGCAGCAACATGAATGCAGCTGGAGGCCATTATCCTAAACAAATTAACAAGGAACAGAAAACCAAATACCAAATGTTTCCACTTAGAGATTGAGTATACACAGACTTGGAGATGGGAAGAATAGACACTGGGGACTACCAGAGGGAAAAGAGTGGGAGGGGGTGAGGGTTAAAAAACTTTCAGGTACTATGTTCTCTACCTAGGTGATGGGATCATTCATACAGGCAACCTCAGTGACACACAATTTACCCATGGAACAAACCTGCACATGTACCCTCTGAGCCTGAAATAAAAGTGAAAAAAAAAAAAGAAAAAAACAAATCCTTCACAAACACTTGAAAATACAGAAGAGGAAGAAAAATAGCAATTTATTTTTTGAGGTATTACCCAGATTACAAAACCAGACAAAAGCATCACTAGAAAATTACTGTACAGACCATTATCCCTCATGAATATAGATACAGAAATTTAAAATAACTCTAGCAAACAGAATCTAGCAACACGTAAAAATGTTAGACAACATAACCTAGTGGAATTATTTAACAAACACAAATTTATTTTAACATTCAAAAATTAATTAACGTAATATACCATATTAATTTGTTAAAAGGTACAGTATCTCCAAATTCAATGAAACAATAGCTTCTGATTCATTTCTCAAACAATCTTCATAAACTGGGCCATGCCCAAAGCAATTCATACAGGCTATTACAAGAAAATAAATTGCAGCCTTTTGGGATTTTCTTAGAATCAAATGAATCATCTGTGGCCAGGCACACAGACAATCTGTGCTTGGTATGAACACATCAACATTGCAGGAATAGAACCAGGAGTTCTGCTTATACATTTTTTCATTGGATGATGAAAATTATCTTATGAGAAAAAGTAAAATATGTATGACAGCTTTTAAAATATAAACTGAAAACTTATTCACTTTGTTTAGCTGCTCATTGCATACTTGAGCACAGTCAACCAAAGAGATTCTTTTCAGATTCCCTTGGATCTAAGAGTGCCCATGACAGCTAAGGGAGTCTCAGGGGAATATAAGCAGCTATATGCTGGAATTTCTGGGAAGAAATATTTGCTTTTCTTATTTAGACACCACCCAATCTTTCTTGCCTTGACTTCCTGAAACATAACTATGATGACTGAAAGAGATGCTACAGAGCTGTTGTAGTGGCCCTGTAATATCTACCCACAGGTCTTTTAATCAAGAGTTAAATAAGAATATAGGCTAGGGACAGTGGCTCACACCTGTAATCCCAGCACTTTGGAAAGCCAAGGTGGGCCATGGCTTGAGTCCAAGGGTTCCTGACCAGCCTGGGCAACATAGTGAGACTCTGTCTTTACTAAAAATACAAAAATTAGCTGGGCATGGTAGCATGTGCCTATAGTCCCAGCTCTTCAGATACTGAGGTGGGAATATCTCTTTAGCTGGGAGGTTGAGGTTACAGTGAGCTGTGATCATGCCACTGCACTCTCAAAAAATTTTATTTATTTTTGAGACAAGGTCTCACTCCACATATATATACACACACACACACACACACACACATATATATAAACACATATATATGTAATATACCATATTAATTTTTTAAAAGGTACAGTATCTCCAAATTCAATTGAGTATACACATACATGGAGATGGGAATTTTATATATATATATCCTCCCTTCCTAAAGGGGGGATATTTTTTCTAATATGGAATTAGAGTGCAGGCACATAACCATGATGTAATTGAACTTTGTTGATTTTTGGTTCGCCTATACTTTTAGGGTGGGATGCAGCCCTCTAGATGTTCCTATTAAAATTCTGAACTCCTCCTCATCACAGCCCTGAACTCTAATTTTGTTCTTCTAACACCATAATACTGTTCAAACTCTGCTTCAGTATGAAGCCACTTAGCATCTACTTTCTATTTCTTTCCTGAGCATTTCTTCTCTGATGTTTTATTTCTTCTTACATGGACATCTTAGGAAATTTCATATAATTCAATGGCAAAGTGTCTTATAAGAGTTATTCACTTCTCTGTGGATTACGTTTTTCTACTTCACCACTTTATTTTGTGTATATATATATGTATATATATTTACATATTACATATGTATGTATATACACACATACTATATATACATATATGTATATATACACACATATATGTGTATATACATATGTGTGTATACATATATATGTATATGCATATGTGTGTGTATATATACATACACACCATATATACTAGTATATATTTTATATATATATATATCACTACTATTTGACTATTTGAGTTTTATCTTATTTGGAGTATAGCATAGTGGTAAAAAGCATGGCTTCTGGAGCCAAATTGCTCAAATACAGCTCTGCAATTTACTAGATACGTGACCTTGGGCAAGTTGTTTATACTCTTATTTCTTTATTTCTTTAGTTTTCCTGGTCTGCAAAATGAAGACAACATTGTGATAACCAAAGGGTTTAATGTTATAAATGTTTAAACAGTGAGAAACTTTCATTTTAGGCTTTGACAGAGCAGTTGATGTCATATCAATACCCTTGCTGAGAGAAACTATAAAAGCTGAATAAAATTAATTTTGAAACTATTGGAATGTATCAGAATGCATTAAAGGAAGTAAGATCTTTACCAGCCAACAGCTTAAATAAAAGAGAAACACACTGATGTGAAGAAGACTGCTAACATTTGGGTATTGGCAAATTCACATAACAGGACACAGAAGCTAAAAAGAAAGTACTTCTCTGGAGTTTGTGACAGTCACACTGGACGTTACAGACAAATGTTGGATTTCCGGACAACCAACATAGCCAGATAAAAGAAAAAGAAATAAAGCTGTGAAGTAGAAAAAAAATGTAATCCACAGAGAAGTGAATAACTCTTATAAGATATTTTGCCATTGAATTATATGAAATTTTCTAAGATGTCCATGTAAGAGGAAATAAAACATCAGAGAAGAAATGCTCAGGAAAGAAGCAGAAAGTAAATGCTAAGTGGCTTCATACTGAAGCAGAGTTTTAACAGTGTTATTGTATTAAAAGAAGAAAATTAGAATGCAGGGCTACCGATGAGGGGTTCAGAATTTTAATAGGAACTTCTAGAGGGCTGCACTCTAAAAGTATAGGTGAACCAAAAATCAACAAAGTTCAACGACATCATGGTTATGTGCCTGTACTCTAATTGCATGTTAGAAAAAAATATCCTCCCTTTAGGAAGATAATATCCTCTAGGTCATCTCCAAGTTTTCACATACATTATTCAGGATTAAATAAAATACTAACAAATAACACATTCTCTGTATTAGCCCGCTTTCCACACTGCTATAAAGAATACTACCTGAGACTGGGTAATTCATAAACAAAAGAGGTTTAATTGACTCACACTTCTACATGGTTGTGTGGAAACCTCAGGAAACTTACAATCATAGTGAAAGGTAAAAGGGAAGCAAGGCATGTCTTACGAGGTAGCAGAAAAGAGAGCGTGAGGAAGTGCCACACTTTAAAACCATCAGCTCTCAAGGGAATTCACTCACTATCATAAGAACAGCATGGGGAAACCACACTCATGATCCAATCACCTCCCATCAGGCACCTCCCTTGACACATGGGGATTATAATTCGAGATGAGATTGGGTGAGGACACAGAGCCAAACCATATCAAACACCATGCAAGGAAATGGAAACAAAAAATAAACACCAATAAAGATAAATTACAGATGTTAGAAACAGCATTGTAAGTTATTGACATATTGCAATCATCCTACATAGACTTTAAAATATTGGTAAGTAATACTTTTAAAACTAAGTAAATATAGATAATTTTACCTCCAAACTATAATTATTTTTAAAAATTGCATTCCTGAAACTTAAACAAATTAAGAATTCAATAGATAGCTTTAAGAAGAGAGTAAGTACAGTTAGAAAGAAAATCAGCAAATGGAAAACATAGTTTACTAGGGCTACCAGAGCAAAATACCACATAAATACCACAGACTGGGTGACACAGACAACAGTAACTTATTTTCTCACTGTTCTGGAAGTTAAATGTCCAAGATCAGGTCTTAGTAGGTTTGGTTTCTTCTGAAACCTCTCTCTTTGGCTTGTAGATGGTCATCTTCTTTCTGGGTCTTCACGTGGTCTTTTCTCTACATGAGGCACTTTTAGTGTCTCTTTGTGTGTCCAAATTTCTGTTTGTTATGAAGATCCCAGTCAGGTTATATTAGGTCCCATCCTAATGGCTTCATTTTAATGTAATCACCCCTTTAAAGACCTTATTTTCAAATACAGTCACATTCTGAGGTTATAGGAATTAAGTCTTCAACATATTAATTTTGGAAGGGACACAATTTAGGTCATAACAATAAATCGATAGAAAAGATTGAAGTACAAAGAAACCAAATAAGGTAAAATGATTTTTTAAATGAAAAAGAACATAAAATACACACATGGGACATAGTGAAAAGTCTACTGCTCAAATAATTCCAGTCCTAGAGGAAAAGATAGAAGAACCATGGCAGAAGCAATATTTGAAGAAATAATGGCCAATATAATTTTTAAAATTCATAAAATATATTATACGGTAGTTATACAATTTCTAAACTATCCAAACAGAGTGAAGTCAAAGAGAGGCACTCTTCATCGTCTCATAGGAAAGCTCATCAAAACTAAATAAAAAGAGAAAACTATAAAAGCAGCCAGGATACAGACACACACACACACACACACACACACACACACACACACTTCCTTGACAATATCTTCGGAGGGATGACTACAGCCAGGATACACACACACACACACACACACACACACTTCCTTGACAGTATCTTCGTAGGGATGACTACAGCCAGGATACACACACACACACACACACACACACACACACACACACACACACACACAATTCCTTGACAATATCTTCATAGGGATGACTACAAGACTAAGAACTGACTTTTCAACACCAACAATATAAGCCAGAAGAAAACGGTATACCAATAGGCATTTCATAATTTTGGTACACCAAAATTATGTTTCTAGCTTCTGAAAGATGTTATAAAACACTGATGCATTTCTAAAATGGAAAGCAAATATAATAGAAATAGAGGTAGACAGGTAGGTAGATATATATGCAGTTAGGTAGATAGTAAGATGTCACCAAGTGATGGTATTTTATGGATGAAAGAGGTCTTTAACAGTTGAAATACCATCTATTGTAATTTTACACATTTAAAGAATAAAGAACAATTCTATATTCATATAAAAATATATAGAAAAATTTTTGAGTAAAGTCAATGTATATGCAAGAAGAAGAGCATTCAGTAACTTAAAAACATAAAAGGAACTTTAAAAAATTATGATAAAGGGTATGTTTAAAAACAGACACCAAATGTCACACTTAGAGGGCAAAGTATTAAAAGTTTTATTCTGAAAATGGAAAAAGGAAATAGCATCTGCTATGAACAATGCTATTATAATTTATATTAGAGAATCTAGCCAGTACAGTAAGGCAAGAGATAGAAATAAAAAGTGTAAGTTATGAAAAGTAGGTACTAAAACTGTCATTCTTCCTAGAACCTGTGATTGAATACAATCTGGACATATGAAAGTATCTACTGAATAACCCATTAGAATAAGTGAATTTATCAAGCCACTGGTCACACAGTCAATACACTGAAATCAATTGCATTTTTGTTAGTCATACATACACAATTAACATTTCAAGAAAAAATATTTTATTTACAATAGCATCTAAAATACATCAAATAACTTGCAAGCAAATCTAGTGAAAGATGTGTAAGATCTCTACACTGGAATACATAAAAGATCAGTGAGTGTTCTATTTCTACTATGGCCAAATAAGCTTTTTCTAGACAGCTATCCTACATATTTATTTATCCCCACCTTTAGGAGGGCTAAAGCTTGAAATCAAGTGAAAATAGCAAAAGTAAACAGATTTTAAATAGGAGACACCAGGTAGAATAAGAGCATGGCATTGTGTCACTTTCCCTTATTTTAAAGGGTTTTTAGCTGATGGTAGGCTGCATTCAGCTACATAAAAAATGACTAAAACTCCACAAGAATACTTGCAGTCTTTCCAACTTGAAGAAACAGAGGACACAGTTTTGCTACTCCTTGTATTTTAAAGCCCTTATAATGTTCATGTTTAGGACTGTTATGTCTTGCTAATGAATCAATTTTTGTGTCATTATGAAATGTCTTTTCCCCCCGACAATGCACATTTTATTGAAATCTACCTTAGCTTATATTATTTATAGCACTCTTTAGGAAGTTATGACTTAAAAAGGGCCATCAGTATGTTTCTGAGTTGAAGAGACATGCTGTTTCTTAATCTGGGCACTGGTTACATAGGTGTGTCGAGTTTGTGAGAATTCATCAAGCTATATACTGTTATGAACATGTGTTTTTGTATTTATTTTATTCATCAAAATGACTTTTAAAGGCTTCTCATTAGACAAATAGTTTTCTAAAAGTGCTCAGAGCTGGAGCTGGCAGAATCCATGAAATCGAAAAGCTACTGACTTTTGAGAGCTGCAGTTGTTTCAGAAAACCTTCAGTTCCAGCATCTCATTCTATAGATAAGGGAGATAAGGCCCAGAAAGAATGGGCTTAGAACAGAGCTTGGAATCCATGTCCTCTCCCTAGTATAGGGCTCAATAGTGCTTGGTCATTGATGCAATTGATGCTACCCACATCTGCCAGTTTCCCATGCACTTCTAGAAGGGGCGAGAGGAAGTAGTTATGCTCCTTTTTGGTGTTGGATAAAGTAGGCAACAGATAACAAAGCTTTCCTATCTTCAGTTGTCCTCTGAGCTAGCATTGTCTGCAATTATGTCCTTATTCTCTTCTCAAAAGGGCTTTTTATGAAGCAACTTTCCCCCAGGCAATGTAGACTTCCCTAATTGGAAAAACACTGGAAGTACAGGTGGGGTTAAGAGACTTTTGCCAAGCAAAACAGCATGGATCACATAAAATTCTTTCTGAAAACGACTAAGGGATAATCTCTAAGGAGTTTGCTAACCCTGGTAATACTTCCTGCATTGTGAATTAAAGAATGGGCAAACAAACTTTCTTTGAGAAAACCATATAAAATTTTTAAAAGAGCAACCTCATGGGGCTGGGGGATCAGGATTCTGAGAGAGGAAGGCAGGATAGATAAGGTTTGGAAGTAGCAACCTCACCATTGTGCCTTTGTGGTTTTTTAATGGGTTTTAATCATCTTCTCCAAAGGAGGAGATGTTGATGGATATTTTCATGAAAGGCAGATACTTAGCATTCATTGCATGACCATTATATTAGGTTTTTTAGAGTGGGAAAATAATGTCTCACTGGACATAAGACAAAACTGCTGGCAACTATTCATTTATGCAGTGGGATGGATTGAATTTTGGCATCAACTATGACACCAGCTGCTCCTTTCAGAGTCATGAGGGGCAGCTGCAAACATAGTACAAACTCAGCTCACTCTAGAAGCAGCAGCATTTCCGTGGGTGGCTACCATGGGAACAGGACTAACAATAAGTGCAGTCTGGCCACTGACTTCTGAGAGTGCTTCAGACTATATTTTCTAGTACTCAGCGTGTTAGGCATCAATATGAAATAAATGGAGCCTGAGATGGAAATTCACAAAGCAAGAGTCACGAAAGGTTTGGATGAGAGAATAAAATATGGTCACTACACATCTGTCACAGTATGCTTCAGCTGCCATAAAAAACACCATAGACTATGTGGCTTAAACAGTAGAAATTTATTTTCATACAGTTCTAGATGCTGGGAAGTCCAAGATCAAGGTGTCAACCTGTTGATTCCTGGTGAGGACTCTCTCTGGCTTGCAGGCAGCTGCCTTCTTGCTTTCTTGCTGTGCTCTCACATAGTAGAAAGAGAGAGTTCTGCTGCCTCTTCCTCTTCTCATAAGGGCACCAGTTATACCAAATTAGGGCTCCACCCTTATGGCTTCTTTTAACTTTAATTGTCTCCTTAGAGACAACCTCCAATACAGTCACAATGGGGTAGTGGGTTGTGTTTCAACATATCAGTTTGGGGGTGAAACAATTTAGTCCATACCACCATCTAACCACTGAAAATCATGTCTCTAAATCAACGAATATAGCACCTGTATAAGCAATTTCCTGTCCTGCATCCCTGTCTGCTTGAAAAAACTAAAGTATTATAATTTCTTGTTATTCTGGCTGGACATTAGTCACCAAAGGGAGCTTAATAAAATGAAGGTTCTCAGAGTCCATAATCAGTGATTCTGATTTAGAACATCTAGGACAGAGTTTGGCACATATTACATCTATATCTATAATTATATTTATCTATGTATCTAGCTAGCTAGATATATGGGTATATTCCATTTGTTTACAACTATAAAATAATATTATACCAAGTATATATAAGTATAATATAATACTAATAATGTAATGCTAAGTATATAGTGTGCGTGTGTACATATATATATATAATTAGCAAGTGCATCAGGAGATTCTGATGCAAGTGATCTATGGCTTATATTTTGAGGAGAGTTTCTTAAAATATTATTTTGAAAGTCTGAAGTCTATTCTCCTTGCAAACATTTTTGTAGAGACCTCTTTCCCGACACTAATAAAAGAAAGTGAGCATTCTTTACTAATTGTCTAGGCTAAGCTTTCTAGATGAGTGGCAGTCTACAACTAAATGGATTTAATAGACTTACTAGTTGAAATCATGAGCTGCCCAAATAAATTGTCATGAAATATGTGTGATGTATTGGCCTTCAGCTCCAGTCAAGCCTCTGATGTCAGGTTGGGCAAACATTTTTACTGACAAACACGAATGAATAATCTCTTATTGCATTTCCAGACACACGTGCCAGCTATATTCTAGTTTATTCACCAAAGGGTGGTACTGGAAGGACATTGGAAGAGAGAGAAAAGGACAAGCATGGCAGTGCACCTAGATGCTGCACACGAGTGGTGCGGTTTCAGAACAGCAGCAGTAACAGTGGCATTGCCTCCAGCAAAGCAGAGGCAGGAGAGAGCTGAGCTCCAGCCCAGGGATGGTAACAGCTTCCAGCTCTTTGGACAAGCTCCTCACCTCTTGGGATCCCCTAATGGCCTCTTTGCTCCATTCATTCCTCCAGCCTTTCTGACACCTGTGTAAGCAATACCCTGTATTATACTCCTCTCTGCTTGAAAGACCTAGAGTGTTTTCTTATTCTGACTGGACACTGACTGTTACACTTGGTAAATTATTAAACTATTTCAAGCTATTTTCTCAACAATCTCATCTACAAATTTAGGAAAACAAAAGAGATACAAAAGAAAAAAAGGTATCTTCTTTCTTAAAATAATAACATCATTTAGTCATAATGTTGTAGTTTAAAAATTACTTTCCAAAAATTGTCCCATTCAATCATAACATTAATGATGTGGTTTAGATTTTACATCACCATTTGATTCATACACGATAGAGTGTGTATATTATTTGTCTAAGGTCATATAAAAAATTACAGAATTACAACCTGAACTCAGACTTTTCCACTCCAAGAACAGAAGGATTTGTCTTAAAATTCCATCACTAAATCTAAGAAAAATGCTTTTAAAATATAAATCCTTAGATTTCATGAATTTTTCTGGTCCATAAGAAGAAAGTCTATATGTAAGCCTAAATGCACAGAGTTTTTTCTATACAGATAACTACGGTATTTTATTGTTTGTTTGAGCTGACTCAAGAGCAAATACTTTCTTTGGGCCTTAGCATATTCTTAAGGTAGATGGATGTAAATATGATAGAAAAAAATTAGAAAAGACTCTTTTTCAACTATAAAATGTTTATGTTTCCTTGACTCTAGTCTGTGATTCTTAATTGTTAATCTCAATGGTGTGTTATTATGGAAAGTACAAAATTTTAATTATTCCAGATAATGAGAGACAGCATGTGGCCTTCACAGATAGTGTCCCAAGCTTGCAAAATTTTTTCACACAAGATCACACTTACACACTGTGACAGGTTACACCATTTCCCAAGATGATGCACCATCTGGCCAAGGGAAGAAAACAAGGATTGGCTCTGTTGTTGTTTAAATATAATGCTGTTTTCAAGCTGAGATTCAATAAATATGGACAGGCCTTATGAGAGACTCACAGGTGCTTTTAAATCACAATCTTTATTTAGATTTGTGGTAAGGTCATGGAAAGGGGTAAATATCAGCAATCACATTGTTCTAAAATTACTGAGCACTCATTTTATTTTTAAACCATGATAATAAAGATTTACAAACTGAGGACATGAAAACTTAAAGAGAAATTGTCTTGATTTTAGTTTTTAGTGAATATGAATTCTGGGATCTCCTGTACAATATTGACATATAAAAAGGCATATATAATGTCCCCTCATGAGCTGTTACCACAGATAAGAATCTCTTGTGAATTATTTAACCAGGTAACAATTGCTTTTGACTAGAACCCCAACTTATGATGATTTTTATTCATCCTCTATCAACAATAGAGTACAAACATATTTTAAGAAATTTTTATCTTAATAAAAGTAATTAGAATAAAGCAAATGATATTCCAGTTTATTGTAAAAGTGTTTTTTTAATTCCTTAATTATTCATTTCCTCTTTTCAATTTTCAACGTTAAAACCACATGAAAGTTTGAAAACTTATCGAGGCAGAAAATACACAAAGGGGTATGAAAACACTTAGAATTAGAAATAGCTTATAAAATATATCTTGCAGAGTAGGTATCCTTTAAGCATGAAGACACATTGAAAAGAAGGAAGAAAGGAATACAGTATACGAGGTGAATAAAATAATCAGACTGGGATATATAGCTCATTTTTTCTGTAGTATTCCAGAATGATCTTGTCAGCCATAGGCTCCTTGGGGGCTTAAACTCATTTCCTGATGACTTTCAAGAGACCTAGAGATCCCTGAACTTGGCAGTGACCTCAGGGCTTTGGGAGCTCAAGGCAAGAAAGTGGAATGATAAGTCAGATCACTGGACTGACTGTAACTGGCTACCCTCTCTTGCTCATTTTTTTTAGCATTTGCAAATTACTTACATAGTTTACACTGCAGATTTCCTGTTGGTTACCTTGATTGGGACAACTCTTTCTGATTTTGGCAAGGACAAGGGAAAGCACTCAAAGCAGGAGGCTGCCATGGTGCTAACTCTCCAATCTAATTTACAAACATGAACACACCGGGAGATTGAGCTTGATAGTCTCTCAATTTTGTTATTTCCTCCAACATGGCAATAATCATGTATTTAGATCACATGAGGAAATATGTGCACCTAAAGTATTTAATTTTTTCTCCTTGACCAAATAAATGGGAGGGAGATACAGTAGGTCTACAATATTCACAAACATGAAGGTTAAGTTACTTATTTACAAGCATTCTGTGCTTATCTTCAAGCCATCTACAAACTTGTCCTTAGAATTTTTCTCATGATGAAGTAGAAAAGCAGAGATTGCTCTGTTTTTAGGAAGTGCTAGTTTTATTTGCATACAGTTTTCATGTTATAATATTATTCATATGAGGTGAGGAATCAAGTAATGGTACATGCACAGTGTCACATTTAAGGAAAATTTTGTCCCACTTAATTATATCTCAAATGGGTTATTGGCTGAATTGCAAATATTAATAGCCTGTATGTTTATTTCCTTTCTGAAAAATCTTCTTACAAATTATTTCTTTTTCTTGATAATTGAGAAAATATAAGCACAACATTTATATTCCAAATATGTCTACCTGCTAACCACTCTTCTTTTTATAAAGCATTTTAAAAGGGTAAATTAATTGTAACTGATAGTATGTAACCATGTTATGGTATGTAATGTTATATTACATATATTCTTTTTACATAATTTCATACTACATGATAACATATTTTATAATTTCCCAGTACCTATTATTTTTCCTCAAAGGTTATTGTAAATATTTAATGAGATAGCCCAGAGAATGCTTTTAGCCAACTGGCTACACATAATAAGCATTTGTTATGTTAAAATTAATCAAAATGTAGTTCAAAGTGCTAACGTAAGGTTTACATAAAATAACTATGTAAAGGAAGAGATTTTCATTGTAGTTCTATACATCTTGGTTTCCTCCCTTTGTATTTGGTCAGCTCCTGGACTCAGTTCTGGGAACCCAGGTAAGGCAATGACTCAAGAACAAAAAAGCAGGTCATTCGTCAGTCTCGTTTAGCATTACACAGGTGAAAGAGAGCAATGACAATGTGGAGAGACTAAACCTTAACAACCTAAAACTTGTAACCTCAAGTTTTCGATAAAGCAAAATACAATTCAGGTAACAAGTAACACTGAGTAACTAATATGTCCTTTGCTGTGTATAACAACAAAAGGTACTGTCATGTTTATGATTTAAAAAATTAGCTTTGCATAATAATGACACTTAATAATGGAATTTCATAATGTTAGACTTATTCAAATTTTACTGTCAAAAACTAACATCTATTAATAACACAGATTTAATTGCTACTAGAAATATATTTTCTTACAGGAATTTAGGGCCCAGATATACTAAAGAGGAATGCCTGAAAAAAAAATAGAAAGCAGGTTAATACACCTTTAAATTAATATTATATATGGGAAGCAGATATGCAATGAATGACATTCAAAAGAAAATCACAAATTTGTTTACCTAGATATAATAAAAGCTTAGGACTGCAAAGATTAAAAGACATAGCACAGTATTGGAAATATGTCAGCTGCAAGGCTCAGAAATAGAAGGTTACAATCAAGTATGTACCTACTATGTACCTACAAATATTAAAAACAAAAAAATCAAGCAAATCGGTTGGACAAACATTGAAATTTTTTATAAAAAGAGAAAAACATGAATGGAGATTAACAAATAAGAATACCAATCTTAAAACAAACACAACAGTGATGTTAAAATTTTATTTTAAAAATTTAGAGTAATACAGATTAAGACAATAAAATGTCATTTTTACCTATCAAATGAGTGAGTATTTGGTAAAAGAATAATTCCCAATAATGGTGACAGTCTGTCAATAGACATAGTTATATTCTGTTAGTTAGAATGTAAGTTGCTGTTAATCATAGAAAAAATGATATATTAATACAAATACAGTAGGTATCAGAGCAAAAAGTATAACCAAAGATAAAGAAATCATTTTATAATGTTTAGTGTTTCTGTTCCTTAAGAAAATATAACAATCTTAAACATATAAACAGTTAATAACACAACTTCGAAATATATGAAATAAAAACTGCTAGACCTGCTAGGAGAATTCAACAAATCCACAATTATAGTCAAAGATTTTAAGTGTGTTCTCTCAATACTTGAGAGAACAAGTACGGAGAAAATAAGTAGATGTTGAAGATTTGAACACTACCAACTAGCTCAATCTAATTGACATTTACAGAGCACTTCAGCCCCAAACAGAATACACATTCTTTCCAAATGCACATGAAACATTAACTTAGATACAACATGTCCTGAGACATAAAACAAATCTCAATAGATTTAAAGTGATAGAAGTACTATTAATATAAGCATGTTTCCTGACCACAATGAGATTAAATTAGAAATCAATAGCAGAAAGATCCCTGAAAATTCCCTTAATGTTGGGTTAACAAAAATTAAATTTCTACGTGGCACGTGGGTTAAGAAGAAAATCAGAAGGGACATTAGAAAGCATCATTAATTGAGCAAAAATAAAAAACACAACATGTCAAAAATTGTGAGATGCCACTAGCTACTACCGTAGTGCCCGAGGGGAATATAGCACTTAACATCTATATTAGAAAAGAAGAATGGTCTCACAGCAGTAGCCTCAGCATCTATGTTAAGAAACAAGAAAAAGAAAATCAAATTAAACAAAATTTAAGAAGAATGGAAATATGAAAGATCAGAATGGAAACCAATGAAACAGAAAGCAGAAAACCTGTTCAGAAAATCAATAAAGGCAAAACTGGTGTTTTGTAAAGATCTAAAATGGATAAACCTCTAATCTCACTGATCAGGGATAACAGTGAGGAGATTCAAATTATCTATATTAAAAGTGAGAGAGCTAACATCATTGCAGGTTCTACAAATATTGAAAAAATAATAAGGGAATAGTATAATAAACTCTAGCAATAAATTTATTGATATAGAAAAAATGCACAAATCCTTTGAAAGATAAAATCTGCCAAAGCTCACTTGTAAAGAAATAGATAAGCTATAAATATTTGCAAACAATGTTATTAGTTAAAAATTTTCCCAAATAGAGTACTCCAGACCCTGATGGCATTTTATCAAATTTCAAAGAATCGATAACATCAAAATCTAACAATATTTTTTTAGAAAACAGAAGGGAAGTAAACATTGCCAAACTCATTATAAGAGACCAGCGTATTCCTAATAACAAAACCTAGCAGACATCACTAAAAAAGAAGAAGGCAGGAAGGCGGGAAGGTGGGAAGGTGGGAAAGTGGGAAGGAAAAAAGGAAGAAGGGAGGGAGGAAGGAAGGAAGGAAGGAAGGAAGGAAGGAAGGAAGGAAGGAAGGAAGGAAGGAAGGAAGGAAGGAAGGAAGGAAGGAAGGGAGGGACGGTGGGAGGGGGCGGGTGGGGGAGGGAGGGAGGAAAGGAGGGAGGAAATGTGCAGACTTATAAAGAAAGTCTTTAAAATATTATCAAGTGTTGATGTTGTGGGCTGAATTGTGACTACTGCAAATTTATATGCAGAAGTCCTAACCCCAAGTACCTCAGAATGTGATTGTAGTGGAGAGAAGTTCTTCAAACAGGTAATTAAGTTTAAATTGAGGTAATTAAAGTGAGTCCTAATCCAATATGAGTGGTATAATAAGGGAAAATCTGGACACACATGAAAAGGGCAGGTAACATGAAGACACAGGGAGATGACGACTATCAGCAAGCCAGGGAGAGAGGCCTGGAACAGTCCTCAGGAGAAGTCAACCCTGCTGACACCTTGATCTTGGATTTCTAGCCTTTAGAACTGCAAGAAAATTAATTATTTGTTGTTTAAGCCTCCAAGTCTGTGGTATTTTGTTACAATAAACCTAGCAAACTACCATAATTCATATAATTCATATAATCCAGCAATATATAAACAATATAATATATTATGTTATATTAGGGTTTATGCCACAAATAGAAGGTGTGTTGGTTAAACATTTGATAATTAATTTATGTAATTCATCATATTAGGAGAATAAATAAAAGTTACTATGGGGTCATTTAAATAAATGAGTTCAAGTCTCAAAACTGAAGAACTTGGAGTCCAGCATTCCAGATCAGGAAGCATCCAGCCCAGGAGAAAGATGTAGGCTGGGAGGCTAGGTCAGTCTCTCCTTCTCATGTTTGTTCTGCCTGCTTTATATTCCCTGGCAACTGATTAGATTGTGCCCACCAGATTAAGGGTGGATCTGCCTTTCCCAGCCCACTGACTCAAACGTTAATCTCTTTTGGCAATATCCTCACAGACACACCCAGTATCAATATTTAGTATCCTTCAATCCAATGAACTTGACACTCAGTATTAACCATCACTATATATATATATGTGTGTGTGTATATATATATGCAAAAAACATATATATATGCAAAAAACACTTGCAGCATACGCTACGCATTTCTCTCATACAAAATACAACTCCTATCAGCTAGAAAGAAACAGATCAGTGACCCCCAAACATAGAAGAGGATATAAACTGAGAGTTCACAGAAAGAGATACACAAATGGCTATTAACTATAGTATTAGATATTCAGTCTCATCCATCATGTGAGAAATACAAAGAAAAAAGTCTAAAATATCATTTTTCTCTTAACACATTATCATTTTTTAAAAAATTTTAACATGTATTGGCAGGATATTATGAAATAGGCACCACTGCACACTTTTATTGGGAATACGATTCCAAAAAAAATGGTACCCTTATAAAATATTTATTATGCTTGAAATTTTACAGATACTTTGTCTTATTATGTCAGAGGTTTATCATTACCTACGCATCCTTTATTCTTTTATTCTCAGTAACGCAACATGAATGTGGGTACCTGCAATGAGGATTTCTCAACCTTCCTAGCACCTAAGCATGGCAATATGAGAAAGTTGTAGGTCATAAAATACAAATGGAATATTTGTTGTGTGACCAGCAGAAAATTCCTCTAAAGGATCTGATTCAGCAGGACAGAGCTCCCTTTCACCTAAAACTTGGACATGATGACTGGAGCTACAGCAGACACGAATCCCAAAGTGACATTGAGGATAGAGGCCATAAGCTGAGTGAGCTGAGTGCATGGAAGAGTCAAAAGAGGTAAGACTGTTCCTGTGACTGTCCCTGATGAAAGTGCTGTGCTGGCATCCCTGTCCTGTATTAGCATCCATTCTAGTGGATTTCTTTATTTATTTTATTTACTTTTTGTGAGACAAGGTTGGCTCTATCATCCAGGCTGGAGTGCAGTGGCAAGAACTCCACTCATTGCAACGTCCACCTCCAGGGCTCAAGCCATTCTCCCACCTCAGTCTTCTAGGTAGCTAGGACTACAGGCACATACCACCAGCCCCAGCTAATTTTTATATTTCTTTTTAGAGATCAGGTTTTACCATGTTACACAGGCTGGTCTTGAACTTGTGAGCTCAAGCAATCCTCCCATCTAGGCCTCCCAAAGTGCTGGAATTACAGGTGTGAACTGCCACATCTGGCCCATTCCAGTGGATTTCTTATAGAAGAGACTAAAATGTAAATAAAGATCTTCAAAATGCTTAAGTATATACCAGGAGAGAACTGTTTAACTACATAGTAGTATACAGTCATGTAATATATCAAGAGTTTAAAATAATGATACTTTTTTTATGACTAATAGGTAATTATCTCTATGATATATTGCTTAGTAAAAGATGCAAGATTCCCTGAATCAACACAAGTGATATTTCAAAGTAGCAGCAATTCCATGAACAAGACAGGATCTAGCAGAGTTCAACCATATAACCACTGGAGAAAAAAAAAGGTGAACATGGACAATTCTCAGTGCTTAAAAGTAAAACGATTTAAATATCAAAAGGTAAACAGTAGTACTCTTGAAGAACTAATGAAGTTCCTAAATATATATTAGTAAAATATATTCATGTGGTTTTAACTTGGAGAGTAAAATGTAAAGATGTCCTGTAATGCTTTCATACAAGTTTGGAGTGAAAATTATTCCAAAACAAAACAAAATTAATATGTCATTCATTTGATTGATTAATGCAATATTATGATTGTAAGTTTTGGTTACATACAAGATATTTCGTGCATGTAGCTTTCAAACCATGTCACAATCAACCTTTTCTTTGTATACTGTGAGGTTGCCATGTTAATGATGGGATATGCAATTAAATTTGAATTTCATATAAACATGAAAAAATTTTAGTATAAGTATGTTCTATATATGTGTCTTATGCAGTATTTGCATGGAATATAAGTATGTGAAAAATATTTCTTGTTGTTTATCTGACATTTGAATTTAACTAGGTGTCCTGTATTCGTATTTTCTAAATCTGGAAGCCACAATACATAATATGCTACTTATCATTTTAATTGTATTTTATTTGGATCATTTCTCTAATACCAATTATCTCAGGAAAATGAAGACTTTCTAAATTGTAATAAAAGTCTAGAAGGAAGTATCATCAGCATTTTTTGTACTTTATTGTTCAAAGTTTGTATGAAGAATAAGTATTACTTTTTAATTCAGAAAAATAGTATTTCAAAGCAAAATAACAAAACAACATGATATACTAGACAGAAGTGCCTGGAGTCTAAAGGGAATTCATCCAATTATAAAGGCAACATGTTTAAAAACAAAGAAAAAACTGCTGAGTGTTGAAGGATAGGGAAAAAAGCAAACACAATTTTGTTTTTATTTTATTGCATTTTTGTTATGGTTTCAGGGGATGTTTTGGTTGAACTTTGTTAATTTATAAAAGGTTTGTGCTTTCACACCTGATAAAGTGAGAGACAGAATGAACAGGTTGATGAAGGGTGACACGGTGTATGACTCTAAACATTTAGTAAAGCATAAAATTTGTATACATCAGTCTATTTTTAATTATACACGAGAATTAATAAAAACATTCAAAGGAAGTAATATTAAATAAAGGACAGATATGTGTTAGTATCTTCAGTTATTAAGTCTTACTTATAAATTTATATAAGGTTAACTATTTTGAAACGACCTATGGCTTTCTTGAGTACCTAGAATTGTGCTTATAACACAAAAGGTTATTGTATTAGTCAGGGTTCCCCAGAGGTAAAGAACCAATAGTGTCTATGTATCTATCTATCTATCAATCATATAGAAATATTAAAGATTTATTAGGGGGATTGGTTGATGTGATTATGGAGATTGAGAAGTACTATGAAAAGCCATCTGATAGCAAGATAACCAGGGAAGATGATAGCATGGCACAGTTCAATTCTGAAGGTCTAAGAACCAGGGAAGCTGATGGTGTAACTCCCAGACCAAGACTGAAGCCCTGAGAATCTGGAGCTTTGATGTCCAAAAAGGATGTCCAAGCTCAGAAGAGAGAAAAAGTGAACTATCCTTTCCTCTTCTTTTTTGTTCTGTCTAAGCCCCCAGACAATTGGATGGTACCTATGCACATTGGGTAAGGGAAGATCTTCCTTACTCCGACACTGACTCACATGCCAATCTCCTACAAAAACACCCTCACAGACACACCCAGAAGTAACACTTTACCATCTAACGGGGTATCCCTTAATTCAGTCAGGATGATATCTAAAATTAACCACAATAGTTATCCATCAGTGTTTGCTGAATCATTGATAAATGAATGAATAAATTGCATAAAGTGGGTTGCGTGGGATGCTCCAATGTTTATATGCCAGTACCAGTGAATAGCTGCTTTGCATTTCATGTAATACGAATTATAGATTCTCAGCTCAGCACAATCAGTAATAGAATGCTGCATATTTTTACAGAAACAAGTTGCTAAGATATATACCATTAGGGATCCTTTTTCTTTATACTTCCCAGATGGAGCTGAATATTTAACAACAGTGCCTCAATTACACTTGTGTAATATAATAGAAACTTTCCAAGTTGTTATGTCACAATATCTAGACGTCTACTTGAAGCCTGCCTTGAAATCATTCTCCTGATGATCTCTCTCATATTATGCAATACCAGGTCCACTAATTTTTCCTTATGGTAGTGTATTGCGCTAATGGTCATATAGACAAATAGGTTCATTTTTGTTAACTTTCTTGGTTTGCATTTCCCTGCTAGGAAATTTAATCTGTTATAATCAATAATTGCATTGATGCCCATGGCTGGTATAATACAGCTGGTACTAAAAAGACTTGCATAATTGAAATGGAAAATATAGCATTTGATGATATGAGCTCAAGCTCAAGAATAATGGTCTTTGTGAACTTGTGTTTACTTATATTAACTTTCCACAATTGATGTTTTCATTTACTTTGTGTTCTCTTGCATTAAAACTGACTTGAGTTATTCAAGCTACAGGACATATTTTCTTGATTGTATTTTAGTGAGCAACCATTATGCTAGAAATCAACAGAAGAAAATGAAAATGTGTCTTCCTGCATCTTAATTAGCGTCTGTTTCCTTTAGGTAGTGATTACATAAATGTAAAATGGAAAAGGTTTGATGTTGATCTTTCTTTAAAGGTTTTTAAATCATTTCTATATTAAATTTGGTTTTTGCTTTTCAAATGTCATGAGGGAAGAATAATCTTCAACTAGGTACCAATTGTATCTTTTTTTCTGTTTCGTTGAATATTTTATGGTGTCTCTTAAAAACATAATATTTCAAAGATAACATTTAGAAGAGATTTGTTGCCTAGACCGATGCCAATAGTTTTTCTGATGCTATAAACTCTTTTGAAATCTTGTCCAATGAAGGAAATCCACAAGATCATCAATAACTTTTGTTTTTCTACTCAATATTGGTCTCAGTCCTCCTATTCCAAGCATCACTGTCAGCAAATGTTTCTTCTTTGGAAAGGCTTTAAGGGTTCAAGCTATGGCAGGCTAGAGGATAGAAGTAGCTAATACTATAGCCTTTTATAAGTCAGAATAAAACTCTCCACAGTGACGTCTCTGACTTTAGTACAAAATGAAGACTATGCTCCGACATTCCTACACAAAAGAAGGTAATTACGAAGGATGTAAACAGCAACTATGCTTGCTTCTAAATGTGCAAATTGAAACATGTGCAAAAGATTGTCTTCATGGAATTTTTAAAGTAAACTAAGGCCCCAAGTGGACCTGTTGATAAGAGAGAGAGGGGAGCATGGGAGATGATGTTTGAACCTATAACATCAGTGGCCTTAGCATGGATCATATTATTCTTACCGAGCTGAATTTGTATAAAAATTTAGTATTTCTTTTAAACTACAGTCTGTGATCGAGTCAAAAATGATATCATCTCTGTTATTTTCCTATGTGTACTGAACTAGTTTTGTGGTGAGATTTATCACCTTCTTGCTCGGAAATTAATGATGTGTGAAGGACTTAATAGCCACACAGTATTCAATGTTCCTGAGGATATCATGTCGAAATAAAAGTTGTTTTATTTTGGAAATACATTTCACCATGTGAAATGACTGTGCCTAGGGTGTTTTTTATTCTGTTGCTTTAATCTATCACATAAATTAGCTTTTCAGACACTTTAAGTTAACACAAAAATAGAGCTATCTCATTATGAAGGAGAGTTGACTTTTAGATGACCCTGGATTCCAAGGAAGAGCTAAAAGAGGTATATCCATTGAGTCCATGAAAAAGCAGCTCTGGGAGAGTCACAGTTGGATTGGTAATTAAAGATTCAGTGAGAAAGACACACGAAGGTTCAAAGTAGAAAAAAAATGATGGTAAGATGGTGATCACATGAGGTATTTCTGCAAGACAATGTAACACATTTTCACAAAGTAGAAAGGTGTTGTCAGGTGGCTAATAAATCAGTCTTCTCACTTCTTTCTATTTGAAAATGGCATCTGTTAAAGACACCTTCTCAATGCTTCCTAACTTCCTACTGCAATTTAAAAAATCAAGATTTTGCAACACTCAGGATTAAGATTGAGAGTGAATCAGTATACAAAATCTCTGGGAAATTTACAGTAGTCACAAAACCTATGGTCCAGCAAATGGCACTAAAATGAGGCAAGGAGTGGATGGCCCCAGTATGATAAGCTTCCAGATATCGAGCAGAACTTTCATCAAGAAGGAGAAGGGAAAACCATAGCCTGCCCACTGATTTATCATCTACCCTTTCAGCTATGGAGGTAATGCTATCTGAGAGACATGCAACTGATTCCCATTTTTGCTTAATGACAACAAACCTTCAGGAGGTCTTCACTGATGACTTGTCATCCTGCTTCGTTTTCTGAGTTATTTATTTTCCTACCACCTCCAAAAACAACTTCACAAGTTCTCCTCTACACTCAATCCCCGATATCCCCTCCCCTCATACTCAGATGATGAGCTTCTTATTTCACAGAAAATTTTATTTTTAAATGAGAAGAAAACTTACATGTTTCCACCACAATTGACCGATCTACTCATACGAGTATCCATTTTCTCTTCCTTCCCTTGTATTGCAATAACCTGCTCATTGTTGTACACTGGGTCCCTGACCCTCTCAAGGGTTTGCTTTCTCAATTAGTCCTCTTCTCTCCCTCATTTGCAAATTTCTCTCCCCACTGCACAAAAACATGCTGTAAAAATTTTCTCTTTGAACACATCCACACACACACACACACCACACAGCAGTCTCCCTTGATCCAACATTTCTTTTCTATCTACCGTCACATTTCTATGTCTCTACTTAAAAAAAACCAAATCTTTGAATATAGCTATCTGTTTATAACTTCTGTCTCCATATGTCTCCTTTCATTCCCTCTTGATTGCACTCCAATCAATCTTTAGCTCTCATCCCTCTAATAAAATTAATTCTGTTAAGGTCACCAATGGTTCCATATTGCTGAAGCCAATGATTAATTCTCACTACTTACATTACTCAAATCTTAATTATTATGCACCTAATGAAAAAGCCTCAAAACATGTTATCATTTACAGATATGGAACTCTGCCAAATTTGATACAACCAAAAGGAGAACTAGATAAATTTATAGTTATACTGAGAGATTTTAACTGCACCTTTCTCAGTAACTAGGAGTTTAAGTAGAAAAGAAAAACAAGAAATGATATATAAAATTTGAACACTGTCATTTATCACCTTGTCCCAGTTAAAACTGTATAGTGTGAAATACATACAATTTTCAAGTGCACATAGAACATTTACCAAAATCATCCATGTGATGCTCAGTCAAGCAAATCTTAATACATCTGAAAAAATATAATAATTCAGAGTATGTTTTATACTATAAAAAATTAAAAATCAGTAACAAAAAGATATTTTTGAAAAGCAAATGTTTGGACAGTAAGAAATATACATCTAGAGAATCTGAGCTTGTAAGAAGCAATCAAGTGGAAGCTAGAGAATAATTAACATGAATAATTATAGAAAAATATATCAAATGTGGAGATGCAACTAAACAATGCTTAAAGGAAAATGTATAGCTGTAGCTGCATAATCAGAACAGAATAAAGGCTGAAAAATTAATAATCTATGTGTTCACCTCAAGAATTTAGGTGAACAACAGATTAACCCAAAGGATGTAGACAGAAGGAAATAATAAAGAATAAATATAAAAGTAGAAACCAATGAAATAGAAAACAAATATACTAGAGAAAAGGAACAAAGGCAAAATGTTACCTGTTAAAAGGACTAACATGTTTGATAAATCTCTGGCAAGGCTAATCTAAAGAAAATAGAGGGAACAGCATAAAGGAGAGAACGGAAGAGAAGATGAGAGAGAGAGAGAGAGAGAGCACTCTAATTACCAATATTGAAAATTGTTTTTAAAGATTTATTTATCTATACATGGGTGTATATGATATGAAACACTTATACATAATATTAACAACTGTATGTCAATACGTCTTATAATTTAGATAAATATTTGAACGCACAGGAAAAAAGCAACACTCACCTGAAATAAATAGAAAACGTGAATAAACCTATAAAGGTAACAGAAATGAATTCTGAAATTCAAAATCATTCCATGAAAACTGAGCAAACTGAAACCAGCAATATATAGAAAGAATAGCACGTCATGACAAAGTGCAGGTTTTTTAGCAAAATGCAAAGCTGCTTTGACATTTTAAAACCCAATATTATTCTACATGTAAACTCAATAAAAAAAGAAAGGCATTGTCATCATCTGAAAAGGTACAGAAAAGATGCATACATTCATTAGAAAACATCTTAATACACTTGGAATAAAAGATAAGTGTCTAATCCCATAAAGAATAATTGAGGAAATCATATTCCTATGTACTAGCAACAAATAACCAATAAATATTCAAAACATTACCCTTTAAGTAGCATCAAAAAGAAACATCAAATATCTAGGAATACATACATTTAATGAAAGACAAATGGTCCATTTTTGTCTAACATGTAAAGAGATGAAAAGACTGTCCTAACCCAATAATAAGAAAAATTCAAATAAACTAGTAAGTAATAACTTTTTCTGAAGCTGTCCGAGATCTAAGGACACAAAGAAACAAAGTAGCATAAATTCCAGTGAGGCACAGGCTTCCCTAAAAAGAAAGGGGACATACTATTGTCTCACCTGTGGCATACCATGTGTAGTAGTCATTCTCAGGCAGCTAACAAAGACATACCCGAGAGTGGGTAATTTATAAAGGAAAGAGGTTTAATGAACTCACAGTTCCACATGGCTGGGGAGGCCTCACAATCATGGAAGACAGAAGAGCAAAGGAATGCCTTACATGGTGGCAGGTAAGAGAAAATTTGTACAGGGGAACTCCCCTTTATAAAACCATCAGATCTCATGAGACTTACTCACTATCATGACAACAGCATGGGAAAGACCTACCTCCATGTTTCAATTACCTCCCACCGGGTCCCTCCCATGAAATGTGGGAATTATGGGAGCTACAATTCAAGATGAGATTTGAGTGGGAACGCATCCAAACCATATCATCATGGGAGGAAGAGGTGCCCACCATCATGTAGGAAGTAGGTAAGAAGAAATCAGCTCACCCATTGCCACTAAGGGAAAGTCAGAAGAAACACTTCTATACCCCTGGGTGAAGGCAGAAAGGATCCTAGGCCTGGGATTTTATCCATATGATTAGTGAATTACTACTGCTGCAGAAGAGGCAGGGAAATGTTTCCTGCGTAAGAAATTTTACAGTTACAAATCAGAATAAGACTGAAATGAAGACGGGAAACATGAATACCTAACTTGCCTCACCTGCAATGCTCAGGTACACAGATCTACGTCAGTTTGAGGATAGGCCAGGAAAACAGAGAACCAACCATGCTTCCCACCAGATGCTGACCAAGAACTGAGAGTGCCACTGAGGAAGGGCAAGCCATGGACAGAGATCCCGTTGAGGTGTCCTCATTCATTGAGGGTATAATTCAAACACTGATAGGCACCTTCTGGCACCTCAGCCCCCAGCCTAGGCACAAGGCACACTCAAGGAATTTGAGACCTATGTGTGCGGAAAGTAACCACAGCAACAACAAATCCAAACTCAGCTCAACTTTGACCACTCAACACCCCACATAAATCGCCTTACAAAAGAAAAGAAAAACCTTTTCTGGGTGTAAATGCTCTTTACCTCAGTCCTTACTACTGTATACACTATGTCTGGGATTTAATAAAAATTCATGAAGCATACAACAATGAATGAAAGGAAAAACAACCCACTATCAAGACACATGGTCATCAATAAAACCAGCCTTAGAGAACACACAGGTGTTGTGACTATCAGACAGAGACATTAAAATGACTATGATCACTACATGGAAGATCTGATGGAAAAAATAGTTATTATGCACGAATGGTTTGGAAATTTACACAGAGGGATAGAAATGCAAAGAAAGATCAAATGGAAAAATAAAGAATTTCTTTAGTGGCTCATTAATAAATTTGACACAACTGAGGTAATGATCAGTAACTTGAAGCTAAGTCAATAGAAATTACCCAAATTAAAACACAAACATACACACACACACACACAAAGCAATGAAATAAGAAGAGCCTCTAAAGGCTGTTAAGCAGTGATAAATGGTCTAACATACATGTAATTGGTGTTCCAGAAGCAGAACAGAGAGAATTAGGCAAGAAATTAGAAAACAAGCAGTACAGACCAGTGATGTCTGAGAGAAGGAAAACAAATTAGGTGGACCCTACTGTTGGCCCAGTTCACTGCCTTCTGGAAGGAGTTTCAAGACTGTAGCACAGTGGCCAATCTCACTGCATTGGAGTTTGGAGAGAACAAGGTGGCTACACTTCGCAGGACAAAACCCTGCAGAATAGGTTGCTACACAATGAGAAGGCTTGGAAAATCTGCAGAGGCATGGCCTGGAGTGTTTAAGTACTGATTGGCACATGCATGTGAAAGACCTAATCAAAGCTGGATAAAGAAACACCAGAAATTTCCATAATTTATCTCCTTACTTTCCTACTGCTTTTGAAGCCCTTGAACTCAGCTTTCTAACTTCTCAGGCCAATGAGTACTGCTTCTGCTTGAGCCCTAGTTCCCTTACTCCCCAGTAACCCCAGTAACAGGGGAGTGTTGAAGGGGAGAAGGCCATTTCAATGTGGATTTCACCTGGTATTTTCTTCTTTCAAGGTTGGCAACCCCTCTGGTTTCTACTTCCCTTGGTCATTCATCCAATATTTTCAAATAGTTGCTTTTTATATTTAGACCAAAGTTTATAATTGTTGTCAGCAGGAGGGTTCGTTTGACACAAGATACTCTGCCATTGTGGAGTCTCTGTCCCCGCGCTATAAATACTTACATCACTAATTGAGTGTGCTTTCTGCCATTAGGCTGTTATTGCCAAGTTATTTACTGTCAAGTGATTTAATCAAGTTGGCAGCCAGCAGCACATCCATTTTTGTCATTCATTTGTTTGTTTTTGGTAAGCTTTAAATAAACAGCTGGAGATAACTCAAGGACTGCTTCTAATTGAAAAGACTTTAGCCAACAAGAGATGCATTTTTGAGGCTCCTAGAGTTTTCCAACCACGTAAATGCTAAACTAAAAATTTGACTGCATTCATTGTCGGTAAGAGATGAGGATTTTTCGTATACCTGGGGAAACAGGTGAATTTTCCAACAATTTAATACTTCTAACAAGTGTGCTCCCTCTGCTCTGGAAAGTTCCTATCCAAAAACATAAAAGATGGGTCTCTGTCATCTCCTTTTCCATTTATATTCAAATACACTAATTAATCCCAGTACACTTTCATGTGTACAAAACTTATGTGTAAACTTGGTGAGAAATGTTTTCATTTATTTTATATTCACAAAGTGCCTGATCTGCACCAAGAATAACAATAAAACTTGCCATGTATTTATATCAAAATCCCTTGATTAAGAATATCTTTTAAATATTAAGAATTCCATTATTGTCATATAGCTGTGAAGTCATTTTGAATTGTATTAAACCACTAAAAAAGAAATCCTTCTATATAGACAAAAACTCTTCATGAGATATACAAACATAAAATTGTTGAGAGTTGTATAAGCCTAGATTTTCATTTCGAGTTAAGAATAGCCATGCAATAAGAACATGGAGATCAGTTTGTGAATAAAGAAGAACAAGAAATTTAGATGAATTGTGTGCCTTTCCAAATACTAACTTCCTTCTACTAGGAAGGAAAAGAAGGAATTTAGCTCAGAAAAAAAAAAAAAAAAAAAAAACCAACTGAGGAACAAGGTTGACTCTGAATCTACTCTACATTGTATACTGGTGTAAAAGGCAAATAATGACCAAGTAGAGGGTCAAAAAATAAAAATGTCCTTAAAATAATAATACCTTACGTTCTTAGTTCCTACCAGAAGAAACATTTCTTCTTCATCACATTTTTCAGATTGCACATTTAGAAGACTGACATTTTGTTCTAAACATAGCTTTAATGGCATAAAAGAGATAATTAGGGTAATTCAGGGAAGATAGCCCACAGAGATAAATGAGACACGGAAGCTATTCATGAGGAGTTTAAAAAACATCATGGAAGGTCACTAAGTTGTCTAGTGCTTCTGTATGAATATCACGAATAGTTCTATTTAATTTGAAACATTAAACAATAGCAAATAAAAATCAGTGTCAAAACTGTACTATAAAGGGTTGAATATATTTAATTATCTTTAAGCAGGAGTACACTCATTCTAAAATAGACAAAACAAATGAAAAACAAACTCTGTTGTCTTTATTAAACTCCTGTTAGAAAATGTTTTGTTAGGTCATGTTATCATTAAATTTTAGAACAAATGCTAGCCTACTTCAATTCTGGTAGCCTACTTTAACTCTGGTAGTAAGCAGTGCTCCTCACCAAGTCCAGTGGCTTATCAGGAGGATGTTTACTGAGGCTTGCCTGTGTCTGATGTGTTTGGCACTTACAGCAGCATGGGCCCTCAATCAATTGGTGGCCAATGAATAAAAGTATAAATGCATGAGGGTATTTTCATGGCAGATCACACACAAAAAATATTAGAGATATTTCTGCCTGAAACTTTAAAATACTTGATTTAATTATATATAAGCTCATAAAAATACAGAAACAACATTTAAAGGAAAAAAGAACCCAAAAGCATATTCTACCATAAAAGTGACTTGTCCAGAAGAAAAACATTTATTCATTTTTGTTACATACAATTGTTTAGCACTAGTGTGGCAAACATTGTGCTCAAGGTAACACTGAAGCAAAAATAATCCCTGTCTTCAGAGACCACAGTTTACAGTTCAATTGCTATCTTAATTTGAATTTCAAACTCTAATTTAAAAACAAAGTGTGCTAGAGATGAGAACTGAAAAACAAGAGATTGACACTAGCATTCAAATTTATTTTTGAGACAACTTCGAGTAATTTTAAGATGAACTTGTAACTTATTTTTCGATGAATGAAACCAATGTTTTTTTAGCACATACAAAATATCAAATATAAAAGTGAACAAGTCACAAATTCTGCAAGGTCTGATAGGCTAAAAGGGAAGGAAGATGAGCAAAAAGATTAATGTGGCAATTTGACAAGGGTTGGCAGTATAGGAGGAGAGCAAAGAGAAGAAGGAAGGTAACTTTTATAGAAGAAAACCTCAGCAAAGTTGTCCCAGAGGAAAGGAAAATTGAGTTGAGCCTCAGAGGTTAAATAAAGTTCAGCATGTGAATAAATGGAGAAGGGAAGGTGATAAGCTACAACCAAAAGCATGTGGGAAGTGAGAAAGTGCAAAAAACAAGAAAACAACAGCAAAAATAACCTCGGTGATTGTCGATTTTTTTTTTATTATTATTATTTGCTGATGGCTTAGGTTTCTCTGAGCCCTTGGAACTGTGAAATCACTGTAGCAAGTTTAAATGAAGTATGAAATAACACTTTGAGGTTAGGCAGCTGGGGTTGCTTGGGGAGAAAACACTATACTTTGAACTGTTGTTTGCAATGGTACCAAATGAAAATGCAGACATGAAAATGCAGCTCTTGTTTCAATTAAAATAAGACAAATGCGTGTTAATGTAAAATAATGTATGTTATATAAACTCTATTCTAAATTAGAACTAATAATCTAATAGACTAAGATTAGATTGATTCATGATGGTAGAAACTGGATTTAAATAAATTCTTCACCTTTCTAAACATCTAGAAAACAAAAGAAATAGAGTTTACCTAGCAAAAAATGTAGCATGGAGCTGTTTTTACTGTGATACACACTGTGTATTGCTTCCCAGTTTCTTTACAAAACCCTAATGTTGTTTATGTGATTCAGGTAAACGTGGCTCAATCTCAGCTCCAGGAGAAGCCTCTGATTCATTCAAACCAACCTGAGCTTCATTTTCCTGGTAACTATTTTTTGACAGCCACATTACCTAAGACAGCCATTATACTCCACTTACCCCTGATTGCCACTTGTGATGGTTAATTTTATAGGTCAATTAGACTGGATTAAGTAATACCTAGATAGCTGATAAACCATTACTTCTGGTTATGTCTGTGAGGGTGATTCCACAAGAGACTGACATTTGAATCAGTAGACAGAGTAAAGAAGAGCCATTCTCACCCATTGAGGGCAGACACTATCCAATAGGCTGAGGGTATGGATAGAAGAAAATCTCAGAGGAAAGATGAATTCTCTCCCTTCCTTTCCCTCTCACTCTTCCTTTCTCCTTCTCTCTCCCTTTCTCCTTTTCTCCCTCTCCCTCTCTCTCCTTCCCTCCCCCCCAGCTCCCTATCTCTCTCTTATGGAGCTGGGACACCCCTCTTCCTCTGCCCTTAGACATCAGAACTCCAGGTTCTCTGGTATTTGGATTCTGGGACTCACAGCAGTGGGCCCTCCGTGTTCTCAGGTTTGGGGTTTGAGAGTTACATCATTTGCTGTCCTGGGTCTGAGACCTTGGGACTTGGACTGAACCACACTACCAGCTTCCCTGGTTCTCCAGCTTGCAGACAACTTACCATGGGATTTCTTAGCCTCTAAAATTACAGGAGCAAACTTCCCTAAATCCCCTCTTATCTATCTAATTATCTATCTATCCATCTATCTATCTATCTACCACCTATCTCTATATCATAATCTATTTAGATATCTGTCTACATATATATTATTCTATTGGTTCCATTTCTCTGAATAACCCTGACTAATACTCTACTGATGGCATATTGTGACATCAAGGGGAACCAGCTTTAGGGCAAAGCAGACTAAAATGATAGCATGAGTTAGAAATGCGCAACCAAATGAATAAAAACATAAAAATGAGACCCAGTCTACCTCTGAATTGTTATGTGTGAACAATTTTATGTCATCATTTAGGCCATTTTGAGTCAGGTTTTTTTTACTTGCAGATACAGCTAGGATCCTAAGGACTTAGATATTTACCTATTTTCCTATATCATTGGCTCTCTGAGTATGTTCATGTAAGGTTCTAAGAGTTACAGTATAGACAATCTCCAAACTTTTGTGTTGGGCAAAAATAGTTACAGTCTCTTTTCCAATGCATCTGAAGGATCACTAGTATTGCTATAATTCCCATAAAGCCAGTGCCTTTTTTTGGCCCATTGTCATATTGGCATTGCACGTAACACCCAGTCTTGAATCTCTTGGTTCCTGAAGGATTTTACATGATTTCTTAAGGGAATGGGACAGTATATCACTCAGCCCATCCAATAGGAAGGTTCTTGAAATCCCTTTAATCATATAGTCCTGCCCCTCAAATTTCCTGTCATTGCAGTTGCTGAAAGCCTCTACTTATTGCCCTTTCCATGTAATTGGCTCACCAGCTCCACTCCCCCATCTCCTCTTTCCCCACACCTCGCTGCACACTTCTTGGTGACAAACACAGGACCTCTGCAATTTGCACTGTTCTCTGGTTCATGAAAGTCAGCCATCTTGAAATTTGGGTAGAAAAAAAGAAACCCTTTTTCTTGCCTCACTCTATCACTCTGTAGTCCTCCATGGAGGGAAGGTGGTGCTGTTTTGCTGCCCAGGTGTATTCCCTTGGTAACTGCTTCCCCTCCTTACCCTACTGCTACTGCAGCAGGGGAGGTGCGGCCGGGGCTGCGTGCTCTATGGAGCCAGTGGGGTCTAGGAAAGGTGATCCCAGTGGGAGCCCCATGCCCTACCGAGTTGGTGGGGTGGGAGCCCATGTTCCCGGGTGCAGCTGCAGCTGCCCAGTCACAGCTCTGGCCCCAGGCATCCCTGAGCTCTTGGGGGCCTGGGAAGCCCCCTTCCCCTGCAGGTTCAGGAGTGCCTGCTCCTCCTGCGTGGCCTGTCCCTGCCCCTTGTGTTGCTCTGCAGTGGAACAAAGTTGTGGACGTGTTCCCATAGCCAAGCTCAGGCGCTGTTGCAACCCGGCTGCGTGATGCACACACTCAGGGTAGTGTTGACACGCCAGCCCCCTGCCATCTCAGCACCCTCCAGAAACTGTTTCTGAGGCTGAAACTGTGGGGACCCACATGCACGGGTAGGAGGCCAGGGAGGTTGAGGGCAGCTTGGCATGGACCTGAGGGTCCTTGGCACGGACAGCCTGCAGCCTGCAGCCTGCTGCGGACAGCATGTTGATGGTGGCAGGAGGCAGACAGGTTACTAGGCAGAAAGGGAGGGTTCCCTGGTGAAACCCCACCTTCAAGCCAGAGATGGCCCGAAGCCTGGGGACTAGCGTGCGAGTTCTGGGCAGAGTCCAAGATCCAGAGTGAGAATGTCCTTGATGCCTTTTGGCCAATGGGAGGCTGCTTTTTCCAGGCCCACCCATGGCTGAACATGGCCCAATCAGCATGCACTTCCCCCCACCCATGGACCAGTCAGCATGCACTTCCTCCACTCTGAGCCTGTGAAAATCTCAGACTCAGCCCAACTCAGAGACTCGCTGGGAGGACCTGCCTGAGAATATGAGCTACCTACTTCTGGTCTCCTTTCCCCTGAGTGCTGTTCTCAATAAAGCTCCTCTCCACCTTGCTCACTCACCAGTTGTCCACATGTCCTCATTCTTCCTGGACAAGCAGAAGCAAATGCTTTCCTGGCTAGCTTTCCAAACTGCAGGCAGGAGCTAAAGGGACTTTCACACTGTAGCCCTCCTGCCACCTGTCAACACCAGGCGGCCACCCAATGCAACGGGAAGGAGCAGCAGGCTGCACCTGACTCACCCTTGGCAGTTGTGGGATCTGGGCCGGTAGCAGGATCTGAGCGCAGCCTGGAAGGCCAAGAGGGTAGAACAAGCCCAGCAGGCGTGAGAAAAACTCAAGCAGAGGCACCACTGGCCACAGAGGTTTCCAGCTGGCAAAGAAACATTTGAAGGATTCTGTGGCAATTGCAAAGGGTACTTTTCTGTTGTAATTAAAGATCTTGAGATGGGAGTATTGTCCTGGATTATCTAAGTAAACCCAATGTAATTGCAAGGGTCCTTCTAAGTGAAAGAGGGAGGCAGGAGGGCCAGAGTCAGGGAAGAGGTGCATTGAAGGAGGCAGAAGCCCGAGTTATACAAAAAGGAGGCCATGAACCAAGGAATGCAGGCGGCCTCCAGAAGACGGGAAAAGCAGGGAAATGGACTCTACTCTAAAGCCCCCAGAAAAGATGCAGCCCTCCTGACACTGTGATTTTAACTTAGAAAGACTCATTTCAGCCTTCTAACTGCCAAATAATTTGTGGTCTTCTAACTGCCAACTTTTGTGGTCTTAAACCATAAATTTTGTGGTAATTAGAAAACTAATATACCAAGTTTCATTGCCACTTGAAGTCCATGCAGCTCTTCTAACTGCCATTTAGCAAATCTTCTAACAACCTTCTAACTGTCAATTTTTGTGATCTTAAGCCACAAAATTTGTGGTAATTAGAAAACTAATATCCCAAGTTTCATTGCCACTTCAAGTCCACAAACTGCAGCTCTATTGGGTCTTCTCTCCTGAAGTCACCACAGCTGCATGATTTTTCCTGAACCCTGAAAAACTTCATGAAGAACATAAATTCAGAGGAGGCTCTAGGATTTTCTTCCCCAGATTCAGACCCAGGAGTGCAGAGAATATCAAGTTCCATCCCCATCCCCAGCCACATTAACTCCCCTTCCCCCATAGAGACTGGTTTAGCGACCAGTGGTTCTCAACCTGGCTACACAGTACAAAGATTTTAAAGCTTTGCTTCACCTGAAGAGCTTTTACAAACTAGGATCCCCAGTTCTCCCCGCTTACCGATTAAATTAGCATACCTGGGGTAGAACTTAAGGGTCAACATTATTTAAACCTTCCCAGATGATTTAAGGATGCAGCCAAGTTTATAAATCATTGGATTACACAATTCCTCATTACATGCTGGGAAGTGAATATAAATCAAAATAGAAATCTAGTTCCATTCCACCCAACTGTATAGAATAGTCCCACTGTCTCGATCTTTTGTTTTCCTCTCCCTGGCACAGCACACTCTAAATTCCTCCAGCAATTGGTAGCAAAGCCTGAAACCTGACTGCATTGTGATATCCTGAGTTGGAGTGGATTCTGGCACCAAAGAAAAGACATTAGTGGAAAACCTGGTGGAATCAGAATAAAGTCTGAACTTTATTTAATAATGTTGTATGATAATAGCGATGAACCATACTTATGTAAGATTAGGTGGAACTGGCTAAGGGATATGCAGTCTTTGTACTCTCTTTATGACTTTTCTTTTTGTAAACCTAAAATTATTCAAAAATAAAAAATATAGTTAAAAACAAAGCCTGAACTGATGATCCAGAGTGACATCCAGGACCCATGTTAGATCCTACTCACTGGAATAGAGCAAAAGTCTTGAAAGAGTCTAGATGTGTCAGCCAAAAACTGGCATTCGTCCTGCTAGAAGGATTCTACTTTCTTACAAAACCGGGCACCTCTTGATACTCAAATTTAAATTTGCTGATTTTAATAGGAGCTTTTTAGATTAATTTAGCAAAGTCATATAATGTTGCTTCAGTCTAATTGCCTGCTTAGAATCCTTCACAACAAACCATGCACGCTCACAGCCCTTGTAATTATGGAATCTCTCTGGCTTTGTAGTGATGAAGAACACGTCAAGTTTAGGTCTGGTCCATCTTTATCTGTTGACATTATTCCGTCAACAGTTTCAGTTTCCCAGGTGGGGTGTTTTTCTGCTCATTTCCAAAGTAAGCCTCTCCCTTGTGGTCTGGCTATACTTGGTGTCACATTAAATAATAATAATAATAACTTTTAGTAAAATAAAAGAGAGAAAAATATTAACCCAGAAGTCTTCAGAGTTCAATAGTTCATTGACAGGGTGGTAACAGATTTACAGCGCACATCACAACATGCAGCAGTTTCCTGAAAATTCTTGGCCATTCTCTACCCTGGTGTCTCTTATTTGTGGCAATTCTTAGCACACTGTGTGTTCATGAGATGCTTACACTCACTTCCACACAAGAAGCCCATCCACTCTCTCAGGAAAGAACCCTCACAACATTGACCTGGCATCCAAGCACACTCATTGTCCCTACTTGTGGGAAAAAATCCCCAAACCCACTTCTGATGCTTTTCTCAGGAATATTAACCCTTCTAGAATTCTGGCTACCTCATTACATTTTCATTGATATTGACTGTAATTTGGGATCACCTTACAATGGCGAGTGTAATGTGTAGAAGGTGTTAACAGAAACTTTAATCTGTTGAAAAAGTTCACAGAAAATAATATTCAATTATCCTAAAGGTGACTTTCCATGAAAGCAATGGTGAACCAAGTGTAATTAGACTTACCAAATAAACATATACAATATCCAGTTAAACTGGAATTTCGGAAATGTTGTTTTTCTAGAACTAGACCATACTTGTACTAAAAAAGACTAATTATTTGCCTAAAACTCAAAATTAACTAGAAATCCTGTATTTTATCTAGCAGT
This sequence comes from Macaca nemestrina, assembly GCF_043159975.1. NCBI lineage: Eukaryota > Metazoa > Chordata > Mammalia > Primates > Cercopithecidae > Macaca > Macaca nemestrina. Next base: position 126,497,278 of record NC_092135.1, on the reverse strand, counting down.
CTAAGAGTAAATTTTGCTATCCAAAGAATGCCTTTCTGTGTAGGCCAGTGCTAAGGCCACAATTCCTAAGGCCTGAAATGATACTAAAAGACAACCTTTTTAAAAAGTCAAAAATAGATAGGTGACTTTTACATTTAACGATGGTATCTATGAGTAATGCTTTTTCTTTCTCTCATACTTTCTCCAATACCTTTCCATATGTGTAATTTACTTTTGATGTTTATAGTCCTGTAGATAACCATTTCAAAGAATAATAAAATTACTTTTTGCTTTTCTCTGTAGCTAGGATAGATTCTCCAGGACAGAAAGAAGGATAGTACCTATCAATAGGCAATAACAAAATAGCACAATCCAACTTTTGCTTTTTAAAAACAAGGTGATGTTATCCTAGAGCCCCCTGGGTGAACTATATATTCTGTAGAAAAGTGTTTTTCCGTATCCGTAAAACAAAGTTATTCCTTAAAAAATTACTTGCCTAAGGTTTGCTATGATAGAAAATGTCATTTTTATAATAGTATAAAAAATGACCATTGAAAAATAGGTCATCGTATCTGACTGCAGCAGACGACTGTTTGCTTTCTTTTGACTTCACAATTTGAGTTTTCTGGGTTTTTTTTCTTTATGAGAGTCTGAAATTAGTACTTGGTAATTAACATACATGTTAAAATTGAAAGTTTAAACAAATGCCCCCATTTGACTTTAAATTATTTTTCTCTGACTTTTTTATATTACGTTATAGAGAAATGAATTATTATTTGTTACATGTTTAAGAAGCTTTATGTCTGATCACGACAATAAACAGAATGTTTACATTTCATTTTAAATATACACAAATAAACACTAAGAAAACATACATATAAAATTATTCTCCAAAACAATTTTCATTGTATTTACCAGATTATACCTTTCCAGCTTTCTAATATTCTGAGACATTATGTCTAGTGGTATAAGGGTCTTGAATCATTAAGTTTTTATTCCACAAATTATTTCTCCAAAATGTGTTAAAATGTATCAAAATATAAACTTGTATTTCTCGCTAGTAACTGCATTATATCATCCTTTTTCATTTTATTTTCCACAAAGGTAGTACCCAACCCAAATTCCAAGGTACTTCAATTCAGTGGGATCTGTTATCAGTCTGCCTTCTTAGCTTTGACTTGAACAACCACATTCATGTTTATTGTCATAAATAATATCTGCATAGAATCACCAAATTCTTAGTTCAAGCTTGCTGTTTCCATATGAATCACCGAGCAATCCTCACCACAACATTCCAAATCTGGGCAACCAAGTTTAAAGAATAAACAATAACATGATGACAAAATATAGAAACAATACTTAAGCAATAATCATAAAAACAAAATTCCCCGTGATCTGTAAAACTTTAGTTATTTAAGCTTTTCCACTCATGACTTCATTAGATACTCATAACAATCCTATAAAACAAATAGTTGGTTATCATTATTGTTATTTAATGCATGAGGACACAGACTCAGGGTGGTTAATAGCTTGTGCCTGAGACTATAACATTAGTAAGGGATGGGCAGAGCCTGGACCAGAGCTCATTAATTTTTGAACAACAGCCCATGTTCTCTCTGGTGTTTATAGGGAAAAAAAATTCTTCAGCTACAAGGAAAAGCAATGAAATCATTTTGAGGCTAGAGAGAAACCAGCTGAAACCATTTGGATAAAGAGCATGATGAGAAAATATTTGTTATACAACCTTTAAAAACCAGAACCATGATATTCTGATTAGAACCTCAAGGTTAACCCTAAATCTAAGAATCCGCACTTTAAATAGCAACAAGCTCTGACAGAAATGGCCAGAGCCACCAACACCAAGATAAATTTTACATGGTCACAGCAGTGGAAGTATCCTTCCAGTGATGGCTCCTCCAAATTCCCCTATCCAAAAGAACTCTCGCTCTCCTCCAAATCCCTTAGTCCACAGCATTCCTCTTAGGACATGCATCATGCTCTACTTCCATGGGCCTTGACTCTGGCTGCACATGTGAATCATGTGTTGAGCATTTTAAATAATACAGATTCTTGATATCCACAGTATATCAGCTGAATCAGATTCTTGGAAAGCAGGGACAAGACATTCCTATTTTTAAACATATTATCGGGCATCCCTGATGCACAGACAGGTTTACTTATCTTTTGTTTTTGTAAATGTTGGTGGGTACATAGTAGGTGTATCTATTTATGAGGTACATGAGATGTTTTGATACAATGTGAAATAACATCATGGAGGATGGAGCATGTCCTGCCCCTCAAACATTTATCCTTTGAGTTACAAACAATTTAATTACACTCCTTAAGTTATTTGAAAATGAACAATTAAGTTATGATTGACTACAGTCTTTAAACACTAAGCTATAAGTTTATAATCTGTTGATTGCATTCAAGCAGTGTTTACAGAGCATCGACTATATGTGAGAAATGGAAAGGAGGATCCGAACAAGATACAGAATCTTTCTTCAAAGGCTGATGATTGGTTGGGAAATAGAGACCTACACATAAGTGCATTATAAATGCAACTACTATTATAACTGTGCAATAGATAATGCCCATGAGAACTATCATGGGTGCTTTGTGGAATTATGATTGGGCAGGTTCTATACTTACTCTATATTCCACACCATATTTAACACAGTGCTGTAGTACATGTTCACTAAATCCTGTGAGTTGGAATTAACAGCCATGTATTTTTCTTTATAAACTCTGAGTTTTAAAGGTTAATTCTATGTACATAATACAGAAAGTTCTTTCTTATAAGAAGCAAAGCTGTTTCTCCACCTCTCTCCAGCACTGGTGGTTGCTGCTGATGGCAGATTCTCTATTTTGTTAGAAATCCCTTCTGTCACTTACCTACATGTTTCAAAAAACCTGCTACTACTGCATTTCTTGAATTTTAGGTTTAGACATATCTGTTTGCTTCTGTAGGCTATTCCCTTCTTAAATAATTATACTTTCTCCTCCATCTTCAATATAATAGCACACAATTATCTCTTAAATCAATATTCAGTCTTTGTATTATTATATACAGACATTATTCAAAATCAAGCCACTATTCTAAACTGATGTGCGTTTTTAAATTATTTCTTTGGTGGTAACAATTGCCTCTTCTAGTTCCATATATATATATATGCTTATTTATATCTGTGTAGTTGTAAGTCTGTGTGTGTGTATATATACATATGATGACCTGATGTGTTTGGTTATAAAATTTAACCACAATAGAAGCGGTTATAGGCTTAAGCTGCTAGACTTGTAACTGAGTTAAGAGTTAATCATATACATATAATAACCAGGAGACCAACGTGGTCAGAGCAGAGTTAGTAGGCAGGAAATTAGAAGAGGCATTGTTAGGAAGATCAGGCATTACAGGAGGACTTTAAAATGACTTGGGCTTTTACTCTGAGTGCACCAGAGATCCATTAAATGATGTGAGCACAGAAGTAACCTGACTTTTAAGATAATTAATGAAGCTCTTGTTTGAAAAAAGAATGTTGGTTGGAGGGAGAGGGAGAACGCGGAAGCAGTGAGATGCTAATGGTCCAGATTAGGCAATGGCTGCAGAGGTGGTGAGAAGTTGTCAAACTCTAGATGTATTTTGAAAGTAGAGCCAACAGGCCGGGCGCGGTGGCTCACGCCTGTAATCCCAGCACTTTGGGAGGCCGAGGCGGGCGGATCACAAGGTCAGGAGATCGAGACCACGGTGAAACCCCGTCTCTACTAAAAATACAAAAAATTAGCCGGGCGCGGTTGTGGGCGCCTGTAGTCCCAGCTACTCGGGAGGCTGAGGCAGGAGAATGGCGTGAACCCGGGAGGCGGAGCTTGCAGTGAGCTGAGATTGCGCCACTGCACTCCAGCCTGGGCGACAGAGCGAGACTCCGTCTCAAAAAAAAAAAAAAAAAGAAAAGAAAAATGAAAGTAGAGCCAACAAAGTTTCTTTAACATTTCTTTCCTTTTTAAAAACAACAGCTTTGTTGAGATATAAATATATAGCATAAAACTCACCCTTTTAAACGGTACCATTCCATGGCTTTTAGTATATTCATAAAATTATGCAGCGATCATCACTATCTAATTTCAGAACAACTTTATAAGATTTAAGGCTAGGTGCAATGGCTCATGCCTGTCATACCAACACCTTGGGAGGCCCAGGTGGGAGGATTGTTTGAGGCTAGGAGTGTGAGACTAGCCTGGGCAACGCAGCCATGATCATGCCACTACACTCTAGCCTGGGCAACACTGCAAGACCCTGTCTCTTAAAAAAGAAAAAAAAGTCTTTAAGATTTAAAATTTTGTTCAACCTTTCAGACATGATTTTGACTCATTTTGTTTTTGAATAATTTAAATAGTAAACAAAAAAGAGTTTAAAAAATTTTTTTAAATATTTTGTTAAAGAAAAAAAAAAAGGAAGAGAAAGAAATGTGTGTCTTTGTTCCATTATCCGATGCACTTAGGTTGAGATAAACTTAAGTAGAAACAGTTTAATGACCAAAAATATTATGTAGGAAATGACTATATCAGTGTCAATTCTGCTTAATTAGTAGTTTGTATCTGGATGGCTATGTTGAACGTATTTCAGGGAAACATTCACAGTGTGTGTGACATGGTCGTTGGATGGGAGAGAGGCTCTGAATTTTCCATGCTTGGCCTAGAGATTCATCTGGAAGAGAGAGAAGAAACTTCCTATGAGTGTGCCATAACACACAGCCATACTTGCTGCCTCATGTGCCATCTGGAAGCAAGATATGATGTTGATAACTTTTAATGCTGTAGAGTGTGAAGAGTATCACCATCTGCAATAGTTTTAAACTTTGACAAATTTCAGTGGTCTGTTTATTTCAAATATATTTTCATCCTTTATCCAACCACTGATTGTGTTATGATAAACCAGCTATTAAATTTTTCTTAGTTTCTTACCTAACAAATTCCACCCCAAATCTGAGCTAATATCTGGCAGGAGTTTCCAGGAGCTCAGGGTGCAACCTGTTACACAGAGCATCAAGAAAATATCACCCAGTTGGTATAAATTTTGTCGCAATGTTAATGGCGATGAGTAAGAAACAAAAGACTTGGTAAAAATATCTTTAACTTAAAAATTCTCCGTGTATTTAAGAAAGTAAATACTGGAGTATTCCTGGACATGTTAGTATGACGGTTCCTTATGAAATGATTAGCATTTTAAAAGCCATAATAAAAAATGCAGAAAGTATATCTGTGCTAACAAGGGATGGAACTACAATAAAGTCCTGGTTAATGAAGCCCAAATTGTATTCACAGAAATATGTATCTCAGAAGGAAAATATTATCAGAATTAAACATTTATAGAAATTTCACCCCTTCACAAGTTGACCAGACGTCAAAATTTGATTAATAACAATTCAACTATTTTCTAAGATATTAAAAATGTAACTTGAAAGGAGATCACATAATTGTGATAATTCTACTACAGGAACAGCTAGGAAATTCAGCTACAGGAGTTTGTTTCATTTGAAACCAGGAAGAACTTTATAAAACCTAGGTAATATTCATCAATCACTCTGCATGACTACTGAGAATTAAAATTAGGTTAGACAGGACAAAGGGCGTAAGACAGCCATGACCCATAAACATAATTTTAGATAGTTTTTGATGAGCAAATATTAGACTTATTTTCTACTACTGAATAAAACTTTTGGTGAAAGTTTTGTGTCTCCATCTTTGCATATGTTGGAGAAGAAACTATATTTAATCATCTGTGACAGCTAATTATTAGTAGAACTACTTTTTCTGTGCCCACCACTTATGTGTATAAATTACCTCTTACAGGAACTAGACAAGAGAAGCACAAGAAAAGAAAAAGGAAGAAAGTGGGGAGAAAAATAAAAGGAGATGAGGGGGAATAAAGTATTGAAGATTTAAATTTAAATGAGTAAAAAGAGGAAGAAACAATGAGTAAAAAGAAAAAAGAGAGAGCAAGAGTTAAGAGAAAGAAAGGCCAAAAAGTGAGATGCTATGAGGAGATCCCACAATTATCCTCAAAACTTATTCAGTAGCTTTATTGATTATATGTTTTTTGAACATATTGCCTGATAGAAGCATTTTCTGGGACTCATCATATGTGCAACACTATAGGATCACAAGATATATCTTGACTTGAGTAACTGTGATTAAGGTGGAAAAATAGGATGTAAGGAATGATGTCAGATAAATGCAGAAGTGACTCAAAAATTAAGTTAGTGCCTGAGGAGCTTCATAAGTATCTTGAATTATGTTGACGTAGGAGAAAGACTTGAAAATAAAAAATAGCAACAAAATCTTATCCATTTTGTTTTGTGGTCTGTCTGAAGAAATGTGACATTATGAAATAGATGAGTATCACCCTGGAGACTTAAAAGATGAATCCCGCAAATTATTTTGCTGCTAGCACATTCCAAAGCAAAAGAAAATCTTCAAGACGTCCTCAGCTTCTTGTCTGTTGGGTAAATATAACACCTCAGTGAAAATCCTGTAGGAGGATATGACAGCTGGATGATACAATTGATTGACATTCCATAGTCACCCAGCAACTTTCCAAATGTCAAATATTATTTCATACAAGTTAATCTCTAAAGAGAGATTGTATTACTGGTTGACTATAGGGTGTGGTCCCTTGATGCTGTATTTTTCCATATAAATTGTTAAATTGGCTTTGTGGTTTCCGCATCAGTCTATTGTGACACGGATCAGGGAGACTAATTTACTCTGGATACACTGACAAAAACAAATTTCAAAAATAAATCTGAAGACTTGATGTATAATTATGGTAACCACAACAATAGATCACCATCCATGCAGACCCTGTGGTGGGTCAACCGTTCTTCCTAAGGACATAGTAGATCATTTCATTGTAACCACACATCTAAGATTTAGGCCTCTTTCTTTAAATTTTGCTCAAAGCTTCACCTAAAACTTTGGAGAAAGCTATTGCATTTCTAAGTAACAAAACACAAATATATTTTAATTAGCTTTCATAATGTATATATTTGAAAAACTGAAGATATGGAAAAGCTTTTCATTTGTCCTTATGCAATTATAATAAACTAAAAAAAAGCAAGCTTTTGGGAAATAATTTTCCTTTATCCTTAACCTCTTTTAGTTTATGTGGCTTTAGAGAGGCCAATAAAATCACAATCTCTGCTTCTAAAATGTTCCATCTGTTCCTGCTGCTTATTCCCTGTCTTGAAGGCTGAATCCTTTTGCTTCCCAATTATCCTCAGTATCCAACTGTGATGATGGCAAAGAGAGTGGTAGAAGAGAGCATGGGGAACCAAGAAATGGTGATTAGGTTTTCATGAAAATATGCCTGGTAAGAAATAGAGAGAGAAGGAGACAGAGAAAATCTAGACAATATCACCAGAGCTTTGTAATTATCCTGAGTTTAATTTGCATGTTTTGACATCCAGATAAACTTGATCCTGCATACACTGTTTCTATCTTGCATATGACATTTACATATATTAACCATGATAAATAAGAGGAGGGAAGGACCTAAAGTTTATTGAGCACTCACTATGTGTCAGAAATCATATATGCATAATTAATTTTTCCCATAGGCATTTTTATTTTAAGGATGAGGGAGATAAGCCTTAGAGATTCCAAGTCAAGTGGCCAAGGTTACATGACTAGTTAGGTGGCGGAATTGGGAATTAGACCAAAAGAACTGTCTGATTTTGTGCCTCATGCTGTTTCCACTATACCACCTTGCCTCTACTTATGAATGGTATTTTTCTTTTTTTCTTTTTTTCTTTTTTTTTTTTTGTTTTTTGTTTTTTGAGACAGAGTCTCACTCTGTCACCCAGGCTGGAGTGCAGTGGCGCAATCTCAGCTCACTGCAACCTCTGCCTCCCGGGCTCATGCCATTCTCCTGCCTCAGCCTCCCGAGTAGCTGGGATGACAGGCACCCGCCACCGCAACTGGCTATTTTTTGTGTGTTTTTTTAGTAGAGATGGGGTTTCACCATGTTAGCCAGGATGGTCTCAATCTCCTGACCTCGTGATCCGCCCGCCTCAGCCTCCCAAAGTGCTGGGATTACAGGCGTGAGCCACCGTGCCCAGCCGTGAGTAGTATTTTTCTATACTGAAAAGCTCAAGGCTTTGTAATGAGATACATATGAGTTTGAATCCCAGTCTTGCCATTTTCTAAGTGTAATTTTGGGCTACTTACCTTTCTGAATTTGTTTCCTCTTTTATCAAATTTACATAATAATAATAATGCCTATAATATTGTGATGAATATTGATATAATATATTTACACAAATCATATTAGCATGTCATTAATAATAAAAGCCACTAGTTCAGAAATATTATTAAAAATAACCTACAGTAGGATCAGTCTAGAACATTATAAAGAGTCCCACAACACTGAAGCTCTTCATGTTAAATTTTATTATTGTATTAGTCCTTTCTCACACTGCTAATAAAGACATACCTGAGACTAGGTAATTTATAAAGGAAAGAGGTTTAATTGACTCACAGTTCAGCATGACTGGGGAGGCCTCAGGAAATTTTCAATCACAGCAGAAGGGGCAGCAAGCACATCCTTCTTCAAATGGCGGCAGAAGAGAGAAGTGCTGAGCAGAGAAGGAAAAGTCCCTTATAATACCATCAGATCTCACAAGAACTCACTCACTATCACGAGAACAGCATGAGGATAACTGCCCCCATGATTCAATCACCTGCCACTGGGTCCCTCCCATGACACATGGGGAATATGTGAACTATAATCCAAGATGAGATTTGGGTGGGGACAAAGTCAAATCATATCAATGATCAGCACAAAAAGGCTGAGATCAAATTGTACTGAAGATACCTTTGGAGAGAAAACATTTCTGTGGGCCAAGAACTGAATGCTAGACTTCTTTCTCAATGTATTTGTTTATGGTTGGTGCAGCCCTACATTGGAAATAACAAAATATTTCCTAGCAGCAAGTAACAAACAATAGCAAGAGGACAACAAAATCAACCCCATTTTTCCAAACCCATCCTCCAATGTTGTTTTATTCTTAAGTCCAAGTTATATATAAAATGGGTGTTTCTTCTTGGAACTAGAGGATTTCTTACCTTCCTATTATATTACTTGTTTTATAAACTATTTTCAGGTTAATGAGAACTCTTGAGCCTTATGTTTATTTTGACATGTATATTTGCCCATTTGGCTTCAATTTTTTTAATTAAAATCAATACACTTTAAAGATGTAAGTTGTATAGAATAATTGGCATCCTCAATTCTAGCCCCAGGTTATATAAGCTATGTCTTCCATAGCACATTGAGCCATTTAATTACAATTTAATCGTAATTATTCGCTTGAATATCCTTTCTCCACCACTAAACTCCTCAACGACAGACATTGTATGGTATTTACATTTGGCTTTGTGCATGAAAGGTGTTCAGAAGTGTTCATTGAATAAATACGTGAATGAGTGATTGCCAGATTCACATGTTGCATGCCTACAGAATGAAAAAAGAAAGCAGTATAAAAAGTTCTGAGAATAAAACCATTAAATCAATACAAAATAAAGGGCATCATAATGAAGAATACAATAAAGAAAAACATTTCTTTGAGCCAGGGAGAGCAATATCAGGGTATTCTTCAATCTTAATAGAAGGAGAAAACAGTGTAACTACATGGTCATGTCCTAGTCAGTGTGTGTGTGTGTGTGTGTGTGTGTGTGTGTGTGTGTGTGATATGGTGATCTGAAACAGAACGGTCATCAATAGATCACAGAATGAGACAACCAGAACAGAATGGAAACTATCGAAGGATGTGGACTCTTGGGGAAAGATCAGCCTGTGTCTAGGAGGGACACGCTAGAGATCAACAGATTCGAATCAATCAGCTATACCCCCTTGCCAGGATTTCACACTCATCAAGCAAGTCTCCATCTAGATTTTATTTATGACAAGAATGTCTATGTGCCTTACAGGCAACCCAGTTACCTCTTGTTTTTGTGTTTTGTTTTTTGTTTTTTCTTTTCTTTTCTTTTCTTTTTCTTTTTGACGGAGTTTTGCTCTTGTTGCTAGGCTGGAGGGCAATGGTGCAATCTTGGCTCATTGCAACCTACACCTCCTGGGTTCAAGCGATTCTCCTGCCTCAGCCTCCCAAGTAGCTGAGATTACAGGTACCTGCCACCATGCCCAGCTAATTTTTGTATTTTAGTAGAGACAGGGTCTCACCATGTTAGTCAGGCTCCTCTTGAATTCCTCACCTCAGGTGATCCACCCGCCTTGGCCTCCCAAAGTGCTGGGGTTACAGGCATAAGCCACTGCTCCTGGCCACAACTTACTGTTATTTATCAGTTTTCTGTGGGATTGTTTAATGCTGATCAATCTCCCTGGAGCTAATCAACTCTGAGGCTTTAACAGAATTTACTTCTCAGAGCCTTACACTGAGAAGAAAACCTAAGGCCATGGAAAAGGCAACAAGGTGGTGCTATCTTGGGAATCCTCCAGGTCAATAAATAAGTGAAATAACTTTTCCATGGTAATATTCCTGTATTTTCTGCATGCAGAAATAAGAAACTCCTATATAAAAGGCAGAGGAAATCATAGTTAGGACTTTCATATTTCTAATGTTGAAGAGCCATAACTAGGGTAACTATAACTATAAATAGTACACTCTAACAAAAGCAACATGGACTTTGAATTCAGCTCTCATCTTCAATACTTACTAGCTGTGTAACTTTGGACAGGTTACTTAAAGGTTACTTAAACTCTGAGTCTCCTGACGTGTAAATTAGCAATGTTACCACGTGTTTGTACCAGATAGTTAGTGTAAGATGCTGGCAAGATCTGGATGTGAAGGAAATAAGAATGTTTTCTGAAACATAAACTAAAAGATTAACATAGAAGATATCTAACAAATTGCAAAAAGTAAAACTAAAGAGACAAAATGGTTCCAGTGTTGATATAGTTGACTGAATGAATATTTGACCTATCTACAGAAATAATGTATAAACTAGAAAAAGGAGTAGAGAGTATCAAAAAAATCACAAAAGGCAAAAGTTGGAAATGTCCACCTATCAGGAGACAATTCTATCCCTATTGTGAAATAAAGGGGAGGCATTAAGGTTATATGAACTCTTCTTATTTTGTCAGATTCTCACCAATCAACTAAAAACTTGACAACCCTCAAATTCTACCTGAGAAATAGCTGCTCATTAAAAACTATCTCTTGACCCACTATTATTTTAATGGTGTTGAGTATTACTCTTTCTGCAATATATTTTTTTCTCATCATTAGTCAAATAGTTAATGCATATCTGATAAATATCCATTACGTGCCTGGAAATGCATGACAGATATTAGGAAAAAAGCAGCAAACAAAACACAAACATTTCAGGCCCCACAAAGCAAACTAGAGAATTTCACTGCATATTGATCAATTTTCCTTTCATTTTTAGACGTATTTTTCATAAGCTCATCTAATGTATGCTGACATTGTGTTATGTCTACTTCTAATGTCTCACCAAATTAGGTTACTAGAGCTGGAAAACATGTCCAGATTCCTGAGGTAAATTCATTTAAAAGCAAAATGCTTTTATTTGACTTTTCATGGGAAAATGTAAGATTTTATGTGAGTGGTAAAAATCTTAACATCACAGCAGCAAGTAAGGTATCTAATTTGTTTTCTAAGATTCTTACGTGAATTTGTGAAGATCAAAGATAAATTATTTGATACCTTGAGCATCAACTGCCTGGTAAATGCTCAATAACTAATAACAACAGTAATATCAAGAAGAAGAGTTAAAAAATGGCACTAACAGGTACCAACTCAAATCCCATTCAATAGTAACAAGTGAAGTTGTGTTATATGTGTTTTTGTTTGTTTGTTTTTTGTTTGTACAGATGCATTAACTGAAACACAGAGAAGTAAGTAGTTTTCCCAATGCTAGACTGCTAGCAACTTAGCAGGGTTAGTAAGCAAGGTAAAGCTTGAATTCAAGCAGTCTCACTACAGTCTTGTGTTTTTAACACACCACATAATTATGGCTTTTTATATGCTACAGCATTATGGTTATTCTTATTATGTGGTTATTATTGTTAATATTAGTAATAGCATTTAGAGTTTCTTAATCTATAAACTAAATGAATTTAATTGGCTGCTTTGGCTATGATTGTAAAATTGATTACTTCAGCATGGTTTCAGAAATTGGAGTTATAATTCATATTGGGCTCACACCAAACAAGATCATGAAATAATGTACAAACTGATTAATGTACTTTCCCCAAAGCAATGGTTTCTACTAAATGGGAAGGCTAAATATTTAAATGCAATGCAATACCCATAATATTTCTCTAAAATTTCCTGGCCAGGCACAGTGGCTCATGCCTATAATGACAGCACTTTGGGAGGCCGAGGCGGGTAGACCACGAGGTCAGGAGTTTGAGACCAGCCTGACCAGCCTGGTGAAACCCCGTCTCTACTAAAAATACAAAAAAATTAGCCAGGCATGGTCATGAGTGCCTGTAATCTCAGCTACTTGGGAGGCTGAGGCAGGAGAACTGCTTGAACCCGGGAGGTGGAGGTTGCAGTGAGCCGAGATTGCACCACTGCATTCCAGCCTGGGCGACAGAGTGAGACTCCATCCCAAAAATAAATAAATAAATAAATAAATAAATAAATAAATAAATAAATCCCCATAAACATGGAAAGCAAACAAAATTAATTTGGAAGGATAAGCATGCAAGTACAGCCAGAAATATTCTTAACAATGGATAAGGTAGGAAGATACACTCTTTTAGATATAAAAATATATTTCAAAGATAAATAATACAAGATTATAAAGGTAAGTTAGAATAAATCTATACTATGTACTATAGTTTAAAGTCATGTAGACATTTAACATATATTTATTCTATGTGAATATAAGACAATGTTGATATTAAAATAAATATAAAAGAATAAATCATTAATTAAGTGGTTTTGTAATAACTAGCCATTTCTATAAAAATTGAAAAAATGAATTCTGTATTCCTGTATGAATTCATAAAAATAATTTCAAATGTATCAAATATTTGCGTAGAAAATAAGAAACAATATTACCGTAAAATATAGGTAAGTATCATACTTTTGGTGATAGAGACAACCTTTCTATGAATGATACACAGAAAAACTATATAGAAGAAAAATAGATACTACATCATTTTGAAATGGTTATACCTCAAAAATGCCACAATTAGAGTGATAAACTAGGAAACTAATTTGAACTTATATAAACAGAAGATTAATATCTTTACTTTTAAATAGCTGTTAATTTAAAAAATACTAATAGAAAAATAAGTAAAAGAGATCAAAAATAAAATGTAAAAGTAGACTGAGAGTCAATAGAGGCAATGCAGTCACCAAGGCAGTAGAAGCAGGAATCGAGAGCGGAGACCAGCTCTCACCTTAGGACGACTCCTAGGGAAGCGTGAGTGAAGTGCAGGTGGGGCAGTCCACTCTTGCCATGGGCCTCTGGTATCTTAGCTACAAAAGATCCCAGGACCCCAATAGACATTTGAATTAGCAGGGGGATCTGCCCCTAGGGTAGGCAGTAACAGAGCTTCAGAGCCCACCCAGAGGCCAGGGAATTCTCTGAGCTGGGCAGCTGCAGCAGAACACAGCCATAGAGGTCCATCCCCCAAGACTCTCCATTTCCTTTAAGTAGCTCTAAGCTGATGACCGGGCCAAGAGAGAACAAGGTAATCTTTACTATCCAGGACAGGGCACATTTGTTCAGCAGACGCCCCTGCCTGCCAGCCCTTACCAAGTTCCCTGCCTGGTTGCTCCCACAGGAGCACGTGCACAGTGCAGCCTCTGCTGCCCAGTCTGGGTGCTTCGCCCAGGGCTCCACTTAAATGCTTTCCTGGCAGCATGGGAGCACTTCAAATCCCTCAGCCCAGCCAGGGCCTGACCCTGAGGGGCCGCAAGATAGAGCCAGAAGCCTGGTTGCAACACCCTAAGGTAGCGCACACAACTCAGCAGTGCTGAGCCGAGATCTGTGGCCAGCACTTGAATAGGGGAAGACACCCCACCCCACTCTCTGAACACTGAGAGGGATGAGAAGCATGAGCTCATGGGCTCTCCCTTTGCAAAGCCAATCCAGAAAGGAAGTGGCCTGTCTGCCAGCTGCAGGCCTCTTCCCAAGGAAGCATTGCAACCAGAAACACCAAAGGAAATGCAGGTGCAGCACCAGAGATCAGAGGGGCTCTCCTAAGGCCTGAGAGTTGACCTGCAATGGGGTCATCTCTTTCCCATTACCCATCACAGAAAACTACTGCAAAGACTACTGCAAAGGCGCTGAAATATTTTCCAACTGGTGCACACATACACACACACACACACACACACACACACACACACACACACACAGTCTATTATCGTAAAACTGCTGAAAAGAAAAGGCAGTCGAAAGTCACTTCCAAGATGGCCTAACAGGAACAGCTCTGGTCTGCAGCAACTCCCAGCGAGATTGACTATGCTTTTCCCATAGTCTTAGCAACCAGCAGACCAGGAGATACCCTCCTGTGTCTGGCTCGGTGGGTCCCACACCCACGGAGCCTTGCTCACTGCTAGTGCAGCAGTCTGAGATCAACCTGGGATGTGGGAGCTTGGTGGGGGGAGGGGTGTCTGCCATTACTGAGGCTTGAGTAGCTCATAGTGTAAACAAAGTGGCAGGGAAGCATGAACTGGGCGGAGCCCACCACAGCTCAGCTGTACCTCTTGGGGCAGGGCATAGCAGAATAAAGGTTGCAGACAGTTTCTACAGACTTAAACATCCCTGTGTGACAGCTCTGAAGAGAGCAGTGGTTCTCTCAACACAGCATTCAGGCTCTGAGAATGGACAGACTGCCTCCTCAAGCAGGTCCTTCACCCCTCTGCGACGAAGCTTCCAGAGGAAGGATCAGGCAGCAATATTTGCTGTTCTGCAGCCTCTGCGGGTGCTACTCAGGCAAACAGGGTCTGGAGTGGACTGCCAGCAAACTCCAACAGACCTGCAGCTGAGGGGTCTGACTGTTAGAAGGAAAACTAACAAATAGAAAGGAATACCATCAACATCAACAAAAAGGACATCCACACCAAAACCTCATCTGTAGGTCACCAACATCAAAGACCAAAGGTAGATAAAACCACAAAGATGGGGAGAAACCAGAGCAGAAAAGCTGAAAATTCTAAAAAACAGAGAGCCTCTTCTCCTCCAAAGGATCACAGCTCCTCTCCAGCAAGGGAACAAAATTGGATAGAGAATGAGTTTGATGAGTTGACAGAAGTAGACTTCAGAAAGTCCATAATAACAAACTTCTCCAAGCTAAAGGAGCATGTTCTAACTCATCGTGAGGAAGCTAAAAACCTTGAGAAAAGGTTAGACGAATGGCTAACTAGAATAAACAGTGTACAGAAGACCTTAAGTGACCTGATGGAGCTGAAAACCACAGCACTAGAACTTCATGACTCATGCACAAGCTTCAATAGCCAATTCAATCAAGTGGAAGAAATGATATTAGTGACTGAAGATCAAACTAATGAAATAAAGTGAGAAAACAAGATTAGAGAAAAAAGAGTGAAAAGAACTGAACAATACAATTAAATCTCCTGGAAATAGCACTGATACAGCAGTAGTGTATTGGCAACCACTTTTAAAATAATTAAACATTTATTAAGATGGCACATAAAATAAATAACATTCATATTAATTTTAAATGTCAATTTAATATCTAATTCAAGGTGAGAAATGCATACATTTCCCATTGAATTCAATTTTATAAATTGTTTATTATTCAAAAGAAACTCTTCCTAGAGTCAGCCTCAAATAGACTTACCTTTTTTATTTATTTCTACAAACAGCTTCCTTCAGTGTCCCAGTATTTCTAATATTATCTTGATTTTCCTGAGAATATCCTCTGGCACTCAGCACCGTTCTGCCCTTCTAAGTTGACTCTTGTTCTACAGAAGTTGGAAACTGGAAAACTACCTTTCCTAAACTTTCACGCCAGCAGTCTTGTGGTTTGGATTATGCTGGGAGGGGTATTAGTGGAGGAGACTGGGAATGGGGAGAGGAGAAGGAGCTTTTGCACTCTTGAGATGTTGACAGGCAGTAGTAGACTTGGAAAGTCCTAAGGTTTGCTGTGCCTTCTGGGCATTCTCTTAAGAATACCTGTTTCACTGCTGTAGGAGCTGAGAGGATCCGCTGCAGTTTCTTGTGATCCCTGAAACATCCTGATTTCCTGAAGCTAGAAGTATCGCTCCCCAGAGTGTCCCAAGGGTTTGAAATCATCTAATTCCATAGTGAACTGCCATTCTGCCTAGAATATCTAGGATAGTTTCTGTTTTCTTTTATCACTGATCCTCTGATGATGTACCTTCCAAGCTGTTTTTCTAACCTGAATAGTTTTTCTTTTCTTAAATTGAAACTCACTTGACGTTTTTTTATACCTTGATTTCCGTTCATAATTCACGGAAATTGGATTCACTGTTGTTTGGATATATGTCAGTATTTTGGCTTATTTTTGTGTCTTTATTCCTTAAAAAATGTACAGGAAAATTGCTTTAATTTGGTACAATGAGAATAGTACCAAATAGTATTACTTTTTTAGATTTAAAAATATTTCTGTTAATAAGGTGAACTCTGTAATCTCATTTGATTCTCACAACAGCTGGATAAACTGAAGCTATTATATTGGCATTTGACAAATGTGAAAGTAAAAAAAAAAAAAAAAAGACATTATGAATTGGTTAAGTTTATGTATCTCCCTGTTCAAAAGTATGTGTTATTTCTAACACAGAATGACAACTTTTTAAACATTAATTACAAGATGAAGGAATTCCTCTTCCTTGTCTTATATCCATAAGCTAGCTTGTGATTTCCACAATCTAGCATTGCCTGAAATTAGGAAGTTGTATAAAAAATTCCCAACTGTGATATGAGCAAGTTTATTTGTATATTGAATGACAACAGTCAAGGTCATAATGACAATAATAACAACATCACTAAGTAGTTTGAAGATTGTTGTTTACTAAACCATGAAATACTTGTATATAATTTTATTTTCCTATAAATCAGTCTTGCTGTGATTATGAAATAATATGCCACATTATCAGGGAAGCAAGAAACACATATAAACAAACACAAAGAAAGATGTCAAGATGGACAATTTCCCCTTAAGTTGCCATGAGGAACAGGACGCCAGAGCTCACATATTTTCTAGTATAACCTAATTCTCTAAAAAACAAATCACCATGCATCCTGCCCAGATAGAATGTATCATTGCTAGCTTTGTATCAGCCTCATTAGTATGTAAACATAGGTTCCTATAAATCGTTGACTGTAGTTTTTGAACTTTTACTGGAGAGAGTTTGGTGACTTATGATTATAGCCTGTATTTAGTCCTTGGTTCAAATCCTACCTCTGCCACTTAGTCATGTAAACCTTAACAAGTTCCACAATGTCTCTAAGCCTTCATTTTCCCATCAATAAATTACCAGTACTGAACTCAGTAGGCTGTGCTTATGCTTAAATAATATAATGTGCATAAGGAACTAAGCAAGGTTCCAGGAACAAATGTGTTTTTAATGTCAGTGATTAATACTTCTGCTTTCCTAAGATACACGGTTGGAGGGGGAGGAAAAAGGCAAGCCGACGGCATGCATCAACGCATCATTTAGTGTAAAGTGGTCATCAGGAGAGAAATTTTTTAAAAATTAACCTCAAACTCTACCCTGCTTTTGGTAACAAATATTCCATGTCCTATGATATAATCTAATAATCATACTCACTCACTGCTTTCCCTCCGGTACAAGGAACACAAAACGTGTGTCACACTGAAGTTCGGTTTCTTTCCAAAGCTGTGGTCTGCTAGTGGCTCACCCACAGAGCATATGGCCCACAGAACATTTTCTTCTATATGCTGCACTTCAATCTTCCCTCCAGGGGGATCCTTTTTTTGGGGGGGACTGATACATTTAAGAAAACCTACTGCAGCTCTTCAATTACCATTTAATCAAATAGATAAAGAAGATGCACTCACATCTAGCTTTCATTTGATCATGCCTTAATAATGTAGGAATACAAGCCTGTAATCCCAGCACTTTGGGAGGCCGAGACGGGTGGATCACGAGGTCAGGAGATCGAGACCATCCTGGCTAACACGATGAAACCCCGTCTCTATTAAGAAATACAAAAAACTAGCTGGGCGAGGTGGCGAGCACCTGTAGTCCCAGCTACTCGGGAGGCTGAGGCCGGAGAATGGTGTAAACCCGGGAGGCGGAGCTTGCAGTGAGCTGAGATCCGGCCACTGCACTCCAGCCTGGGTGACAGAGCGAGACTCCGTCTCAAAAAAAAAAAAAAAAAAAAAAAATGTAGGAATACAAACCTGAACCTGTTTGATGTGTCTTAGTAGATGCTCTCTAGAATTTTTCACAAAACTGCACTGTATTTGCTGATCCATTTGAAGTCCAGTTTTTAAGTGGGATGATTTAAGTTTAAATAGTGATAAGTAAGAGAACCCTTGGAGGAAAAGAGAGGTGACAGTTATCAATCCTAAGTAAGAGTACATTTATTCTTTTTATAAAACTGGTTTACCTGCCTTTGCTTACCAAAGTCAGTCCCTGCATAGGTATCAGTTGCATAACCAGTGTATCCGCAACCAGGAGATCCGGGTGAAGACAACATTGACACATGTACTGATATACTCAGATATTTGGCTATGTGCACCTTGTACCAGATGTTTTTGCTTTAACAACACCTGTAACAAATTTTTAAACTGCAACCTCTAGACAGGAAGACACTGCTAATCAAGGTAAACCAGAGCAATATTTCATGCAAACTGAATACAGTATAACCAGCAGTTTATTACAATAAGTAGTAAGGATCTTAACTCCTTAAGTGACCAATTCCTCTTCAACAAGTAATTGCTATCATATTTTACACACCAGTGGTTGTTGGTAAGCCATCAATCTAGTCTTAGATTTTTGTTTCTCCCATGATGGTCCTTGTTGAGCTGGCTGTCTTGCAAAGTGCTGAAGATGTCCGATGGGTGAATCAGATATGTCTGCATTTAATTAAGGGTGCTTCTGATTCCTGAATTTCCTTCTCCAATGTCATCACTGTTTTCCATCTATCTTCTCTTGATAATTTTCACATCTATACTTCTAAAATTCAGTTGGAAGGGAAGCATTTATATCTATTTGGAATAACTCAAACTCCATTTTATCAGCTTTATTGGTTTAATTATACAAAGTAGCCGATATTGACCACTTTTGACCTCAAAAATGATAATTTCATATACCTATACCCAGTATCCTCACTTTGTTTTACTTATCTTATGCTCTCCACTTTTGAAACTTTCTTTGTACCTGCTTTGCAGGGCTGGGGTCAGATGTTATTTCTCTGTGACACCCTATGTAGTTATATTATCAATAGTATCATCGAATATACTTTCTCTCTTGTGCTTATTACCATGTGAACCAAATGATTGTCTGGTCTTACTGGTTAGTCTGACCTCACAAACTTGACTAACTCTATCCGTTCCAACACATACTTTTTGTTCTGTTCGATACTCAGATATCAAGGATCCTTCTGTTTTCTGTTCCTCTTATCATTATTGTATTTTTTATTATTAATATTATATCAGAGACTTACATAGTTCTTGCTGTGTGCCAGCACAATTCTTGGCATTTTATATATATAAACTCATTTGAACTAATGATGCTGTCTATTGCCTCACTTAGCCAGAAGAATGGATGAAACATTGGACTTATTTGAACTTCCATACAACTGAGAATTTCAGTTGAGCAGGCATCAAATTCCTAAGTGAAAAATGATTCTTGAGCTCAATAAGTAAAATAAATTCACACCTAGACACATAATAGTGAAACAGCAGAATACAAAAATAAGAGAAAATTTCAAAAGCAACTAGATCCAAAATACATTACCTACAAAGGACCAGGAATTGAATCAACAGCAGATTTCTCAAATGAAATAAATGAAAACATAGAAAATGGACTAATAGCAACAAAATGTTGAGAGGAATCATTGTCAATCTAGAACTGTGTACTAACTACTGTATCTTTGGAGAGTGAGAACACACAAAAGCATGTTCAAAGTTTGAAAATATTGGAAGAAATTCAAAGTAAGAGCTTCTAATATTCTTAAACTCTTTCCAAAGGTGGAGACTTTTTATTATCGGTTATGTGATTTAACTGTAGCCACTAACAGAATAGAGAATGAATGTGTAACATCCAATACATCTGAGAAGGAAAAATAGAATATATTAAATTTCATCAACTTAGTAGAAAGCAGGAAAAGACAAAAAGAACAATTAAAGTCATTAATAATAAACAATTGAAAAAAACAAATCTAAATACAAATTATGTTAATCTATTAAGCTCTCATGTTAACAGGCTAATATATCAAATAAATTAAATATAGTTTTGTAATAAAACAAAGAAAAAGCGTGGGAAATAGCATACGTAATATACAAAGACTAGCTTTAAAAAAGGTGTCTTTAAAAAAGACTTTATGTCAAAAAACATTAGGAAGAGGTGACCATAAAAGGGCCATAAAGATTTTATGGTTCTGAACAGACACAGATTCATTAACAAAGCCTTAAAATACATTAAGTAAAATATTGTAAATAATAGAATAAGAACAAATTATTTTTTTAAATCTTTAATTATCCACACAGATATGGTATACCTCTCAATACTGATAAAACAGATTAATTTGTGATAAGACACAAACTAATAACCATACATATTTGGAATTTGTAACTAATAGATGTGGTATATGTCCTGAAATCAACAAATTATTTTTAAACGAGCATGAAAATATCACACAATGACCATGAACTGTAACTCAAAGGATCAGAATCACAGGAAAAATATTTTTTGCATGATGCAATAAACTTAGATATCACTGTAAAATGTTAATTTTCTTTATAGAAAAATGTACAAGTCTAAGTAAGTTAAGGATTCATTATAAAAGAGAAATTATAAAGTATTTATAAGATAATGGTACTCCTGTTTTTATCTCTCCAACCCCTCACATCTGACCTTGAGACTCACATATCCATGGCCTGCTCAACATATCAACTAGATTACCAAAAAAAGCATCTTAATTTTAACATGTCTGAAACGACCCGTCATCTTTCTCATTAAACTTATTTCACCTGCAGCTTTCTCCACCTCACTTATAGTAACCCAATTTTTTCCATGTCTGAAGCTGAACATCTTAGCCTCATCATTAATTGCTTTTTCGCACACCCCATGTGCAATCCATTTGTAAATCCTATAAGCTCAACTTCAAGACAGAACCAGAATCTGATTTTTTTATTCCCCCTCTGCCCTTACAAGGACACAGACACACAGACACACAGACACACACACACACACACACACAACTATTTCTCAATCAACTCTAATGTGGAATATTGCAATACTGTTATCAAAGATTTTCATGTTTTCACTCCTTTCCGTATATCATAGGGTGTATATTGTATATATCATATATATGTGTATATGTGTATACATTAGAATGTATATTGTATACATGTATACATCATACTGATGATATCATACTAATGTATACATGTATCATACTGATGTATACATCATATTGAAACATGTATACATCATATTGATACATGTATACATGTATACATATATATGATGTATATAATATACATCCTTTTAATATCATTACTAAATCATGCCTTTAGGAAAAAACAGATTGTAATTTTTTCTTATAGCTAAAACTCTATTAAAAAGAAAGTTGTAATGTTGCCCTATTTTAACTTCTGTTTTAAAAATAATTACACTGATTTATTTTGTCAGAATATATTACTTCTAAACACATTATTACATTGTTTTTATGAATAGTTTTTGTTTTTCATGCATACCTCTCCAGTAATTTAAGATGAAATTGATCACAAGCCCAACTCTAAATCTGATAAATAATTATACCTATGAAGTTCACAACTCCAGGGGATGCCACCACATAGAATCAAAGGCAAATGGCAACCCCTAGAATAATGCTACAAAGGATGTTTCCTGGAATTGTACCATATTGTGTCCTTTTGCGTATCAATAAGGTGACTGCAGTGGATTGAATTATTGGTTTCAATTATGGGCTTCCTTGTATAATAGAATAATTGACCATAATCGTGTAATAGCTTCATTTTGGACAGAGTGCCCTCACCCACTCTTTGACTTTGGTTTGGCCATGTGACTGGGAATCCTTTGGCCTTGGGCTGTTCATGAATATGACACGGTGGAAGATTGAAATGAGTTTTTGTGGTTAGTTGCTCTCTTGCACTCCTACCTCTTGTTACAAGAACATTCCACACATAGACGGAGGTCTAGGAAAGATGACAGCCATGTGAAACTGTCCTTGATGGCCCAACACACAACTAAGAAGCAAGCCCACCTGAGTCCAACCTACACCAGCCAGATCCCATGATACAGTTGCCTGAGTGAGAAATTGTTGTATGAGACTGGGTTTGTGGCAGTTTATTACAGTGTTAATATGACCATGGCTGACTGTTAAAATGGTCCACAACTTACATAGCTAAATTATATGATAAAATGTGCTTGTGGTCTGTTTTATATGAAAGCTACATTATTGTGAGTTTGCCAAAAATTTACACTATATCATTCCTGCTCTCATAGCCAACGTCATCCCTTATATAGATACCTGGTTCCTGGTTTAATGGAACAAACATTCACTTGGCATCTCCTGGGTTTCAAGACCCATGCTAGTTTCAAAGATGAATGAGGCATCATCACTGGCCTCAGTTATGTATTTATATGTAATTGAAAGAGATAGACCAGTAACAAAGCGATAAAAACCACATTATAAGCCACTATACAAAAACCCCTAAACAAAGATAACAAACTTGCATGCAATAAACCAGTACTGTTGTTCACCCGTGACTATGGGTCCAAACTTTTGCCCTGGTGGAAATCAGCCCATATGTGTGAGAACTGAAGTTATAGTCCTGGTTTTTATCAGAACTATGCTCCAGGTAACTGGATCCATGAAACTGATCTCTTTGGCAACCTAATTTATTCAGAGCACAGTTGAAATACTAAAAAGCAATTCTTTAAACTTTCGAACAAACAAAATAGCTGTCACAACTTGCATGCACTGAAGTTCATATATTTTACTGATAATATTTACCCTGAGACCCTTAAACCAGAAAGTATTCGTTTTTATCAGCTGCAAACCTCGCAGCACATCTTAGAGTCATTGATTAGCATGTTTTCAGACAGAATAGTGAAGGTAGGTACAGTCTATACATAAAATTAGACTCTAAAAATGCAGTTAAGATAAGGGACATTCTTTGGACCCATTGGGATTGTGCTATTTAAAGAGAAAAAAGAATGACTTTTATAGCAAGATAAATCTATATTTTAACTAACAAAGACACATCACAGATTCTGTGGCAGGAAGGACTGAGGAGTACGGCTTCGTTTGGTGGGGGAAACTACCCCCTACAAAGGTGAAGCTTGTTGATTATATTATATAGAGACCTTGTGGTCTGATAACTGGTATTTCACTTGCCTCATTGCTATGTTTCCTCTAATGTTTTTAAGTTATTGTCTTACTGACACTAATGTTAAGACACATTCTCCCAAGACATCCCCTTTCCCTCTGCTCATCCCACCCTCTCCACTGTACTTCATTTGAAGGTCAACTCTGCCATATTCTTGCTGTTTGTCTTTGGGGAGCCACTTACTTCTCAGATTAAATTTCCCCATATGTAGAGTGAGAATAATACAATTAACCTTGCAGAGTAATGTTGAGGATGAGAAATCATATATGCAAAAGTCCATCACAGTACCTGGTACACAGAATGAGTGGTTGAATAAAATAAACTAAATATCTAAATAACAAATTTTCTGAGCATGAGTTTTCATCTAATGGAAAATAATAAACATAGCAGCCTTCCTAAATATTAATGTATTTAACTACTAAAATAGTAGAAATGTATCCTGTTGAATATGTAACTTTCATGTTTAAGGTAATCAGAGATCTTCAAATACAGGAATTGATTGTTACCTTCCGTTAATATAATTTATAACATTTCTAAAAAATGGGCAATATCTTGACTTTTTCAATACCTTCAAATCTAAGTCTGAGTATTTCTAGAATAACATTTTTTCATATGCACAGATTGAGGGAAAAGGAGATCAACATTTGTTGTAGCTGTTCTAACTTCAACAACAGGATATTTGGCTTGATTTGTTTTATTATCTCAACTCTATTGACTGTTAGGCATATCAAAGGCCTTAATTACAGGGATGGAAGGCATGATTCACAGTTGATAAGAAGGAAAACCATTGCAGTCTCACAAGCAACCTCCTGCTTTCCTAAGCAAGGATATGGTCTGATTGAGGAACATTGCACTGTAATTATGGTGTCCTTTTAGGCATAATTGTAACAGTAAAAAAAAAAAAAAAAAAAAAAAAAAAAAAAAAAAAAAAAATGCATCCTTTGACGACAATCTGCTTTTTGTTCATGAGATAAATTGGCTCATTTGTTCAGCAACTAACATATTCTTTGTGCTTCATCTTGATTTCCCGGATGGTCAAGAACTCAACAAAATTTGCAGTTAATTGTTTCTATGTTACTTAGAAAATATTGAGAAAGAGTGAATTTTTTTAAGTTATTTTGGAAATTGTTCCAGTTGAGAAGCTTTCAGGACTGTTAACTACCATTTACATGGTATGAGAAGAATAAACTTTCTTTCTGAAATGGAATATATTCTAGGTTAGGGACACATTTATAATATCAGTAATGGTAAGGTATGACAAGTGGAAATCAGTTGATCAGTTTTCCAGTTTAGGAACATTCTTACTGGAATATCAATAATGACAGCCAATAACTTGTCCCCTCAATTTGAACAATGTAGATAGAAATTTCTAAGTGCTTGATGACTGTTATAATAAACTTTCTAATACATATAAGACTTTTTCTCCCTTAATGATAAAAGTAAAATTCCAAATGTATTCCCTAGGAGTTCTCTAGGGAACGGCTCATACCTGTGACATAAAGCATAAAGTGTGCTATGTCCCCACAGAAACATCCCCGTCCAAAATCTCAAGCAATGTCTTAAAAACTACTCTTAGCCACGTCGGTTAATAGTTAACTAAAATAGTATGCCTTTTCCCTTGTTTTCATTTATAAATTGCTTACAGAGTGCAATCAGAAAGAAATTATAAGGCTATTCTCTTACTACTACAAGTAAATGTAGGATTTAAAATACTCATCACATTGTGGTTTTAACACAGCTCTCACCACCATTATGCAAAATGTGCGCACCCACACACATACACACACACACATATGCACACACTGCCCTGTGTCTGCTGTACCTTTCAGGTGGAGGAAGGTTGAAGTCACTTCTATTCACTATTAAGTCAGTTATTCTCACCTTAATAATTAACTTTCAGTATCCTGGAAGACCTAGGTATAGTTTAGAATTTCAATTATGTATAACCATATGGGTTATATATAGATTTTTTTTTCATACAAATTTCTATTTTTTTACTTCCTCATTATGGGCCTAAAAAAATCTCTCCTTTAGGAATAAAATGTTGCTTATTAGGTGTCAGTCCAAAAGTTGGACATTCACTTATTTTCCAAGATGGCTGTGAAAAAATTTATTTTTTTCAAGTATGAGAGAATTCGTATTCTAATTACAATAGAATCTCTGGAAATCAGTATTTTATCTTAAAGTTTGAAAAGTTCTGCTTAATATATAATACTGTGTTTAAATAACAAATTAGAAATGAAAAATTTGTTTTAAAATTGCTCAATTAGCAACATCTATGGGCATCTCTCTTTAGGAGTAAAACAGTCTCTAATCCTTTTCTTGGATTTCTTTGTCGTTGGCTAATATGAGAACATTGTTATTTTTAGTAAGAAAATTTATTTTATTCACATTTATTATGATAACTGATGTGATGTTATGACTCTTTTTGCATATTTTTCACTTCCCTGATTTATATCCATGTCTATTAATTTTGTTCTGGTATTTTCTATATTTTGTTATATTGGCAGATCAAAACCATTTTATTTGGACCCAGAGGGTACTTAATAAGTCATGATGATTCACATCAAATGTTATGAGTTTTTTCATTTTGTTTTCTTACAGTTCAGCACTGTCATGTTTAAAAAATTAAATTTTATTTTTTAATTGACAAAAATTATATATTTATGGGGTACAATGTGATGTTTATGGCAACCTAAAGGCTTCCCAGCAAGGTAAGAGTAAAACTGAGCTCCTTAGCCTGACACACAAAGCCCTGTGGGTTTTTCCAGAGGACTTCTCTCCCTTCATCTTCTGTCATGCTTCCCAACCCCCACTCTGCTCTAGCCACACTAACCTCCTTTCTGCATTTTAATCTAAGCACTTTCTTCCTGCCCTTTGCAATATAAAATCTTCCCTGCTTGTTTCAATGTAATCATTCATTAATATTTGTTGAAGATATGAATGAATAGGTAAAGTACCAAGAGAGTTTAAGGAATTGAAATTCAAGCTGGTCATAGGGCTTGGTGTCAACTCTTTTAACTTTCTGCTGGCTTCTTAATATGACTAGAAAAGGAGGCTGTCCTAAAAAGATTTGGTTTATGTTAAGTTCACTTTTATTTGGGCTGTTCATTGATGGGTCGATAACATACTAAATATATAGCCTATCTTTCTGCAATATTGTATTAACATACCAAAACAGAAAAAGCTCATTGAAAATTAGTCCTAATATCTTTACAGGAAAGACCTCAAGGAAATCCATGACCCAAATACATGTAGTGACCAAAAGCCATTTCCTAGAATGACTGTTTGGACCCTATTTAAACTGTAAACATAGTGTTGATTATTCCCATGGCCTGGTGAAATATCCCAGAAACACTGGCATTTTGGATTTCAAACAATATAATCAGACTTGTCATGTCTGAAAGTGGTTCAAATATTATTTTCAGCCCATGAATCCAGATTTGTCTTTGTACAAAATATTCTTGTCATAGCCAAATGGAAGATATTTAGCAAGTACAAATAGAGGAAACCCACTTAAATTTGAATTTGAATTTCAGATAAACAACACAGTTTTAGTATACATATGTTTTATGCAATATTTGCAGCATACTTATGCTAAAAAAATTTGTTCTTTAATGGCAGTTTCAATTTAACTGGAAGTCCTATATTTTATCTGGCAACCCTGACTACGGCCTGCTACTGAACCGGTGTCTCCTCCAATTGGTACACTCACAATACCTGTCCTATTTATAAAGCACAAAAGGTTAGCATCTGTTACTTACTGCCTCAGACTTTCCAAATGTAAAATATTCACTGATTGCCTTGCACTCTAGGTCTTAATGGGGACGTTGACCCTTAGTTTAGTAATGGATTGAGCCAGAGATGTGAAAATATAAATTTCTTCATTCTATGTCCATGTCTGTTTCCATTGGTAGTACATTTTCTTTTTCTCAAAATCTTCTGAGACTCCATAAAAATCGCTTGGTTCCATCATTCATCTAACAAACTGCTGTTTAGTCAGTTATTCAGTCAAAACTCCAAAGTGTTTGAAGATGATGGCACTAGTGGGAAATGGTTTATGTTTCCCAAATAGTATAAAGTATCCAATAAACCTAGATGGGACATAAAATGTGGCCACACTAGGGAGTTATCTCCTCTATGTGCAGGGTGAGGTCAATGTTTGCACTTAGCAGGCCGAATTTTTCATCCACTGGGGAAACATGATTATTATAATATATGCTGTATTAGTCCATTTTCACACTGCTATGAAGAAATACCCGAGACTGGGTAATTTATAAAGAAAAGAGGTTTAATTGACTCACAGTTCCGCAGGTTGAGGAGGCCTCAGGAAACTTAGAATCATGGTAGAAGACGAAGAGGTAGCAGGTGCCTTCTTCACAAGGTGGCAGGAGAGAAAGGGCATGTAAAGGAAGAACTGTCGAACACCTATAAAACCATCAGATCTTGTGAGAACTCACTCACTATCATCAGAGCAGCATGGGGGAAACTGTCCCCATGATCCAATTACCTCCCACCAGGTTCTTCCATCGACACGTGGGGATTATGGGGATTACAACTCAAGATGAGATTTGAGTGGGGACACGGAGCCAAACAATATCATATGCTATATTTATTTTTAGTGATTGTGATCCTAGTTTGTAAACCCAATTTTCTTTTTCTGATAGGCATTTAGAGTGGGAAAAGAAGACAAGAAAGTGAACTTTTCAGATTTTTGCTAATAAGCATATAAATATATCTACCTGTATACCTATCTGTCTTCATATCTTCTATTTATAACAGAGGGAGACTCGGGCTTATGTTTAGCCCCTACCTGTCTTATTGGGAAGTTTAAGCAAATGAGTATCTATTCTCTCTGTTGTGTAGATCTTCTCTCAACTGAATCTTTCACATTGGCTATGAAACATGTTAATCCCTTCCTATAAAATAACTCTTCCCAGATCCTAAACCACCCATAGCTACTTCCTTTTATCCCTTTTCTTTATTCTACTTCCTTTTATTCATTCATAGCTGAACTTCTCAAGGTTTTTCATAGTCACTCCATTCTGTCTTCACTCCCACTGCACTCTATACCTGCGGAACTATTTATTACTTCTGCCTTTACCATTCATACAACCAGCTCTCTTCAAGATTATTATATTACACATTGTGTAGATACATCCTTAACCTCTGTAGTAAGCAGAGTAATGACAATCAAAGATGTCCACGTCCTAGCCCCTAGGACCTGTGACTATGTTATGTCATATGGAAAAGGGAAGTTAAAATAACATAAAATTAAGTTTGCTAATCAGATGACCTTAAAATCCTGTATTATCCAGGAGGGCCCAATGTAATGATAAAGGGCTTCAAAAGTGGAAGAAGGAGGTGCAGGAGAGAGAAGCAGAGAGATGGAAGGATGAAAAGGACTTGACCTGATGTTGCTGGCTTTGAAGATGGAGGAAGGGGCCTTGAGCCAAGGAATGCCAGTAGCCTGTAGAAGCTGGAGAAAGCGAGGGAATCAATTCTACCTAGAGCTTCCAGACGGAAATGCAGCATGCCAATGTGACTTTACTTGGTGAGATCTGTGCCAGATTTTTGACTGTCAGAACTGTGAGATAATAAACTTATGTTTTATTAAAGCACCTACACGGTAGTAATTTGTTACAGCAGTAGTAGGGACTAATCCAAGTTCCTTAATCTAGCACTCCCCTGGCTTTGCTCTGACTTCTCAGGGATCCCTATCTTTCCAGCCTTTTCCTCCTCTCTGAGGCCTTTACAGTCTCATGCTCTGTCCTAAATGAACTTTCTACTTCCTCTGTGTTAACCTCACCCAGGGCTCTAATCATCACTTCTTTACAGATAACTCATACATTTTCATTCCTAGCCCATACCTCTTGTTGAGTTCCAGGTCTATAAATTCAATTGCTTGGCTGACAGCTGACAGCTCTTCTCAGATGGATCACAGTCACTTCAAAACAAATCAGGCCAAAAAAATTAAATGATAATCTTTTTCCCTTTTAACTTGATGCTCTTCTGGTGTGTTCTATCATCTCAGTAAATGGAACCATCATCCATCTAGTCATATAAGCCAGACACTTCGGAGTCATCTTCAACGCTTCTTCTTTATCTCTTATATTAAATCACCATCGCCCACCAATTTTACTTACTAAATTATTGCTAAAATCCATCTATCCTCTTCTTTATAATCTCCATTGGCACCATTCTGGCTGTATTGGTTTTCTATTGCTGTATAACAAATCAGCACAAACTCAGCAGCTTAAAACAACACCCATAATATTAAGTCACAGTGTTGAAGATTAGAAGATTAGCAGGGTGTGGCTAGGTTCTCTGTTCAGGCTGAAATCAAAGTGTCAGCCAGCTGCATTGCCATCTGAAGCTTGGAGTCCCTTTACAAGATCATTCCTATTATTGCTAGAATTTAGCTCTTTGCAATTTTAGCATCGAAGTCCCCATTTCCTTGCTGGCTGTCAGCGGAGGACTGCTCCTTGCTTCTTGGGGCCACCTGTGCACATTCTTCAACATGTAGTCCCCTCAAACTTTAAGTCAGCAATAGTGCAGTGAATTTTTCTTCTGCTCTCAATCTCTCTGACTTCCCACAACCAGCTAGAGAAAGCTCTCTAAGCTCTTTTCGGGACTCAAGTGATTAGAGCAGACGCATCCAGATAATTTTCCTACTTTAAGGTCATCTGTGCATATAATATAACATAATCGGTGTGGTACAATATCTAATATTCATAGATTCTGGAGATTAGGATGGGATATCATAGGGGACTGTTTTTGAAATCTCACCTACAACATTGGCCCACACTATCATCATCACTCTCTGTCCTATGAATTCACTTCCTAATTCATCCACCCAAATCCACTTTTCTCCCCTAGCAGCGAGAGTGATCATCTCAAAACACACCCCTGATAATGTTAACCAGGTGCTTCCTTCCATTGCTCTTAGGTGTAGCTGTGGCCTGGAGCTGTGCTGCCTGATGTGCCTTCTGCAGCCCGGTTTCCTGGACTGTCAATGCTCTGCAGGGAGATCAGAACAGAAACCAAGAGCAAGCTTCTAGACATTTTGATGATGATTTCACAGAGTAGTTTTATGTCTATAAACTAAACATATACTTAGAGCTTGTATTTCATGTACTTCAAAATTTGTTCAGTTTTTAGTAAAGCATTATGTACCTTCTTTTATGTAAGTATTGTACCAAAAAAATTGAAACAAACAAAACTGATTCTCCAGCACTGAAAACTGGGGAAGCGTGGGGCCAGTGAGCTCTGCACAATCTCATCTCTACTTCTCCAGCTTCATCTCATGCCATGCAGCTTCTCACTCTCTACCTCTGGCTGCAGTGGTTTTCTGTAGTCCCTTTGGCACGCCATGTTTCTTTTGCATTGCTGACTGCTCTTACTAGGTTACAATCTCCTCATTTTATTTTCTCAGATAACTCCAATCTGTACTTATCACAATCTCAATATTTCTTATGTATAAATATGCAAATATTGTTAACGTCTTCATTCCTCCTAAAATGTAAGTTCTATGGTGTCAGAGAGCTTATCTTCTATCTAAGTGACATATACCCCACTCCCTGCATGGTGCCTGACACATTACCGGTGCTCAACAAATGCATACAGAAAAGGAGAATGAATAAATACACAAATGTATTCCATATTATTCAAATTCAAATAGCGTCTCAGCCAAGTATTACCTGTTTGATTTTAATCATGTTAGTTAAATCTCCTGTTTCATTTTTATTGTAGGTAAGATAGAAATAATATTGATAGTTTCACAAGATTGATATGAAAATTAAAGCATGTGCAAAGGCTTTATTTGAAAACTACAAGATACTTTTAAGATGCAATTAATGACTTGGTATAAATTATGTTTCTTCCAACACGTTGGCAAAGAGCAAAATATACAACAAATCTAAAAGTCCTTTGGAAATATGTGCCACAGCCTTTAGAGATATTTAATCTTCACTTCAATCATAAGGGTTCTAAAATTTTATTCTAACATAATAATTGGGCAAATATGCAATATATATGCAAAAAGACATTGATACCAGCATTATTTCTAATAAAAAGATAAGAAAGACTCTAAATATATCCTCACATGTGAAGGGACTGTGGTAACCTGGTTGGCACAATTTAAGAAACAACCTAAATATGTTTCCCCCATCTGAACAGGGGTATGGACCAACGCTGATAGAGGGCTGACTATGGCACACAGTGTGACTGAAGAAGAACATCTTTTTATACCCAGATACACAATGCTGAGGGTGGGCTTTGCAATGACAAGAGCATACGAGTGTAACCCAAGGCTGAAAATTTATGATGTCAAGCATAGAGTAACGTCAACTGAACATGAGATTGAGAGGTTAGCTTGAGATTTACACTAACACTGGTGGTCATGACGCAGTAGACTTGATCCCCAGCACATAAGTTGTACAACTATTTCTATCAAGAGTTGACATCTCCAAAACTGATATCACTATGAGCAGAGAATCCCTGAGGCCTTCCTTTATGATAGCTATAAAAAAAGCAACCACTTCTCAAGTAGATGTTTCAGAGGTAGTTATGGGGTTTCCAACCCTAATGAAATAATCACTCTGAGTTTTAAAATGTCTGCACAAAACAAGAGAAGCAATGTTCTCTATAAACACTTAGCAAGCATCCATAATTCTTGATTAATTCTTAGAGACTCCAAAATAGAAACACTGGATTGCCTGTGAGCCTGGAAGGAGAGTGACTTGAGACATTAATTTGAATGTAAAAGAAGTATGAATTAATATATCCTTCAAGTTGGTTCTACTCAGTATGCCTAACAAAATGCCTCAACTCTTTTTAAGTAAGAAAAGATATGCTGTTTTGTTACTTCTCTCCCATATCCTTGTGCTGAATTAGGAAAAGATGAACTGATAAAATATACAGAGGACCCACCAGCCTAATTCCTGAGGATCCTTGTTAGGAACGGAGCCCAAATGAGCAAGGGTCTTTCTAAAGGAATGCTGCTTATAACTCACTGGAAACCACTTGAATAATGCCTCTGAATTTGGAAGAACCGATTGGTGGAAGTGAACTGAAGTTCTACAGAGATGTTCTACTAGACAGAATTCAATGGTAGGGATAATGGAATAATAGACAATCCATACTCAGCCTTAAGGCATTTCTGCTCAAATTTTCATAACACTACTGTAGATCCTAGATTTCTCTAATATTGATTTATGTCACTAAGTCTATTTAGGATGTGGGTTGGAAGTTGTGTTAGCTAAGGCAAGAGAGCTTTCAGTTACAGGAAAACCATGGAAAAACATTCTGTCAGAAGGTAGAAGAAATAGAAGATTTTTACAAGGAGTACTAGAAAAAATTAATGAAAGAAAAGGGTGAAATATGGGTATAAAATGCATAGGAATAAGTGTATTTAGCAAAAACACCTTCTGATGTGGTGCTCATGATGTGCTAGGCACCACTCAAAGAACTTCATGTGTATTTACTCATTTAATAACTTCTATAAGACCTATGAGGATGCTGCCAGTATTAGCTGATGAATGAGAAAACTGAGGTGAACAGGGCTGACAGCCTTTCCAGGTAAGTAGCTGAACTAAGGTCTAAATCCAGGCATCCTGGTTCTAGACCTGTCTTTTAGCCACACGCCTTGTAAGAAGTGGCAAAAATAATGTTTTTGTAGGAGGAATTTAATGGGAAGCGAGAATTTGGGAATTTGGCTGGATGAAACATGCAGGGTCCAGGAAGAAGTTGAGTGTGCAGAAAGAATTTGGAAATGTGGCCAATGATAGCACCATGCAGTTGGAGCGTTCATACGGTGGAAATGGCCATGTGGCACTGGCAGCCTCCTTAAACTTGATCTTCCTGTCCCGTTGCCCTGGGCTTGACTTTCCTTCACTACAAAGAACCCATTTGTTACTTCTAGTAAGAAAATTGAAAGTGACTGTGAGAAAGAAAACTGTAATTACTCAACATCTGAGCAACCTGTTAGAAACAGCGATGACTGTCCTTAACCTTGAAAAACTTCAAATGAAGACTGCTTGTAGCTGATTTCAAAGGGAAAAAGGAACACTGTTTTAATATTTGTGCATTAAACCCTTGATGTTATACTTTGTTAGTCTTCATTGGCTATAATTTTTGCTACCATTATTTTATTTTTTGCCTTTTTTCAAGGGTAGCACAATCATTAGCTCCTAAAATAATGAGAATTTACGGTATAAATATTTTTTCCTTTTCAGTGATTTTATGTAATTTAGGATTAAAAATACCAACAACTACGTACTATTTTAGGCAAAGAAAGGAAATGAGCAAATGTTCACTATTTTAAGATGACAGCATTGTATAAAGGAAATTGTGGCCATAAAATTTAACCAAATCATGATTTATTTCTTATGATGAGAAAAACCTGGAATCATATTTTAAAAATAGTCTCCAAACTGAGAGGGAGCCAAGAGACCAACAGCTGATTCAGACGTCTCCAGGCTAGTGAGTAGGGGAGTTTATTAGGACTTACGTATGAGGCACTCCTGGACTACAGCAAGTCAACTTTAGAGGTCTGCCCCGTCCCTTGTCTCTAAACCACTTTTAAGCCAATTTTCTGGCTTTCTGCTTACTGTGCTTAAGTCATGAGACTAGTTTTCTTTGTAGGTTCTCAGATGCTTTCTGGGGTGTTTGGGTACTCAGGAACACCTGCTCGTCCACTGAGCCCCACGGCCTTGGCTCATTTTCAGGCCTTTAAGGTTCAGGCAGCAGGCATATGCCCTCGACTAGGCAGGTAGAGGACCCATCACACTAAAATCCATTCTACCTTCTAACTCTTACATTCTTTCTGCCAATCTTGCATGAGAGTCCCTGAGTGAGAGGGGAGAATTATACAGGTTTACGATGCATAGCCATGGCTTGTGCATACAGACCATATCCGCAGTGTACACAATGGCATAAAAAGCAGAAGCTAGCAACAATTATTATATAATGCCTATTGGCAAAATACCATTCCAGCGAGAAGGTAAGGTATGCAACCAATTTGAGAATGAGTCAAAGAGCCTAACTGGACTATATCATGGATCTGAGATGACAAATGATATAAACCATCTGTGACATTATTTTCTTTATCAGTGATATGGTTTGGATTTGTGTCAACACCCTAATCTCATGTTGAATTGTAATTCCTGATGTTGGAGGCGCGGCCTGGTGAGAGGTCATTGGATCATGGGGGTAGTTTCTCATGGTTTAACACCATCCCCCTGGGTGATGTCCTGATAGTGAGTGAGTTCTCATGAGATCTGGTTGTTTAAAAGTGTGTAGCACCCTCCGCCCACTCTCCTCCTCCTGCTCTGGATATGGACGACGTGCCTGCTTCCCCTTTCACCTTCTGCCATGACTGAGGCTACCCCAGAAGCTGAGCAGATGCCAGCATTCATGCTTCCTGTACATCCTGTGGAACCATAACCAAACAAATCATTTTTCTTTATAAGTTTCCCAGTCTCAGGCATTTCTTTATAGCAATGCGAGAAAGGAATACTACAATCAGGGATATAGGCATAACAGGTAATGCCTATAAGGGCACATGTTGTTGGATCTCTGTTGAGTTGGTGATTGGGTTTCCAGGTAGAGGCGATACCCAGCGAACCCAGGTTGCATTATTGGTGCCATTGAACCAAGCATTCCAGTTCTGTAGGGAGAAAGACAGACTATTCCAAGGCCTACCATTATCACTTGACAGGGGGAGGTATTCATATACCCTAAAATTGAACAGGTTGCTGACTGCAGCTATGGTCATAGCCCAGTCCAAGAAGACATTACCAGCTGCCATGGGTAGCAGGAGCCATAGCCTGTGGGTGTTAACACAGATGTTTAGTAGGAATTTTCATAGGTGTACCATTCCTCATAACGTAATTACTGCTGTACTTTCTCCCATTGACCCTATTGGGGGAGCCACCACAGGTCTCAAGCCTGTCTTACAGTACACACATGGCTTCCCTCCCCAGGAGCAAGCATAATAGCCAATCGGTAAGTTTCTGGCCTTGCTCACACTATCTGCACTATGATTGTTCCAGCAGATATTTGTGCTGCCGTGTGCTTATATCATAAAGCTCTTTTACCTCCATCAAGGAGCACAGTTGGGACTATTTCCCCTCCAACACTCTTCATGGCACCCTCCAGTATGGGGATAGTTTCCAGATCAACTTTACGTTCACATGGCCTTCACCACTTGGCAGATCCACTTGTGTCCCCAGGGGCACGGTCTGGTCATCTGCTTTGGGAGCTGGGCTTGGAGACTCTGCTGTAACCCTGAGAATTGGTGGGGCCTGTTTTTCAGGCCTTGCCAACCATTCCCAGGGAATGATACCATGTGTGTTAGTGGGTAACTCATTTAAAATTTGCACAGCTTCAAGGAGAGTCTTAGCCCAGACCTTAAAGAACCATCCTGAGACAATGTATGTAAATGGGTTTTTAACAGGCCATTTACTTTTTATGAGGCCCATCCCTGTTGGCTTATATGGTACGTGGAACTTCCAGTCTATGTTTTGTTCCAATGCCCAGTGTTGGATATCATGGCCCATGAAATGGGGGCCTTGATCACTATCTCTTCTTTTTGGCATGTCGTGCATGAGACTGAGAGCAGTGGGACAATTGATAGTTTCCGGCTGAGTGCCACAATTTACTAGGAAGGCCTGTAGGAGCCCTGTTGTTGAATCCACACAAGTTAAGGCATAACTTTTTCCTCTGTTTGAGGGACGAGGGGCCAATATAATGACTTGCCAATCTTGCACAGACTGTATGACTCAATGGATGTGACTTCGTGCAGAGGGAGATTTTGTAGGCCACAGCTATCAATAGATTTCACAGTTCTAAGTAGCTGAATGTTGGATAGAGTTGCCCACTGCCTTTGCTATGGCCCACCCTGTGGCCACATCCCAGTGGTCACTCTTATAACGTACCCATATGGCGGCCTCCTTCCATGGGCTAGGGCAAATTGCTCACACATGAATAAGGACATCTGCCTCCTGACTTCTGGGAGGTGACTTGGGGCTGTTTGCATTCACATGGTACACTGTACGACAGGAATTTTCTTATAATCTGATCCAGATGTCCTCCTGCATAGACATTCCCCAGAAGGGCTGCCTGAAACCTGCCAGTTGTCTGCAGCCCATTTATTGATCCATATGATAAGGCCTCTGTATGTAGCTCAACTCTCTGTGCAAATGACAAGTGACCAGGGCTCATGAGTGGTGAATATTCACATTGCCCATGGCCCGGCCCATTGGCTGCTTTGTCCTAATCCTCATTCTATATATATATGGTGTCAGTATCTATTTGCACCATGACTGCTGACCATTGATGTTAGGTGCTAGACCCATCAGTGTACCAGGCCCTAGTAGGTATCAGTGAGAGCTCCTCATATATGGTGCTTTGCCTGGTAGGTATCTCCACTGCCATGCTGGTCCTTTCCACTTATTTACAGCAGATGCATTCAAGCACCTCCTGTAGTGCCTGACTTAACGGACTAATGGGGGCCAGGCACAGTGACTCATGCCTGTAATCCCAGCACTTTGGGAGATTGAGGCCGGCGGATCACCCTGAGGTCAGGAGTTCGAGACTAGCCTGGCCAACATGGCAAAACCCCATCTCTACTAAAAATGCAAAAATTAGCCTGGTGTGGTGGTGCATGTCTGTAATCCCAGCTAGTCGGGAGGCTGAGGCAGGAGAATTGCTTGAACCCGGAAGGCAGAGTTTGTAGTGGGCAGAGCTGGTATCACTGCACTCCAGCCTAGGTGACGGAGTGACACTCCATCTCAAAAAAACAAGTAAATAAAGGACTAATGGACAAGACACTATCCATTGTAGCTAGACATGCCCCTTATGCAGGGTATGTGACTGTACTACCCCCAGACCTGGGCTTGGCTAGAAGGCCTTCCACCCAACCTTTTATAGGATAGGTAGTTTTTACCATGATGATCTGCTTTCTGGTGATGGCCTCCACTTGTTGCAATCCCTATACATGGCCAAGAGTTGTTGCTCTAGAACTGTATAGAATGAATCTACTCCCTTCCATAATTAAGACCAAACCCCTACAGGTACCATTTCTCTTGGCTGCTTTTGCCATAAACCTCAATTCATCCCTGTGGCATCTCTAGTGACTTCTAATACAAAAACTTGCTGTGGCAGGGTGGCACCTAATGCTTGGGCTTATTTCACTATTATTTTTGTTTTATCAGATGCCTCTTGCTCTATGTATGTTCAGACCCACTTTTTATTTTTTTTATTAGGGTGTATAATGGGTGGAGGGTTTGTGCCAAATGAGACATGAATATCTTCCAGTAGCCCAGGAAACCTAGGAAAACCTGGAGTTGTTTGACTGCCTGAGAAACGGGCTGCTGTGCTGTCTTATCAATGACAGCTCCAAGTAGTTTTTG
Organism: Macaca nemestrina; assembly: GCF_043159975.1. Classification (NCBI taxonomy): domain Eukaryota; kingdom Metazoa; phylum Chordata; class Mammalia; order Primates; family Cercopithecidae; genus Macaca; species Macaca nemestrina. Next base: position 126,459,295 of record NC_092135.1, on the reverse strand, counting down.
CTTCTTACTCAACCAGGAAACTCTCAGGAATTTGATCTCTATGCTGGGCCCCTGTTTCTTCTTGAGGTTGACTTTCCATTCTTCGTCCTTCAGGCTGTCCAAGATGATTTGTAGGACAGTCTCCAGGTCTGTAAGAGACTCGGAAGTTAGTATGTTATTAATGTAGTGAAACAGGTAGACTGAGGCAGGCAAGGGGAGTCTAGAATGGTCCTGGGCAACTATATCAGGACAGATGGTGGAGCTGTGCAGCTCTTTTTTTCTTTATAAATTACCCTTTACCTCTTTAGAAAGCACCCAAGGAAGCTACCCTTGTGGTGGCTCCCAGAAAGTCTGTTGTTGGCTGTCCTAAGCAAAGGCAAACTGATCCCTTTTGCTAAGGGATACTGGAAAAGGCAATCCAATACTGGACAAGTCAATCACAGCATGGACGTTTCCCAGGCTAAGCACTACCTGCTCCAGCAGTTGAGCAATATTGGGCACAGCTGCATGTGCAGAGCACACCACATCTTTTGGCTCACGGTAGTCTACCATCATTCTCCAGGTGCCATCTGGTTTCTTCACAGGCCACACAGGGCTGTTACAGGAGCTGTGGGTGGGCCAATTTGAACTTTATGCCAATAACTCAGAAAATCCAGCTGTTTACATTAAACTGACAATATCAAATTAAACTTGCTTATCAAAAAATCACGTAGACGAAGATCATTCTGATTTTGACAAGATTTACAACCTTACAACCTTCGTGTCAAATCCTGACACCTTAAAGTACCTGGCAGAGGCAAATATAAAACGTATCTAATCGGTAAACGCAGACAGGAATGAATGCTGACACTTTTGAAGACATTTTTATTCTACAAATACTTTTAAAGCCAGCTTATTTACCAACGATTATTGAATTCACACAAGCTTGAAAAGCATTTGGACTTATTTATGACTACTCATTTATTTATTTGCCAATTTGGTAGCATGTACATACACATAAACATGTACATATACATAAACATATTTAGGCTGGGTGCAGTGGCTCACGCCTGTTTTCCCAGCACTTTGGGAGGCCGAGGCAGGTGGATCACCTGAGGTCAGGAGTTCAAGACCAGCCTGGTCAACATGGTGAAACTGCATCTCTACTAAAAATACAAAAATTAGCTGGGCATGATGGGCACATGCCTGTAATCCCAGCTACTCAGGAGGCTGAGGCAGGAGAATCATCCGAACCCAGGAGGCGGAAGTTGCAGTGAGTCAAGATCTTGCCACTGTACTCAAGCCTGGGTGACAGAGCGAGACTCCTTCTCAAAACAACAACAACAATAACAACAAAATTTAAACATACATATCATACACAGAGAAAGATCCAATAGCTTTTACCTTAGAACTCTAGTCCTGAGACGGTATCATAAACTCATTATTTTACAAAAGATAGCTGGATTCAAGTTATTTTTGACAAAATTGGGACCTGTTCCCATAGTGAAACTTTATTTGTCCCAAAGCAGTTTCCATGGCAGTTTGATTTTATAAAACCTCTTTAGCCCTTTTTTTCCCCCTCAGTTCCAAATGAATGTATTATTTACATTTTAGCTGGAACTTACTGAACTGTTTAAGAAAAACAAAATTTCCAAGTGGCCTTGCATTAGTGGATTTTGTAATGTCTAATATCTCAATACCGGTAACTTAGCAATAGTAGATTCAGAGCAGGCAGAAAAGGAAAAAGCGAAATAGAGAGCTTTAGAAGATTCTACTTAACCACATAGTTTCAGGTTAACCATTTGAGCTCTGAATTTTTCCGGGAATTTGTTTGTCAGTTTTAAAATGTACATGAGAATGCGTAATACATAACCAGCTGGAGTCCTAGAAAACATGCCATTCCTTTGGCCTTCTTCAGGAGTTTCTACCCTTCCTTCCATTCCTGCTCTAATGATTGCTTAGTAGCTAGCCCTATTGCAACAACAGCAGTTACTATTCTTATGTACTCTAACATCTTAGCTTCTTGCATTAGAGGCTCAGTCTCCACCAGTTTTGTCCAAGTATTCCTGTACTTAAGTGGCGATCCACAAAGGTTGAATGCTTGGGTCTGGGCGCGGTGGCTCACGCCTGCAATCCCAGCACTTTGGGAGGCCGAGGTGGGCAGATCACCAGAGGTCAGGAAATCGAGACCATCCTGGACAACATGGTGAAATCCCGTCTCTACTAAAATACAAAAAATTAGCCAGGCATGGTGGTTGTGCGCCTGTAGTCCCAGCTACTCGGGAGGCTGAGGCAGGGGCATCGCTTGAACCCGGGAGGCGTAGATTGTGGTGAGCCGAGATCGCGCCACTGCACTCCAGCCTGGGGAACAGAGCAAGACTCCGTCTCAAAAAAAAGAAAAAAAAAATACATGTTGAGCACTTGGGCAACTCCATATACAAGTTGCGGACCACCCCGGGATTGCCCCGACAGATGTTTCTTCCTGACTCATTATTTGGTTTCTCAGACTCTGTTTGTGACACCAATTGTAACAAGAAAAAACTCAGAATCATGTAGAAAAACTGCCCCCCAAACTGGGAGGGAGCTGAGAAACTGAAAAAAGACTCAGGCAAGTCCAGCTTGGTGAGTAGATGAGTTTCTTAGGACTTACAGACAAGGCACGCCTGGACCGCAGCAGGACAGCTTGAGAGACCGGCCCTGCCCCTTGTCTCCGATCTGCTTTTAGGCTAATTCTCTGGCTCTTTGCCCTGCCTTTTCAAGCAATGAGACTATTTTTCTTGGTAGGTTTTCAGACACTTTAGGGGATGTTTAGGTTCTCAGGAACACCTGCTCCGCGACTGAGCCTCATGGACTTGGCTCATTGCCCAGCCTCAAGGTTCAGGCAGCAGGCATACACCTTGACTAGCTAGGTAGGAAACCTGTCACACAGTTCGAATATAATATTTTCCATAAACTTAACTATATTGAGATAGGAGGCATCACAGAAAAGATTGAATCTGTATTTCATTATTATTCTTCGTTTTGAATAATAATGATTCAGCATTCCTCAATATTACAGAATTTGTGAGCATATTTTGTTACACTTACCACTATGTTATAAAATAAATTGTAACCTTTAAGTAATGGACAAATTTATACCGAATTCAATAATTATCTTGTTTAATCTGATAGCAAATAATTTTCATTGAATGACAACAGAGTTAATTGTATAGCATCAAGCAATGTGCTATATAACGCATTACACAGTTCTAAGGAAATCATTTCTATGAAGCAATTAATAATGTGAGGTAATGTGCTTTCGCTATGCAGCACTCTCAAATCATAATTTTGAGCAAAAAGTTGTGTACAGTATACATGGAAAGTTTATTCAATTATGGAAAGCTGCATCATAATAAGAGCTATAATCTATAATCACACAATCAAGGTACATAGGATAGAAATCATTCGCTATTAATGAAAGGAGAGACAGAGAAGAGGGGGAGATAGAGGACAGATGAGAGAAACAGAGACAGAGACAGAAACAGAGAGACAGGTAGACTTGTTTCATGAAGAACTCCTATAATATGTAGACAATTTATAGTGTTAATTCTTGTGTAAATGAAAGGTAGATAATTTAAAGCTTTGTATATCAAGGCATTTTAACATCATAAAGTGTGTAGAAAATTAGGATATTGCATATAAACTCTAACATACAGACTGAGAGAAAAGTCTCTTCAAGACAGATTTTACACAAGTTGAACCCGAAATGATTTGTATCTAAAGTAATATATTCTATCCAGTACATTTAAATACATGTTTTTTTATTGGAATGGTACAAATACTATTCAACAGTAAAAATTCTGAGATTATAACATCCAAAAATTTAGTTTAACTGCATATATATTAAAGGTAGCTTTTTCTAAAAATGTAGAGATGTAAAATATTAAAATGAAGAAATATAAACTTGTTACTGTTTTTTAAAGGATTTATCATGATCAGTATTTTTCTATGCCTTTCTTAATTTACATTAGCTGCCAGTATTTATATTTTGCTTTTCAGTATTTTTTTATAAATTGAAGTCGAAAATTGAATCCACAATTTAGTGGATACAATCCTCTTAGGTAGAAAACTTTACTTCAGTGTCTTAAACTGCCTAAATTATCATTTGGTTGTTACATAGTCATCCTTGTTGCAAAGGAAATTATATTCTAATGCACAAAATCTGGCTGGAATGTGGCAAAATGCAAAATAAGTTATGTGACCCTATTACCTATTATGCTTAATACCATAATCATGGACAATTCCATTCTTGGAAATTCCTATTTACATAACCATCATTTTCTCAGTGAAATACACTTTCCCTGCATACATCACATTGACTTAACAATTATGCACCAAAGTCCGTTATTTTCTCTTAATCATACTCAGAAATATCAGAGTTACTTAAAATTAAAATGAATCATCAGTTATTTTTTTTTCTGAGAACACAGCCACCACCTTGATGCTGACTTAATTTTCATGGTGTCATTTTGCTTTATTGATCATCTCATAAGTTAAATACCAGAATTTGAAAACCCGGAAAAGATGATGGTTTTGCTTGGGCTTTACACACCTGGAAGAAAAGTGCCAACTTCCCAAACTTCCATGTAATATAATTGTAAAAAACTTGACCAATAGTAGCAGTCACTAAAAAGTGCAAATATAGACTCATATGGTAGTTGCATGTTTAGTTTTTTTAAAAACCAATAAACTGTTCTCCAGACTGGCTATATCATCTTAACATTCCCAACCACAATGAATGAATGATCCAGTTTCTTTGAATTCCAGCCAACATTTGGTATATCTGTTATTTTTTACTTTAGACATTCTGACAGAGGTGTAGTAATATCTTATTGTGATATTAATTTGCATTTCCTTGATGCCTAATGATTCCAAAACATCTTTTCATGGGCTTATTTGCCATCTGTCTCTCTTCTTTAGTGAAATGTCTGTTTACATCATTTGACCATTTATTAATTGAACATTTTTCTATTGAAATTTTATATATTCTATACACTAGTCCTTTGTTGGATGTCATTTGCAAATATTTTCTTCAAGTTTGTAACTTGTCTTTTCATCCTCTTAACAGAGTCTTTCACAGAGCAAAGTTTTAAGTTTGATGGAGTCCAGTTCATTAAGTTTAATTTTATGGATCATGCCTTTTGGTATTAACTCTAAGAACTCTAAGCCTAGCTCTATATACTCAACACTTTTTCCTATGTTTTTTTCTTTTTTGGTTTCACAGATTTTTTGTTTTACTTTTAAGACTGCAATGCACTTAAAGTTAATTTTTGTATGAAGTATGAACTAAAAATAGCTCTTGGCCTAAATCTAAAATGTAAATCAATAAAAGTTCCAGAAGAATACATGGCAGAAAATCTCTGTGACTTTGCATTTAGAAAAGTGTTTTTAGATTTGAAACCAAAAGTATGATCCATCAAAAAAATTGATAAATTGGACTTCATTAAAATTCATAATACTGAGCAATAGTCACTGTTTAGAGAATGAAAAAGCAGGCCAGAACTAAGATAAAATATTTGCTAATCACATATCTGAAAGGAATTTGCAACCAGAATACATAAAGCATTCTAACAACTTGCTAATAAGGAAACAAACAACCCACTTATATATTGACAAGACTTTGGAAAATACATTTTTGATACCAAACTTTGTGGAGAATAAGAAGCAAGTGGAATGCAAAATTGATTTTGCCATTTTGTAAAATATTTTCATAGTTTCTTTTTTTTTTTTTTTTTTTTGAGACGGAGTCTCACTGTCGCCAGACTGGAGTACAGTGGCACGATCTCGGCTCACTGCAACCTCCGCCTCTTGGGTTAAAGCTATTCTCCTGCCTCAGCCTCTGAGTAGCTGGGACTACAGGCATTGCCACCACGCCTGGCGTACTTTTAGTAGAGAGGGGATTTCACCATGTTGGCCAGGATGGTCTTGATCTTCTGACCTTGTGATCCACCCGCTTTGGCCTCCCAAAGTGCTAGGATTACAGATGTGAGCCACCCCGCCCAGCCATAGTTTCTCTTCAATTTAAATATATACTTACCTATATGACCCAGCAGTACCATTCCTATTGTTACCCAAGGAAAATAAAAATGTATGCTTGTAGAATAACATGTGTGAATGTTTCTAGCAACTTTATTTATAGTCACTAAAACTAGAAACAACCCAGATATTCTTCACTGGTGAATAAATAAACCACACATACCTATACAATGGAACACTACTCAACACAAAAGAGAAACAAATTATTGATTCATGTTGATATGGTTTGGCTGTGTCCCCCATCTAAATCTCATTTTGAATCGTAATCCTCATAGTCCCCACATGTAGTGGGAGGGACCCATGGGAAGTAATTGAATCATGGAGACAGTTTCCCCCATATGGTTCTAATGATAGTGAGTGAGTTCTCACGATAGTGAGTGAGTTCTCACGAGATCTGCTGGTTTTATAAATGTCTGGCATTTCCCCTGCTTTCACTCACTCTGTCCTGCCACCCTGTGAAGGTGCCTGCTTCTCCTTCACCTCCCGTCATGATTCTGAGTTTCCGGAGGCCTTCCCAGCAATGCGGAACTGTGAGTCAATTAAACTTCTTTATAAGTTACCCAGTCTCGGGTATTTCTTCATAGCAGCGTAAGAATGGACTGATACACCTGTGCAACATGGATGAATTTTTAATTTGGGTATGTGAAAGAAGTCAGGCCAAGAGGCCACAAGGTGTAATTTTCTATTTTTATGACGTTCTCAATCAACAATGCTGCAGAGATGGAAAACAGATTGTAGTATTCAGGGTTAGAGTTGCAGGAAAGAGTGTTACAAAGGGGCAGCACTAAGAAAACTTTGAGGTAATAGAGCTGTTCTTTATGATACTGTGCTGGTGGACACAACTCTAGGAGTTTTCACAACACACAGAACTGTACACCACAAAGAATAAATTGTCTTCCATACAAGTTTTTAACAGTTGACCAAGATACAAAGGGCACCCAAGATTGATTATAGACTGTGACAAACGAATCTAACTGTACTAAAAATAAGTGATATGACAACATTGTATTTGTAGAGAAGTAAGGAGCTGACCTAAGTAACTGAAAAATAATGTTTGACTACATATCGGAATGTTAAAGATAAAAATAAAAGTCCACACTGTATTCTAGTTAGTAAATTTGTAGTAAGATATGAGTTTAGCAATGCTGAAACTTCTTTACATTGTAGTAGGGCTGAAAAACGTAAATAAGTGTACTATGGATAATAAAAGCTGGTTTGAAAAAAATTGAAATAAGTCAAAATGGAATGTAAGAATCTACCACAGCCCAGCGTGGTGGCTCATGCCTGTAATCCCAGCAGTTTGAGAGGCTGAGGCAGGGGGATCACCTGAGGTCAGGAGTTTCAGACCAGCCTGATCAATATGGAGAAACCTTGTCTCTACTAAAAACACAAAAATTAGCCAGGTATGGTGGTGGGCACCTGTAATCCCAGCTACTCGGGAGGCTGAGGCAGGGGAATCGCCTGAACTTAGGAGGCGGAGGTTGCAGTGAGCCGAGATCGCACCATTGCACTCCAGCCTGAGCAACAAGAGTGAAAGTGGAGTTGTGTTGGAGTTGGAGGTATTAGTGTGAGCTCTTATTTCTGTAACCATGCAGTCATATAGTGTACACAGAAAGCAAGAGGGAGCTTTGCACACATGCTGTATTAAACATCAATACCCAAAAGTAAAATGTAATTTTTAAACATGAAATGTAAATAGTTTTGAAAAAATCACCTAGGTAAAAAAAAAAAAAAAAAAAAAAAAAAAATTCTAACCAAAGACATAACAAGGGGCTTTGAAGAAAATACTAAGATTTTACTGAAAGATGTTAAGATGACCTATTAGTTTCCATTGCAAATTTAAGCCATTCACTTGTAGACAACACATAAAGCAGAATCAAAAAAGAAACTATTTTAAAATACTAAAAAATTATTTGAATGAGTATTTCCCTCCACAAAATAAATATTCATGATGATTTTTCTCACATTAATTAAAGTTAGTAATTTAATAAATAGGTGTGGAATAATATTCACAAAATAAGTAATAATGGGTACAGGGCTCAACTGAGGTGGTTTAAGGAACTTGATTCTTTCTACAGGCTGAATTGATTAAACCAGAGATAATCAATTTGCCTAAATGAAGAAAATTAAGATGAATTAACAAAGCGATTTGTATCAACAGGTGGTGTCGACAATGGTTAAGAGACAAGCTTTGGGCTGAGACTGCCTGGGTTTGATTTCTTGAGCATCTGTGGAATCAGAGAAATAACAGCACTTGTCTCCTAGAATTAACAATTCTAATGAAGTAGCAAATGCGAAGTGTGAAGCATGGTGCTGGCACATAGTGCCCTGCAAGTAGTAACAATTAATCATATCACTACCATTAATTAAGTCAATTGAAAATAACCAGCAACTCTAGCGATATGAGAATGTAAATAGTCCTGTAAATGATTTAAAATATATTATCAAAACCCTGCATCTACTGGAAAGAACTCTCATTTGCATTGCTCACCTATCCTAAACTTGAGTACTTAAGAAAACGAACTTAGAGTCCCTAACATGCCTTCCAGCTTAACATTTTACATAAGCTCAAACAAATTATTGCTACTACTCTTTCATATTCCACAACAATGTTGTTGAATGCATTTTTCCACAGAGAAAGTTGACTTCCTTATATTAAATTACACATTTAATAAAATTGGTAGAAAATAGTAAGATAATAATTTCCCATCACAATCCAGCATTTGAAAAATATCCAGAGAAGTATGATACTGCTTTTGCATTAGTGCCATATTGAAGAAACAAACCTTTCTATGCATGAACTGACAATATTCATCATATTATTTTAGGAGTCTCCAGGTTTAAAATGTCAAGTGTCTTTAAGTATGACAAATTTTGACCTAGAAATATTTTAATAGCAAAGATTTTTAAATTATGCACTATCTATTCAAGTAATAACACTGAACAGCAATAAATTATAAAATCATCACTATTAAACAATCTAATACTGGCTTATTCATGAAATAGACTTTTCATTAAATAAAGCAAAACTTCATATGATTTTTACATGCAATTCAATACAAAAGTATTATCTAGAATCTTATGCGGGATGTGTCTATTTTTATTAATTTAATGAAAAGAGAATGGATGACATAAACTTAAATAAAGATGACCTTATTCTGCTCTGAGGATTGTAGTCTCTGCTTTCCCAACTCACATCTCTGTAAAGAATTTGAGTTTCAGTGTGTTTGTTAAAAATAATAAAAAGTAATGTTATTTTCATACATATTCTTCTGTATGTGTATAAACACATATTTTATATACAGAGATGTACATTGTGTGAAGAATGACAAGGTGAAGGAGCAGAAATTAACACTGATTTTCTCAGTCACTGTTTCTATGGAAACATGACAGCTAACAGAAATACATAAAATCTGAACTCCTTTGCAGTAACATTAGTATAATTGTCTCACTCTTGACAAAGGAAATAGTATTGCTCATGCCTGTATCTTCAGAACTATGTTTTCTAAATGAACCAAACTATTGGCTCATTTAGAAACCGTCTCCTTTCTAGTTGAGAACAAATTCAATTTTTATTAAAGTTAATTTATTTTCAGTTTCTCCTTGAAAACCCTTTAAGTTATGCATAATATAAGGCACATGAATTATAGTCTGTGGATAAAGCCTATAACCACCTAATACAGTGTCCTGTGGAATGTGTTCACAATTAGATTTTAAACTCAAATATTTAAATGGCAAACATGTAATACCTTTTTTGCTGGTTATATAAGATAATTCATTGATTTTGGAGTAAAAATTGAAAATAAGTTGAAAGATAACCTGTAAAATAAATGTAAGGAATTACATAAACCCATGGCTACTGACTACAAACACATCCATGGCATATATCGTCGGTGAGTGCTGTCTCATTATAAAGATAGAATAGGTGTCCTCTTGGTTCGCAGAGCTGAAAATATTTCTTATCTGGACTTTTACAGAAGAAAAAGTTTGAATAAAGTATGCCAAAGTATATTCACTGTCTCATTGTTGCAATACTAAAACATTGGAAATAACCTAAACATATTTGAGACAATGAATAAGTAAAATATGACATATTTACACAACGGGATCTTACATAGAGAAAAATGAACAAACTCGATATATATGGAAATGCAACTGATATGGACACTGGAAAATAAAGTATGGAGTGAGAAAAGCTGTATGTACTATGGTACGTTTTCACTAACACCATTTGTAAAGGTTTTAAAAGAAATCAATATTTTATGTAATAGCTTTTTTAAAATGTGTTGGAATGACTAATATCAAATCAATTAAAGTAGTGGCATCTGGTGAAAGGGGGAGGAAATGGATGTTGAAAAAGAAACAAAGGAGACTTCAAATGTATTTTAATGTTTTATATATTATTATATTTTAAAACGTTTTGAAGAAAATAGGAAAAATAAAACAAAAGAAATTTAACATTTAATTAATTAAAACACAAAATTTACAATTAATTTATCCCTATACAGTATTTCACTCATTATTTGCTTACCAAATGTCACATTTAATTAGAATGTTGAATTTGCTACATTTACTGAACAAAATTATCATGATTTTTTTAGTATTTTCTCAACCATTATATTCCAAGAAATCAATTGCTTATGTTTTCAGCTCTGTATATTGTCATGATTAATCTGATAAAATGACAGCTTATCTTCTAAATACAATGTATTACTATGTATTACTAGAAACAAATTTTTAAAACCAATAAACTTACTGCCTTTTTTCTAAATTTAAAGAGAGGTTTGTTCATATACATTGAAATGTTCCTCCTAAGTTTTTCTCTATAAAGTTTGACTCCTGGCCTAAAGATAAAAAAGCAGTTTCTGAAACGTCATATCTCTAATCAAGTATTTATATTAAGCTAATTAGCATATTTTATTTTATTTTTGAGACAGAGTCTTGCTCTGTTGCCCAGGCTGGAGTGCAATGGCGCGATCTCAGCTCACTGCAACCTCCTCCTTTCAGGTTCAAGTGATTTTCCTGCCTCATCCTCCCGAGTAGCTGGGATTACAGGCACTTGCCACCATGCCCGGCTAATTTTTGTATTTTTAGTAGAGACGGGGTTTCACCGTGTTAACCAGGCTGTTCTTGAACTTCTGACCTCTGGTGATCCTACCGCCTCAGCCTCCCAAAGTGCTGGAACGACAGGTGTAAGCCACCCTACCGGGACCCTAATTAACATCTTAACCTATATTTACTGTTCCTAGGAGGAAAAAAATTGTTACAACTTATCAGAAATAAACTTTCTTTTGATGTTTGTTCAGTATCCTGAGAAGTTAACTTAATCCAAATAAGTAAGCAAGGATTTCAAGTTACAGATTATGTTATCTAAAGTATGCAGTTGAGAACATTTATACCTCGCCTTTCACCTCGTTTCCTAATCCTTATGTCTGTGTCCCAAGAAGTTAGAGACCAAGAATAAATTATTGTGAAAAATCACTTCTTTTTGGAAATGAGCAAAATTAACATCTCATAAAACACCAGTGAAGAAAAATCCAATTTAGCATCTTGACAGAGGCCCAAGAAACTATTTTATTTTGAGCAAAAACTCAGTGAGCCACATTATCTGCAAGAAAGGAAAGAGATGAAGAAAATTTTTATAGTAAATATAATCCTAGTATCCTGTTTTTATATGTCGAAAAAAAGTAAAAAAAAAAAAAAAAAAAAAAAAAAAAGATAATCACAAAATTCTTCCGTTCCTGCTTTCAGTATGATCATTTCAGCTGTAAATTCAGCAATGATAACAGTCAAAAACAGCCAATTAATGAATAAAGGTAAACAAACTCTTTATTCTTAAGTTAATAGAAGTTTAAAGTAAAATTTTCGGTTTTGGTTGCGTGAATAAAAATGTAGAAACATTGCTTTGTTTGAGAAACCACTTAATGTGCAGAACAAATTTTCTTCCTAGAATGAGAACTTGTGGCAAGGGTAAATGAGGGACCAAATGGACAGGAAGTGAGATGAGTCTTACAATGGAGTAAAACTCAGAAATGTCTTTTCAGGACAGGAGTGAGAATCATTAATAGAGCTAGGTCCTAAAATAGAATGAGGATGAGGCGCAGGGGTAGCATGAAACTCATGGACAGGTAAGGTTCAGATATGGAATGAAATTCAGAACTTAGGAAGAATGAAAGAAGGCAGGAGATAAAAGTTCTCACTGATCAGGAGAATGGGAAAAGATGTTCTTGTAATCTGAAAAGCATGGGGAAATTCACCATTATATTTTCTCACACTGTGCTTTCACCACTTTGCCCCATACAAGATCTAGTCACGAAAATATATACATAAAGGCTAAAACTCCAGCTTTTTGGGAAGTGTGTGGATGAAAGGGACCCTTGGCAGCCAAAGATTAGTGAAACACATAGAGAAGAGGAGCTGGAGAAAATTGCCCTTTTTAAAAAAAAAATTAAGAAATGGGGTCTTGCTCTGTGGCTCAGGGTGTAGTGAAGTGGCACAATCACAGATCACTACAGCCTTAAACTCCTGGGCTCAGATGATCCTCCTGCCTCATGCCCCTGAGTAGTTGAGATTACGAGTGTTAGCTGCCATGCCCAGAAAGAAACATACTTTGAATGGAGTCCTGAGCTCAACCACAAGAGGCACATGCGTGGAGCTGATCTAACACAACATAGTGAAGCTTTGAGAACTGACCTATAGTACAGACCACTGCCTAGATCACAGAGAAACCCCAAAGGCAGACACAACAGAGCAGTTCAAAACAGCACAGCAAAGGATTTTATAAACAAAAATGGCATTCAAACAATAGTCTACAGACGTGGATTGGTACTCAGAGTCCGAATGCAGCCAAATTGATTGCATGCTAAAAGAAACAACATTCTCCAGAAAATTACAAAGGCAGAAGAATTTTATTACATAATATTCAAAATGTCCAGGATATAATAAAAATATGTGATATATGAATAATCATAAAAATATATCAAGGGATTAACTGTTAAGGGAAATGACAGTCAATAGGCAGATGCTAAACCCAAACTGACCAAGATGTTGGACTTATTCAAAAAAGACTTGGAAATTAGAATTATATTTATGGCCCATGAATTAAGAGTGAACACTCTTGAAACAAATGGATAGATAGCTCTCAGGAGAGAAACAGAAGAAACAGAAAAGAATACAATAGCATTTTTTCTTTTTGAGTCAGAGTCTTGCTCTGTCGCCCAGCCTGGGGTGCAATGGCGCGATCTTGGTTCACTGAAAGAGAGCCGTATCAAAATGGAAATAACAGAAGAAGGAGTCGGCAGGCTTGAAGATAAAAATCAATAGGAATTATATCTTCTGAAAAAAAAATTGAGAATATTATAAACACAGCCTCAGAGACTTGTAGGGCATTATCAAAAGGTTATTCATGTTGTCATTAGAATTCTGGAAGGAGAAATGATAGAGATTGGTATGGAAAAATGGTTTGATTTAATAATGGCTAAAAACACCACTAATTGTATGAAAGATAATCTCATAGATAAAAGAAGCTCAATCAACCTCAAATAGATTAAACTCAAAGAGAACCACACCCAGACACATCATAATTGAAGTATTGAAAATCAAATATTAAGAAAAATCTTAAAAGCAGACAGAAAAAATGGCATTATGTAGAGAGCAATGAAGATTCAAAGAACTACACATCTCTCACAAATAATCATGGATGCCAGAGACAGTGAATCAATATTTTGAAAGTGCTGGGGAAAACAACAACTCTGTCCTTCCAGAATTCTATATCCATACTTCAGGAACATACTTCAGAAAACATACTTCAGGAATAAAAACAAAATAAAGATATTCAAAAATGGTAAAAAATATATATATATATGTGTGTATATATATATGTGTGTGTGTGTGTATATATATATATACACACACAAATTTGTCACCAGTACACCTGTTCTAAAAGACATGCTAAACAAAAAAAGTTTGTACGCAGAGAACCACTGACAAAATAAGGAAACTTGGAACTTCAGAATGAAGAAAGAACCATCAAAATGATAAAAATATAAATAATTGTAATAGGCTGCTTTCTCTTCAAGATTTTAAAAAATGTGTATGACTATTGAATGGAAAAAGTGCATCATATATCACTGTTTAATATGGTTTTCAATGTTCACAGATATGACACATATGACACGTATAACATAAAGGAAGGAACGAAGGGACCTGTAGTGTGATAGCTGTTTCTATCACACTACGTCAAGTAAGATAGCTACGTCTTACTTGAGGTGATAAAATATGATCTCTAAGTAGACTGTGAAAAGTTAGACATGTGCATTGTAATCCCTGATAAAGCACTAAAAATTACACAAAAATAATCAAGATTTTAACCTGTTGATTCTAAAATTCACATGAAAAGGCAAAGGAATTAGAATGGCCAAAACAATTTTGAAAAACAACAAATTTGCTCTACTCACACTACCTAATTTTAGGACTCACTACAAAGTTATAATGATCAAGAAAGTGTGGGAGTGACAAAAGGATAGACATACTGATCAATGGAACATATAGCAAGTCCAATAATTCATCCACACAAATATAGTCAATTAATTTTTGATAAACATATAAAGCTGAATCAAGATTTTAGATTTTATCATACTTACAAACATTGGATCTGTGAATGTCATTGTTAAGAGAATGAGAAAACAAGCTAGGAAAAATATTTTCAAATTACATATTGAATAAGGATATCAATCTAGAATATGGAAAGAACTCTTAAAACAACAAGGGAAAAAACTCAAAAGTTTGTAAAATATTTTAACAGACACTTCATCACAGAGTACCTATGGATGATAACTAAATACATAAAAATATGTTAAATTATATTAGTCCTTAGGAAAACACAAAGTAAAATTATAAAAGGATGCCAATACACGCCCAACAGAATGGTAAACATTTTTTTAAATGCCAATACCAAGTGCAGATGAGAATCTGGAGCAACTGGAAATCTCATACATTTTTAATAGGAATGCAAAATGGTACTCTGGAAAATACTTTAACAAACTTATTATAAAGGGACACATGTATGTTTCAGTAATCTTATTCTTAGGTACTTACACTAAATAAATGAAAATATATTTATACAAAAACTTGAACACAAGTGTTTATAGCAGCATTATTTATAATCACCGCAAACTAGAAACAACCTAAATGTTTTCGTCAGTTAAGGAGGTAAATGGATAAACAAAGTATGATACATTTATACAATGCACCTTTGCTCATCGATAAAACCAAACAAGCTGCTGATACACGTGACAACGGAGATGTGAAAGAAGACAGACTTAAAAGGTTACACACTGTGTGATTCCATATATATGACATCCTGGAAAAGTGAAAATTCTTACCATAAAGAACAGATCAATGGTTTCCAAGGGCAAGAAGTGCGTATAACATTTGACAAAGAAGAAATAGCCCAAGGCAATTTTTTTGTTTGAAAGAACTATTCCGGGGAGCCAGTAGCAGAGGAGCCTGAGACACGGGCCCAGGGCAGGGATGCACCGTTGCGGGGTGGGAGCTGGCACCATCGCTACAAAGAAATTTGCCAAGGCCAGCCGGGCCCAATGGCTCATGCCTGTAATCCCAGTACTTTGGGAGGCCGAGGCGAGTGGATCACCTGAGGTCAGGAGTTCGAGACCAGCATGGTCCAACATGATGAAACCCCGTCTCTATTAAAAATACAAAAAAATAGCTAGGCGCGGTGGCACACGCCTGTAGTCCCAGCTACTCGGGAGGCTGAGGCAGGAGAATTGCTTGAACCTGTGAGGCAGAAGTTGCAGTGAGCCAAGATAGTGTCACTGCACTCCAGCTTGGGCAACAAAGCAAGACTCCATCTCAAAAAAAAAAAAAAAAAAAGAAAAAAGAAATTTTCCAGGCCAAGTATAAGGAACGAGGGATGGTCCTGGCTGAGGACCAGCTAGCCCAGATGTCAAAGCAGTTGGGCATGTTCAAGACCAACCTGCAGGAGTTTGCCAGCAAGCACAAGCAGGAGATACGGAAGGATCCTGAGTTCCATGTGCAGTTCCAGGACATGTGTGCAACCTTTGGGGTGGAGCCTTGGCCTCTGGAAAAGGATTTTGATCTGAGATACCGGGTGTGGGGGATTTTTATTACGAACTAGGTGTTCACATTATCGAAGCGTGGCTGGTGCTGAGCATTGGAGTGGAGGTCCGATAACTCTGGAGGAGCTACATCCACAGTTGTTAAAAAGAAGGGGCAAGTTCGCCCAGGAAGTCAGTCAAGAGGACCTGATCAGGGCCATCAAGAAACTAAAGGCACTTGGCACTGGCTTCGGCATCACCCCTGTGAGTGGCACTTACCTCATTCAGTCTCTTCCAGCTGAATTCAATGTGGATCACACCATGGGGCTGCAGCTGGCAGGGAAAAATGGCTATTGACTGTCAGAGAGATCAAAGCCAGTCTTAAATGGGAGACGGAGCAAGCAGCGAGCGGGACAAAGGCCGGAACACCTGCTGAGAGAAGGACTGGCATGGCTGGACTTACAGGCCCCAGGGGAGACCCACTACTGCCTGCCAGCTCTCTTCCCCAACCCCTCCTCCCTTACAGCTGAGGAGGCCAGAGAAGTCCTCTCCTGAGTGTGGAAGGGCACACAGCAGCAGGTAGGGAGAAGAAGGGAGGCCTGTTGGCCAATAAACCTGGACAGTTTTGTTTATAAAAAAAAAAAAAAAAAATAGAAAAAAAAAAGGTCCCCCAGAAAAGAACTATTCTGTATTTTGATTATAATGGAGGTTACATGACTATGCTTTTGTTAAAACTCTACATCAAAAGTGTGAGTTTTACAGTATACATTTTAGAAATTCAAAAGGAAACAATAGTAATTGATGATAGTCATTTTACCCACTAACCTTATATCAACCTTTCTTACACTTGATTACATACCTCTGCAGCTCTACCCCCAATGGATATGAGATGCTGAATTATAAGGAGTTTAATGTACACTTGCATCTCCATCTGAATATATGGGGGTGGAGCCATTAAAAGCAAAGCTTGTGAGGTTCACCTGGAAGGATCACATGCCCAAGATCAAAGGAGGAATGAAACCTAAGACTCCTAAGCAACACAGCATGGTTATTTCTAAGGTCAGGGCATCACTTTGCTAATTAATATGAGAAGTATTATTTCCTAAATAAGATTTATGCCTTTTCACTTTGCTATAATACGACGGTGGCTCATAGTTAAAAGTAGGAGACAGGCAGAACTACATAGCAGTTGTACGTAGCTTAATCTATAGCTAATATTCAGCCAGAATACAATAATATCAAGCTTGTTAACATATTTTAAAACTTTTGTAACTGTTGGCAAATGTTGGACATCTGCCCCTAACCCTGCAAGCACTGCACGATAGTGCTAGCTACCCCAGCCCTGTCTCCAGATCTCCAGAAACTCCCCACAATCCAGCAACCAAAGAGTTAATGTTTGGCTCAGTGAGGAACCCCCAAGGACTGCTCTAGCAGCAAAGCTTGATCCGCACCCATTCTTTAGTACACAAGCCAGCCCAATTGTTAAATACTTAAATTATCATTTCTGGCTTAGGCTCAGTTGAATGTGTCTTAAATTTCCCAAAGCATGGCAAGCCCTTCTGTATTCAGCAATCCTTCTCCCCTGGTGAGCATGGTGCAGAATAGTATTAATAGATGAAGCAGGTTGAAGTCACAATCTGCTCTACCCCTGAAAAAAACACCAACCCCTCTGTAATAGTTGGATTATGGTGGTTACTGAAAAGGGATGACGGCACCCAGAGAATTTCCTGTTACTTTTGTGTCAAACTCAATATCATGTTGAAGATGACTGCTTTATTTTTGTCTTCAATCCACACATCCATCAAGTATTTAACAAATGCTTTTGAGTGAATTAATTTTAAAATATTAAATAGAAACATTTCTATTCTAGAAATAAAAAATATTGAAATTGAAACATTTGAAAACAGCAGAAACATACTGATCATTCCAAATATCTCATATATAATAGAAATCAGTATATTTATTGTGCTAATAATAAAAATTGAAGGACATAATATTTTCAGTCTTTATCCTAAGTCTGCTTTGGCCGTGATAAAAGCTGTTGGATAGCAGAATTTTACAACTTATTTTTTTCTCAATGTGTGTACAATTTTGCATTATAAACTACTTCAATTTGAGTAAGTTTTGTATGACCAGATGTGACATTTTATTGTACACAGAGAAGTATATTAGATTGTTAATTAAGATTTTACATGACCATTCAATTTATTTATGTTACAAGTTCTGAAACTTAATTTGCCTTGAGCTTAAAGTATACTGTACAAACAGTATTCTACTTATAAATCTAGTAAATTTCTAATTACTTTAAGAAACTTCCTTGTTGAATATTTATCAAGTTAAACCAACTAAACTCCCATAATTAGTTTTATTTATAACTTAATTAAATTTCTTCAAGCCCAACTATGTAAGCAAAAATTCCCAACATTAAAAAAAAATAAATATCACAAATTAAATGAACTGTAAAGTTCAAAATTTCTTATCATTCCACTATAATTAACAAATTTAGTACAATTCTTACCCCCTCTTCAACTAAATATCACAAATTTAAAATCAGCCACAGTATTTACACTGGAAGTATAAAACTAATCTGTAAACATTAGGCCACATTATTTAACTATTTTAAATGCCAAATATATGCAAATTATTTCTGACAGTACAGAATTATTAATGCTATGACAATTTTATTTTATTAACAGCACTTCTACTGTTTCTGAAGGTTGATATTTTCTCTCTCATTGAGCAAGCATTATCATTTCAAATGAACTGATGTCACCATCCTAACAATTTGGTGTTATCATCTTACTTAGCTTATTGTATTTAATGGTTATATATTTTAAGCAAAGACATGAGGTTAAATACAGAGTATTTATCCATCTGTTGTTATGGCCATACCAATTTTTGTTATGATAGTGCTATAAAAACATTAAACTCAGTGTAGGTCTTTCAGAGGGAGTATGTTCTACAATGCAACTTCTTTATCAATTTTTATGAAAATCTAATTATTTTAGTTGACTTTTGTAAATAGAAATCTAGAATATCTCGCTAGCAGTGTTAAAAACTTTTTAACATTCTCTGAACACACAATAAAATGTGGTACTACACAGGATGGACATATAGATAAAAGAATAGAATGGATAGTCCAGAAATAAACTGATACATCTATGGTTGAGTGATTTTTTACAAGGATACCAAGCCTTTCAAATACAGGAAGAGTAGTCTTTTCAACAAACAGTGTAAAGACAATGAAATATTCATATGCAAAAAAAAGGTTGAAATTCTCTCACATCATATGAAAAAAAATAACTCAAAATGGATCCACAACCGAAATCAAAACAGAGGCATAAGTCTTTGTGATCTTAGATTAGAAAATGATTTCTTAAAATGACACTAAAAGCACAATTGACCGAGGAAAAAACAAACAGATAAAATGTACTTCATCAAAATTAAAAGTTTTATGCTTCAGAGGCTACTGTAAAGAAAATAAAACCAACAAAATGGATGACATTTGTAACATTTGCAAATAATATATCTCATAAAGTACTTGAATCTAAAATACATAAACAATACTTACAACTCAATAATAAAAAGACAAATGATCCAATTAAAAAGTGGGCAAAGGAGTCTTATAGATATTTTTCAAAAGAAGATAAACGAACGGTCTGTGAGCGCATGAAAAGATGCTCAACATCATTAGTCACTAGGGAGGTGTAAATCAAACTGCAATGAGATGTCACCTCATATCCACGGTACTGGCTTTAATCAAAGTGGCATGTAATAAGTGTTAGTGAAGATGTGGAGACATTGAAACCTTCATACATTCCTGGTAAGAGTGTAAAATTGTGCAGTCACTTTGAAAAAGAGTTTGACAGGTCCTCAGAAAGCTAAGTATAGACTTCCCACATGATCCAGCAATTCCATTTCTATGTATAGACCCAAGAGATTTAAAACTTGTACACATATGTTCATAGCAGCATTGCTGTCACGAGCTAAAAAAATGGAAACAACCCATCTATCAACAGATGAATAGATAAACAAAATGTGGTATATTCATACAACATCATATTGCTTGGCAATAAAAAAGAAATGAAGTATGGGCTGGGCGCAGTGGTTCATGCCTATAATCCCAGCACTCTGGGAGGGCCAGGTGAGTGGATTCCTTGAGGTCAGGAGTTTGAGACCAGCCTGGCCAACATGGTGAAATCCCGTTGCTACTAAAAATACAAAAATTAGCCAGGCGTGGTGGTGCACATTGTAATCCCAGTTACTTGGGAGGCTGGGCAGGAGAATCACTTCAACCCAGGAGGTAGAGGCTGCCGTGAGCCAGTGAGCCAAGATCATCATTGCACTCCAGCCTGGGTGACAAGAGCAAAACTCCATCTGAAAGAAAGAAAGTAAAAGAAAGAAAGAAAAGAAAGGAAGACAGAAAAAAAGAAGGAAGGAAGGAAGGGAGGAAGGGAGGAAGGAAGGAAAGAAGGGAGGAAGGGAGGAAGGAAGGAAAGAAGGAAAGAAGGAAAAGGGGAAGGGAAGATACATGTTATTGCATGGATGTACCTTGAAACTTTATACTCAGTGAAAGGAACCATACATGAAAGGCCATACATTGCATGATTACATTTATATGAAATGTCCAGAATAGGAAATTCATGGAGACAGAAAGTAGATTAGTGGTTTCCAGGGACCGGGGGAGAAGGGAATGGTCTGTGATTATTAATGGACATGGAGATTATTGTGGGGATGATGAAACTGTTCTGGAATTAGCTCATTGTAATTGTTGTATAACTTTGTGAGTATACTAAAAAACACTGAATTGGACACTTTAAAAGGGTGAATTTTATGGTATGTGAACTCTATCTCAACAAGAAAAAAGAAAGAAAGAAACCCACAGAGTGGAGAAGTTTAAAGACAAACGGGGCCGGGCGCGGTGGCTCAAGCCTGTAATCCCAGCACTTTGGGAGGCCGAGACGGGCGGATCACAAGGTCAGGAGATCAAGACCAGCCTGGCTAAATACGGTGAAACCCCGTCTCTACTAAAAAATACAAAAAACTAGCCAGGTGAGGTGGCGGGCGCCTGTAGTCCCAGCTACTCGGGAGGCTGAGGCAGGAGAATGGCATAGACCCGGGAGGCGGAGCTTGCAGTGAGCTGAAATGCGGCCACTGCACTCCAGCCTGGGCGACAGAGCGAGACTCCGTCTCAAAAAAATAAATAAATAAAAATAAAAATAAAAATAAAGACAAACGGGTCAGAGGAACCAACACTGCTTGAAGAGGTTAAGGTGATCCAACATTAGAGCTATTAAGAGAAGGCAACACTTGGTGACAGTTCTCTGGAAGTAATTAAGCTTCAGTGTAATGGAAATGGAGGACAGCAAGCGTCTGACTGGAGCTCGCTTTCTAGGGAGATTTAGGCCCAAAGCAATTAAGGCTGGGCAAACTATACCTAGAATTTAACAGTTGGCCATCAGGGAGCAAACTACTGTGTGTGTGGTTTTTTTTGGTTTTTTTTTTTTTTTTTTTTTGGTTCTCTTGTTTGTATTTTTGAGATAGAGTCTGGCTCTGTCACCCAGGCTGGAGTGTAGTGGTACGATCTCAGCTTCTTGTAGTCTCGGCCTCCTGAGTTCAAGCAGTTCTCCCACCTCAGCCTCCCGAGTAGCTGGGACTACAGGCATGCACCACCGTGCCCAATAATTTTTGTATTTTTTATGAATTTTGGTAAAGACTGGGTTTTGCCATGTTTTCCAGGATGGTTTTGAACTTCTGGGTGTAAGTGACCCACCCACCTCCACCTCCCAAAGTGCTGGGACTAAGGGAGTGAGCCACTGCACCCAGCCAAACTGCTGTGATTTTTTAAATATTCAGGAAGGACAACCTGTAATTAAACTCAAGCATACTGTTGCCAAGCCAGAGAAAGCTATTACTTCTCATTATTTAGGCAGTAAATGTTAAAATAGTTGCACTTTTCCTGTGTGTTAGTGACGTACTAACTACAATTACAGACATATTTCTTGATTTTTTTATGGCCTAAGTTACAGTAATTAGATTTATCAAGTTGTCAAATGTATGTATGTATGTCTTTTTTCACTCCAATGTATTCATATAACAAAGTATTTCCACTAGCCAAGATCTTTAATAATTCATATGTATCTTCATGTAAGCATGATTCATAAGATTTA
Source organism: Macaca nemestrina (assembly GCF_043159975.1). Taxonomy (NCBI): domain Eukaryota; kingdom Metazoa; phylum Chordata; class Mammalia; order Primates; family Cercopithecidae; genus Macaca; species Macaca nemestrina. The sequence goes on along the minus strand of NC_092135.1, from coordinate 126,437,016 downwards.
ATCAACCAGAACATTTTATCCTCATCCTAAGTCTGTAATCTTAAATGCGAATACCTAAAGGGAACAAGAACTAGTAAGTCAAAAAAAAATTTTTTTTAATTGAGGCAGAGAGGTTTAATGATAGGAAGAGATACAGACTATAGTAAAATGCAGAGTTCATGCCCCTCTAACCAGAACTCCTTTCCTCAGGCACAGCTACATAAAACATTTTTTCCCAATATATCCAGATATTCCAATTCTTTGGAAGGAAATCCAGAATTGTAAAGTTCAATATGGGAAATCTACTTTTTTTATACATACATATATAAAATATAGCTTTTCACAACTAGGCTAAGAACAATAAATATCACATTTTTTATTTTTAAAGTATTTATTTTATTTAAGACCTCTCTCTTTTGTCAGAAAAATATGAACATTTTGTCTCTAATAGTCTCAAGTCCAGTTTTCCACATGAGACTTCGGAGACTTCTGGTGACATTGTTATATTATTCAAATCTATGCCATCCAATTGCCTAGATGATTGTTCAATTGTTTACCAGATCACTAACAGACTTTATATATCCTGTGTGATTAAATTTAACCAAGCAAAGTGTCAATTAATTGTTATACTTTAAAGCTAATTCTTTTAACAGAAATAAATAGAGTTGACCGAGTGCAGTGACAAACGCTTGTAATCCCAGTGCTTTGGGAGGCTGAGGTGGGCAGATATGCTTGAGCTCAGGAGTTCAAGAACAGGCTGGGCAACATAGCAAAATCCTGTCTCTACAAAACTACAAAAATTAGCTGGGTGTGGTGGCATGCACCTGTAGTCCCAGCTACTTGGGAGGTTGAGGTGCGAGGATCGCTTGAGCCCTAGAGGCAGAGATTGCAGGGAACCAAGATCACGCCACTGCACTGCAGCCTGGGTGACAGAGCCAGACCCTGTCTCTAAATAAATAAATAATAAATAATAAGAGTCTAGTATTGTTTATAGAGACTGACTTATTGCTCCCACTCTGAATTTCCAACTGGTTAGTAATGATTTCCACCTGGAAGTCAACGAAGCATCTCAAAATCAAAATGTAAGAACAATAGATTTAAAAATCATTGTATTCACCATTTCTGTTTGACTCAATGCCATCAACGTAACTCCCTGTTCTCTGTCTTACTATGCAATTGGTTGAGTCCCATTGTCACTCTGAAATATCTTTCCCATCCATCCTGTTTTCTCCATTGCCAGTACCATGGCAGTCAGAGCCTTTTTAACCTCTCAGGTGAACAGCTACAATAAATTTCACAATCTTTTCCCAGTCCCCAGCCAAATACCTATTTGGGGAATAACAGTCATCATTAAATACCACAATGATTGCTTTACTGTCCAACTCCAAAAATTTAAGGCCTCTCAATTACTCATAAACAAAGTACGAACTCAATGGTGAGGAAATCAATTCACATTTTGTGAGTATGGATCATAAAATTACTTCTGGAGCCCACTGGACCTGAGTTCAAATTCTGGTTCCACACTTACTAGAATGCCTCTGTTGAGTTACATTTCATAATCTCAAGACTCATTAACTGTGCAATCAGGCTCTTAGCACTTATCTGAGAATAGGTTATTGTAAGAAAACATGAGATAACTTTTGTGAAATAGCTAACATGGCTCGGTAATTTGAATTGGACTGCCAGTAAGAAACTAGACCTGAAATTTTATCTTGTCCCCTGGCTCAGGAGAATGTTTTGATCTCCTAGTTAAACTGCATATAGGTCTGAATCATGAATATGTATCTGCTGAAGACAAACCCACAAGATTGCGGATAAGGTGGAATTCTTCAGTACAACGATGCTTATAGCATTCCTTACCTTATCTGAGTGACCCTCAAAACCACAAAGTAATGACTTCATGCCAGACAATCTGCCCTTCATTGCTCCAAAAGAACATTCCTTTGTGTAACAATTTGGAAATAGAAGTAATTTCATGAGAGCAATAATAAGAAAAACCAAACAACAAATATATCAGTAAAAGACAGGACCTAGGAAAGCTAGCAAAGGACTGTTGAATTTAGCCTCTCCAGTTTCTCAGTCTTTTATCTCTACTACACATTAAATTTACTACTTCACAACTTTTTTCTTAGTTTGCCCAACATATGGATTGAAATCTAAAATAGTCATTTATTTTCTGCTGTTTCTATGTTAGACTGTTTCAGTAGGTGTTGGAATCTGCATTTGCATTTGCTGCACCAACAATTTAAGATGGCTTTTCCACTCTTCTTTGCGGGAAAACAAATGCAGTGTGGTAATAAAATATTCCTGATTGTTAATGTCCTCGGTATTGATGCAAGTAGAAGTTATTTCTTTTCTCATCTGAGAAATGTGCTGAAAGACTTGTCTGACCTTGGAGGAAACTATCCATGGGAGAAGACTGATTTGCATCTTCCTCCGCTTTCTCATACACATAGCCAAGTGTTTATACGTGCAGTTTCTGACCATGAACAGCGCAAAAATTGTCAGTTCCTGTCTCTTGCCTTTGACTGGGTTTCCTGGAAACAGACTCAGACAAGAACTGTGTGCCCATGTATTACTTTTAGTTGACTTCAAATGACATGTCTAAGGAAGGAGGAAGGCAGGACTGGGCAAAAGGGGAAGCTCACCTGCACTGTTGCTGCAATGAAGGCTTTAGCCAATTCTATGGCTAGAGAAATCCAGAACTGAGATAACCTTTCCATGTTGTTTCAAACTAAGAAAATGTGGTTAGACTTTTGCATGTTTGCACCAGTCAGTCATTAGCAGCAAGCCACCCTTGAAAGAGTGTATAGCCCTGGTCAAGTAGACCTTGTGGCTGAGGCTATGTCCAGTGAGGGACAGAGATGTGATCAGCAACTGATGTTCACAGTGGTTGGCAGTGGAGGAAATGGGTGTATTATCCCTAAACAAGAGATCTGTTATTCACTACAGATCCCCAGAAACATTAAACCATATACCATGGATTCATTAGCTCTTATCTACTGAGCTAACCAGCCACATGAGAGTTGATTAATATGGTAGGGGGAATAAAGTCAACCAGCTAATTTCAATGCTCAGAGCACCACTTCATCTGGTTAAATTATATAACTCTGATGGGAGAAACACATGAAGGAAATGAAAGTGAAACTCTTAAGTTCTTTCTGAGCATAAAGTGGTACGAGAGTAACATGAATTTTATTTTAGATACTCTCAACACAACTTTGTTAAATAAAACAATAAGTCAAAATTAACCCCAAATCCCTAAGCCACAGTTCAGTGTTCAACATAACTCTCCAGTGTGGCGGCACTGCGCTAATTTAAAGCAGGCAGATTCTAAGATTTTTCTCAACACCATATCATTACTTCATTCACCCTTCTTAGTGTTAACTACAACCCCTCTATTTATTGTATCTGCTCCCTTTTAACTTCTGATATCCCCCTAAAAGAGCCCCCAGGACCTTTTTTTTTTTTTTTTTTTTTTGAGAGATGGAGTTTCGCTCTTGTTGCCCAGGCCGGAGTGCAATGGCACAATCTCGGCTCACTGCAACCTCTGCCTCCCGGGTTCAAGCAATTCATTCTCCCGCTTCAGCCTCCTAAGTAGCTGGGATTACAGGCACCTGCCACCAAGCCCAGCTAATTTTTGTATTTTTAGTAGAGAGGGGTTTCACCATTTTGGCCAGGCTGGTTGCGAACTCCTGACCTCAGATGATCCACTCGCCTCGGCCTCCCAAAGTTCTGGGATTACATGCATGAGCCACCATGTGTGGCCCCAAGACCTCTTTAGCACCTCACTCTTGCAAGTACCTGAACCCCTTCCACTTACTTTGACTCCCTCCCTCCCTTATATTCACTCTGTCGAAGATTGAACTTATACTTTCCAAGATGACTCTATTATTAAAGGAAAGGCATTAGACAGGGCAGAGCCATCCTTCAGGTTGGCATGGCAAAAATTCATAATTGTTGCAACATAAAGAACTTGACTACAGAGGAAGAACTAACCAAATGGTTAATTCGCATGATTCATCATTCTTGAGTTTTCAGAATTAGGTACAATTGATCACTTGCAGCATTTTCTTTAGGAGAAACTTTCCAGAAGTAGTGTTACTGAAAGGTTCAATTAAAGATACAAAATCATGGAAAGTTCTTTTCTTGGAATCTAGTCTCCAGGTTTTTCTTCTATCTTCCTGAAGCTTCTTCTGCATTTCTGTGAATGGCTCCTCTTCTTCTATAGGCTGGAGGGTATCACCAGCAAAATAGTCAGAGTCAAATTTATTCAGGGTAAAGATTTTGCTACTTGTGTAGTATGAAGATAGAGAGTGGCAAGGGAATTGAGAATTTTTTTTTTATTTTTTTAATAAATGAAGCGTGGATGTGTGGGGAGTTACGGCCAGTTAGAAAAGTTAAGGAGTCAGTGGATTGGAGGCTCAATGGGTCAAAGAATGGTTCAAATAGAAGTCATGCGGTGAGTGAAAGATTGGATATGGTAAAGAAAGTAAGATACTCAAAACAGATATTTTAGAATGATAATAAAAGGTCAAATATGACTGTATAAAAATATGATTGAAAGTGGATCTAGGCTATGTGTTGGATACTTCATTTATATGAATGTACAAGATTAGTAGTATAAAGAACAGTGAGACCAGGTACTTGAATCTTCAATGAATGAGAAGAACACACTGTGATACTGATAGACAACTACTCTAAGTGAGAGTAGAACGTATTATGCCATTTATTTCAAAAGAATTATCTTTTGAAATTTTTAATATATTTGTTTATTTGTTTTGATGTAGGAATGAGAAAAGGTATTAGAAATGGCAGTATGGAATGAATAGCATATCTACAGCATCTCCAGAATCTCTGGAAATTGTGTCATGAGGAGAAAACAAACATTTCTTAAAATAACTGTCCACCAAACAGTGTCCTTAAGGAATTGCCACATTTTAATTACAGGAATATGGTGAAGGGAATGTTCAAAGAAATGCTTAAAGATATAATACATGTTACAAACGATTGTAAGCTGCAGAAGACTTTGAGAAGTTAGAGATATGTGAAAATTTGGGTCCAACTACAGTTTTTCAGTCAGAATCTCAGCTGGTTTGAGTTTGTACTAGCTGGAGTTGTCTAAAACTACCTTCTTGAAGGTTCTAAGTCCTCAGTAGTCTTGATTGTTTCCATTTGTCATAATTTTCCATTAAGCTAGTGTCAATAAGGGTCCAAGATAATCCCCTGGGTTTTATACATAGTTCTTCTTGCCACCACTGTGCAGCAGCAACCCAATTTCCTCCTGGTTATTGGAATCAAACACTTCAGCCAGTAGAGTAACCCTTTTTATTGTCTGCTGACAACTCAGTGACTTAAGAAGCCCAGTTGGCCAGGTAATAGTCTCATCTTCAAATTCAATGGGATTAGAGACTTCTTCCTGTCAAAATGAGATGGTGGCGGCCAAATTTATTCTTCCACCTGATCAAAACCAACAAAATATATGAAGTGAAATGTTCAAGATATGAAATACAAGTACTGAATGAGATCCCCACAAGAAGAAAAATGAAATGAAATGAGCTCTATGATCACCCCAGACTCTACTGCCTGGAGCATAATTGCATAATAAAATGCTGGAGTGGGAGGAGACCTGGGTAGGAACTGTTGATCTCACTGTTAAGAGGAACCTTAAAAATGATTTGAGAAGGTCAAGATTGCTAGAGTTTGTAGGGTAGAGAGTAGGAACAACAAAGACACTTATGCAGATAGCTCCTGAGATTTGCGGAGTAGCCCCTCTTGAGTTTTCAGCTGAGTAATGATTAGCGCATGTAGAAAATAAAAGAAAAAAACAAAAAACAAAAAAAAAAAACTACCAATATTGAGGGCAAAAATATACAAAAGGATTCAAGTGAATTATAAATACTCAGGGTGCACCAAAGGCCAGAAACAGATTGTGTTCCTACCGTCTAAATGAAAGAATGCAAACTGAAAAACCTCATAATTCAAAGGGCATAAAGTAGAATAACAAGAAGGTTTTTACCTGAGTAATGGGGGGAAATAGCTCTAGAATAAATTCTGCTCTGGTCCTGCCTTACTGAATTTAAATGCAAGACCAGAAAAGATTGAATTGTTTTCAGGTAACTTAATTACATCTGACTGCTAAGCTTAAAAAGTACAGTTAGGTATATAAAAATATTCAGTATCCAATTTGGTAATTGCATGTCTGGTATCTAATAAAAAATGATCAAGCAGGAAAATAAGCAGGAAAATATGAGCCATAATGTAAATAAAAATAAGTCAGCAAAACCTGACTCAAGATAACACATATGATATAATTTGCAGATAAGCATAAAACAAGCATTATAATTATGTTTCATAAGCTCCAAAATATAGAAGAAATTTAGCATGCCAAAATAAGACATGAAAAATATTTTTTAAAAGCCCACTCAACTAGAGATAAAAACCATAATATCTTACATGAAAAATACATTGGATAGGATTAACTGCAGCTAAGATATTGCAGAAGAAAAGATTAGTGAACTTGAAAAAAACAGTATGAGAAGCTACTTGAAATGAGAGAGATAAAAGACCAACAAAAAATGGCATAGAATAGAGAGTAGTGTGACAACATGAGATGGTCTATTAAAACTGTATTTTTAATCTCCAAAGAAAGAGAGGGGTAAAAAATTAAAAAAGATTGAACAGTTTTCTTTTTTTTTTTTTTTTTTTTTTTGAGACGGAGTCTCGCTGTGTCTCCCAGGCTGGAGTGCAGTGGCGTGATCTCGGCTCACAGCAAGCTCCGCCTCCCGGGTTCACGCCATTCTCTCGCCTCAGCCTCCCAAGTAGCTGAGACTACAGGTGCCCGCCACCACGCCCAGCTAGTTTTTTGTATTTTTAGTAGAGACGGGGTTTCACCATGTTAGCCAGGATAGTCTCGATCTCTTGACCTCGTGATCCACCCGCCTCGGCCTCCCAAAGTGCTGGGATTACAGGCTTGAGCCACTGTGCCCGGCCGATTGAACTGTTTTCAAATTTGATGGAAATGATAAAGCTTTAGGCTCAAGAAGTTCAATGAAGCACAAGAAACCTGGAGAAAACTATACCATTGAACTTAAGGCAAGCAACAAATATTACAAACAATTAGGGGAATAAAGAAACACTGTGTGCAAAAAAAACAAGCAAGAATAACAACAGACTTCTTGACTGGAATAGTGAGGGCTAGAAGCCAGTGGAGCATCATCTTGAAGGCACTGAAAAAGAGAACTGCCACCCTAAAATGCAAAAATATCTTTTAAAAACCAAGGCAAACACTTACAGAGACAAATAAAAACTAAAAGAGTTCATTATTAGCATACCTGCAGTATAAGAAATGTTAAAGGAAGTCTTTAGCAATAAGAAAAATGTTACTAAACAGAAATACTGGTCTACATAAAGGAAGCAAGCATATTAGAAACTGTATTACCTAATCTCTTTAAAAGGTAAGTGAATTTTGAAAGGAAATGAAATGTTTTTGAAGTTTATAACATACTTATAGTTAAAATGTATAATAATAACAAGAGCCCAAATACCAGAAAAGAAGAAGCAGATTCTTATAAAGTTTTTGTATTATATGTAAAGTGGTATCACATAGCTTGAAGGTAGATTGTGTGTGGTAAGTTAGAGATGTATATTATAAACCCAAAGAAAGCACTAAAGTAACTTAACTGTGAGATATATTTAGTAAGCTAATGAGAGGATAAAATTGGATTATAAATACTGTTCAATTAATTCAAAAGAAGACACAGAAAGAATGTGGAAGGGAACAAAGTAACAGGTGAAACAAATATGAAATGATTCAATGGAATCCTTGTTTTGTTACTTTATAGCAGTTTTCGTTAGAGATTACGACTTCAAATTAGTAGAACTCAAAATATACCTGGCATAGGAAGCAAAAATTTCACCAGTTAAGGTTTCAAATGTGATAGTAAGAGTGGCCATTTCTACTTCAATTCCTTGGTAATTTTGGGACTCGTAAATTCTAACTATGTGAGAAAGAGCATCATATACTGGTCTCTAATTCAGAACATACACTGCATCCTTTGAGGCAGAACCCCTTAGTATCCCTGTAACTAAGTTTTCAGTAAGACTTCCATCTGTCAATTAGCTCATGTGCTCTGGAGTACTTGGACACTGGTGGGATTTCTGGAAACTGCCTCTAGGGAACTGATTCTGCTTAATTCACTGGAAGACAGGAGAATTCACTTGGCAGCCACCTGTGTGGGTATTACTGAAACTCTTTTGGGATGGGCACCACTTGGTGTCCCACATGCTAGTTGAGCATCATGGAGCAAGAAAAGCGAAAAGCACAATAGAACCAGGAAGAAAAGCCCCTTCCTCCCGCAGCGTCTCTCCAGTGCCTTTCACTGACAAAGCTCAGCATCATTGCCAGCTGACAAGGGAGAAATTGTTGCAAGGTCCAACTCCAGTGTCACAAGACAGGATAATAAAGAGTATATTGAGAGGCGAGAGGAAATAAAGTGATAAGTGGTACCTGGGCTCACTCCTATTTCTACCTCCTGATTCTCAGATTATATAATCTGTGTACTGGAGACACACCACCATAAAATAATTGTTAATTTAGGGTGTGTTTATAGTGTATCCTGGAATGAGGTTTCCCATATTCACAGAGAATAATCTGTATGTGGAACATCAGCTATGCCTTAAAAAGGCCGTGCCATCGATCTATCAGGATGGCAGGCTCTGGTGACTGCAGATTGTGATATAATTAGTGAACCCCATCATCAGGTTCCCAGTCATGTCTCCTTTGCTGTAAAATGCAATCCTTGCTAAGTTAAACAGTGAGTCCTCAGATAGTGGTAGTGGTTTAGGTCTTGAGTATATAAACAGCAAACCCATAATTATTGACAGAAGATGTGTTGTTTCTAATCAAGATGAGTAAGTGCTCCTTCCAGGATGGAAGTTGCCACTAGATGACTTGTTTCTCTCCTTGAGAGCTGGAATCCCAGAGTAGTCTTTGTTTGAGAATGTTGAACACTCCGCAGTAGAAGTAGCTATGTCAGCCTTGGTGAGTGGGAACCCAAACCATCAGGCTCGTGGTCACCTCTGTCCTTGACACCCCGGCTGCTCAGTTTATGCACCCACTGTGCCAGCATTAAGATAACCAATAATCCCAGCACTTTGGGAGGCCAAGGCAGGTGGATCACTTGAGGTCAGGATTTCAAGACCAGCCTGACCAATGTGGTGAAACACTGTCTCTATTAAAAATACAAAAAAATTAGCCAGGTGTCTTGGTGTGCGCCTGTAGTCCCAGCTACTTGGGAGGCTGAGACAGGAGGATTGCTTGAATCCAGGAGACAGAGGTTGCAGTGAGCCGAGATCATGTCACTGCACTCCAGCCTGGACCACTGGGCAAGACTCTGTCAAAAAAAAGAAAAGAAAAAAAAAAAAAGAAACTGGACTGTATCAAGTGACCAGTTGATCCTGTCTGCTTGGTCATTTTGCTCATCTTTCACAGGTGATATTATTTGGTGTGTGAAAATATGCAATACAAAGATCTTCAACTTTGTGCCTCAGTCTGTTCTAATTTATTTTCCCCAAATTAATTTATTCCTAATCTCTCATTTTTGCCACTTCTTATGACAGCATATGTATTCTTACCCTGGGTAGCTTATATTTCCACACAATGTGTATGACCAGGGACATTATCCAAAATTCTGACTATTGGGAGGGTTTCCCCACACTGTTAGGTTTTAGGGACACTCTGAATTAAGGCTGTACCTCAAGCCCTAAGGATATCCATTCATTAATCAAGCTTGGCCTTTTTTCTTTGATAGCAAGAGGTCACAATGGATCCTCAGTTACAGTTATATTTCTGAGCTGACAGAGTAGAAATTGTACAATAATAGCAAAGGGCATGGGAGTGCATTGCTCATGCTGCTTATTTGTACCCTCTGGCCTGCCCGTGCCTGACCACTTTAGACTTATGATAGACTGCTGTGGGTCTTCACAACCTTATGATCTGGTGGATTTGACGGGATCCATATTATGATGAGTATGTCTGGACACATGGTCACTTGATGTCAAATATTATTATTCTGTGAAATTACTGTACATTTTAAATATAATTGCACAAAAAAAAATTTCAGGCAATGTCAGAAGTAAAAATCACTATTTCTAGAGAGGCTTAGATAGCCATATGGCAACATGCACAACAATAGCCAAATTCTATAAAGTCAGGTGAGCAATAAAAGGGTTGGAACTAAAGAAAAGATCAAAAGAAGGGAATAATTAAAACATATCTAAAAGTATCAACAGTATTGGGAAGAAAACATGAAGTTCACATGATACCCCAATGCTTCCAGAAAAGTCACAAATGAGTAAGCAAGGAATATTATAACTGATATCTATGATTCAGATAAAAACTCGGGTGGTACGTGAAAAATGGCTTAAGTCAAGAGTGTAATTGAGACTAGATCAACTTTACAATGTCCTTTCTCAGATTCTGGGTACCTGAAAATCTTGGATCTATCCTGAGGTCACAAAGCCGAAGGAATATAAAGGTCACATAAATCTTTGTGTAAGTTTAGCGTATAATTAGTACTGAGACTTTTGTCAAGTGATACTGTTTCTCTGTATCGATTGTCCACATGTACTAAGTAAAGATGCGATTAGTAACCTATTTCATGCTGCTGCTTTGAAAATAAGGATTGTTATATAGGTACCCTTGGGCAAAGCACTTGGGTTTATTCACATACTTCTTGGTGCTTAAGGTAAAATAAAAACATAGAAAACAACTAAAGTGTTTTTATGACTATTCTGGTTATTCATTGTTACATAATAAACCATCTTAAAACTTAGTGCGTTAAAATGACCATTTATTATTATTGATCATGTTCCCATAGGCTGACTGGAATCAGCAGGGCGGTTCTCATTTGGGTCTTTCTTTAACGCAGTAATTATTCATTACAGAGACAGATATCTGGGACTGCAGTTCCCTGAAAGCTAGACTAGGCTGGATGTCCAGAAAGGCTCACTCATATGGCTCTCAACTTCTGCTAGATATCTCTTGGGAGCTTAGCTGGAGCTGTTGACTGAAGTCCCTAGACACAGTCTACAGTCTCTTTATGTGAGCTGAGTTTCCAACAGCACAGCTGCTGGGTTCCCAGGGAGATGTACTGAAAGCAAGGGTTTCAAGTATCAGGAAGCTGATGCTGCCAGTCTTTTTAAGGGCTATATAGAACTTCAGAGTGTCATTTCACCAAATTCTATTGGTCAAAGGAATTATAGGGCCTGCCCAGGGGGATGGAGAAATAAACTTCACCTTTGATAGGGAATGTGAAGGTCACATCCTTGAAGCACATGTGAAGAGTAGGTATTGTGGAGTCACCTTTGGAATAAAATCAGCTGCAATGATTTAATTCAGTAAATTCTGTGACAAATAGTACTTGTTATCAAATGAGCTTATTTCATGCGGGAAGCAAGATTTATGACATTTTTAACCCGTTTGTGAGGAGAGAGACTTTTCTAGTATGAATTTTGACAATGTGACAATAAATTATAGCAGTCAATAAACTATAATTTTCTTTAAAACCAGTTTATTGATTGCTATTTCAGTAAGAACTCCTTGTTTAGATCTTGTGCAATGTTCTCTGAAAGAAGCTAATGGCTGAAATGACTATAAGAGGCATTGAGGGTTTGTTGCCTGGGTTGATTATTTGTTACATGGATTGAGCAAATTCCTGTATGAACAGAGAACAGAACAGACTTGCCTTCTTAGAGAAGGCAGATACATCACTAAAAAAGTAGAACTTTATGGGTATAAATTAAGGTTTTTGCAGTCATTTCAAATTGGATTGAATTCTGGCTGTGTGTGCCCCAAGACACAGTTCCCTTTTTGAAAAATTTAGGAAATACCTACCTTAATGCATTCTGGCAAGCAATAAATGAAATCATTTTTCTTGGTTACCACTTTCATTATAACATTTTTAAAATTATGTTTTCTATCATATTTAGGAGAAAATAATCACATATACAGTGCACCATTTTGTCTATTCACTGTACATTTTTAAGGCTGTTTCTATATTAGCAGCATTTTTGTGATTTAATATAGAATAGACATATTTCCAAAAAACATAAAGCTGGAGAGTAACATCAATGTATTTCTCCAATTTGAACTAATATACGTATAAGAAACAAGTCTTATTTTGTATTGATTTTTATCCTTTTACTTTTCAATATCAAATACTTTTTATAGAAGTACTCCCAAGAGCTTTGTAGAAATGAAACATTAAATAAATATTTATAAATTTAATAACTTTTTAATACTAATAATATTCATCATCATTAAATTGTATTTTTTAAGTTACCATTTACATGCTTCTATTAACGGAACAGAATTATGCTGCTATAAGAGGCAATAAACACAAATCATTCTAATATCTCTAATAATTATCAGTATTAATTTCATCTGTGTCATCAGATTACTTTAATGGTCTGAAGTTGCTAATCATGTCACTCCTGTTCTACTGTCAGTCCTCAGTACGTCAGTCAGGTATTTGACCTTACACTCAGACAAGAAATAGCACTTGCTAAAATTGTGAATGGCATATCTTAGTGCTAATGATGATTTTATGGCTTTTGGAGGGTAGCTAAATTTCAGTTCCTGTTACTGATTAAACTTATCACTTGTTGGTCTGACAAACTATATTTGGGGTTGGAATATAAACTAAGGGCTGTATTTATTTAACTACTAGTAACTTCTCTTTTAGCACATTGCAGATTAAGATTTAAGACACTATGGACTATTAAAAGGGGAAGGAAAAGAGAGGGTTATGGGTTGAAAAAGTACCTGTTGGATACTATGCTCACTACCTGGGTGCAATATACTTATGTAACAAACCTGCACATCTACCCCTGTATGTAAAATAAAAGTTGAATTTTTTTAATAAAATTGAGAAAGTAATACCCTAGGAGTACTTTATACAAAATTAATGAGATGAAATTCAACAGTAGTATATAGAGAGGCCTACACTCAGATTCAAATTGAATCATAAAGAACTGGATAAGAGAGATCCTGGTTAAGTTCGCCTCATATGAAAAAGCTGCTTAAAAACTCAGTAAAAGCCAAGAGAAAAAAAAACATGATGTAGAATATATTAATCCATTCTCTCATTGCTATAAATAAATACCTGAGACTGGATAATTTATAAAGAAAAGAAGTTTAATTGGCTCACAGTTCCAAAGGCTATACAGGAAGCATAACGCTGGCATCTGTTCAGCTTCTAGTGAGACCTCAAGAAACTTACAATCATGGCAGAAGGCAAAGAGAAAACACAGACATCACATGGCTAGAATAGGAGCAAGGTGCAGGGAGGTGATACCCACTTTTAAATGACCAGATCTCATGAGAACTCTCTCACTAGCACCAAGGGGATGGCGCTAAATCACTCATGAGGTATCTGCTCCCATGATCCCATCACCTCCCACCAGGCCTGACCTCCAACACTGGGGATTACAATTCAACCTGAGATTTGAATGGGGACACAGATTCAAACCATGTCATAGATATATCAAAAACTGAAATCTTAGGCTGCATAAAAAAGCATAGTATCTTTATTTATTGTGGTACAAGCCACTGCACCTTGTTTGCATAGTTTTTAAAAAGTTAAGACATCTAGCACAAAACGTTATAGCAATATCATGAACACAGATACACAGACTTACGCAAATGAAAATTTAAATGGAATGATAAAATAAAGCAGTAATAACAGGTATTTTTTTTCTAACCATAATAGATTAGCTGATATCTGACCTGCCATCCAGTTGCAAGTAACTATATGTTTGTGTGTGTGTGTGTGTGTGTGTGTGTGTGTGTGTGTGTGTGTATGACTGAAGTCATTGATCAGCAATCAACACTAAGATCCTCAAGAGAAATGATGTACATCAGGTTAGGCTACATTCATTCTTGCTTTCTCATTCAGGACATTTTTCAGAACTATGATACAAGGAAGAAAACATCAGTCCCTCTGGCTTGAGAAAACAAAGACTAAAGTTTGGGTTGTCAGGGCAGCTGGAAATGAGGGGCAGGTTGTTAGAGAGGAAGGACCCACAGAAAAGACCTGAGTGTGTGCAAAATAATTTACTTCAATTCCTTGGATGACTCCCAATCTCACAGGCACAGGGAAAGACTTTGAAAGACTGAGTAAAGAAGAGCTACCAGGAGCCCCGAGAGATAAGCATAGATTTCCGAAATCTCCACATGATGGAGACTTACTGGAATTCAGGTATAGCTATAAGGAGAGACCCTGGTGAGTATCTTGGGCTTCTATTGAGACTCTAATGGAGTAGGCCATGCCCTGGAGTAAGAATCATGGTTTAAGGCTAAGGACAAAGCTAAATTAGACATAACAAGCTTAACTCCAAGCCCCCAACAGGATTGCTAGTAATTTAACTTACTTTTAGAACAAAACTTAAAATCCTTTAGAATAGATTCATATAATCTAGGTGCTCTATAACATATCACTCACAATAAAAATTGTTTTTAGATAAAAATAATTAGACACAAAAGAGGCATAAAATGGCACCAATAATTAAGAGATAAAATCAACAGACTAAAACTCAGAGATTATTCAGAATTAACAAAGACTTCAAAATAGTTATAATCAACATGCTAATCAAAAAGAAGAAAAATAAAGAAAAGAGGTGAAATTTTTCAAATAGAACCAGATTTTGTAAAAAAGAATTAAGTGGACATTTCGGAATTGCAACATACAATATCTGAAATTAAGAACTTTTTGAATGTTTATAGTAGAAAACTGAACAGCAGAAAATATCAATTTTTGAACTTGAGACAGGTGAATAGAAAATAACCCAACTAAATAACAGTGAGAATAATAATAACAAAAATAATGGACAGAATATAAGAGAAATATGAGAACCCATCACAAGAAACATGTAACCTTTGCATGTGAGTGGTCTATCAAACACTGCTCTTTTAAAAAAACAACTGCAAGGTAATAGAGGTAAGATTGGACTGAAGAGTAAGTAACTGTAATGTGGTAGCAACAGAGGCTTCAGGCAGTCCCAGAGTGTGCTCTGAAGCTGAGTTGGCTCTTCAGGGATGCCCATACTTGAGGCAGGGACTAGGCTTTTGTCTTCCAACATTAACCAGATATTAGATGCACTTGTTGCTGGAAAGAAAACGTAAATGTCAAAGAGGCAGTTGCCTTTAACTGAAGGCAAAACGTAGGGAGACGCTTAGTTGTAAACAATGAGCAACCATTCCCTACAGACACAAAAATGTCTGCCTTTTCCTGAAAAGGGTATCACACACCAATGTACGATTATAAGAGCAATTAAAAGGCCCAACATGTGTGTAACTGGAGCCTCCCAAAAAAAGGAGAGATGAGTAAAAGCAACATTTGAAGAACCAATGTCTGAAAATTTCCAAAATCTGATAAGAACAACATACAAATTCAAGCAGCTCAGCAAATTCCAAACAAAAAAGTAATATATCATAGTTTAATAGCTAAAAATTAATACAAATAGAAAATATTAAAAATAGCCAGGAAGGGGGAAAGACTTATGGTAGTGAATTTCGGGAGAAGAACATGAATAATGGAATGATCCAGTGCTTGGGACATTTTTTCATGTTTCAGTCACCATACTATGGAAAGGATATTAACAAATTAGAAAACAACCAAAAGAGATGAACAAGATGGTGTGGTCATCTAAAAACCATGCTACAGTTTAGAAAGACCCAGCTGAAGATGAGAGGATTTAGAATAATATCTATTTCCAATAGTCAGTATCCTGGAACATACACTAATATTATTTTGTGAAATTTGGAAGAACAGAAATAAAACCAGTGGGAGGAAGCTTTCAGCAAATATAAGTAAAATATCTGTAAACTAATAATGTAACTGGTTGCCTTGTGGAGAAGTCAGCATGCTGTTATAAGAAGTATCTAGAGAGCAGTTAGCCATTCATCTGCCCAGGATCATAGAAAATTCTCAAATTATGTGTGATAGAAATAAATGTTCTCTAAAGTCAATTGCAATCCTAAAGGTCTAAGTCAAAATTTGTTTTGTCCTTCTTGTATTCGAATAAATATTCAGAACTTGAGCCACTGTATGTCATTCATGAGGTGTAGGTCATAATAAATACGTATTTTTGAAGTACTTTTTATAGAACTAAAATTTGATACATTATTAAATGATCTTAAAGAGACACAGTCTGTCCACATACACACTGAAATGTGTGTTTCAGTGAGCAAACCTTTGGTTTAGGGAGGAATTTTTCCACAATACTTCAATATGTGCACCCCATATCTAGTACATATGGCAAAAGGGAAAGCTAGAAACTCACTGGCAAGAGTTCCTAAAAGTATTAATATTGCCTTTAGCAATTAGTTTGTGTCTTAGATCATTCGTGCTGCCATAACAAAATACCATAACCTTGGTAGCTTATAAACAGAAATTTACTTCTCACAGTTCTGCAGCAGAGAGAAGACAAGGCAGTTATGGTGAGAGGAACACAAGGAAGGACGAGGAAAGCATACAGCATTCTTGGAGGATGGGAAGTAGAAACGTTTTCTTTTGGAGAGGCCCATTGCTGAAAGTCATAAATCTACATTCTGCCAATGTCAAGCCATCTTGGTCTAAGAGCATTATTACCGGCTTAGTCCAACATCTAATTATACAAGATTTACTTTCTTTGTGTAATGACAATTTTCTTATTTTTTAATAATCCAAAAGAGGAAGTACACCTGAGTTAGTCTTCAGGCAAAAATGAGGCAACGTTTCTTAGCTATTACCTTGAGTGGAGCACGTAATATAGTGTCCTTTGAGCTCCCTTTCCTATATAATCTAAAAGCAAATCTTTATTCTTATAGACTACTAGAGTGCTGCCAAAATCTTATTTTGTTCATCTCTTCTTAACAAAGTATGGCCATGGCTGATATAACCTCTAGACTCTTTAACCATGAGGGGGAAAATTTCACTTGGCTAAGAATTCAATTCTTCCATGTTTCTTCTAAATTCAAGAATTAGCTTCACAGTTACTTTTTGATGTGGTGAATGTGGACACCTTTGTTTTCAACCTGATCTTTCCTCCCCATGGATTATTATCAGACTATATTTTTTAAGTGTTGTGTTCCCTGCAGAAGTCATGATATCCCTGGTTTTCCTTATAATTACTTGTATTTTTATAATTGTTCAATTTCAATATTTTATCATCCCATCCAAGCAATCCTATCTCCCATGTATAATTATCTCCTTATACCTCAATAATTTTATTTCTAATAAAAAGGAGAAGCATCACAGTGATTAGAAAGAAAAAGTCTCAGTGAGTTACAGAGTTCACTTTAACCTTAAGAACAAGCCTGAAAATTATTCTCCAAATGGATAAATTGAGTCCCAAAATAGTAACACACTTGTGCTGACAGATGGAGGTGCAGATAGAAGAATGTGCATTGCAACTGCCGCCTGAAGCATTTCCATCTGTCACCAGGTCTCTGCTGTGTCTATACACTCAAAGCTACTCTGTCCACTATCAGGCAATTGTGCAGGTTTTCTTCATTCATTTCACTGCGAAGTGAACTAAACTGCTCACAAGGATCTCTGCAGTAAGAATAATTAAAAATATAACCAGAGAGTCTATCTGTATGGCACTGAAACTTTATCAATTAAAGATATCACCTCTCATGGTTTTCCCTGGATAACATAATTAAGAAAAAAGAAAGACAAAGAAAAAGAAGAGGGTAAGTGGAGTGCAATGGGGCCGGGGAAAAGAGAGAGAAAAATCTCCCAGCCAAGCATCAAGAAATATTGCTTTCTTTCCTTCTTTAATAAAAGAAGTCTTTTCATTTTTCATTTTCTTCCTCCTTATACAGTAAAAAATAAATAAGCCATATGAATATCAAAAATCGAATTCATTGTTCCTATTTGTAAGCAGCACGTAAATAATGAGCTTAGAGTCTACAGCCAGGCCAGCTGGGTTCACATCCAGGCCCTCTGCTTACCGAGACTGGGACCTTCGGCAAATATTTGGACCTTTTCTGCCTCAATTTTCTCATCCATAAGATGAAGATGAATCAACATATCTATTCCAATATTAAATCAACAAATATAGATATAAACCTCTTAGAGCAGTGCCTGGCACATGATCAGCCCTGATAAACTTGACCCGGACACCTAGCCTGCTGACACCCATGCAAATCTGACCTGGCCCCACCACCTGGACTGGACATGGCACAGATACACACAGTGGAGGCTTCAGATGACCATGACCCCAGGTGGGCTCCACATAACCACAGTAGAGCATCTACTGCCAGCCAGTGCCCTTCTGACTGCAAGCCCAAAGATGGCCCACTCATCATCGGTATCAAGCGGCTTTGCTTTCCTAATATGAGCAGTTTGTGACATTTTGGCTTTAAAAGATCTATTTCATTTCTCCTGTCCTGAGCTTCATCCCTAGAGCCTGGAGTCTGGTTTTAAGCTTGGGAGTAAAACTTTCCCACACAGTGCTCAGTCTTTGGTCACGTGGTGTGTATATTTCTTTGTATGTGTGTATGTACTTTTATATCTGAAAACTATGTAAAGTTGTGGCTTTTCATATTTGAAGATCTAGGAGGAAAAATTACTTTCAATACAATTTAATATAATTGCAATACGTTGGTTTGAGTTGGTCATCTGGGAAGCATGAAACCTAATAAGTAGGTGATGAAGGAAATGCCCTGGTGTTTGAACGGTTCTACCACACAGGTTATTCATATACATATAGTTCAATAAGGGAGGTGGCATGGGAAGCTGGGCCTTGATCAGAAGACCCATTGTTTTTCTGCTTTTCACTTATAAAATTAAACTTCTCAACAAGCAAGTTACAAAGAGGCTTGCTCCCACCGTGCTCCCAACCAACAGCACTGAGTCTGCTTTCAGGCAGTGGGCAAGCAGGGCTGAGAATTTGCCTCAGACTACCAGCCTCCCAGCTGTGAAAACAAGTAGGGCTTTGTGCTTCCCCACCTGTGGAGTCTGCACGGCGGATTCACAACCTCCCCTAAATTCTGGCCAAGAGACTTCTTGTTCAGTTGCAAATGTTACAAAGTTCAGCTGGAGGTTTCCTTCACCCTGTGGCCTTTTCCCAGTACCTCTGGCAGCCCTCTGCAAGGGCCCTTGAGAGGCAAGGCAAAAATGGCTTCCTAGGAGACCCAGAGAACCCACAGGGCTTTTCCCCCCGCTTCTTCTACCCCTGTATTTCCCTCAGCTGTCTAAACTGACTCAGTTCCAGGTAAGGCCATAATCTTCTCCTGTGATCTAGACCTTCAGGTTCCCCAGTGAAGGTGTGTGTTTGGGGGTGGATGATCCCCCTTTCCGCTTCCACGGTTTGGGCTCACAGTATTTGGGGTGTCTCCTGGGTCCTGCAAGAGCAATCCACTTCCTTCAGAGGGTCCGTGGCTTCTCTTGGCTTTCCTGATTTATTCCTGCAGTAGTTCTGGAGCAAAAGTTCATGATGTGAGACTCCACACACCACGCTGTCCATCCGAGTGGGAGCTGCAATCTAGTCCTGCCTTCCGTCTGCCATGATCTTCCTGATTTGAGGCTTTCATGATTCTTAATTCTATTAATAATAAATCCATGAAACATTCAAAACTTTGGACTTACATTTGTATAGTAAGTACTGTGTCCCCAAACAGTTAACACTGCATTGACAGGAACTTGATAAAAGTAGATTCATGGCGACTTCACAAAAAGTGTGTTGGGTTTGTTAGGAGAAAGAAGAAAGAGTGATATGATAACCAACACTTTCACCTTCTTGCTTTGTCTCTTCCAAGTTCTCCTGCTTTCTGAGTACTGTGATTCAATTCAGGAGTTTGGGTACCCATCACCATCCAGACTGAGACACCAGAGATGGGATCAGAATGGCTGAGAAATATGTGCTACCTATTGTGATAAAATAACAACTGTGAAAAGAAAGACACACAATAATTCCTTTGTCTTCTTTCACACATTCTCTCTGCTTTCTTAGTTTTTTTGAAGAGTGTTAAATCAATAGAGCCCAAATGCCTTGAAATCACCCAAACAAGCAAACCAAGAAATAGAAAACCTAGAGGATCTTAGTTATGGCTATGAATCAATCTTTCTGGTTATAGGGGTTAAAAAAAATTATCTGCAGCAAGCAGGAAATTCCTAGATGCTGTCTGCAGGCAGGTGAGCAGTTTATACTGACCCTGAGAGTAGGAAAAAGACATAAAACTCTTTGAGTTGTGCAGAATGAGGGGTAATAAGATTAAGAGCCTGCTTAATTAGAAAATTCAGTGATCTTGTAATCCATCCATCTGGCTTAAAAATGGCAGGGGTAGAACCAAGTCAATAAGCACTGGGCAATTCTCTCTCCAAGAAACCCTGCTCCGCCTTCCTCTGGTTTCTTCTCGTCTACATCCCTGGACTTCTTTAAAAGCCATCAACTCCCCAAACCCCAGCCCCAATCCCCGCTGTTGCCTGGGTCTAAGGCAACATCTGGCACAGCTCAGCACAAGTAAGAAGCGGTTGTATTTTAGCATTCCATCCCCTCTCAGAAAACCTCAATTTTCTAGTCCTATGTACACTGATAACATATTTTTGCATAGGTTTATCATGTAGCATAATGCCCAGCACATTCTAAGACTATCATAAGTACTTATTGAATGTACAAATAAATGGATTGATAACATTTGAGCATCTTGCAAATATTTGGCTTTACATTTCAACATACGTTTTCATATTCATTTTTGATTCTTATACATGGAAAAATGTCCATATATGTTAAAGTGCTTTGATAAACTTACCCATGCAACATTAGTCCATTTAAAATTTAATTGGTGGTAATACTGTTTTATTAGCTTCTACTGTTTTATTAGCTTCTGTTTTGAAATACAATAATTCAACCTAAGAAATGAAACATCTAGGACAACAAATAAGTAAATTAAAAAGTGGGTATATCTAAATTATTTAAGTGATGATTAAATATCCCATATTCCTTTGGTAATTTAAACTGAGCCTCATTTTATTTTTCTCATGACTATTTTTCTAAGACTTGTTTTAATTCATTATGACTTTAAACAGAGTAAAACCAATGCTGAGTAGGATTCTAATTTCCTGAAACATAAAGTCTGTAAAGACTTTACTGTACTTAAAAAAAGTTACCTGTCAGAACCTTTTTATATAATAAAATTTGGCCTTTGTTTTTCATATGTGTTGCAATTATTTTGTACATTTATAATTTGTTGTTTGACCTTTTAAATACTTGTCTTGAACATTTAGAATGTTTTATTTTTCAAGATTCAAACTTATAAACATGTTTTTGTGTGACTTGTCATTTTAGTGATGTAATCAACCCAATATTTGAAAACACATTTTCTCATCTTTTCTTCTAGTGTATTTTGTATTTAAGAAAATATTTGTAAAAAAGATTTGATTTATTTATAATACATGTTGGGTTTAATTCAGGCAAATATTTTAAGAAAAACATTTCTTCTGAATCTTCCAATGCATATTGGATATTTTGTTGTGTTTGAATTTTGATCCACATGAAATTTCTTTAAATGAGTCAAATGCAGTGAGAATTTTTCTTATTTTCTTTTAAATAGCTAGCCAATTATATCAATATAATTAATTGATTAAATCCATATTTTTACCAACTATTTAAAATGCCAAAGATGTTATATATAAAATTTTCATATATTCATAAACATTTCAGGAATATTTATTCAGTTCTGTTGGTTTGCTTCTCTTTTTTCTTCCCAAGTGTTTTCATTAACGTAAAATTTTGATACACTTTAACATCTTGTCAAACCTGCCATTACCCGATCCTCATATTTTTACGTAATTATTTTTCCAAATAATGTTCAGCTTCAATTTTCTTAATTGTAGTAAAGAGTTGGCAAAATAATTCATAAAAATGGGTAACAACGTTACATATTGGGGAAGTATTTCAGCCATCAATTGTGCCATGGAAAGTTCCTCCTTCCCTCCAGGCAGGAAGCGATTCTGACTGTCATACCTCATGTACAGGGATCTTTTTTCTTCACATTTGACTTGGATTTTACTGAAGCAGCTACAGTTTGTCACTTGATTTCCTTTAAGAACGACAATATGCCTTTGTCAAGAGGCTATCTGGGGCTTCTCTGGGAAGATACTTGAGGTATTGGACGGATCATAGCTAAGGGCCACCGAGGGATTAGCTCATCCTTGGCTGGCAGTGACTATTTTCTAGCTAACTGCAGTAACCAGCCATTGGCGTCTTACATACAATGTTCTTCCTATTCTTTTTATACCACCTAGAAATTTCTAATAGGAATGGATACTGAATTCCTCTGATCCATATTCATGCTTATTTAGAAATATGAAGTTCAATCGATTCAATGGGATACAGTGAAATATTTTAATTTTAACAATAAAGAGGCTTTCAAATGAATGTTAGCCTTCTGAAGTATGCGTTGCTATACACCTGACTTAGATACAAGAACATATAAACATAGAAAGATGTGGACTTTCTATTAAGTTTACTTCAGGAGAGCAGGGGAGGAGTCACCAAACATGTAGTTTAAAAGGAAGGGTGTGTGATACGGATGAACTTACTGCCTGGCCCCTCACTCCCAGACCCTCGCTTCCATACAGAGCTGACACCATCGTCCTCACGCGTTGCAGTTCGGAACTAGTGCCTCCATAACCCCTTATGTTTGAAATCTGTATTGGCGTCTTCCTCTAAGTCTTGAAAAAAAGATACATTCTCTGCTTTAAAAGAAATAATATGGTCAACAAGCAAGTTTCTTTAGCCCAGCATCACACCTCGAGATTGGAAAAATACTAAAGAAAAACAAAGATGTAGTCCCTGCTGGTGAGAAACTGACCCCCTCTTTGTTCCTCTTTGAGAAGCCTAGAACCCTGTACCCAGTCTTTTTTTTTTTTTCTCTTATTTTTTCTCAGTCCCTGCAACACTCTGTTTATTCCTTCCACTCACAGAAACCCATGACATTGAGTGTCTCTCCCATTCCGTTGACATTTGTCCTCATACAGTCTTTTGAAACCACTGGCATTATCAACTTTCAGTGTTATTTAACATTCTACATGCCTTGTCTCTTTCACCGGATACTAATTTTCTGAGAATAGAGCCATGTGTTTTATTTCTTCATGTCTGTCACACAGTCCAAGACATTATCCCATAATAAACACTCAATAAAAAGACACATACAGGCAAGTGGTCTCAAAGTTCAATACACACACACACACACACACACACACACACACACACACACCAGGTTTAAAAGCCCCTTTTTAACCAATCACAAACTGGAATTTGGGGAGAGTCTTTCAGTTTCTTCTTTGACAATATGGGGATAAAATACCTACTTCACAGAATTATAGCCAAGGTTACATATTGCTTGTCAATATTCCACTTGATTCTGTAAAAGCAAGGCACAAATATGGCTGATATTTGTTGAAAAAACATTCACAGATCCTGGTTTGTAATCATGAATGTAATAAGATAATTCGATTGGAAGTAGAGATCACCTATCCTAATCTTGTTTTGTCGATGAGAAAACATCACAGAGGTGATATGTTTCAAAACTACACAGTAGTGAACTACTATATTTTAATGAAAATTTTATTAAATAAAAACTCATACCTTCCAGTTTATATACTGTTGGAATAATTATTATGCTTCAAATCAAATAAATATTTTATTCAAAATTGACCTATAGTCAGTGATTATAATCATCTTAGTAATTACCTTGGTTTGTAAGAAAACTGAATAGAACTCTACATGATGAATTTCCTCAATATCCTTACCTATTGCTGATGTTAAGTGGATGCTTTGTCTTTGAGCTGTTACATAAATCCATAAGGCTAGAAATGGGAATACAGAAGATGACGAATTAAAAATTATATTCACAGCCGGGCGCGGTGGCTCAAGCCTGTAATCCCAGCACTTTGGGAGGCCGAGACGGGCGGATCACGAGGTCAGGAGATCGAGACCATCCTGGCTAACACAGTGAAACCCCGTCTCTACTAAAAAAAAATACAAAAAACTAGCCGGGTGCGGTGGCGGGCGCCTGTAGTCCCAGCTACTCGGGAGGCTGAGGCAGGAGAATGGCGTAAACCTGGGAGGCAGAGCTTGCAGTGAGCGGAGATCCGGCCACTGCACTCCAGCCCGGGCGACAGAGCGAGACTCCGTCTCAAAAAAAAAAAAAAAAAAAAAAAAAAAAAAAAATTATATTCACCTAGGGCTGGGCGCAGTGGCTCACACCTGTAATCCCAGCACTTTGGGAGGCCGAGACAGGTGGATCACCTGAGGTCAGGAGTTCAAGACCAGCCTAGTTAACATGGCAAAACCCCATCTCTACTAAAAATACAAAAAATTAGCCGGGTGTGGTGGCACGTTCCTGTAATCCCAGCTACTCAGGAGGCTGAGGCAGGAGAATTGCTTGAACCTGGAAGGCGGAGGTTGCAGTGAGCCGAGATCACACCATTGCACTCCAACCTGGGCAACAAGAGTGAAACTACACCTCAAAAAAATTTTTTTTAAATAATATTCACCTAACATCTAATGTATGCAGTGTTAAACATACCTATTGTGAAATTGACCGTATCTCCCTGATGATGTGGAAGAAATACACTTAAAATGATTAACAATGCCCAAGAGAATATAGTGCTTCTGGTTATATAATAATGATGTAGCCAATTATAATACTGACGTCAAAAAAAAATAAAGAAAACTTGTGTCCAGTTCTTCTGAATTTGTGGCTGAGAGCCCTGGGCAAGGAGTGCAGGGCATTTGTGCGGATGCAGCTTCTAAAGGGAGAAGCCCCTGCCCACCCGTCTTGATAATTATCTGCTTTCTCTTGCTTACTCTTTATTTAAATCTGCATGATTAAGGTACAGCCTTGCCAATAGAAGAGGGTGGCTGAGCTTCCTGACAACTGCATATTCAAGTAGCCAGCAGTGCTCCTGCAAGCCACAGGATCTGTCAGCACGCTTGCTTTTGCCAGGAGAATAAGGCGAGAAAACTGCACTTTAAACATCAGGCTTAGAAAATCATTAGGCTATCAGCCCGTTTTAATACAGAACATAAATGCTTTTCCGGAGGAGACACAAAATCTTCATTTTAGGATGTGCCTTTTAAAACTCTTTAATGGAATTGTGGTGGGGAATGTCTATCCAATCAACTCATAAACGCTGGCTTCTGAAATCAGGTGGAAGATAACTGACAGACTCACTGCCGTTTCCACCATTTCAGTAGACAATCTCAGGCCTGGCACCGTGGCTCACACCTGTAATTCCTGCACTTTGGGAGGCCGAGGTAGCCAGATCACCTGAGGTCAGGAGTTCGAGACCAGCCTGGCCAACATGGTGAAACCCCCATCTCTACTAAAAATACAAAAATTAGCCTGGCATGGTGGCACATGCCTATAGTCCCAGCTACTTGGGAGGCTGAGGCAGGAGAATCGCTTGAACCCAGGAGGCAGAGGTTGCAGTGAGCCGAGATCACTCCATTGCATTCCAGCCTGGACAACAAGAGTGAAACTACATCTCAAAATAAATAAATAAAATAAAATAGACAACCTCTAAGTCCATGTCCAGTCTACCTGGACAGTTATGGTATATTCTTTTAATTATAAATTTGGACAGTTAATACACCAGAGATACAAATGCAGGTAGAAATCTTCAAAAGATAACTATAGGAAAAGTCTCTCCCAACCAAAATCTTACTCCTGGCCTATCTTTGTGCTGAGTTGCATGTCTGCTAAGTCTTTTTTGTTTTGTTTTTTGTTTTTTGTTTTTGTTTTTTCATCATTCAACATAAGTACAATATAAGCAATCCTTGGAAAAAAGAAAGTCAAAACATGTTGAATGAAATTTCATTAAAGAGACAAAAGAATGATACCAGGTTCATGTCTCCCTCTCTCCCCGTTTTCTACCCCTTCCTCCTTCTCTGTCTCTCACTCGGCCCCCTTTGTATGAAAGATCATTAAGGCAGTAAAGAAAGTAGCGCTTGAAGCCTGGCATAAAGGTAAGGGCTTCCTAGATGGGAGAGAAAGCAATTTAAAAACAGCTGCTGACAACACCAGAGCTAAATTTTGCCTGCTTCACAATTTCTCTCAGACCTAGCACAATTAATATTTATTTCCCAATAGACCTGTTCTGTGCTGAACTGAGGCCTAAAACAGTCAGGAAAAAGTGGATTAACTGAAAAGAAAGAAAGGCAGCTATCTTTGATTTCAACACCACTAACCCATTTATGCTGGAGGTTGCAATTTTTTGAATTTTTGCAATCAGACTTTGGCAATGACCTTGAGCAGCAGGATATAAATAATTCCCACAAGCTTAGTGTTCCAATAAGGGAACACTAGGCATAAACGGGTTAATTCGTATGTCAAAAACAGGTGGTAGTTACTAACTGCAACAACCCCTCTTTTTCTAGTCAAAGTTGAACTCAACAGCCAAATATAATTGAAAAACATGGATCACATTTTATTCTGAATTTGAAAGATTTATTACATAAACAGATAATCCTTTCCATTGTGGTTAAAGCTATAAATATCCAGACATTGTAGAAATTTTAAGACTGAGATTAGGGCTTGCAAATCAGGAGCTTATGAGGTTATTTCTTCTGGAAATATTAATACACCTTTTTCGTTTTGCATTTTTGTCACTGTGTATGAATTATTCACAAGTAAAAATACTGAGATTTATTTTTCAGCATGAACACATGAAAAGAAAAAGGCAAATATAAGCTACTGAATTTACATCTTCACAAATATCTTGATAGCTCAAAGGGTTCTTAAGAAAGAAAAATAAAAAACATAACAATTTTAAAGTGATTTTTTTTTTGTTTTTTTGAGAAAATCTCGCTCTGTCGCCCAGACTGGAGTGCAGTGCCACGATCTCAGCTCACTGCAACCTCTGCCTCCCAGGTCAAGCGCTTATCCTGTCTCAGCCTCCCAAGTTGCTGGGATTACAGATGCCTGCCACCATGCCCGGCTAATTTTTTCTATTTTTAGCAGTCAGGGTTTCATCATGTTGGCCAGGCTAGTCCTGATCTCCTGATCTCAGGTGATACGCCCACCTTGACCTCTCAAAGTTCTGGAATCACAGGCATGTGCCACTGCACCCTACCTTAAAGGGATTTTTTAAAACTGAAGATTTCTATAGAAACTACTGGACAGCCCATCATTGTAAACAGACTCACAGAGGAAATTACTTCTTTGTATGTACTAAAAGTGAAATAATGCAAGTATCAGAGATTGCAGCATAGCTTTTCATGTTTGTCTGAATAAAAGCAAACAAACAAACAAACAGAAACAGAAAGAAATGTAGCATCTGAAGCCCATTGCTTCTCCTTAAGTCAAATTCTTTTTTTCCCCAGTTATATCTTAGGGTTTTGGTGCCGATGAAAATATATCGAGTATCTGGGAGGTCGTAAAAAAGAAATTCTTCTTCCCTGCCCCATTCCCAGAGATCCGGCCCCAAATAGATCTATAACTGTGCCTGGCAATCTCTGTTCCCAAGGGCCCCAGATAATTTTGCTGCAGTGAACCGCTGGACAAATTTTGCAATGCCTCAAATGCATAGTAAAAATTTCAGACTTGAGTGCCTTAATCACAGGCAGGAAGAGGAGAGGAGGGAAAAAATACACCCTTGGTTAATTGTAAGAAGGTCTTCCCTGGAGGTTAGCATAGACGGCATATACTTGGATTATGCGCAAAGAGCCAGAACAGCTCCCACCAAAGTAAGAGGTTGCTCAGCATTACAAATCTCCCTCTGCTGGCTGCAGGGACAGGGGTAGCATTGGCACTGACAGGGAGGGGGAGTTGGGCTACGGATGCAACACTGATGACAGCAATTGCTAAATGAAACCCTTTCTACTTATCCATACTCTGTCACCCTAACCAGTGGCATATGCTACTTTATTGGTAGTGATGCTCACATTGGTATACAAATCCATAAAAATGAAACCCCGCAAAGCCATCTCTAATACTCAGTGCCTCCAAAGTGCAAAGGCCAAGCGCTCAAGTCTTAAGAATTTCAACATTGTGTAATTCAGTTAACTTTTTTTTTTTTTTTTTTTTTGAGACAGCGTTTCACTCTTGTCGCCCAGGATGTTGTGCAATGGTGCGATCACGGCTCCCTGCAGCCTCCACCTCCCGGGTACACGTGATTCTCCTGCTTCAGCCTCCCAAGTAGCTGGGATTACAGGCAACTGCACCACGCCAAGCTAGTTTTTATATTTTTAGTAGAGACGGGGTTTCACTATGTTGGCCAGGCTGGTCTTGAACCCCTGACCTCAGGTGATCATCCCTCCTCAGCCTCCCAAAGTGCTGGGATTATAGGTATGAGCCACCACGCCTTGCCTCAGTTTACTTCTAAGTTGTGAAACTAAATCTTCAATGAATTAATTTGTGCATATTAGGTACCTGAGGAGGTTTACTGTGTAAGGTGGTAAGATCAGCTTTCCTGGAGTTATTAAAATGTTAGAGACACACTTACTTGTGTGCTCTAAGATTCACTTTATAGATGTCTACTCACTTCTTAGGCAATGAATATGCCTACAAACGGATTTTACTTTTCTAAAGTTTTCCTTCTCTATAGCTTCCTCGGGCCATTTATATCCAAGATGCCTCATTCCTAGCCTACCCATCAGGATACTGTACTTGACATCTAAAATGAACAGGCAAACAGCCTAGAATTTCTCTGTCTGGATTGTTTCTCCTTAAACTAAACAAAAACATTTAAAAAAAAAAAAAAAAAAAAGGAGCATGAGATCCAGAAGATGGATGACACAATCAATTATGGTATTTATGGCGCTGAGTTTCTCATTTAGTGTAAATATGAAACAATTTCCCTACAAGAAAAATTTTGCAGAACATCATTCAAGACATGGCTGTTTCATTGTGGAGGAACTTGAAAAGTTTACAAAGCTACTATTGAGGAAAGTAAAAAGAGGAATGTAGGTAACTGTTTAAGAGTTAGGTGCAGCTAGGCCAGGCACAGTGGCTCGCACCTGTAATCCAAGCACTTTGGGAGGCCGAGGTGGGTGAATCGTGATGTCAGGAGTTCAAGACCAGCCTGGCCAACATGATGAAACCCTGTCTCTACTAAAGATACAAAAAATTAGCTGGGCATAGTGGTGGGCGGATGTACTCCCACCTACTTGGGAGGCTGACGCAGGAGAAATCACTTGAACCTAGGAGGCAGAGGTTGCAGTGATCGGAGATCACGCCACTGCGCTCCAGTCCGGGCGACAGAGTGAGACTCCATCTAAAGAAAAAAAAAAAAAAACAAGAGTTGGGTGCAGCTGTGCCGAAGAAAGATAAAGAATAACTGACGTCGATTTTGTTTTATAATGGTTGATGGAAACTTCTTTCCTCCCTCTTACAGTTTGACTTCCTGGATAAAAATAAATATGTAAGGTAGTGAAATAAAAACAATTATATTGGTTAATTAATTCGACAAATGTTTATTAGGTGTTTACTATGAGTTAAGCACTTTATTGAGGACTGAGATTATATCGGTGAAGAACGCAAAAAACGAAGAAATTTCTGCTTTTGTGAAATATTTGTGCTGGTATAAGGATACAGAAAATAAACATATAAAGCAGATAAATATACAGTAATGCAAGAATACAAGTGCTACGGAAAAAACAAAGCACAATTAAAGAGGATCCATTAAATGACGGTTATTTTTTAATCACATCTTCAGTGCAGGTACTGTGTTAGATGTGAGAAATTCAACAGTGTCCAAAGCACTTGTAACCCTTAAGGACTGAGAACCACTTCCTGTGACTGAGACATGATCCAGAGGTGGCCAACTTGAGGATGGTTACACCTGTAGACTAACAACAGAGGGTATGAACTGATGCTTGGCCCCACCTGGCCAGGGAGGATATTGCTCATAGATCAACAGAACTACTTCCCATTGGGCCCCACAGTTCATCTCCATATAGTGTTCCATAGAGTCTGAATCTGTGAATCAGAGCCAATACTTGAGAGGAGTGCAGTTAGTGTGAGGATGGAAGCTGATCAGTACGTGCCCATACCTAAACAGGAGAGCACACTGTCAGACAGCACGCCCTGTATCCTTTGATCCCAGTTACAGAAATTGACCCTTATCAAACTGCATCGTTATTTTATGGCTCATTTGGTTAATATAGCTTTCTTTTCATTACACTATTAATGAGGTTTATTACATTTTTCTCTTGTGTGATGCATACTATCCCAGGAACAAATTATTTTTCCAAAGAATGTATTTCTAATAATAAAATAATGCATAATTATTTTATGTAATCCGATTTACGAAAATTGCAAAACATTAAAATATTAAAACTTCAAATTTTTAAATATTACATGTCAGTGTATACTGTATTCCACAGAAACAGAGATGTCTGCAACACATAATAAACTACCTGACATCCTTTTTTTCACCTACTGAAGAACAATGATATCACTTCTTGCGGATACTGTGTGATTCAGAGAAGTCTATATAAATATATATATATACATGGTTATATAGAGATATCACTTACAACACACGCATGTAGGTATATATTATATATGTATCTACACACATACGTACACACACACACACACACACACATATATATATATATATATAGAGAGAGAGAGAGAGAGATAGGTAGATAGATAGATAGATAGATAGATAGATAGATAGATAGATAGAAAGAATGAGGAATTAAAAGAACTAAAAGACTGTCCTCACCAATTATTTTTAACCAAAGAATGAGACTTGGCTCCTCTAAAGATAATAAAGAAAAATGACAGTAAACAATACAATCAAATAATCAGTGGTCCATATCCAGGAGCACATCCAGTTTTGTGGGGCTTAAATCTTATACACTTTTGGACACCTTCTTTATAAAAAGAATAAAAAATTATAAAGGCAAAATTCGGTTAGAACATGAATTGTTATTAAGAATGAAAAAAACACAACAAAATTGCATATTTTTAAAAGCTGATATGTATTATAAACATCAAAAAATTCGTAAAAGTAATATAATTTTTATCAGTTAACTGGCTAACTGGCTGGCCTTGCTCTATAATAATTTATTCCCCATTTACTTTTGACTCCATATTTTTTGATCAACTCCTCACAAGAAAACAATTTTGTAAAATCATTTGTACAAAAACAAATAGTAAAGCAATTCAATCTTTCCTCTGGCAAGGTTTGATAATTTTAAAAAGTTTTTTAAGCTTCACAACTTCTTACTGGTAATGCCATGTAAATTTTGAGAATTACTGCCAAATCTGAATGCTAAAAAATCTCTACCAATTTTCTTTATTCATGAACTCTAAAATTTGGAAAAATGTTCCATAAACTATTTTCTAGCTCCATGTGTTTCAAACCTTGTTACTTCTTTACTTTTTTTTTCAGATGGAATCTCGCTCTGTCACCCAGGTTGGAGTGCAATGGTGCGATCTTGACTCACTGCAGTCTCCGCCTCCTGGGTTCAAGTGATTCTCCTGCCTCAGCTTCCCTAGTAGCTGGGATTACAGGTGCTCACCATCATGCCCTACTAAGTTTTGTATTTTTAGTAGAGACGGGGTTTCACCATGTTGGTCAGGCTGGTCTCAAACTCCTTACCTCAGGTGATTTACCCGCCTCGGTGTCCCAAAGTGCTAGGATTACAGGCGTGAGCCACCGCGCCCAGCCCAAACCTTGTTTCTTCTCAAAGCCCACATACTTTCCATAAATGAAATGGTGTAACACACCCATATCACAGTACAACCTTTGGTTCTTCATCTCTGTGAGACAATGCTATACTTGGCACAATGGATAGTCCTAGTATTCCTGGAGGCCATTCCTACACCTGAAGAGCTTGCAAAATCTATACATACAGAAATGACTACAAACAACAAAATTACGTAACCCACCAAATCAAAATAAATATATCCCAAACTCAATTCCCCATAGCCAGATCCTGAAAGTGCCCATAGTCCCTCCATCATCACATGGCACTAGGAGTACTATGATAATGGGGACGATGAAGTATAAAGATACAGTATTCATGAACAAGTGCAGTTAAAACATTTTGCATTTGGAAAAAAAAAAAAACAGATGATTAATTAAATTCCTTGTAGGGGCTCTGCCCAGGGAAAATAGAGACCATGAGTATAGATAACCCATTCAAGGCATTTTCCCCCATGATGTAAAGGGAAAAGGAACAGGAATTGTAGAGATGTTTATTCTGATTTGATTTTTTTAGGATGAAAGAGACCATGGCATGTACGTTGACTCAAATGATCAAATAGAGAGACAACATTTGAAGGACTAGAAGAATACATGAGTGATTGCAGGGCGGGGCCTCATTTGCTGACCAGAGAGGATAGGATCCAGGACATGAATGGAAGAGTTGACCATAAATAGAAGCCTGAAATTGTCATCCTTTCTAACAGCAGAAAAGCAGAATATGTGGTACATGCATGTTATGTTTGCAAATATGGTGATAAGAACATATGGAATTTCTCCTCTGATCACCTCCTTTCTCAGTGAAATGAGATACAGTGTTTTTAGCTGAGAATGAGAAACTAGGAGAAAGTTGATGTTAGCCGTTGAAAGCGAGAGGAATTGTGAGGTAACTGTCTTGACAGAATGGGAGAGTAGGTTTACTAGGAAAAGCTGTAAAATCACCTGGAAGCAGTGGTGTCCATTTGAACACTGTGTTCATGAATTTAAAGAGCAACAGTTAGAATGGCTATGTGTTTTTCTTCAGTCACACATGGTTGGTTCCAAGTATGGAGAAATTAGATTTAGCAAGGACTGGGTTTTTCTGATGAGTGTGATGAAAATAGAGACAAACGAAGGAGAAAACAGTCTATACTTGGGAATAATAATGGTGATGGAGCATGGATTCTAATTTGGACAAAGAGAAAATAAGAGTCATGATGGAGAGGGAAAAGGTGGTGGAGTCAACGGATTAGAAGAATCAATGTTATTGAGGAATTTCTGGAGTGGATGTACTTCAAGGCCTTGGAAATTTAGGAGGCCATGTTTAGAGAACAATGGGCCTAGAACTGAAATTACACAGTGTATTGTAGGAATGACAATATCTCAGATATGCTAATAAGAATGAGTGGCTAAATCAGGGTGAAAAGTAAGATCAAGGTAGGAAGTCAAAGAAATAAGAGCCAAATTATGGAATATTGGAATAGTATTATAATTTGCTCCTGAAAATGAATAAATAAATCACCAAGAATTATGACTGGAATAGTGTTGGAAATAGAGTGAGCCAGATGCTAAAATCTTCAAACAATGAGACTGAAGTACCTGGACGACTGTTGATTGTGTAGAAAGGGTTATTGGAGGGGAAAGGAATCTGTTAACATGAGCTTTGGTGAAGCTGAAGTTTGTTAGTGGGGAAGAAGGGAAAAACTGTTTGGAAGTATTAATAAGAAGAAAGAAGGACACTAATCCCGTATCAAGAGCTACTGACATAGTAAGGGAGAAAGAACAGCTTCCACTTGAGAGGAATTTAGGGGAAGTAAGGTCTTAAAGAATAAGTTTCTGCTGGAGAGAGAAAAAGAATAGTTAGTGAAAAAGAATGAAGATATAGAGAGAGTTTAGGTAAAGAATTATTGAGTTTCAGAGGGTAGGTGAAAGGATTTGGAGAAATGCATGAAAAAATGTGGAACTGGCTGATATCAGGAGGTGCACAGAGCTTGTGAGGATGTGAGAATAGTGCTGAGAGGTGTCCCCGGAGATTCTCATGTGCTCACCTGGAAAATACTCACCATAGTTTTTCTCAGCTTTATCTTCTCCAACTTAAGCAGGCATTGGAATCACTTTCAGGCTTATTCAAACACAGATGTCTGGCATACTCATTCAGAGTTTCTAATTCAGTGGGTCCTGGGTGGTGCATAAAA
Source organism: Macaca nemestrina (assembly GCF_043159975.1). Classification (NCBI taxonomy): domain Eukaryota; kingdom Metazoa; phylum Chordata; class Mammalia; order Primates; family Cercopithecidae; genus Macaca; species Macaca nemestrina. The sequence continues at coordinate 126,403,145 of NC_092135.1, read as the reverse complement.
ATTTGCATTTCTAAAAGTGTGTCCAGATGATGGTGATGCTACTGGTCTATGGACCATACTTCGAAAACCACTCTTCCAGTTCCTCAGAGAAGACGTATCTGTTTCACCTAAGCTAATTGCATGCCCTCATAGAAAGCTGTACTTTTCCTTCAGAGCACTTCATAGTCACCACATTTACTTACTAGTTACACATAGTGCGTGCTTTTGTAAATGATTCCAACAATAGACACGTACATAGTAAAATATAAGCATTTCTCTCCATTCCCATTCTTTCTCCGGTGCCACCACTTTTACAAGTTTGGTATACATTCTACTTGCTTGTTTCTCTCCTCTCTCTCTCTCCCCATGTCTCTCTCTTTCCCTCTCTGTCTCTCTCTGCAAGTGTCTGCACATGCAAAGGATGGGTCATCGTTTTTCTTCACAGAAGAGGAGATAGGACTGATAATTTAGAATATTGGTAATTAAGTTAAATCAAAATCACGGTGTCCTATTTGACATGATAGTCTAACGTTAGTACTAACAAAAATTATTCTATAGCCTTGCATATATACTCATATATGCACATATATATAGCCTTGTATATATATATATAATATATAGATATATAATCTATAAATTACAAAATATATATAATCTGTGCCTGTATTATATATGCACAAACATACAGAGAATGAGATTTGAGATCATTTATTTCTCTAAATTTCCTAAGGAAAAGAAAGTCCCACTTAAATTTCAACTTCAGTGCACAATTTCCTCCCTTAGGTAAGATAATAAAAATAAAATTGCCATAATGTCCTCACCTTTTGCTGACACTGTTATTTGTAAATGGTGAAAAAGCCCCCGCTGGTATTTATCTATGAACATTGAATAAAGGTTCAGAGCATTTCAGACAATGAATGGGTCTTACTTTAAGGATAAAAATCTGAATTTTCCTTGACATTGAGTTTGATAATAAAGAGAGAATATATTAATTTTTTTAGAAAACAATTTAGGCTTTACCAGGAAGCCCCCAATTCTTCACAGCAAGGGCTGACCATGAATGACTCATTGAAAGAATATATGATGGAACAACTAAATCTCTTGATTTGCCTCTTACACACCAACCATATATGTTTTCTATGGAACAGTAAGACAATTTGGGTTTTTAATGATTTCTGTTTACTGCAGAATAACCTCTTAAAAAGTAGAAATGAATGTGTCAGCCCTTTAACTATATAAAGGTGTTCCAAGTAAATTGTTTATCGAAAAGTTTTGTGCATTCTATTTACTCTTTTATCTCAGCTTTTGAGGAATAAATACAAGTGTCTTATACAGCACCTACAAAAATGAAGACTCCCCATGCCATACTCAAAAGAAGCAGCAGGAAATTTGCCTGATTTTTAGAAGTACCAGTCAAAAACTTCCCAATTATATGTGCATCACTTAGCTGTGTTTCTGTTGATATAAAAACCTTATTTAAAAGTTTGACTAAGGGTCATCTCATGGAAAGTAGAACTGGACACTGGGTTGAAAAATTAGGTAAGTAAAAATATACTATAAACTGCAGAGTCCTCCTAAATGTATATCACTTTTCAATTAGTCATTGCCATGATAATATGTGATTCTAGATTGAAGTTCCTATTAGATAAATACTTTGGCCTAAAAGAAAAACATTTCAAAGTAACCGTTGCCACTAGCAAATTAGGACACATTTTATGCCCTTCTTACATAACATTTAGGCTAATAGGTTCTATGATCAGATTGGCTAGGCTCAAATCCCAACTTTCCCATTTATTTGGGTCACAGAAAATTGAAATTCTTTATCGTATTTTAAATTAATCTTCTAAAGTGACTGTGTTTGAATGTGTATGGTTTTAAAGGAGAATGTGATTTCTGTGACTGTAATTTTTAAAAAGATCTTTGCAGATATAGGTATTTATTTAATTGGAGCCAGATCAGGAAATGCATAGAGTTAATTTTCAGAAGGTCTGTGGATAAAATCAATTCAATTTGAAAATCACAGTTTACGATTTTGAGTAAGCCAATTTTAACAAATGTAGTTTTCTTTAACAAGTATCTTTAATTTCAATGGCATAAGTAAATAGTTCTTTAAACTACTTACACTAACCAAAAAAAAAAAAATCCTTTTCTTTTTTATTAAAAAATTTAGATAGAAACTAAAATTTGTGATAAGCTATTTTGGTTGAGTATTTTGTCTCCTGGAAGCAGTTATATCAAAAGTTTCCTTTTGTTTTGAATCATACAAAAGCTTATATCTTAAAGCCTCAGGTATATTTTCTGGTTAAGCCTAAATGTAAAAGTGCAGAGTTAATAATTTTCTGTTTTCATATTAGCGATGTGACCCTGCACAAGTCATTTAAATTTTTTAACTCATTTCAATCTCTCTTAAAATGGGGATACTAATAGTGCTACCATAGGATTGTTGAGAGTATTAGGAAAAAACCTATGTATGGCACTTAGCTCAGTATTTTGCATAAACTAAGTGCTTGATAAAAATTGGTTCTATTTGTTAATAACGCTAGTATAAAAATAGAAATGTAAGGAAAGATACTTGAAATTAAAACAGGTAAAAAATTGAGGAATTAATACAAAAAAAATACCACCGAATAAGGAAAATACACCTGAACAAGGAAGTATAGTATGGGGGGAAGAAAAACAAATCTGGAGTTACAGTGCAACTAGATCCATTAATTGCATGAAACGAGAAATGTTAACTAACCACAAAAGTTCTTGCTAGTTCTGAAATTTAGCATTTCTCAGAAACCATATGGTGTGTACCAAATGAGCTATCTGTACACTGTCTAATATATGAGATCAGGATAGGAAAAAAAATTTGAACTTGCAATTTTATAATTACATTATCTCCTACTGAGGTAGGAGTTACTAAGAAACTACTTTAGGCAAACAGAGAGGAAAAAATGGGTCCTTGGAAGATTTTTCGCATTTCTTGTCTAGCATGAAAGCTCCGGCTCTTATACCCAGCCAGCAAAATGCCAGCTGTTGGAAACTGGGTCCACCCAACATAGCCAGGCTGGCAATCTTTAATATGCAAATGCCAGCCTTTAGAAATTGGATACACCCAACATGGCAATTCCCACCCTTGTCCTCTTGCCCTTGCCCCAACATGTGCCTGGCAGCATGGCTGCCCCCACATATCCCCATGTGTGGAACATCATGGCGCCCTTCATTTGCATATTAAAAGACTGGGGTGGGAGGGCCAGTTTTTTCATGGGCTATGTGAATAACATGCCTGGTCAAACCAATCCCCTGAGCCCTATGCAAATCAAACAATGCCTCCTCCAAACATCAAACATAGCTGGCTGATATTACCTGAAAGCGGGGTCCCATCTCTCAGATTTGGAACCCCCCTCCTTCTGTCTCTGTACAGGGAAGCCTCTTCTTTTTTTCTTCCCCCTTCTTTCTTGCCTATTAAACTCTCTGCTCCTTAAAATTACTCCACTTGTGTACGTGTCGTTTTTCTAATTCGATTCGAGACGAAGAACCTGGTGTTCTTCACTAATCAGTGCCTGTCATTTTGGTGCATTGGCCAGGAATCTGAGGTACAGCCTTCCTTGGAGTGGTAAGTATGGGAGCAAGCTTACAATCTGTTCTATCATTCCAAGGCACTCTTTGCCTCTATATTAAAATAAATCAGATAAATCAATGGGCGTCATTTGGCCTAGTACATATGCTTAGCGTTGGCTGCCGTACTCAAGTCACGGATGTAAGACTTTCTGGGGGAAGGTGGAGAACCTCCCATTATTGGGAATGCTGGCCGTGTTTGAAGTAGCTTCTTTTCACGGGGAACCTTGCCACGGCACCAGACTGAGAAAAGTTCTGAGGCAACTGAGAATTTCTGGCCAGGGCACACCCTGGTGTGATTCAAAGACCTCTGGACAGGACACAGCCTCTGACAGCCCATCCTGGGTGTTGGTAGAGAAACTCAACTGTCCTGTTGCAACACTCTTCTTCCTTCTCTATCCGTGGCCTCTTACCCTTTCTCTGTGTGAAATGTGCAAGGATTTTTACAGTCTAGTAACAGAGTTTTCCCCTTCCCCCCATGGTGAGGCTACTTGCTACCACTTCTCTGGCGAATACATAGCATTTCTAAGCAGACAGCATCACCTCACGGAAGTAAATCAGGCTCTAGACCTCTTCCCGGAACAAGAAGTTTCTGCCTTTAGTAGTTAGAAGTAAAATGTCTTCTAGAGCCAAATTTTAGTCTTGATATTGTCCCACTGGCAGGAAAATGGCCATTCGGTTCCTACATTCCTTTAAGGCACTGATTTTGTCTTCTATTAAGACAGTACTTAATTAGTAAGGGGATTTTAAGTCTGGAAGTTCATTGGAACCATTCTTCCAAGGGTAAATGCTTTAGCATGGGCTATAATAGCAGAATATACAGTTTAATCTAGCATGCCCCCTCCTTTAAAGGGGCCTTGCCCCATTACGTGGTTTTCCTAGAAATCCATTTTTTTGGAAGGCACACAGGCCACACAAGTCTAGGAGGTCAAAGGGAAATAAAAGGCAGAGAACTGATTGCTTGGGGACAGCGTGACTAAGGCCCAAAACTCAGTTCCTCTGGTGCCATGGCCTGGAGGGTCACGCCTGCAGTTATGGGTGGCACATTTAAGTGGGTGCCGGGAATCCAGGAGCAACAGAGAGAGAATAGTTGGAGGGATGCGCTCTACTGTTTTCATCTCCATCCTGGATCACATACTGAAAGGAAGGAGACTAAAAGGACACTTTTATTCTCACTTCTCTTTCTCGATGGGTAACAGATTATCTTCAACATGCACTTCCCTAGAGTGTATTTTAAGGCACTGGGACATTTCGACTCTGAAACTTTGAAGAAAAGGTTCCTCGCATTTTATTGCACAAGGGCATGGCCTTCGTACCCTCTTGGGGACAGGCAAACCTGGCCTGCGGGGGGAGCCTCGATTTTAATATTATCCAACAGTTGGAACTTCTCTGCGAACAGGAGGGCAAATGGACTGAGGTCGCCTATGTACAGGCTTTCTTTGCTCTGCAAGACAACCCAGACCTTTACAAGTTCTGTACAATCGACTCAGTTCTTTTAGCAGTAATGGCAGGCAAGTTCACAGGGAGTAGTTTCCCCAGAGCTGACACAGGCTTCAGAGGAGCAATCAGAGACAGCTACTGAATGTCTCAACCCTTCCAGTTCCCCTCCAATCCTACCATCAGCTCCAGCATCTCCAGTATGTCCTACTCTCCCCTCTTCACTCTTCCTCTTCCAGGAAATGCCTGATGAGAATGGTGCCATAAGGGTTCAAGTTCCCTTCTCATTGCAGGACCTTAAGCAAATAAAGGGAGACTTAGGTCAATTTTCTGAAGACCCTGATAGGTATATCGAAATTTTCCAAAATGTAACTCAGGTGTTTGCTCTCACATGGGGGGATGTTATGTTGCTGCTAAGTCAAACCCTCACGGCAGCTGCAAAGCAGGCAGTCCTGCAGGTAGCAGAAAAATACGGAGATGAGCAACATGTCTCCTATAGCAGACCAAGGAGAAAAGGAAGATGAGGAAGAGGTGGAAACTTCATTCCCACCAGGAAGGGAAGCAGTTCCAGTAGATAACCCTAATTGGGATCCCAATAACTCAGGAGATGATTGGAAAAGAAAGCACTTTTTAAGGTGTATATTAGAAGGCCTACAGAAGACCAGGGCTAAATCTCTCAATTACTCTAAACTGTCCGTGATAGACCAAAGACCAGATGAGAATCCCACAGCTTTTATGGAAAGGTTAAGAGGGGCACTAATAAACCACCTCTCTCTAACCCCCAATTCAGTCAAGGGGCAGCTCATCCTGAAGGACAAGTTTATTACACAGGCAGCTCCCGATATTGGAAGAAAGCTACAGAAGCAAGCAATAGGACCAGATAGCACCCTAGAAAACCTCCTGAGAGTAGCCACTTCTTTCACAATAGGGATTGAGAGGAGGCCCGAGAAAAGGAGAGGAACTACAACTGAAAAACAGAGGGTCTAGTAGCAGTTTTACAAGCTTGTAAAGTCCAGAATCCCAAAGGTGCATCCACTAGCTGTTTCCAACGTGGTCAGTCAGGGCATTTTAAGAAAGGAATGCCCAGAAAGCAAGACAAAGCCACCTTGACCCTGTCCAGCCTGTGGTGGAGACCACTGGAGACAGACCTGCCCCCAGAGGTGGAGGTAACTGGGTTTAGAATTAGTCTCACAGATGGTCCTGGGGCTCAAACCCCCGGCTCCAGCGACTCAGACTGCCATTACAGCACAGGAGCCCTGGGCAATTCTGGAAATTTAAGAAAGGAAAGTAGATCTCCTTCTGGATACTGGGGCAAGTGTCTCTCTCTCCCTTTCTAATCCAGGGCTCTCCTCTTCCCATAGCATGAGCATAAAGGGGTGTCTCAGGAAAAACTCTAACTCAATATTTTTCTCAACCCCTTAGCTGCAGGTAGGAGAACGTACTATTTACACATGCATTTCTCATCATGCCTGAAACTCCCACTCCTTTATTAGGTAGAGATATTGTATTTCGCGTAGGGGCCAGCATCGTTATAGCCCCAGGACAAATATTTTGTCTCCCCCTGATGGAAGATAGCATTAATCCAGAAGCGTGGGTAATTCAAGGAAGAATAGGTCAAGCTGTAACTGCTAGGCCAGTCCAAATCTATCTTCAGGATCCCACTTCTTTTCCTAACCAGAACTATGTCCCCTAAGGCCAGAGGCTAGGAAAGGGCTAGCAGCCATTATTGATAGCCTAAAGATGCAAGGCCTCCTCAAACCTTGTAATAGCCCCTGCAACACCCTAATATTAGGAGTGCAAAAACCCAATGGATAATGGAGACTAGTTCAGGACCTCTGCCTCATTAGTGAGGCTATAGTTCCAATCCATCCAGTGGTATGGAATCCCTATACCTTGTTAACTCAAATACCTGAGGGAATTAAATGGCTTATAGCCCTAGATTTAAAGGATGCCTTTTTCTGCATACCATTACATCCTGACTCTCAATACCTGTTTGCCTTCGAAGATCCCTCTGGCCAGACTGCCCATTTAGTATGGATTGTGTTGCCTTGGGGATTTCGAGATAGTCCTCATCTGTTTGGACAGGCACTGTCACAAGACCTCTCTGAGTTCTCTCATCCTCAGGTGAGGGTGTTGCAGTATGTGGATGATATTCTGCTCTGTGCCCCAACTTAGGAAGCATCTCAGGAAGGCAGCAAAGCTATTCTTAACTTCTTAGCTAGCAGAGGATATAAGGTTTCAAAACCTAAGGCTCAGCTCTGCAAAACATCAGTAAAGTACCTAAGCTTTGTGCTGTCTGAGGGGGCCAGAGCATTGGGGGAAGAGAGGATTAAGCCTATCTCCTCTTTCCTCCTCCCCAAAACATCCCAGCAACTAAGAGGATTTGGGGTATTACAGGATTCTGTAGGCTATGGATACCTTGGTATAGTGAAATAGCTCATCCATTATATAACCTCATAAAAGAAACTCAAGGAGCTAAAACTCACCTTTTAATCTGGAAACCTGAAGCTCAAAAGGCCTTTGACCAGCTAAAGCAAGCCTTGCTCAAGATACCAGCTCTTAGCCTTCCTGTAGGGAAGATCTTCAATCTGTATGTATCAGACAGGAACGGAATGGCCTTCAGAGTTGTAATACAGGCCTGAGGACCAGCTCAATAGCCAGTGGGTTACCTAAGTAAGGAACTTGATTCAGTGGCTAGAGGGTGGCCAGCATACCTCTGAGCCATTGCCTTGGTGGCTCTGCTGGTCCCTAAAGCCTCCAAATTAACCCTGAGGAATGATTTAACTGATAATCATCACATAATGTGATAGGACTACTGTACTCTAGAGGAAGCCTCTGGCTAACAGCCAACTCCTTAAATATCAGGCCCTACGGTTAAACGGTTCTCACATCCAATTAAAGACTTGTTCTAGCCTAAATCCAGCCACCTTCCTCCCTGAGGAAACTGGGGAACCTGAGCATAACTGTGAACAAGTGATAGTACAGATCTATGCAACGAGGGAGGATTTCAAGGAAACTCCCTAGAGAATCCAGACTGGACCCTCTTCACAGATGGGAGCTCTTTTGTAGAACAAGGGATCCACAAGGCAGGATACACAGTAGTCACTCTAAATGACATCATTGAAAGCGTGACTCTTCTCTAGGCACAAGCGCTTAGTTAGCTGAGCTAATATCTCTTACAAGAGCAATTGAATTAAGCAAAGGAAAGGTAGCTAATATTTACACTAACTCCAAGTATGCTTTCCTAGTTCTCCATGCTCATGAGGCCATTTGGAAGGAAAGGCATTTTCTCACCACCAGTGGTTCTCCCATAGAATATCACCAGGAAATTAATAAGTTACTATCCTCAGTTTTCCTTCCACGAGAAATCACAATAATGCATTGTAGGGGACATCAAAAGGGAACAGATGAGGTAGCCGAAGGAAATAGATTAGCTGATCAGGCAGCTCAATCAGTGGGAAGAAAGCCTCAAGACATCAACACACTTCAAACCCCTCTAGTCTGGGAAGGCTCCATAAGAGAAATTAAACCTCAGTACTCCCCTGAGGAAGTAGAATGGTCCACTTATTGAGTGTATACATTTCAACCCTCAGGATGGCTACAGTCAGAAGATGGCAAGCTCCACTTGCCAGTCTCTAGCCAATGGAAAGCCCTTAAAGTCCTTCACCAAGCTTTTCATTTGAGAAATATTAAAACGTATCAATGTACCCAGAGATTGTTTTCAGGAGAGAACTTACTAAAAACAATTATGCAAATTGTTAATGCTTGTGAAGTCTGTCTTAAAAATAATCCCCTGCACAGGAGACTCCTTCCTCCTCAAAACCAAACAATAGGAGGTTATCCAGGGGAAGACTGGCAAATAGATTTCACCCACATGTCAAAGGCAAAGGGCATTCAATACCTGATGGTATGGGTAGACACCTTCACTAACTGGGTAGAGGCATTCCTATGCCGTACAGAAAAAGCCTCTGAGGTAAAATAAAATAAATAAATAAAAAAGTTAGTTAATGAAATAACTCCCCTCTTTGGTCTACGTAGGTATCTTCAAAGTGACGATGGACACTCATTTAAGGCGGCTGTCACACAAGGGGTCTCAAAAGCACTAGGCATAGAATACCATCTCCACTGTGCTTGGAGACCCCAATCCTCAGGAAAGGTAGAGAAAACTAATAACATCATCAAGAGACACCTCAGAAAATTATCCCAAGAAACTCACCCTCCTTGGGTCAGTCGTCTTCCTATGGCCTTGCTAGGAATAAGAAATACCCCCTTCAAAACTAGGTTTTAGCCCTTTTGAGATGCAGTATGGATGATCTTTCCTTACCAATGATTTTCCATTAGATCAAGAAACCTCTGAGCTAGTCAAGCCTGTAACTTCTCTGGCTCACTTGCATCAGGAATTAGCACAATTAGCAAGGGCCCAACCCCAGGAAATTGGACCGCCTCTGTTTAACCCAGGAGATTTGATACCGGTGAAGGCTCTCCCTCCCTAAGCTCAAGCTGGGAAGGGCCTTACACTCTTCTTCTTGCAACTCCCTCAGCAATAAAAGTTACAGGAATCAACTCTTGGACTCACACTCAGTCAAAGCCTGGAAAGCTGAGGGAGCAACCCCTGACAGCCCAGAGGAAAGACCTGAATATTAATGCGAAGAAATAGACCTTAAGCTGAAAATCACAAAAGAGAAGTAACGGAGTAAGAACTACTCATCTTACTCAGCCTCGCCTCTACCTCACGAAATACTTGATGTCGTTTCTACCTCTCCTTTTAAGCCAAATATTAATTACTGTAGAATTTTGCTTAACTACTATCCTTACAGCAGGAATAATGGTTATTAACAGGAAGTAAACATGACTGTTTTACTATCACTAAGTCTGTTAGGATTTTTTATTGGACTTAGTAATACATCACACCTCTTAGCTCCTACAATATCTGCCATGGCCCGTTTCAACAACAAAACTAATTGCTGGAATTGTTGGGTCTGTCCTAAGTGGTTCTCTCAGTTCAATGGCACTGAGGAACCTGACAATGACCCAGAACTCACCGTCTTAGGGTTCCCTTTGTTGGCTTTACCTTTAACCCTTAAAGACATATCAGGCCTAAATGGGACATGGTATGGGAGCATTTTCAACTGGGTGACTAACTCCTCTCAGGAGAAAATTCCACCCCCAGTGCCAAAGAACACTATCCCCAAAGATAAACTTCACACCCCTAGGCTGGGAAAAGTGGACCGAGTAATAGCAAATGCCTCCCTCTGCTTTAAAAATAACAGAAAAGGACCACACTTGGGAGATCTCAAGTATTGTAACATCACGCTTGTAATTGCTGAAAGTTCAAAGATTTGGGGAGGAGAATGCAACAAGGGTAATCTACAAGAATCAGACGCCCTAGTAGGGGACTTTCAGAATCTAGCCTCTCCCATTGGTTGGAAGTCCCGAAGGGAATGGCATGCTCAGCATTCTCAGCTTCTCTGTTAAAATCCTTTTATCTTTTAACAGTCCCTTGCTCTAAGGGAATATTTTTCAAAGTATGGTCTAATCATTTGTATCAGACTTGATAAATGCTAACCAAAAATGCAGATTTCTAGATCTACCACGAGTCCCAAGCTTACTGCATATTTCTTTTTTTTTTTTTTTTTTTTTTTTTTTTTGAGATAGAGTTTCGCTCCTTACCGAGACTGGAGTGCAATGGCGCGATCTCTGCTCACTGCAACTTCCGCCTCCCAGGTTCAAGCGATTCTCTTGCCTCAGCCTCCCGGGTAGCTGGGATTACAGGCCCACAGCACCACGCTCAGCTAATTTTGTATTTTTAGTAGAGATGGGGTTTCTCCATGTTGGTCAGGCTGGTCTTGAACTCCCCACCTCAGGTGATCCGCCTGCCTCGGTCTCCCAATGCTGGGATTACAGGTGTGAGCCACCATACCTGGCTGCATATTTCATTCTTAACTAGCATGCAGGTGATGATTGGACATGCAAAAGGACTGAAGTCCTAGGTAGTTGGGTTCAGTTCCTCAGATCCTCATTCCCACTTCATTCTGCTGACAGCCACAGTTATTAAGAGCATTTTAATGTCAAAGAGACCTTAGTATTTTCAATAGCAAGAAAACTAATTTAATTGAAAATAAAACATGACAGTAGAGAGAGAAATCCATAGTTCAGAATTTAGCTTTGAATGGAGTAAAATGAAAATGAGATTCTTTCTCTCCACAATGTTCTCGACTGTGCTACAGGTAAGTGTGAAATGACGGTAAAGCAGGGCTGGACTACTGGTTGCCTCATGGATAAATATCAAGTGGATAATGATGTTGTAAAAGGAGAAAAATGTGACAGTGACAGGAAAGATAGCACAATACTTTCAACATGACACATTTTCTAAGACTGAGATTAAATATATCTGTTTTCTTCTAGAATTGTGAAGAGTATTTTTAATCTTCGTATTCACGTTCTATTGAATAAAAATTCTCTTTCACTCATATAAGCCTCATGTCTCTATACTCAGCCAAGATAGTGAACAAAAGCTTAAATTATGGATCAAGATCGGTTGCAACTTGGCTTCAGCTCTTCCACTTAAAATCTCATGAAGTTGGGCTTTTCACTTCCACCATTCTAGTTCTAATTTTTCTATGTAAGTAAAATATGGTCATCTATTATTTCCTAGCATCACAGTGAGAACTCAAAGAGATAAAAGCAGCGACCATACTGACTGGTCATTGTATGCACTCTGTCACTCTTAGCTGCCCTCTCCTACCTGTGTATAGCATCTTGCAAAAAGATAGCAGTGAGAGCCATTCTGTGGCCTTAATCTTTACCTTTATCAAAACCTATGTTCTTAACTAGATTGCGAAAGGTAAATTGAGATAATGGGGTTTTTTTTTTTATCCCTGTAAGAATGTGGAATATGTTGCAGATAAATGCAAAATGACACCAAAGTTTTGCCTATTGATAGCCTCCCAAGTGGATAATGGTGCGGTCTCCTTACCTTGTGCTGTATATTCCAGCATCACCATTAGAACTTAGGCTGAATGTTTTAATAGAGGAACTGAAATCTCATTTGGATTCTTTCTAAGCTTCAGTATATAAAAATGCATTAAGAAATGTTTTGAATTTAGGCCATACTATTACACTACTCAATTTCAAACTCAATCTGGTAGTAATAGTTTATAATGAATGCCATAATTCTCACACTTCATAGCTGGAAATAATAGTTTTTCCTTGCACTAAAATAAAGAGAAAAACAGTTTTTAAAAAAAGTATTTGTGATCCAAGGACTCTGGGTCTTGGTTAGAAATTATAAGAAGATATAAGACGTCTGGAAAAGTGGATTACACTAATTTAATTTTGCAACCTTCTATCAAAACCTATTATCTGCTTATTATATATTTCTATTATTTCTGCAAGCAGTCCTAACAAACACAAAGAAGAGGAGACAGTAGTCCCTTCTCCAACTTAGAAACAAGGAGTCCTTACTCCACTGCTTTATGGTATCAATGCTACCAGCTTTGCTTAAAAAAAAAAATCTCAATTTAAATGTACATATGTTATTGACTTCTATCCATTTACCAACTCCATTCTTCTCTAACACTTTCCCTCAAGTTCTGGAATATTGTTACATATAGCTTTCATGTTAACCCTTTGTTTCTCATCAGTCTTTTTTTTTTTTTTTTTTTTTTGAGATGAGGTCTTACTCTGTCACCAAGGCTGGAGTTTAGGGGTGCAATCACATCTCACTGCAGCCCCAAACTCCTGGGCACAAGTGATCCTCCCCTCCCCAGTCTTCCAGTTGGCTACAGACACACACCACCGTGCCTGGTTTATTTTTATTTTTGATTTTTTGATAGAGACAAGGTCTTGCTACGTTGGCCAGGCTTGCCTCAAACTCCAGGGCTCAAGTGTTATCCTGCCTCAGCCTCTCAAGTTGCTGGAATTACAGGCATGAGCCACAAGGCCTGGCACATCAGCCTTTTCTTAAATACAATCTTCTGCCCAAATGCCCGTACCATTATCTCTTTACACTGATGCCAGCTAAAATAATGTTTTAAAAATAGCAAGGTGAGTATCATTAACTAAAGTTAAACATATTCTTCTCACTTTTTGTGCTCTTCTAGTATCTGGGGGAGATATTAAAGCTTGTCAGTTTTCTTTCTTATTTGCCATAAAAGTCATAATTCAGTTAATTAATTCAACCTGAAATCATTATGAAACAAACAACGTATTTTTGACCAGCTACTGTAATGCATAAGAATAACTCTAGCATATTTTATTGTTTCCATAGTAATTCTCCATTCAGAAAGCAGTTAACATAGCAGGTCTGAGGCTACTAATCTTTTGAAGTTTCTGCTAGCAAGGTTGGCTCTTGGCTGGCTCTTGGCTTGGCTTCTAAAACTTACTCTAATTGATAAGGTCGGGTACCTACAGAGTTTGTAAATACAATATGATTTATGGTGAACAACTGCTAGAAGTATGGGATTTTAGTAGTGTCTAAGCAGAGAAAGCCTATGTGACCAGTCTCAAATGGGCAGAAGCATCACACACTGTTGCTGCTAGAGGGACAATGTGATTTGTGTGGCCACTCACCACAGATCACAGATCACAGGAGGAGTGTAGGAGGTGAATGTGTGTTTATTCACACTCCCTCCCGTATTTTTCCTTTATTTACCTAGCTTAGGATGCTTGCTGTGTTGTGATAAATCTTAGATATGAGTATGGCCCTATGCCGAGTCCCATGAGTCCTTCTAGCAAATTTCTGAACATGTGGATAGTGTTATGGATTGCCAAAAGTGTTTCCTTATCAGATCAAATACAAATTAGTAATTATACAAATTAGTATAAAGTAATACAAGAAAATTTGTCTGTTCCAATCTCTCAAGACAGAATAGGTCTTTTTTTTTTTTCTCTTTGCCCGTAACATGTTACTCCCCCGCTTAAAAACGTGTGATTATGACCCACTGCACTTAAGACTCAAATTCCTCAGAACGCCTACCAATTCCTTGCCCAACCTCATCTCAGTTGACTTGTAGTATTGCTCCCTGGGCTTCTGCCATGTTCCCCACCCCAGAGGAGAGTCATGCATTATATCCACTCGCCAAATAGGACTTCTCTCCTCCATTCTTCCAACGCCATCCCAAATCTGTCTTTCTGCTCTGCCACAGGTCCCATAATTCACTGAATTTAAAGCACAATTTAAAAAGGTGGCGATTTGTTGTTAAAATTAATTTCCCCATCTGAATGTGCTTTCCTCATAATTATTTATGAGCAACAGGATATCTAAAACTAGGTATAGCTGGAAATCCCTTTATAGACCACCACAGTTGGTATGTCTGCTGAAAGATCGGCTTTCATCATTTGTATCAGCTAAGGGGTGTTGACTGCAAATACAAAACACCTGACTAGCCATGGCTTAAACCATAAGGATAATATAACTTACCGAACACAAACTCAGGTATGCTCAAAAGCTCTGCAGTATTAAGCCACTGAATTGGTGTTCCTGCATTTCTCTTAGCCTTTTCCTTTTAGTTGTAACTTGGCAACGACACTCCAGACATCACACAACCTTATTCACTTAGAAAGCAAGGGGTAGGTGATGTGTTGCTGGTAAAATAGCTTCTTCTTCACATGGCTGGCTTTCTCTTTTACCAGGGAGCAAAATCTTTCCCACAAGAGAATAGTTCTCTTCTTCTTACGATGTGTTGCCCGGAATAAGTCAATGTGCCCTCCCCTAGACCAATCACTGGCAAAAATAAATAGATAAAGATCAACTCACAAGACTGGCTTAAATCAAGCACAACTAGCCCACAATGGCTGGATGAAGAGCCTGAACATGTTGCTTGCGGCTGAAAAAGTAGGAATTAGGTTAGGAGGGAAAAAGGGAGCTTGGCTTGTGAGTAGACCAATGCTTTGGGCACTATATAATGAATCAAAATAATAAGGAGCACTGATTTAAACACAGATTCTTGAGCCCAGCCTCCAGAGTTTCTGCTTCAGGGGGTCTGAGGTGGGACTTGAGAATCCACCTTTCTCACAACACACCAGGTAATGCTGCAGCTGTTGCTCCTGCTGCTAAGGGAACTCCACTTTGAGAACTACTGGGAAAGATAAACATCAGCCTCTGTCACACAACTTCACAGGTGCCAGGTGAAGTCAAGAGTTATTAGTGGCTTATTTACAGGCATAGGTAAGGATTAGTGTTTATCTCATATGCAGATGTATTTTCATAATGGCCTCACCTACAGCTGTAGGCAAGGGTTAGTAATGGCCTGTCATTCAGAGTGGGATTATGCACTGAATCAAAGCAAGTTATCATAGTTTTAAATATTATTTATTATGTGATTCATCATGTCAAATATATAGGAAAACTGTAAAATAACACTTTTTTGTGTAGCAAAAATTAACTCCTGAAGCCAAAATGCTGGCCAGTCCAACAAGAAAGTGAAAACTTAAACAGAACAATAATGAATTCAGAAATTGAATCAGTAACAAAACAACAATAACAACAAAAACGTACCTACCAACCAAAAAAATTACCTGAACCAGATAGATTCACAGCTGAATTCTTCCAGGTGTACAAAGAAGAATTGGTACCAATTCTACTGAAACTATTTCAAAAAGTTGAGGAGGAGGGACTTCTCCCTAACTCATTTTAAAAAACCAGCATCATCATAGTACCAAATCTGGCAGAAACATAATGAAAAAGAAAACTTCAGGCCAATATCCCTGATGAACATACCAAGAAAAAATCCTCAACAAAATACTACCAAACTGTATTCACTGGCACATCAAAAAGTTAATTCATCACTACCAAGTAGGCTTGATTCCTGGAGTGCAAGGTTAATTCGACATACACAAATTAATAAATGTGATTCACCACATAAAGAGAATTAAAAACAAAAGCCATATGATCATCTCAATAGACACAGAAGAAGCTTTCAGTAAAATCAAACATCCCTTCATGACAAAAACCCTCAACAAACTAGGCATCAAATGAACATGCCTCAAAATAATAAGAGCCATCTATCTCAAACCCACAGCCAATATTTTACTAAATGGGCAATACCTGGAAGCATTCCTCTTGAGAAGTAGAACAGGCAAAGGATGCCCTCTCCTACCACTCCTATTCAACATAGTACTGGAAGTCCTAGCCAGAGCAATTAGACAAAGGAAAGAAATGAAAGGCATCTAAACAGGATAAAAGAAAGTCAGAATATCTCTCTGTGTGTACAATATGATTCTACACCTAGAAAGCCCTGAGACTCCACCAAAAGACCCCTAGAACTGATAAATGACTTCAGTTAAATTTCAGGATACAAACCCATTTTTTATACACCTAATCACATTCTACCTGAAAGCCAAATCAAGAACATAATCCCATTTGTAATAGCCACAAAAAGAATGAAATAACTAGGGATACATCTAACCAAGGAGGTGAAAGACTTCTACAAAGAGATCCACAAAATGGCCAAGTGCAGGGCCTCACATCTGTAATCCCAGAACTTTGGGATGCCGAGGTGGTGGGTGGATCACCTGAGATCAGGGGTTCAAGACCAGCCTGGCAAACATGGTGAAACCCCATCTCTACTAAAAATACAAAAACTAGCCAAGCGTCCTGGTGCACGTCTGTAATCCCAGCTACTAAGGAGGTTGAGGCACAAGAATCACTTGAACCCAGGAGGTGGAGGTTGCAGTGAGCCAAGATTGCACCACTGCACTTCAGCCTGGGTGACAGAGTGAGAATCTGTCTCAAAAAGAAAAAAGAAAACAAAAAGAGTACTGAAAGAAATCATAGATGAAACAAATAAATGGAAAAATACCCCATGCTGATGGATTGGAGGAATCAATATTGTTAATATGACCATACTGCCCAAATCAGTTTACAGACTTAAGACTATTCCAATCTAACTACCGATGTCACAAAACTATTTTTGTGACATTTTTCACAGAATTAGAAAACACTATTCTAAAATTCACATAGAACCAAAATAGAGCCCGAATAGTCAAAGTAATCTTAAGCAAAAAGGACAAAGCCACAGGCATTACATTGCCCAACATCAAATATGCCACCAAGCTACAGTAGCCAGAACACCGTGATACTGGTATAAAAACAAACACATAGACCAGAGGAACAGCATAGAGAAATCAGAAGTAAAGTCATGTGCCCACAATCACCTGATCTTCAACAAAAATAAACAATAGGGAAAACACACCCTATTCAAAAAATGATGCTGGAATAATTGTCTAAACATGTACAGAAGAATGAAACTGGACCCCCAACTATCACCATATACAAAAATTAACTCAAGGTAGATTACAGACTCTAATGTGAGATCTAAAACTATGGAAGCCCTAGAAGAAAACCTGGAAACACCCTTCTCAATATTGGCCTTGACAAAAAAATGTATGGCTAAGTCCTCAAAAGCAATTGCAACAAACATAGAAATTGATAAGTGGGACCTAATGAAATTAAAAAGCTTGTGCACAGCAAAAGAAACTACCAACAGAGTAAACAGACAACCTAAAGATGGGAGAAAATATTTACAAATTATGCCTCCAACAAAGGTCTAATATCCAGAATCTATAAGGAACTTAAACAATTCAACAAGTGAAAAACAATTAACTTCATTAAAAAGTAGGCAACGGACATGAACAGACACTTCTCCAAAGAAGACATACAAGCAGCCAACACATAAAACAAAAGCTCAGCAAGGTGCAATGGCTCACGCCTGTAATCCCAGCACTTTGGGAGGCTGAGGCAGGTGGATCATGAGATCTAGAGTGGATCACCTGCGGGCAGGAGTTCAAGACCACCCTGGCTAACATGGTGAAACCCCGTCTCTATTAAAAATACAAAAATTAGCTGGACATGGTGGCATGTGCCTGTAGTCCCAGCTACTTGGGAGGCTTAGGCAGGAGAATCGCTTGAACCCAGGAGGTGGAGGTTGCAGTGAGCCAAGATTGCACCACTGCACTGCAGTCTGGCAACAGAGCGAGACTCCGTCTCAAAAAAAAGAAATGCTCATCGTCAGTAACCAGAGAAATGTAATTCAAAACCACAATGAGATACCATCTCACAACATTCAGAATGGCTTTTATTAAAAAGTAAAAAAATAACAGATGTTGGCGTGGCTGCAGGAAAAAGGGGGAACTGATACACTGTCAGTGGGAATGTAAATTAGTCCAGCCACTGTGGACAGCAGTTTAAAGATTTCTCAGAAAACTAAGAGTTCAACTCCTATTCAACCCAGCAACCCCATTACTGGGTATATACCCAAAGGAAAATACATGGTTCTACCCAAAAGACATATGTAACCATATGTTCATTGCAGCACTATTCACAATAGCAAAACTATGGAGTCAACCCAGGTGCCTAACATTGATGGATTAAATAAAGAAACTATGGTTCATATACATTATGGAGTAATATGCAGTCATTAAAAAAGAACAAAAATATGTCCTTTGTAGCAACATGGATGCAGCTGGAGGCCATTATCCTAAACAAACTAATACAGAATCAGAAAAACAAATACGGCTTGTCGTCACTCATAAGTGAGAACTAACCATTGAGTATACATGGACATAAAGATGGAAACGATAGATTCTGGGGATTATTAGAGGAGGGACAGAAAGAGTAGGGCAAGGACTGAAGAAACCTATTAGGCACTATGCTGGCTACCTGGGTCATGGTTTCAATCACACCTCATATCTCAGCATCATGCAATGTACCTTCATAACAAACTTGCATATGTACCCCCAGATTCTAAAATAAGAGCTGAGAAAAAAGAACATTCTAAATAATGTAAATTATTTTAATAAATTTAAATGCAGTATAACAGGATATTTTTCTCTAAACTTCTAAATATGTAAAATGGGAATGATAATGCTTTATATTGTCTGAAAACATACATACTGGGGAACAGAATTTTTGCATGAATTTACAATGTCAAACCAATTAGAAGGCTAGAAAATCAGTCTGGTATGTACATTTTAAGGAGTAGAGTTTAGGAAAATTGAGAGATCATATCTATGAGGCTAAACCGAGAGGTTAATCCAACCAGGTATGCCTGACCTGCTGGCTTTTGGTTACTTGCCTCTCGTTTTGTTTTGTTCTGTTTTTTTCCAAGAAGTTGAAGACTGCAGTAGCTGAAGGTTGTGCTGCCGAACCTTGAAACTTAATCTTCACTGGCTACTTTATAGATAACATTCATAGGTCGCTATGATAATGGTTGTTTCAGGTGTTTTTCAGGAACTTGGGCCAGTTCCTGTCCATTTTAAACGGGTGGAGACCACTGACCCTTCAGCTGACCTGCACAAATGCCTGACAGGTGGCATTTTTATGTGGGAGGGCCAAAAACACCCTCAGATCATGCTAATGCTTCCATTTTCTATACATACGTTCTATGAGATGCCATGAACTCCAGCTGTGCTTGCGTAAAATGAACCTGTTACTTGATGTTTCCCCAACCAACTACTGTTCCCTATGCCTTGAACCACCCCACTTCCCTAATCCATAAATTCTACAAGCCTCACCTATTCTCCTCCCTTCTATATTGGTGCCCTTGCAAATAAATCTTTTCTCTTTCACAAAACCCATGTCACAGTGATTGAGTTATTACATGCAGGCAGAGCAGACCTGCACCTAGCCAGTAACAAGCCTACTGAATATATGCATAGAGAAAGATTTGAATAAAATATGTGGAATAAGTTTGATTATAATAGGCGCATATGATGGTAGTGGTTATTATATTATTAAAGAGTGCCTAATTATACCATATGCTATCAGCATACTCTTGTTTATCATCTACTATGTATCTAGTGTTGAAATAATGTCTTTATGTGTATGTGGACAGTATATAGAAGCAACAAGGTTTACACAGGTGAAATCTCTAAGCGAAAAACAAAGGTACAAGAAAATAGACATTTAAATGGCCATAGACCCAAGTACTGTAAGAATATGTATGTGTGTAAGAATATGTATGTAGATGAGAAAGAGTCCCCAGAGAAAAGCTGCTCTGCCTCAGTTAGGCTGGGTGATTTAGAATGAAAGAGAATGGGGCGGGTAGGGGGGGATTCCAAAATAGGATAATAGAATGGGGTAAAAATTTAAAAACTAAAAAAAAAAAAAAAACCAATTCCAGAGGAACAAACCACTTTCTCTGAATAATAATAAAATCTGGCTGATTCTAGGGTGAGAATTTTAAGTAATCAAGAGCACATTGGCTTTTGAACCCATTGTTTTAATCAACCTGGTAAAAAATAAATGTGATTAAACACACCTCAGAGGAAAACTTATTCAACTAAACATTTTCATAGAATATGTTTCTGAGGTTAAAATTTTAAGATTAAGGAGCTATTGAGTGTAAAAATAAATTCTATATAAAATAGACAAATGCTTCTCTGTGCCATAAGGAATTATCTTACAAACACACATCATATTTTACATGTGTGAAGAACCAAGAAGGCCCATCTGTGCTGCAGTTATTATTTAACCATCTAGAAAGAACTCGAGCTTTGTGAGTCCTATATTTGGATAAACACTTCTGATCCCTGTATAACTGGCTGCTCTTTTGCCATGGACACTTTTATCTTCCTCTTTGTAAGTCCTATATTTTTGTTAATTTTTACTAGCACTTCCTACACATCGCCTGTGTTCTTTACTTAGGAAATTTGGGCTAATACCATAAAATAAGTTTAAATCTTCTTTCAAAGATACAGAATTCTTGGGAGAGTGAGAGTGGAGAGCGAGGCTTTCTCTTTTTATTTTATGCACCTCTGGATTGTTTGAAACTTTTAACAAGCATTTACTGTTATTGAAACATTTTTAAACAAATAACTTTTACAGTGGTAGAATATACACAACATATAATTTATCATTTTAACCGCTTTAAGTAAACAATTCAGTGGCCTTAAGGTACATTCACATTGTTGTGTAACTGTCATCACTATCCATCTCCGGAATTGTTTCATCATCCCAAACTAAAACTCTACATCCATTAAACAACTTCCCACTCTACTCTTTCCACAACCACTGATGACCATTATTTCCCTTTCTTTCTCTATAAATTTGACTACTCTAGGTACCACATAGTGAAATCATACAGTATTTGTCTTTCTATGAGTGGCTTATTTTACTCAACATAATATCCTCAAGGTTTATCTATACTGTATATTATATCAGGATTTATTTTCAAGGCTGAATAATATTCCATTGTATGTATATTTTATCCCTTCATCTATCAATGGGCACTTGGGTAGCTTCCATTTTTTGGCCACTGTAAACAATTTTGCTATGAACATGAGTGTGCAAATATCTATTCATATCTCTGCTTTCAGTTCACCTGAGTATATGTCCAGAAGTGTAATTGCTGGATCATATGTAAATTCTTAGCATAAGTTTTAAGAAAAGTGCCATAGTTTTTCTTATACCAGCTGCACCATTTCACATTCTCACTAGTGCACAAGAATTTCATTTTCTCTACATCATTGCCAATGCTTACTTTCTGTTTGTTTGATTGTAGCCATCCTAATGAAAGTGAGGCAGTATCTTATTATAGTTTTGATTTGCATTTTCCCAATGATTAGTGATGTTGAGCATCTTTTGTGTATTTATTGGTCATTTGTATATCATCTAGGCAAAATGTCTATTTAAGTCATTTGCTGGTTTTTTTAATAGGGTCTTTTGTTTTGTTACTGAGTTTTAAGAGTTTTCTATATGTCCTGGATATTAATATCACCTCAGACATGTGATTTGCAAATATTTTTCACATTCTGTGAGTTGCCTTTTTACTGTGTTATAGTGTTCTTTAATGCACAAAGTGTATTATTATTGAAGAAGTTCAATTTTCTATTTTTTATTTTATTGCTTGCACTTTTGGTATAATACTCAATAAATCGTTTCCAAATCCAATGTCATGAAGTTTCCCCCCTTTGTTTCCTTCTAGGAGTTTTATAGTACTGGTTCTTACATTTAGATCTCTGACCCACTTTGAGTTAATTTTTGCATATGGTATTGGTAAAGGTTCAACTTAACTTTTTTGCACATGGGTATTCTGTTTTCCTGCACTATTTGTTGAAAAGGCTTCTCCTTTCGACAATGAATGGTTCTGGCACCCTTGTCAAAAATAATTTGACCACGTACATGAGAATTTATCTCCAGACTCTATTCCACTAGTCTACATGTCTGTTTTTATTCCATTACCACACTGTTTTGATTATTATAGCTTCATAGTAAATTTCGGAATCATGAAGTTGAAGTCCTCTACTTTGTTCTCTTTTGAAATTGTTTTGGAAAATAATTGCCGATAAGGAAGGACTTCTTTCATTTTATTTGTTTTCTATATACCTTAGGCATTTGGGGCCATCATTTTTCTGCATTAGTGTTTTGTGTTTAGTTGATTTTATATAATGAAACTTTCCAAATTCTCTTCATATTTCCTTTTTTTCCTGAATTCTGTAGCTACTTTCTTCATGGTTACCATGGGGATTACATTTAATATCCTAAAGTTATAACCCTCTTATTTGAATTTATACCAGCTTGATTTCAATTGCAAACAAACACTCGGCTCCTACAGAGCTCCCTCTCCGTTCCCTTTCAGTTATGGCCATCACAGAATTCTATCTGTGTGCATTATGTACCCAAAATTTCAATAAATTTTTGTCTCTTAAATCATGTGGAGAACAAAAATATGGAGTTACAAACCAAAATTACAATGATACAACAACTTCAGTTTGCTCTAATGATTATGCTGAGGATTAAATCTACAAACATCATTTATAAACACTTTGATTTAGAGACTATGGTATGGCTACTTATATTAACAATTAAATACGCAACGGCAGCTGAAGCTTATAGGTAATTATACATTTAATTATTTTTTCATTTGAAATTACATGCTTACTATAAATAAAATAATTGTTAAGATAGAGACATGGTCTCATGCTATCACCCAGGCTGGAGTGCAGTGGCACAGCATTAGCTCACTGCAGCTTCAAACTTTTGAGCTCAAGCAATACTCTTAACTAAGCCTCCCAAGTAGTGGGACCACAGGTTTGCATAATGGCACCCAGCTATTATTTTTAGCTGTTTTGGGTTTTTTTTTTTTCTTTGCATGTGTGTCTGTAGAAACAGTCTCATTGTGTTTCCCAGGCTGGTCTCGAACTCTGGGACTTGTGCAGTCCGCCTGCTTCAGCCTCCCAGATTGCTGGTATTATAGGTGTGAGCCACTGCACCCAGCCTAAAATAAAATTGTGTTTAGAAAATTTCCTCAGAAAATATTTCCATACAAGTAATGATTCAGTTAAATCATTCTTTTAAGGTAAATCAATACACATGAGTTTTAAATCTCTTCTCACAGGGTGGTTGATTTTCCTCTTTACACTTCAGTAGAAATGTTTAAGCCCTGCAAAATGTTCTCAGTTCTAAGATCTATGTCTTCAATATGTTTTGAGATCTATGAGCAGATTATAGGAAATGTATTAAATAAAAGACACTATAAAAACAAAACACCGAATACATATCACATTAGAGCCAGAGTTCAGAAGGACAGTTCTGCTCTAAATGAATATGTTTCCACCTAACTGTTATAGCAAGCAGTTCTCTTCTATCAGTCTCCAGTTTTAATTACTTGCACCTGTTAAAGGCCAATTCATTTCAGTTTCTGTCTGCAGTAGACTTCAAAACGTAGGACAATATCGGTAACTTAAGTTGTTTTTATAAAATTTATGTTTAAAAGATGCTTATTTAGACAGTTTTTATTTCAGAAAACTATCTGGCTTACGATCAAGTACATAGCTGAGTGCTAATTTTAAGTTCCGGCTTTCCTTATATAAGCGTAATTGGAAAAGAGAACTAGGTAATAAATATGCTTATCTAGGAAGAAAGTATTGTTTCCCAAAGAGAAATACAAACAGAGATAATTCTATCATTTAATAAATATGTAAAATTAAAACGCAGCTGCCAAAGTCAAATACAGTCATTTCTTGATATCCATGGGAAATTGGTTCCAGGACCCCCGTGTATATAAATATTCATGGATGCTCAAGTCACTGATATAAAATGGCATAGTCCATAATGGTATCCTAGGTTTTCTACTAGGTTTTTTATAGTTTGAAGTCTTACATTTAAATCTGTAATCCATCTTGAGTTCATTTTTGCATAGGGTGAAAGGTAGGATCCAGTTTCATTCCTCTGCATATGAATAGACAGTTATCCCAGCACCATTTATTTAACTGAGTGTCCCTTTTTTACTGATTATTTTTTTCATGTTTACTGATGATGAAATAGTTGCAGGTGTGTGGCTCTATTTCTAGTTTCCTTATTCTGTTCCATTGATCTTTGTGTCTGATTTTGTACCAGACCATTGTGTTCTGGTTATAGTAGCTTTGTAGTATAGTTTCAAGCTGTGTAATGTGATGCTTCTGACTTTGTTCTTTTCGCTTAGCACTGCTTTGGCTACTTGAGCTCTTTTTTGATTCCACATGAGTTTTAGAATAGTTTTTTTTTTTTTCCTAATTCTGTGGACCATGACATCAGCGGTTTGCTAGGAATAGTATTGAATCTGTACACTGCTTTAGGCAGCATGGTCATATTAACAATATTGATTATCTCAATCCATGAGCATGGGATGTTTTCCCATTTATTTATGTCATCTATGATTTTTTTTCAGTAGTGCTATGTAGTTCTTCTTGTTAAGATCTTTTACCTCCTTGGTTAGCTGTATCCCTAGGTATATTACTCTTTTTGTAGCTATTGTAAATGGGATTGCATTCTTGATTTGGCTCTCAGCTTGAACATTATTAGTGTATAGAGATGCTACTGAGTAATTTGAACGATGACTTTACTGAAGTCATTTATCAGTTCTAGGAGTCTTTTGGCAATGTCTGTAGGGTTTTCTAGGTATAAAATTATATTGTCTGCGAAGAGAAATAATTTAACTACTTCTTTTCCTATTTGGATATCTTTTATTTCTTTCCCTTTCCTGATTACTCTGGCTAGGACTTCCAGTTCTAAGAGCAGTGAGAGAGGGCATCCTTCTCTTCTTCCTGTTCTCAATGGGAATGCCTCTAGATTTTGCCCAATCAGCATGATATTGGCTATGGCTTTGTCATAGTTGGCTCCTATTATTTTGAGATATGTTCCTTCAATGCCTAGTTTGTTGAACGTTTTTATGATGGACAGAAATTTGATTTTATCGAAAGCTTTTTCTGTGTCTATTAAGATTATCACATGGTTTTTATTTTTAATTCTGTTTATGTGGTGAGTTACATTTATTGATTTGTGTATACTGTAACAACCTGGCATCCCAGGAATAAAGCCTACTTGATCATAGTAAATTAACTTTTTGATGTGCTACTGGGTGCAGTTTATTCGTATTTTGTTGAGGATTTTTCCACCTATGTTCATCAGGGATATTGGCCTCAAGTTTTCTTTTTACTTTTTATTTATTTATTTATTTATTTATTTATTTATTTATTTACTGAGACAGGGTCACACTTTGTCACCCAGACTGGAGTACAGTGGCAAGATCTCAGCTCACTGCAACTTCCGCCTCCCAGGCTCAAGCAATCCTCCCACCTTAGCCTCCTAAGCAACAGAGACTACAGGTGCGCACCACCATGCATTGCTAATTTTTGTATTCTTTGGTAGAGACAGGGTTTCACCATGCTGGCCAGACTGGTCTCAAACTCCTGAGCTCAAGTGATCCAACCACCTTGGCTTCCAAAATGCTGAGGTTACAGGTGTGAGCCACCACACCTAGTCAAGATTTTTGTTGTTGTGTTTGTTTGTTTTGTGTGTGTGTGTGTGTGTGTGTGTGTGTCTGAGTGTGCCTGACAGATTTTGGTATAAGGATGATGCTCATCTCATAGAATGAGTTAGGAAGGAGTCCTTCCTCCTCAATTTTTTTGGAATAGTTTTGGTAGAATTTGTACCAGTTCTTCTTTGTATATTTGGTAGAATTTGGCTGTCAATCTACCTGATCCAGGGTAATTTGATTGGTAGGTTTCTTTATTACTGATTCAATTTCAGAACTCAATATTGGTGTGTTCAGGGTTTCAATTTCTTCCTGATACAATCTTAAGAGCGTGTGTGGTTCCAGGAATTTATCAACTTCCTGTAGATTTTCCAGTTTGTGTGCATAGAGGTGTCCATAATAGTTTCTGAAAAATCTTTTGGATTTCTATGGAATCAGTTGTAACGTAACCCTTGTTGTTTCTTATTGTGCTTTTTGGATCTGCTCTCTTTTTTTCTTTATTAACCTAGCTATCGGCTTGTTGATCTTTTTATCCTTTCAAAAAATCAACTTTTGGTCTTGCGGATATTTTCCATCAAATTCTGGATCTCAATTTCACTCAGTTCTGCTCTGATTTCAGTTATTTCTTTTCTTCTGCTAGTTTTTGGGTTAATCTATCCTTATTTTTCTAGTTCTTCTAGGTGAGATTTCAAATCATTGATTTGAGATCTTTCAAACTTCTTGATGTAGTTGTTTAGTGCTAGAAACATTTCTGTTAACACTGCTTTCGCTGTATCTCAGATATTTTGGTATGCCATTCTGGACATCAGCCATGGCAAAGAATTTATGGCTAAGTCCTCCAAAGCAATTGCAACAAAAACAAAAATTGATATGTGAGATCTAATTAACTGAAGAGCTTCTGCACAGCAAAAGAAACTATCAAAAGAGTAAACAGACAACCTGCAGAAGAGAAGAAAATATTTGCAAATTATGTATCCAACAAAAGCCTAATATCCAGAATCTATAAAGAACTTAAACAATTCAACAAGTAAAAGTCAATTTACCCTATTAAAAAGTAGACAAAGGACATGAACAGAAACTTCTCAAAGAAGACATACATGTGGCCAACAAACTTGAAAAACTGCTCAACATCACTCATCATCAGAGAAATGCAAATCAAAACCACAATGAGATATAGTCTCAGACTAGTCAGTATGGCTTTTGTTAAAAGATTAAAAATAACAGATGTTAGTGAGGCTGCAGAGAAAAAGGAATGCTTATACACTATTGGTGGAATGTAAATTAGTTCAGCCACTGTGTAAAGCAATCTGGAGATTTCTCGAAGAATTTAAAAACAGAACTACCACTCAACCCAGCATTCCCATTACCGGGTACATACCCAAAGGAATACAAGTCATTCCACCAAAAAAGACACATGCACACATATGTTCATCACAGTTCTCTTCACAATAGCGAAGATACCAGATCAACCTAGATACCATCAATGGTGGA
The DNA here is from genome assembly GCF_043159975.1 of Macaca nemestrina. Taxonomy (NCBI): domain Eukaryota; kingdom Metazoa; phylum Chordata; class Mammalia; order Primates; family Cercopithecidae; genus Macaca; species Macaca nemestrina. Next base: position 126,375,900 of record NC_092135.1, on the reverse strand, counting down.
ATGGATAAACAAAATGTAGCACAAATGAAATACTATGCAGCCATAAAAGAGAAAAAAATTATGCCCTTTGCAACAACATGGATGCAGCTGGAGGCCACTATCCTAAGCAAATTAATGCAGGAACAGAAAGCCAAATACTGCATGTTCTCACTTATAAGTGGGAGCTAAACATTGGGTACTCATGGACATAAAGATGGGAACAATAAACACTAGGGACTACTAGATGGGAGTGTGAGGGAGGTGGGGACAAGGTCTAAAAAACTACCTATTTGGATACTATGCTCAGTAACTGTGTGATGGGATCATGGGTATGACAAACCTCAGCATCATACAACATAACCATGTATCAAAACTGTACATGTACCTCTGAATCTAAAATAAAAGTGGGGCTGAGGTTGGTGGCTCATGCCTGTAATCCCAGCACTCTGGGAAGCTGATGCGGGAGGATCATTTGAGGTTAGGTGTTTAAGAACAGCCTGAAAAAAATGTTGAAACCCTGTCTCTACTAAAAATAGTAAAAATTAGCCAAGTATGGGGGTGAACACCTGTCATCTCAGCTACTCTGGAGGCTGAGGCAGGAGAATCTCTTGAACCTGGGAGGCGGAGGTTGTAGTGAGCCAAGATCGCACCCCTGCACTCTGGTTTGTGTAACAGAGCGAGACTCCATCTCAATAAAATCAATAAATAAGAATAAAATATAAATTGAAATTTTTTTAAAAGACATAGTATTTGCATATGACTTATATACATCTTCTTATATACTTTAAATTATGTTTAGCTTATAATACCTACTACAATGTAAAATCTATGTAAATAGTTGTAATATTCTATTTTTTATTTGTTATTTTTTACTTAGTATTGTTAACTTTTATTGTTTTTTTTTTTTAATTTTTGATCCACAGTTGGTTTAATCTGCAGATGTGAAACCCATGAATACAGAGGGCCAACTCTAGTTTCTATAGATAATTTTGAATCACACTAAGGTTTGTTTGTAATTCCAAAAATCAGACCAGGTGTGTTGTCTCATGCCTGTAATCCTAGCACTTTGGGAGGCCAAGACAGGAGGATCTCTTGAGCCCAGGAGTTCAAGACCAGCCTGGGCAACATAGGGAGACCTCGCCTCTACAAAAAATTTAAAAATTAGCCTGCTGGGGTTGCACACATTTGTGGTTCCAGCTACATGGGAGGCTGAGGTGGGAGGATCGCTTGAACCTGGGAGGCTAAGATTGCAGTGAGCCAAGATAGTATCACTGCACTACAGCCTGGGCAACAGAGCTAGACCCTGCCTCAAAAAAAAAAAAATCCTTACAATTTAAAAGAACTAGAGCATCAATATTAATGGGACATAATGAAGACTGTTGTCTAATCTCATAGTTAAAGATAGCAAGAGTGTACCAGCTACAATGACAACTCCTTTCCTTCCTCACACAGAGTACTCCTCGTAGAGGCAGACATGCGTAGAGAGCTAGTGCTGCAAAATGGTGCAGAGCAGGCACCCAGAGCCAAGGCCAGGCACAGGACATCTTTGCCTTCAGACCTTGTGCAAGTATCTTAACCTCTCTGTGTCCTAGTTTTCTCACTTTTCAAATCAGTACAACAGTAACTTCTACGTCAAAGGTGCTGAAAATTAAATGTCAATAGATACACACTGAGAAGAGTATTTGGTATGCACATAGTGAATACTTTAAAAATGTAAGTTACTGTTTTTATATGTTGAAGTACAGGAGAAACATATAAGAATGAAAGAGCATAGATTGTTTGTTTTGGATTGAATTATGACTTCCAAATTCCATATGTTGAAATCCTAATTCCTAATACTTCAGAATGTGACCTTATTTGGAGATAGGGTCATTGCAGTGTAAGTATTTAAGTGGAGGTCACACTGGAGTAGGGTAGGTCTTTACTACAGTATGACTAGTGTTGCAAAAAAGAGAAATTTAGATGCAGACACACATAGGAGAATGTCATGTAAAGATAAAGGCAGAGATAGGGTGATATTCTACAAACCACGTAATGCAAAGTTTGCCATCAAATCATCAGAAGCTAGGAAGGAAGCATAAAACATCCTGTCCTGTTGCCCTCAGGACCAACCCTGATGACACTTTGATCTTGGACTTCTAGTCTCTAGAACTGTGAGACAATATATTTAAGACACCCAATTTGTGGTACTTTGTTACAATAGTCCTAGAAACTAATACATTGATCTGAAACTGGTAATACATAAATCTTTCCATGTTCTTGATTTTCTAAAGTAGAAGTGTAAAGACAAAAAAGAAAGACTTTCCCTGCTATTCCCACCAAGTTTTTACTGTTTGGTAAATGGCCACATACATCATGTTGTTTTGTGAGCCTCACACAAGCCAGTAAGAGAGTCTCTGAGTAAACCCGTGGGAGATACTGAGGTTACCAGCAGGAATGGAAGACTGGCCTTCATCCACGAGCTGGAATCACAAGGGGCTTCAGACACATCCATCATCTGAAGCTACCATGGACAGAACCCTGGGTGCGAGTCATTCTCTGACAAGCCAACAGTTGGGGATGCCCCAAGTTCTAGGCTGGTGCCTCCTTCTCTGCAGAATTCCATGACATTGGGCTTCTTTGATGTGTTTACATCACATTGTTTAAAGAAAAATAGCTCTGGAGTTAGATTACCCTGATTAAAGCCATGACTTCCTCATTTGCTAGAGATGCTACCTTGGACAAGATGCTTAACATTACTGTGCTATCAATTTCCAAATTTTGTTAAAGTGGCTATTATATTAACTGACCTTTGCTTATAGGTTTATTGGAAAAATTAACTATAATGTGAAGGGCATAGGATAGTGACTGGCATATAGAGAACATGCAATAAATGTTATTCTATAATTTATTATTATTTATTATTATTCTGTAATATAGTCTTTTAAACACACCTGTGTTTACTGTAATATGGAAAAAAAATCTCTCAAAAACTTGGTGAAATTTTTTTTTTATTTTTTTGAGATGAAATCTCGCTCTGACACCCAGGCTGGAGTACAGTGGCGCAATCTCGGCTCACTGCAACCTCTGCATCCTGGGTTCAAGTGATTCTCCTGCCTCAGTCTCCCGAGTAGCTGTGATTACAGGTGCCTGCCACCGTGCCCAGCTAATTTCTGTATTTTTAGTAGAATCAAGGTTTCACCATATTGGCCACGCTAACTTTGAACTCCTGACCTCAGGTGATCCACCTGCCTTGGCTTCCCAAGGTGCTGGAATTACAGGTGTAAGCCACTCCATCCGGCCAGTCAAATAATTGTTACATGGATGTTTTGTGTTCAGCATTGTGACTGAATAGAGAGACCACATTATGGCAGAAAATATATGCACTTCACAGTCTTAGAAGAAGTAAGAACATTCTTCAAACCCCCTACTTCATCATGCCCAATTAAAAAAAAAAAAGTGTTATCTGGAGTCAGAGTAAAGAGTTGGGACAGAGAGGTGAACAATCAGGGCAGGACAGTTGTCCTGAAGGAAGACACCAATAGTTGCTCAATCCCTGAGCCTTCAGGGATTAAGAAACCCGAGCTTGAGATTTCCACACTAAACCCCGATAAGGAAAAAGATAGAAAGAGGTTCAGAGTTGTGATGCTCCCTGGCAATTGGCAAAGCAGAGGTAAACCGTCTTTAGAGAAAAGCTTTCATGAATGATGTCTAAGCAATGAGTTCATAAGGATCAACCAGTATCAAAGAAGGCGATCTACTATGCATGAGAATCAGCAGAAATATAGAATGATATTCTTACTTCTTCAAGATACCAGATATTGGAATTGCCAAATACAAAATAGTAAACAGCTATGTGTACAAGTATTACAGACATAAAGTGTCAGTCTCAATGATGAACATGCAACACAGATCATCAAGAATAAGTAGGAAGCATGATTTTAAAATATAATTTTTGGGGAAACCCAAAATATGCAATTTTGAATTTAAAATTTAAAAATTCAATAGATGGTTCATAGTAGAGATAGTTGAAACATTTAGTGAACTAGAAGATGTAGAAATAGAAGATATATCAAAAATTGTACAGAATGCATCACACACAAAGTTAAGAAAATGGCAAATGTGTATAAACTTTAAAAGATATGAAGAATAGAATGAGAATAGGATGTGTATATCTAATTGGAGTTACATAAGCAGAAAAGAGAGACAATATTTGAAAAGATAAAGAATGCAAATATTCTAAACCGATGAAAAATGTAAATCTGCGTATACAGGAATACAATATTCACAAGTAGATAAATTAAACCTTCCAACTAAAAGCATAAACACTGGAAAATGTCAATTAGAAGCTAATTAAACTGTTTTAATATGCAGATGATGTAACTGTCTACCTAAATTCTCCACCCCCACAATCTACAAATTGTTAAAATGATAAGGATAATTTAGATAGGCAGCTGGACAGAAGACGTGTATATGAAAATTAATTTTCTAAAAGCCAGCAACAAGCAGAAATTTAAAAATGTAACATTTGTTATAAAATAACACTAAAATGCATCAAATTTCATCTAATAAAAGATACGTTTCACCTATACAAAGAAAGTCATGTAAATTTATTTAAATAAATAAAGGCCTAAATAATACAGATTTCATTTCATTAGATAAACAAAATCATTTTTCAGTTCTCCCCAATTTGATCTAAACACCCAATGTAATTTCAACAAAAATTCCAGTAGCATTTTCTGTGAAACTTGACAAAATTATTCTGGAATTAATTTGGAAAAGCAAAGGGCAAAAATATGTCCAAGGTGCCAGGTGCGGTGGCTCATGCCTGTCATCCCAGCACTTTGGGAGGCCAAGTGGGGCGAATCACGAGGTCAGGAGATGGAGGCCATCCTAGCTAACACGGCGAAACCCCATCTCTACTCAAAATACAAAAAAATTAGCCAGGCATGGTGGCGGGCGCCTGTAGTCCCAGCTACTCCGGAGGCTGAGGCGGGAGAATGGTGTGAACCCGGAAGGCAGAGCTTGCAGTGAGCCGAGATCGTGCCTCTGCACTCCAGCCTGGGGGAAAGAGCGAGACTCCATGTCAAAAACAAAAAACAAACAAACAAAAAAATGCCCAAAACATTCCTAAAGAAGAAAAAGAAAAAAAATTAGGCATATTCTAGCAGATGTAAAAACTTATTATAAAGCCATAAAAATTAATATAGCTATTTTTTTATGTATCCATATATTGATCAATTAAACAGAAAACCTAGAAACAGGAATTATGATCAAACAAATCATTGAAGATCATTAGAAAAAGCGGTCCTTATTCAATACATGAAAATAGGATATTGGGTTGTATAATAGAAAAATGCACAAAAGGTATTAATAAAGAATTATATAAAAGAATAAACACATATGGCTGACATGAAAAGATCTTCAACTCTTTAATGATCTTTAGAAATACAAATTACAACCACAATGAGATGCTGCTCTTTTACATTCATTAGATTTGCAAAATCTTAGAAACCTGACAAGATTAAAATGTTCACATGGGTATGGAATAACTAGAACACACATTCTGTGGAAACTGTCATTGATACAACATTTTGGAAAACAATTTGTTTTCCATTTTGTAGGAAGTGTGAAAAAGCGTACATTGTCATGTCAGAAACATACATACTGGATTTTTGTCCTTAAACATAGAAAATTAAGTCAGTATTTGGTTCCCATTACACACTGAAACTCAGTCAGATGTTTTACAAAGAGGAAATCATCCATTAAAGTAGATATATCTCCTCAGCCTCATTGTTCCTCCCTATGAGATAATAGTATAAAATTGCCACTAAATGCAGGGAAAGAAGACTTACCTTTCCAGACAACTTACTTAAAATGATAGTGTTTTCCTAGTGGCTTAGTTGGCTCTCTAATTGGAGCCCACATGTTTTCAAACGGCAGCTAAAAGCATGGCAATAAAAGTATGCTCACTCGAGGCTGGCATTATAAACAATAACTTGAGAAGATACACATTGAGATGAAAGTCAAATTTACAAAAAGACCATATGATGACTCAATGGGTTGGCTAGAAACATCTGTTACTGAAATAATAGAATGTGGCAAGGTGGAGTTTCTCCAAAGATAAAATAAAAACTCTTTATGGCCTTAAACAGGAATGTGTTCAAGATGCAGTTGAAATGTCAGTCTTTTTTTTTTTTTATGTGCAAATCCACTGAGGCAACCTACACATTACTTCTCTGATTCACAAGTAGCATTAAAAAACTTGGACCTCAGTCAGGCACAGTGGCTCAGGCCTATAATCCCGGCACTTCGGGAGGCTGAGGCAGGCGGATTACCTGAGATTAGGAGTTCGAGACCAGCCTGTCCAATATGGGGAAACCCTGTCTCTACTAAAAATACAAAAATTAGCAGGAGTAGTGGTGCTAGCCTGTAGCCCCAGTTAATCGGGAGGCTGAGGCAGGAGAATCCTTTGAATCTGGGAGGCGGAGGTTGCAGTGAGCTGAGATCGTGCCACTGCACTCCAGCCTGAGTAACAGAGCGAGACTGTGTCTCAAAAAAAAAAAAGAAAAGAAAAAAAAAAAAGATGGACTTCGAGAAGAGACAGGGAACAAGAGCTGGAGTATTTAGCTTTAGGGATCACTGGTTAGTTCACCTCCCTTGTACTTCTCTTATGTTTGGGGTCTTTTCCACATTTTATTGCTCAGAAAATCATTGGAAATTAGCTTTTATCTACTAGGCTTGGCATCATGGCTGTCTTTCTTTCTAAAAATATTTGTCTTACAACACTTTATGAAAACCTAGTCAGATGTTTTATTAGGAAAATGAATAAAACAATAAAAAGCATCATTCTTTTGAAAAAAAAAAAAAAGCACAAAATTAGCCTATTCTGAACAACAGGAGTAATTTTAATCCGTAGTTACATTTAGTTTCTTTTTAATATAAATGTATAAAATTAAATCTAAACCATTAGAAGCTGGCTATGCAATATATACATTGTTGAAATCTTTTATTAATGTATTGGCTTGTGAGTCCCAGCACACTCAGTGCTATTAAAAGACATCCAGGACTTGTGCTGGAAATCTCTGTGGAAAATGCATGCATTTTCTTCCAGTTTCCTTAAAAATCATCACACTGTGAGCATTTATAAACTTCATAAGATAAAACACACACAGTCAAAGTAGAGACCATATTTTGAGAAGTTATTTGTGTTGGGCCGTCTCCATATGTTAGTTTTTTGGGCTATAAAACAATCCTAAGAGATTATCATTATTAATTCCACTTTACAGACAAGGTAACCCAGGTTCAAAAAGATTAACAACTTGCATTTACAGAGTTTATGAGTATAAACTGTCTATTTAAACCAAGATTGTCAAGGTTCATGTTGTTCTTATTATTCTATACTGCATTCATTCCGAAGTCAGGCTGTCTTACCCAGCACAAGTCCCTAAAGGATTCATTTCTGATTTTGCTCATGCCCTGTTCATCACATTTATTTGTTCAATAAGTATTCGTTGAGTACTTTCTCTATGCCAGTCTCTATGCCATAGGTTTAGGATACAGAATTACGGATTACAGATTGTTTAAAATTAGAGAATATTTACGGCCAAGTGTAGAAAAATCTCTAGAGTAGGGAGACACCTATGAATGCAGTTGCCCAAAGTGAACTGATTGTGGCTGCCAAAAACACCTCAAGAAACTGACAGCAGGTGTTCTCTAGGAAGTAAAATAAACTGTGAATAATGCTTGTCCTTACAAATAAGCAATAACCAACTGGCAAGAATGTAAGAGGAGAGGAGTTAGAAAGGCTGGATTTGGAATCTCAGCTCTGCCCTTTATGAGCTATGAAAACATGGACAATGAGAATGAGATGAAGCTTTCCGTGTTTGTTTCTTCAGCTGTAAAGCAGGAAAATGGTAATAGTCAATTTCTTGAAGAAATTAAAATAAAACATTGCTGTGGTTTGAATGTGTGTGCTTCCCTCGACCCCCCGAAATATTTGTATGTTGAAACCCTAATCACCAATGTGATGATACAGATAGGGCCTTTGGGAGATGATTAGATCATTAGGGTAGAGCTCTCATAAATAGCCCCCTTATAAAAGAGGCCCCAGAGAGCTGCCTGGCCCCACAGCAAGAAGATATCATAGAGACATCGAATCTACCGGTGTCTTTATCTTGGTCTTCCCATCCTCCAAAACTGTCACAAATAGACTTCTGTTGTTTGTGAGCCAGACAGTTTATGGTATTTTGTTGTAGCAGTCCTCACAGACTAAGACACACATAAAACTTCAAGCACACAGAAGATAATCAAACCCTACTGCCACTATCATTTTTATTTCCCTAAACCTTCCCTTCATGTATCTAGAACCTATGCTAATATAGCAGAAAGTCATCATCCACTTAGTTAAAGGAAAAATATTTTAACATAATATAACAGTTTTCAGTTCAGAACTTTCACTTTTGGAAATGCAGACACAAAAATAAAACCAAATTACAAATATATTTTCTTGAAAAAGATTTTTTTTTCTTTTACATGCTAAAGTACACTATAAATACATTTGAAGTTGGTTATATACAATCCTTTAAAAGTTTAAGAGCTCAACTCCCTGGATTTTGCTCTTTCATTCTGTTTGTAATTAGGCCCCATGTATGAGTCACCTGCCAATGAAGATGTGAAACTAACTTTCCCTCTTTCCTTTTGTCCAACAGTGATTGTCACTATTGGCTAACCATTGAAAGCACCTGCAGAGCTTTGAAAACTACTGTTGTCTGGGTCCTCATTCCCAGAGATTCCAATGTAATTGTCTGGGATGAAGCCTTGACATCAGGATTTTTAAAGCTCCCCAAGAGATTCTATCTATGTACAATTAGAGTTGAGGGTCCTATCCCTCAATAGCTTCATTATATATTTGCCACTGACTGGTTAAAATTTTAAGTGTGGGTTACAGTAGGAGAGAAAATTAATGAACTGCACAAGAGAGCTGAGGAAATTACCAGCATGCAGCACAAAAAGAGACAGGGGAAAATGAGTGCAAGGTTAAAAAGCATGGAGAATGAAATAACAGGTTTGACGTGCTCTATGTTTCAGAAAAAGGTAAAGATAATAGGACAGGCAATATCAATATGTCTAAGAATTTTTTAGTTCTGAAGGAAGATAAAAACCTTCAGCTTGAAGAAGCACACAGATACGGTTTAGCTCTGTGCCCCCCCCCCCCAAATCTCAGGTTGTATTGAAATCCCAATGTTGGGGGAGGGATCTTGGGGAAGGTGATTGGATCATGGGAGTAGATTTCCCCCTTGCTGTTCTCATGATAGTGAGTGAGTTCTCACAAGACCTGGTTGTTTAAAAGTGTGTAGCACTTCCCCCTTTGCTTTTTCTCTTTCTCCTCTTTCACCATGAGAAGATTGTCCCTGCTTCCCCTTCACCTTCTGCCATGATGATTGTAAGTTTCCTGAGACCTCCCCATCCACGCCTCCTGTACAACCTGTGGAAATGTGAGTCAATTAGACCTCTTTTCTCCATAAATTACCCAGTCTCATAGCAGTGTGAGAATGGACTCATACACACACCAAGCTGGGAGAGAGAAGATGACTTCTTCCCACACCCAATGTTTCCTTTCAGGTGTACAGAATGTCATTGATGTGATCCAACACGGCCCTTTATCCTCCCTCTAACTCACATTTCCCTTGGTGTACTAGTCGAGGTTCTCTAGGGTAAAAGAACCACTATGATCTAAATAGATGAGAGGACATTTATTATGCGAATTGGCTCATGGGATTATCATGGATGAGAAGTCTCACAATATGATGTCTGTAAGCTGGAAACTCAGAAAACCCAGTGGTGTAATTCAGTCTCAGTCTGGAGGCTTGAGAACCAGGGGAGCCCATGGTGTAAGTGCCAATTTGATGAGGAAAACCTCAAAACCGGGATGGAATGGAGGGGAAAAAGTGAGCACTGGTATAAGTCCCAAGTCCAAAGTTCTGAGAGCCAAGAGTTCTGATGTCTGAGAGAAGGAAAAGACAAATGTCCCAGCTCAAGAAGAGAGAGAAAGAGAATTGCTTTCACCGCCAAGGCAAATCCCTCAGGGGATTAGATGCTGCCTGCACATATTGGTGAGGGCAATCTTCTTCACTCAGTCTACTGATTCAAATGCTAATCTCTTCCAGAAATACCCTCATAGACACACCCAGAAATAATGTTTTACCAGTTATCTTGGCATCCCTTAACCCAGTCAAGTTGATGCATAACATTAACCATCACACCTCAGGAGTGATTTCTCTGACTAGCAAATATAGAAAAAGCAGCTGGATATGCACAATTAGATATGCTAAGATATGCTGGATAGGCTTAGCTCTTTCTTCTTCCTCACTGAAGCCAACTGCCCAGGGAAGGCTTACCTGGGCCAGACCTGTCCTTACCTCACCTTACCTGGCCTTACCTGAGGCCAGACCTCTTTTCCCAGCAGTTGCCCAGTCCAGTGCTGCCTGGAACAGGACTGGTGAGTCTGTCTAATTCTGAGGTGAGAATGTAAGGAAGTGGGAACTCACATACCGAAGGAGGGAGTGTAAATTAAAACCACCACCTTTGAGGGCGTAATTGGACAAACAAATCCTTAAGTTGAAGATGCACATTATCTATGCACTGGCAATTCCACTCTGGAACTGGATATAATCCCATGAAACTCCCTTGCAAATGGATATTAAAAATGTGTAAAGGTCATTGATTGTAGCAGTGAGAAAACTACTCAAATGCCGATCAATAGGTATATGGTATAGTCACAGAATAAATACTATGCAATGTTAATATTCACGAACTACATAGATTTGTATAGATGTGGATAAATCGTAAGATATTGAGTGAAAAAATTCACTCAAATTTTTAAAACAAGTACACATATATAATGTTATATATAGTTTATGAATATGTACATATATAATAAAAGTAAATCATTTAGATGGGGTAGATCTTCACGACCGTGGAGGGAATTACTTCCGTGGAGGGTGTGAACCTCCACAACTTGAGACAGGTCTCAGTTAATTTAGAACGTTAATTTTGCCAAGGCTGAGGACGCATGACCATGACATAGCCTCAGGAAGTCCTAAGGATGTGTGCCTGAGGTGGTCAGAGCACAGCTTGGTTTTGTACATTTTAGGGAGACATGAGACATCAATCAACATACGTAAAATGAACACTGGTTTGGTCCAGGTCACAGGTACGTAAGAGTCAAACAGTTGCATTCTTTTGAATTTCTGATACGCATTTATCCCAGTGAGCAGAGAGATGACTGAGGAAAATGGGAGGCAGGTTTGTCTTAAGCATGTCCCAGCTTGAATTTTCCCTTTAGTTTAGTGATTTTGGGGGCCCAAGATCTTTTTCTTTCACAAGGGAAACAGAACAGTATATATATATGTGTGTGTGTGTGTGTGTGTGTGTGTGTGTGTGTGTGTGTGTAACAGGCAAACTTTCCTTTCCCTAAACTTAAGTTCTATTTCATCCTAAAGGAGAAGGCCATTCTGGTTCCACTCCACCCCACTTTACTAGACGAGAATGTCCACAGTTTGGGAAGCATCTGAAACTGCTTCTGCTCTCCCTTCCACCCTCTTCTACAGGTCTCCTCTAGGAGGAGTCATTGAGCCTGCGGGTGAACTAGGGAGCGAATGCTTCCTTTCCTCTGGGTTTTCTGAACAACCTCCATACACCATCTGCATCGCTGTATGACAAGCTTATGAGGCAGTTATGTCTATGAGTGATGAGGTGAGTCTGCACAGGTGGGTACTAAAATAGCGAATTTTTTGGCCACTGATCCAGTTCAGCTCTGCTAGCATGCCTTGTAGCTTAATTCCCGTCTGTCTGTCTCTTGAATTCTTTACTCAGCTTCAGAGCTTGGAAGCAGAAGATAAAATTGCTGTCAGTCTTCTAAAATGCCAGTATCTCCAATGTGGACACTCAAGAGGACAGGATTTGAAATTCTAGGATGCATGTATTATATCCCCAAAGAGGTCAAGATCTAAATAATAAATGGAATGAGTTTGTAATTTAGTCATAAACAGATAAAATACTATTAATGCTATAATAAAAATGATAACATATGCCAAACGCTAGATTCGGTATTTATATTTCAATGTCTGGCAAAAGTTCTATAGCAAAGTCATTGTTATCCTCATTGTACAGTTGAGACAACTGAGTTTAAGCTTTAAACAAAGCTTTAAACAAAGGAAGCTTTAAACAAAGGTCACAGAAGTTGGATATGACAGAGACATTACATGATTCCATACCTATTTTATCTTTCTCCTGCAGTAAATGAGCCTAGAAATTAACTTTGCTCTGAGTCAGGAAGTGGACAATATCCTTTGGGAGATCACTAGTATTATGAAACAAAAAGAACTTGGATTTTCTCATTAAATCACCAGTGCAACTCTTTGGAAAGCCAGTAGAAAAGCAAACAACTGCTCTTCTTTTTATGTGCGCTGATCACAATTATTGTTTCGAAGCTCTTCATAGAGAAGCACGCACCAGGCAAATAATTTCATGGTAGAGTAAAATTAAGATTGCATATTTCACTGTGCTATGTACTGGAAAGTTACATAACATTCGGGAAACACGTGTGGGTTTTATTATGGTTTTTGGCAATTTTTGCAAGGGAGGTGAGATGTAATAAAATGGTCTCACTTTAATACATCAAAATATGTTGAAAGTAAAGTGTGAAAAAATATTCTCAACCAAAAAATATCAAAATTGATTCAAAATATTACTGGGAGACAGGCTACTGGGTTGTAGGGGTACATATGAGGACTGTTTTATTTAGTTTTGAGAATCCACTGCATCTGGACACCTTGTGTTTTTGTAGTGCGGAAAACTGGATTGCATGTATTAATGCTTTTGTGTGTGCTGAAGTATATGTATTGACATTTCCTGGCCATAGTAATTGCTAATTATGTGTGTGTCCAGAATGGACAAAAAGCCCAACCACAAGCAATAACAGGTTTGGAAAATTTGCCCTCGGTATCCTACCTCTCTGTGAGACTTACCTCACAATGAACCTCACTCTGCCTCATCTCCTAAGTGCACAGTGACCTGGTGCTCTTCCCTCCTCTTGACTTGTTTCAAGGATCTTGCATTACAAAACCCCAGGGGCACCATTCATAGGCAGGTTGTACCTCCAGGGGAGACCATTTATGTAAACTATAATGTGAAAGTCCTTCCTGAGATTGTGCCACCTGGTGACCCTCACCTGACCCCCTGTTTACCTTCTCAACCTCTTCTGCAACCCACTGGCTCTTTGCACGTGGCCTCCTTTCAGTTCCTCAAATGTGCCATCTTCATGCTACCCTACAGCCTCTGCACTTGCTCCTCTCTCACTCAATCATTCAACGCACGCTCTCAAAGTGTTCTCAGCATGCTCTCTTCTATACTAGACACCAAAGCAGTAACCAAACATCAATGATGTCGAGAATCATTCATTTCTTGCCTGCCTGGTTTTATTATAGGCAAATAAAATAATCCCAAAACAAACACATTCAGGGTTCAAGTAAAATTAAACAACAAGCATACAAGAAAATGGCATGCTGTGCATTTCATGATATTTTTGTAAATGTTCATTGAAGAGACAGATGTACTTGAGGAAAGAGTGTGTATGGTAATTGGGACCCTGAGTTTTCAGTCCTCAAAATCTACCTTAAACTGGTTTAACAGAAAAAAAAGTGGGAAGTGAGGTTGAAATGCACATGCAACTAGAAAATCCAAAGTGTGGATCTGAGACTCAGCTAAATCCAGGGGCTCAAATATTATATTTTCAGCTTTCTACCCATTTCCTTTCTATTTCTCAATTTCTTGGGTTTGCTGGGCTTCACTTGTTGGCATTAGTCGTTCCTGTTTCAGTCAGGCTTTTGTTTCCTTGAAGGTCAAGATGTGCATCTTAGCAAAAAGAAGAGAAAGCCTGCATCTCAGCAACTATGCATCAAATGCACGGATAGACTGTCTGGGTCTGTTTGGTTTCATCACTGTATGTAGGAGGATTGAATACCATACTTAACCAGGCCTGGGTAGCATGCCCACACCTCTACACGAATAGAGACTTAAAGTACTGTAACTGATCATTCCTTCACAGTAACATGAATGGAGGATGAGTGACTTCCTTACAGAAAGTGACTGTTCTTATCAAAAGTAGATGGAAATGGAAATGTGTTCTATATAGTTAAAACTATCGCTGCCAGTTTTTATTTTGATTACCCTCAAAACAGAGTCTAAAACGAGGATGTGGGTATGGTTCATTCCAGAGAACACAAGTGAGGAAATGTAGGAAGTAGGAGAGGGAAGGAAGAAAAACCAATAAGGAATAAATTAAACACAGGTTTCTACTGTGACTAACTGGGGCTTCTTTATACTTAGAACTCTCCAGAAACCAGGTAGAACACATCTCGGAATTAGCAACTAGAAGAGAGGAAAATAGGGGGGATTATTCCCTGGCTCACCTTCTGTTGGTTAATGGTTGCCTCCGTGCTGTTAACTCTCCCTGCTCCCAGTGGAACAAGAAAGTTCTCAGGCAGAGAACAAAGGAGGTACCCAAGGTAGGCATCTGTCCATGCCAGGTGTGGCAGCTGCAGCTGGCCAAGGGGATGTGGAGGGAGGTATGAGCCATGTGTGCTACAACACCACAAACCACTGCAATATAGAAAGTGACATCTGAAATAAAGTGTGCAAAAAATCTCATCTAATGAGATGCAGGAAGAAGAAAACTATAACTTTTTAATATTTTTTCATTTGGGGTCCTCAATCCATCACTAACAGAAAAATTTAAGATTTCTCTACTATTTATCTAATATAATATGAAATAAACTAGGTCTTCTAATATTTAGTGTACAGACCAATACTGGCACCCTCGCTCAGTCACCTGTAGTAAGCAAGATCTCCTAAGAGAGAAAGGGGTGTCACCCAGCTATCAGTTACAAGGCACCAGGCTGGCTCATCCACTGGCTAGGCATTTCAAATTATTGGAGTTTACCCAGTGCTCAGTTAAGTTGATTTAAAGATAGTATTGTTACTAAATTGACACTCACAAAATGGAAAAGTGGCTTATAGTGTGTGCTACAAAAAAAGCACCAGAGGGAAGAAAATGATTATAACATAATAAGGGAAGAAGGAAATGCAGAGATGGGGTGAGAAAATGTATGCTATAATACATACGATTTCAACCCTGTGTAATTTATTTGGGTTTTAAGTGTGGTCACTTTGGGAATGTTTTCTGTGTGATTGAGAAAAAAATGTGTATTACACTTTTGTTCGGTGCAATATTTTATTTATATAAATTGAGTCCAAATTGCAAATCATGCTGTTCAAATTGGTTTTACCCTCCTTGTGTTTGATGACTCATTGTATAATTCACTCAAAGTGTTTTAAAATTTCCCATTATGATTATGGGGATTTTGTTTCTGCATGTAGTTTCTGACATCTTTCTTTCTGCATTTTGAACCTTGTTATTAGGTTCATCAAAAACTAGAAGCATCATATATTTGTTAAATAAACATTTTTGTGATGAAGGTGGAACCATTTTCACTCCTGCAAAGTTTTTTACCTTCAAGTAGATTTTTCCTGATATTAACATACCTGCACCATATTATATCAGTTAATGTTTGCATTGTATGGCTTTTCTCAATTATTATTACTTGTGTATGTGTATGTTTGATGGAGTTTCACTCTTGTTGCCCAGGCTGGAGTGCAATGGCATCATCTCGGCTCACCACAACCTGTGCCTCCCGGGTTCAAGCGATTCTCTTGCCTCAGCCTCCAGAGTAGCTAGGATTACAGGCATATGCCATCACTCCTGGCTAATTTTTGTATTTTTAGTAGAGATAAGGTTTCTCCATGTGGTCAGTCTGGTCTCGAACTCCTGACCTCAGATGATCCGCCCACCTTGGTCTTCCAAAGTGCTGGGATTACAGGCGTGAGCCACTGTGCCCGGCCTTTTCAATTATTTTTTATTCAGCCTTTCTGGATCTTAAACTTCCAGGTAATTTTCTTTTATTTGTAATCCATTATGGCAACTTTTGTCTTTTAACTTTCACATGTATTCAATTTCCATTAAATTTAATTTATAATATCTTGGGGTGTAAATCTATCGATTTACCATGTCTTTTATTTTTGACCAACTATTGAATTTTCTTTTTTCTCTTCTTTTTTGCCTTCCATGAACTAATTAAATTTTTTAGTATTTTATTTCTCTTCTCTGAATTAAGAAATTATGTTATTTAGGGCTTACCTGAGAAATAAAACATACATTCTTGACTTATCAATGTCTAATATTAACTGATTTTTGACACTCCTCCTAAATAAGTCAAGAATCTTAGAAAAACTTTACGTTAATTTAAATAATATGCTATTGTTACATATTTTATTCTCCATATATTTTAAACCACATAACACATTATTGATGTTTTAGATCATCAATAATGTACATTTATATACAATCATGTGCATTAATATACAATAAATATGTATTTAAATTTGTATGTATATTTATCTTCTATATCTTTTCAATCATTCTTCTGTCTCCAAACTTCATTCTCAGATCATTTTTATTCTCCTTGAAGAACGCACTTTCTTCTCTATTTTAGGCTCTATTTGGAAGTGACAAATCTCTGCTTTATCTTAAAATGCTTCAATTTAACCTTTTAATAATGTGAATTCTTGATGGGCTCTTACATTCTTTCAACCCATGTAAGAACACTCATTGTTTCTATTCAGTATAGTGTATACATATTTTTATGTAATCTGATGTTTGCAAATTCTGGTCGTCCTTAAAATTTTGGTTTTGTTATTGTTTCTCTGCAGTTTCTCTAGGATGAACCTACATGAGAAATTATTTTTATTTTTCTTGTGGGATTCACTGGGCTCTGAATGTAGATTTTATGTCTTTCAACTATTTTTGAAAACATTTACTCATTATTTCTTTAAATGTATTTTCTAACTCATTTCGTCTCTGTTCCTTCTGGCATTCCAGGTTTAAAAAATAATAATAATAAGCTTTCTCACTGTATCATGTGGTTCTTTTACCTTGTCTTCACAATTTTCCATCCCCTTGTCTCTTCATGCCTCATTTTAGATGGCGAACTGGCATAATAAGAAGTAGAATAAATAAAGTAAGAAGAAAATAATACACTCTGCAGTTATATCTAGTCTATGATTAAACTCATACTTGAAGACCAGAATTTTAGTTGCTGTAGTCTGCAGTTCTAAATTTGTTCTATTTATCTTTCCATTGTCTTCATCCAGAAGGTTAATCACTGTATCAGTTAGAGTTCTCCAAAGAAGAAGAATAAGAATACATGTATATAAATACACACACACCCCCCCACACACATATGTACACAGACACAGACACAAAAACACACACGCACAGATTAAGAGATTTCTTTCAAGGAATTGTCTTACATGATTATGCAGAAACTGGCAAGGGAAAAACTTCCAGAAAACCCTCAGGCAGCAACTGATACTGCAGTCTTGAGGAAGGATTTTCTTCCTCAGAGAAACCTCAGTTTTGCTCTCAAGGCCCTTCAACTGATTGGATGAGGCCCACCACATTATCAAAGATAATCTATTTAAAGTCAGCTGATTGTAGATGTTAACCACATCTACCAATGCCTCCACAGCAACAGCGAGATAATGTTTAATTAAAAAATAGGCAGTCTCGCTGGCCAAGTTGACATATAAAACTAGCTATTACAATCTGTATTTTCTAGTTTGCTGTCATCAGAAGCAGAAAACCATCACCTTTTCAAGAAACAACTTTTCTATGTTTTCACGGAAAGTCAGCTTCTGGATCACTAAGCAGGTAAGAACCCTGACTGGTAGGCTTCTCAGCATCCACTCTTAGTCTCCATCTTGAAGCTATATTAATGCCAGCAAGCCTATGGGCTTAAGGGATACTGACTTTACCCTGGCTCTAGAATGGAAGGGGTGTGTTATGGCAAATTTCATAAGCCTCAGAGCTCCTCCTTTCCAAGAGCTCCTTCCAAAGCTCTAGTGGGAATTAGTAATGAGCTCATCTGGCAAATATTTTGCAACATTTGCAAAAGTTATTTTAACAACAATTGGTTAAGGCTTCTATCTTTAAAAAATATATATTGTAGAATTGTTCCAAGCATTTAATTAAGAAAAGTACTGTTATTAAGAAAGAACAATTAAGTGCTTGCAACAATTAAAGTATTTGATTTAGCTTTTTAAAATGTGTATTTTTAATTGCAGCATTTGTTAGCTTGTTAAAATGTGTAATTTTTCTATCCTTGCTCTAAATTAATATTTATACCTAATTTATACAGGTAATTTCATATTCCTTTTTCTTAAAGATCCCTCTCCCAACCCAAATAATAAAGCTTTGGATTCCACAACACTTGAATGTGCAACCAGCAGTAATTGTTTCAGGAATATTTAGGAGCCCATTTGAATCAATGGGCCAGGAAAAGGTATCACTGCAGTTTTCAAGGCAGGAAGAAGTTGTCTCTTTTCTCTTTCTCTTTCTCTTTCTCTTTCTCTTTCTCTTTCTCTTTCTCTTTCCCTTTCTCTTTCTCTTTCTTTCTCTAAATGTTTCATAATGAGCCACAGAAATAAACAAATTTCACATCACAGCTCAGTGCACACATTGTCTATAATTAACAAAATTTGTATAAAAGGTGTTTATCTTTCCCACACGTAATTCATTCTGACATTTTCAGATTCTATTCTGTTCTATTATTTTCCCTTACATTAGTGCATTTAAATGCTGGTCATGGTGGACTATATTGTTTATATGATCGGCTGACAGGTCATCAACACATTATGAAAAGCCCCACTCTAAGGTTAGGGTGAAGAGGTGATGTCTGGAGCTGCTGTAGCCACTTGGCTATGAAAAGTTAAGTCAGCCAAACAAAAGTAAAGCTGAGAGGATTGCAGAGAATTAGAAGTAGGGGTGTCTCATCACTTCATACCTGAAACTTAAATAGCTGTGGAATTTTCTTTCACTTGGGACCAAAACCCTTTTATAGTGTTAGAATAAAACTAATTTAAAATGACACATCACTGAATATTTATTATGGTTTATTGAATATTTATTGACTATTAAGTAGCAATACTCAAAGCTACTTTAAATTTGTTATGTTTTATTCTGGTTCTGGAAATTAAAAGCATCCTAGATCTTCTGCATCCAATTACATATAGAAATTGATTGCTTACAGCATCGTGAATAGCAGTCTGAGTGGTATCTGGGTTTTTAGGGTCTTTTTCATTTCCTGCTACCACTCCCTATTCCATTGTCATTATAAGCCACATCCTTTGTCAGCACAGGTTCTGAAGAAATTATGAAAAAGTATATATAATCTCCAGGAGTTTTGCCCATAGTATAATCTATACTATCACCCATGCCATTTTTGGCTTTAAAAAAATCTATTTGGCCGGGAGCGGTGGCTCATGCCTGTAATCCCAGCAATTTAGGAGGCGGAGGTGGGTGGATCACAAGGTCAGGAGTTCGAGACCAGCCTGGCCAATATGGTGAAACCCCGTGTCAACCAAAAATATAAAAATTAGCAGGGTGTGGTGGCGGGAGCCTGTAGTCCCAGCTACTAGGGAGGCTGAGGCAGAGGAATCACTTGAATCTGGGAGGCGGAGGGTGCAGTGAGCCGAAATCATGCCACTGCACTCCAGCCTGGGCAACAGAGAGAGACTCCATCTCAAAAAAAAAATCTATTTGACTTCAAAAATATTAAATATAATGAAATGCAATTATGTTTGTTTTGTTTTTTAGTAATTTATTTCTAATATTTCAAAACTATCTCAGAATTCAGCATAGTCCCTGGATCTAGTGAATTCTCATGATAAAGAATGCTTTGTCTTAGAAATCTAGTTTCCTAAGCAAATGTTCTGCATATATTTGTGTATGTAATATAATTGTTGATTCATCATATCTCACAGCTGTTTAAAATAATCACCTTCTGCAAGATGAACAAATATTGAGGCAATTATATTAGAGCATGTTTTTGTGTATGTCAAACTTACAACCATAAAAAGCATCTGAAATAGGTTCCAGAAAGCTGTAAACTAAAAAGGAAGGGAAGGGGACAAGTGGTGAGGAAAACAGAGTGAAAGACAGATAATCATCTTCTGATTCCCCAAAAATATGTTCAAATGTGTTTGGCTTCAGCATAAAGAAACCCTTTTCGTACTTTACTTTTGAAAATGTATAAAATAAAAGATATTTCTTTTTTCATACAATAAAAGATTATTCCAAACACGGGTGTATTATTTTAATTAACTACAAGACAAGGTTAAGTGGACATTTAATGAAACTGTGATGACACAGAATTGGCAGTCAATCAGCATTCGCTGAGTGAAAGAGGAGCTGAATTGAGGTCAGTCTAACATTAGGTTGTTGGGAATAAAATGCATAATACCTGTTTCATAGGAAAATCCAGAAGCGTATGACTATATTTCAACAAATCTTCAAAATCTTACTTTTTAAAAATATTTGGACAAATGCTTATCATCATTCAAGAACAGGAAGAGGGATATTCATGCTTTTAGCATGCCTCCACCACCTGTCAATAGCAAGATAATATGTAAAGATCAATGCTGTGGGCTTTAATTTAAGAAGAAAGTGGGAATCCACTGGAATTGGGAAGGACACCCCAGATCCAGGAGAGGAGAACCTGGGAAAATAGCCTCCATGACAGCACCGGGCTGATAAAAAAGTGAGTGAAGTCCCAGTATGTGCATTGGGCACGGAGCCTCCCTCTCTGACTCAGGGGAGTCCTTTCCACAGGGGATCCAAGCAAACCAAGCCAAGAGAGAGCACTTTGTTTCTCCCAAGTCCTGGAGCTAACTTGGGGAGAAGATTCAAGGTCCTGAAAGGGGAACCTACTGAGAAAAGCTGCAGACATTTTTCCAGACCCAGAATCAAGAGTAGGGTGCCATTTTTAATCCAGGCACATACAAAGTTAGCCATTCTTTGGCAATTGGACAGTGCACCCATGCAGGCATTGCTGTCTCAGGTCAGAGATTGGAGCACTCGCTCTGGAGCAGGTTAAGGGCCTCCACAGTTAGAATTGTGGAAAGCACCACAGTGGTAAGTACTGGAATTGTGCTCCCCTCTGTTACAGGCCTGAGGCAGGAGGAGGAACTGCTACAGCTGCAGTTTCTGTTGGACAGTGAGACTTGCAGCCAGGGCCAGCTTGGCAACCTAGCACTGGCCAGCCTCTCCTGAGATCGTGGTGCAGTGGGACTCTCTCCACTCCACCCCCAGGCACGACTGCAAGCATTCAAAGCATAGGCTTACCTGGGCCAGCAGCCTGAGCTTCCCAACCCTTTCTTGGGCAGAGATCTTGGTGCAAGGGTCTTCCTTGCTTCAATTCCAGGCAGATCTCCAGGCATTCAGAGCAACTGCTTGCCTGGTTCAGCAGTCTGAGTCATCTCACCTCTCCTATTCAGAGGTCCTGGTGCAGGGGGACCCTCTGCATTCAATGCCCAGGCAGCTGTCCAGGTATTTGGAGCACTTGCCAACCAGGTGATCCAAATTAGCAACCTGGCCTGCCCCACCCTTCCTGCAGAGAGACCATGATGCAGCAGGGCCCTCTCTGCTCCATGACCAGGCATAGCTCCATGTATTGGGAGCACCGGTTTGCCTGGATCAGTAACCTAAGGTTCCCCACTGTTCTTATACACAGAATGTGATGCAGCAGAGCGTTCTCTGTTCTCTACTCCACATCAAGGCAGATCTCCAGGCAGTAGGAGCACCAACTAACCTGGATCAGCAGCCCAAACCACCCCGCTCTCCTGTTCAAAGATTGCAGTGAAGTAGGGTCCTCTCTGTTCCATACCCAGGCATATCTCCAGGCAGTCAGACTATTTGCTGAATTACCAGCCTGAGTTGCCCCACCATTCTTGTACCCAGATGTGATATAGCAGGGCCCTCTACACTCTACACACCCAGGCAGATCACTAGACATCTAGAGCATCCACTCTTATAGATTAGTTTAGGCCATCACTCCTACTGAGCAGAGAACTTGGGGCCAAGGAGGTTTCCCAGCTCTGTGCCTCTGGGTGCTTGCTGGCTGCTGACTCAGTTTTGTCTTGGTGCTGGTGTATGTGTGCCTGCCACTGGAAAGCCTGTAGGTGGGCCTGTCTGGTCTGGCCCCAACCATCTTGCCTTCCATCTCACGGGCATTTGACAGGGAGCTCAGACCACTGTGAACTCTATGGATTAGCCCATTGCCTGAGGCAACAGAGAGCTTCTCCTGGGAAACAAGGATCAAATATATACACAGCCATATTGGCCACATCCAGCTGTTATGCATAAGGGCCATCTACTGCCTTGTAGATCAAACCACACAGCCCAATATAAAACCTGCTGAGAGAAGTAAAGCCAAAAGTCACTATCCAGCATCCTCTACCATAAGGACACCTGGCAGGGGATGGGAAAATAATAATAATAATATAGTGAAAGAAAAACAAAAGAAAAAACTCTACCCACATGAAAATAATTAATTAAAATGCCAGAGTCTCCAGATGAGAAGAAATCAGTGCAAGAATTCTGGCACCATGACAAATCTGCATTTAGTGACACCACCAAAGAATCACAGTAGCTCTCCAGCAATGATTCCTAAACATAATGGAAACTCAGAAATGACAGATAAATAATTCAAGGCAAGGAAACTCAAGGAAATCCAAGACAAGGTTCAAAATCAACACAAAGTAACTTCTAAATCAATCCACAAAATGAAAGAAGAAATAAACATAGAAGAAATCAATTAGAGCTTCTGGAAATGAAAAACTCACTCAAAGAATTTCACCAGTTGAAAGCTTTATAAATAGACCAAACCAAGCAGAAGAAAGAATTTCAGAGCTTGATGACTGGTCTTTCGAACTGACCCAGTCAGACAAAAATAAAGACAAAAGAATTTAAAACATGAACAAAGTCTTTGAGAAATATGAGATTATGTAAAGTGACCAAACTTACCCTTTTAAGTAGATGAGGAGTGACCCACTATTGCTATGGACCTCTGGAATCCTGGCAGAAGGAGATCCCACAACTTCCATGGAAAATTGTCAGGGAGAGCTACTTAGAGGAGTGGTACAGGCAGGACTCCAGCCTGTGCAGAACCCACAGGGTTTGGTGCAGGAAAGTCTGCAGGGGAACGTGGCCAGTGACGCACATCCCCCAAGGCTCTCCATGCTCCTCTAGGAGACTTATTCAGAGTTTATCATGTCCAAGGACCCAGACAAAAATGTAGCTGATTGAGGGGCAGACAGAATAGCTGTGACTGGGAGACTCGTAACCATGTAGATCAGGAGCTTCCCAGAGGGGTCTCCAAAAGGGTGACAAAGGTATTGCATTCATTTCTGAGCTCCAACAGGAGACAGAAGACACTTTCAGCTGAGATTGTGACTCAAACTTAATGAAAAGAATATTGACAGAGTTGTGCGCAAAGACAAGAAAAGCAACAAGGGATGCTGAGCTTCTTCAGCACTGGCAAGGGCAGGAAGCCCTTACCACCTATAGGCCTGAGGAGGAGGTAGGGGAGAAAACTCTAACAAAGAGCAAGCTGCCTGACAGGTGTTGCAACAGTCAGAGAGAGACACCGCCACCGAAGAAGGCAGATGGTGCCCCCCAAATTCTCCTACTCCTGCACTTCAGTCTCCTACCAGCATCTTCCATTTGCTGCCCACAATATGAAGCAGGGAGCAGAGGATCTTGATAAGGTGGTTCTTAGGGGTCAGTCCTCTTGGGACATTGAGCAGGATCGGAATCTTGGGAATAAGGGACAGAAAATGGGCAGTAAACAGCACAGCCATCTTTTAACTGGCCATGGTTAGGGATTTTTTATTTGGTAACTATTATAAAAATGTATAATATTTACCTATAAATCAATCAATTCATCAACTGAGCTTGCTTCTTCTCTCTTTTCTGTCTGTCAGGCACATGCACAAATCATATGATCCATTATTTAAAAATACACACTCGCCTGTAATCCCAGCACTTTGGGAGGCCGAGACGGGCGGATCACAAGGTCAGGAGATCGAGACCATCCTGGCGAACACGGTGAAACCCCATCTCTACTAAAAATACATAAAAAACTAGCCGGGCGAGGTGGCGGGCTCCTGTAGTCCCAGCTACTCGGGAGGCTGAGGCAGGAGAATGGCGTGAACCCGGGAGGCGGAGCTTGCAGTGAGCTGATACCCGGCCACTGCACTCCAGCCTGGGCGACAGAGCGAGACTCCGTCTCAAAAAAAAAAAAAAAAATACACACTCAGTCAATGACAGACACAGAAGCTGCTTTTCCCTTTTATTTTTAATTCTGACCCTAAAGAACTGTAAAGCTTTTTATCTTCTTAATAAAAAGCAATATCATGATCTAATAGCATGGAATTAAAATGAGGAGACTAACCTTTGGCTCAGCGCATGTATTTTAATTTTTGACATTATTTTATACTTTGTGAATGAAGAATAATTGATATCAGATTAGAAAATATTTTGCATCTCTAGAAAATAGCATAGTGTTTGTAACCATTGTATTGAATGGTGATAATTTACAGCAAAAGTCCTTATGTTTTTCTGTTCACTGAGCATAGCCCTTCTCTGTTGTATCTTTCTTATTCATTCCTGGATGACATTTCAGGCAGATCCTGTAGCTTTCTGATCACCCGAATAGTGGTCTCATGTTTATGATAATGCCAACTCTCAGGTACAAAAAGTGCATCTATAAATTCAAGGTTTCCTTGGCACATCTAGTTTGAAGCTTCTGTCCACTCACAACTGGAGGCTGACCTGGCATAGGGACCAGTCATGGCAGAAGAAGTGGGACGTATTGACCATGGAGGTGGGAACTGTCCGCTCTGGATGCGGGTAATAATAAATCTGAGGAAAGTTCGGGGTATTTTTTTATTATCACCATACATGGGAAATTTTAAACAATGTCATCCAGGAAACACTCCTGCCTCTGAAAAACCTTCTGTCGCTCCATCTTTTAAACAACCACTAGGGTTGTTGTTGAGTTTTAGTAATCTACCCGTGAGCTCCACATAAGCAGAGTTTTCTTACTTGCCCTTTAATAAACTTGTATTCCACATGGAAGTTAATTTGGGGAACTTTCAGTTATAGAGTCTACCCTGCCATACACAGCCTGTTATACACATTCACTCAAGAAGGTGTTAGTAAAGTTAGTAAAGCTGGAGCTCATTTAGGCACTGTTGTCAATCCGCACATATTCCTGGGTAAAAATAGGAGATTCAGAATAAATAGGGATAGCTGTTTGCAATTTTTCTTTTCTGAGTTTTCTTTTTAATGCGAAGTTTTAGAGAGACTAATCAGACACACATTTGCAAACAGCCAGAATCAAATGTGAACAATATGCAGTGATACGCTAGTCTTTAAAATTGTTCCTTGTGAAGAATGCCATTGATTAGGCAACAAAAAATGTAAAGAAATGAAATTTATATAGAGAAAAAAATCTAACTTATAAAAGACTGACAGGAGAAAAGACAAAAGATGATGGTCTTGCCTTGCCAGAGATATCAAAAAGTCAACATTTGAATGCTTTGGTCATTTTCACAAAGAACTGGACATGTTCTAAGTCAATGAATCAAATAAACTCAATGTTACCAATCATTCAGCCATTTTATCTGATTTCTGCAGAAGAAAGAAAATTTAGAAGTTTTTTTCAAATAAGAAGTGCGTGATGAATTTTCTAGTGAAGATATTTTAGTGGAAATGTTTTAACTGCAGAGATATTTGATTGCCTCTAGAGTCAACTCTAAAGAAAAAAGACCTAAATAGTATTGCTATTTCTGGAATGACATTTTTATGAATTTCTGCCAAACTTACCCTGATAATTAAGACTTTTGTTAACTATTTTTAGATCTATCACTTCATGTGAAAGAAACATTTCATAATTAAAATGATTAAAATGTGTGCATCAACCAGATATAAGCATAGATATGTAATGAACAATTTTAACAATTATTAACAAATTTGAATCAACTAGAAACTGTAATATTATTCAGTACTCTGATAGACTACTATATTAGTATAGGGTTTTTTTTAATATAGCAATGTAATTAAAAGAATTCATTATTTTTCTTTTTGTACTTTAATATTAATTTAAAATTTATTTAATTTTATAAAATTTCAACTTTTATTTTAAATACAGGGGTACATGTGCAGATTTGTTATATGGGAATATTGCACAATGCTGAGGTTTAGGGTATGAATCTCATCACCCTGGCATTGAGCATAGAACCCTATAAATAGTATGTTTTGTTTTTGTTTTTGTTGGTATGATTTTACATATGAAGTTCAATAAAAGAAAATTTTCATAGTCTGCATTCATTCTCTTGCTATGACAATTTTTTTTCAAGATTATTGCCAAAAATGTCTTTTCATGTAGAAGATGGTGTTAAAGAGTGATCTGGTTCAGGTGTCCATATGCTACTTATATCACAGACAGGTATATGTACTTCTGTGAAGAATTGCGTCTCCGTCTTTATTCTTTAGTTCTTCTACTTCTATCTCCTCCAAAGGATAAAAAAGAGGAGCTCCTTTTCTTCTTACATGTCCAGATGTTAGAGTCTATGCTGGATGCTCGATTTCCTTTGGGAAAGGTGTTCAAAGGGTTGGTTTTTCAGGGGCTCCGGGATTGCATTTCCTTGGGAAGCCCTTTAGACACTCTCCCCTGTACAATTCCTTGATGTGACTGATGTGATTGTTTTACACTATCCTGTCATTCCCCCATCTGAGTTGATGTTATTTGGAAGTACACCCCATGGCCTTCCATGCTGAGTTCTCCTTATGCTGGCAGACCATCCTCTTGGGGAAGGAACCAGCTGTGTTTTATTGTGTCCACCGGGCCCAAGGGAAACCCATGAATCCTAGCCATCCCAAACAGCAGGATCAAGGGCTGCCTACATGTTACCTGTTCTTCTTGTCCTGCTTACGGAATGCTCCAGAGCAACAGGCACCTGTCTTGATCTTTATGCACGTCCCAACTCCAGGATGTACCTATGAGGCCCTCCCAAAATTCCACACACACAACACTCTGCCCATGGCAGCCCCAAATAGGTTGATTTTCTGCAGCACACGTTTCTAGCCAGTAGTAGTATATAATGCCACTTTCCCATGCTTGCTCACAATCTCAGTCTTCCTCTGTGGTTTCCTTGAAGTTCACTCACTAGGCCGTGTGTTCTCTAGTAGTTAGCTCTACTGGTTACGCCAGTTGGGTGGTGAAGGTCTCGGAATTACTTTGATTAAGTCTTACTATGCTGTGAAGTAAGCTCTTATATGCTAATTTTAGCATGAAACAGAATTTCTCACCTGCCTGTATTTAGTTTGGGTACATCAGATCTCAGTAGAGAGGAGAGGGAGGCCTCACTCAATGGAATGGGAGTGGGGGTAACTGTCAGGCAGGATTCAGGAAAGCTTTTAGAATTTTTCGGCAAGAATAGAGGGAGCTCCAGGTTTGTGATTTCTGTTTTCTCTGTGAAATGAAAAATGAGATTGTCTATCTCTACAAAAAGAAATGGGAAGAAGTAGTATGTTTAAAGACAGTGGAGAAATATTGAAAAAAGTTTTTGTAAAGATCTATAAAGACTGGGAAAGCAAGTTAATATGGAAGAACACATCAAATTATAAACATTTTTGAGCCCCTACTCTCCGTGTGCAAAATAGTACCAAAACATGGGGGAGAGCACAGGCTGGAGGGCCAACAAAGATCAACCTTGATTGCCCAATAATATAACCTTAGATGGGCTACGTGTGTGTTTAGATACATGGGATTCTTTAGATTGTTAAACAAAATTATCCACAGACACTTTTTTTTTTTTGAGACAGAGTCTCACTCTGTCACCTAGGCTAGAGTGCAGTGGTGTATTCTCGGCTCACTGCAACCTCTGTCTCCCGGGTTCAAGTGATTCTCCTACCTCAGCTCCCAAATAGCTGGGGTTACAGGCACACGCCAGCACACCCCGCTAATTTTTGTATTTTTAGTAGAGACAAGGTTTCACCATGTTTGCCAGGCTGGTCTTGAACTCCTGGCCTCAAGTGATCCACCTGCCTCGGCCTCCCAAAGTGCTGGGATTACAGGCATGAGCCATCACACCTCACTGACACTATGTTTTTGAGATTAGAAAGATGGAAAAGGAGATACTAAGAATAATGAAAGGAAGATATAGTGCTCATTTTCAACAACACAAGTGTCCTATTTTTTCAATAATGGCTTCTTAGACCTCTTTTTGTCTTTCTCTATATATAATATATATTTATATATTTATATGTGTGTATATGTACACATGTTTACACACTTTTACACATGTGTATGTATACATATACTTATGTGTTTGTGTGTGTACATATATACACATCTATAAATATATATGTATATATATCTATGACTTTCCTATACTGCATTTAAAAGTTGAAGCTATCACTCTGACATTGGTCTGCGCAATGAATTTTTTTTGGATATGACTCCAAAAGCACAGGTAACAAAAGCAAAAATAGACAAATGGAATTACATCAAACTAAAATGCTTCTTCACAGCAAAGGAATCAACAGAGTGAAAAGAAAACCTACAGAATGGGAGAAAATATATACAAGCTCTACATCTGATAAGGGGTTAATATCCAAAATATTCAAGGAATACAAACAACTCAACAGCAAGAAAACAAATAACTCAATTTTTAAAATGGGCGAAGTACATTTCTCAAAAGATGACATACAAATGGCCAATAGATATATGAAAAAATGCAGATTAAAACCATAATGAGATATCAGTTCACCCTGTTAGAATGGCTATTATCAAAAAGACAAAAGATAACAAGTGCTGCAGAGGATGTGGAGGAAAGGGAAGCCGGGCACATTGTGGAGGGGGATGTAAATCAGTACAGCCATACTGTAGGGAGACCCCCTGAAACTATTGCTACAGAGTAAAAGATGAAATGCTCCTGATTATTGTAAATACAAAATTGCATGCAGGATTGTGTAAAGACAATGCCAGGTTGGACTGCCAGAATGAGCCAGCAGCACGTGATGTGCTCCCCCTGCAGAGAGCCTATGAACGGACGTGCAGTCAGGGAGGTTTCACATCACCAAGATTGCTATCCCAGAAAAACAGATGTTCATCGCTCTGGAAATGGAATGCAATCCTTGTGGGGAGCCTATAAACGGATGCATGGGTCGGGGGGTGCCTGTCCATATGGATAAGACAGGGCTATAAACACCCTCATCTTGCCACAGTTCTTCTAGGCCTCTTTAGGGTTAAGGCATACTCCCTTCTGAGAATTTCTGGTCTAACCGGTTGTCTATCTTCACATCCTGTTTCTATGGATTATTTGTAACCAGCTTTTGCTGCAACTGTTACTGCTGATTAATATCTTGCTAATCATAGGTTATGGAAAGACTGTGTTTCTGTTTTAAGGCTCTGTTAGAAATTACTGATGCACACACTATACTGTAAATTCTTCCCTCTGTACACTGTACTTCTGCATACAGATATGATGTTAAAGAATTACTTCATCTCCATGTGACCATCTCACCTCATAATCAAATGACCCTAAATCCCTCACTAACCTACCCCTGCCCTCACTAAACTTAATAATAAATGCTGGTATATTCAGTGAATTGTTGGCACCACAGGACCAGATGGTGGTGACCCCTCTGGACGCAGCTTTCACTATCTTGTGTGCGTCTCTTATTTCTTGACCTGCCAATCCACCTGGGAACAAAGAGAGAGCCCCATTGCTTTGCAGGTTGCTGGCCAGATCTCGCAATATCTGGCGCCCAACATGGCCTTTTTGTTCCTTGGCTCAGTGCACTCTGAGTGTGGGTTCGTCATGACTAGTCTTCAGTCTCGATGGTAAGGTCTCCATGTACACTTTTTCCAACTCTCCCTTCTTTTTAGGTTTGTCAACCAATAATATTCCAGGGTTATTATGGGACAATCGCAGTCTAAACACCAGGCTTATCTGTCTTTTATTAAACTTCTTCTTAAACAGGGTGGAATCAAGGCTGATTCCAATAACCTTATTCTCTTATTTCAGACTATTGAAAAACATTGTCCTTGGTTCCCTGACGAAGGTTCTATGGACCTGTTAGACTGGGATAGAGTTGGTGCCACTCTCCGCCAACTCATGAGAGATGGTGTTTTACTTCCTATTTCTGTTTGGACTGACTGGGCTCTTATTCATGTTGCTTTACTTCCTTTTCAGTCTAGTGATCCTCTTCAACTGCCACAAGTTAATGTGGATGGTGAATCGCTCCCTTTACCTTGGGTAGCTGACCCCCCTACTAGCCCTCCTTCTGATGATGAGGAAGAATTCAATCTCTCCTTCTTTTCTCCCCAAGAGGAGGAATCTGGTGATGATCCCCTCTCTCCACCTCCTATCTTGGAACCTGTATATGTTAACTCTTCTTCTACTAAGCTGTTGCCCCCTCTGCCAGAGGAGGACGTGCGGCATTCATCTGAATGACCTGTTTCTCCTTCCTCTCATCCTTTTGGACCTCTCCCCTCTTCTAAGCCTACTGTTTCTTTTGACGCTCTGGGTCCCCTTCTTTCAGAGGCTTGGAATCCCGCTTCTCCCCAGTCTCCATCCTGGCGCCCTCACTCTCCTTCTCTTCTTCTGTTCTTGCACAATTGATGTGTGAGTCACCTGTTTGGATAGAGCAGTGGGTGCTTTCCAAACACAAGTTGGAGGCTTTAATTCATATTGTTAATGATTTACTACAAGCAAACACTATTGAGCCCTCCTTGTCTCCATGGAACTCGCCTGTGTTTGTTGTACAAAAAAAGTCGGGAAAATGGAGGATGGTAACAGGCTTAAGAGCTGTTAATGCACTTATTAAACCTATGGGGGCATTACGACCCAGTATGGCCTCCCCCTCCATGATTCCTAGGGAATCGCTTTTAATTATAATTGACCTTAAGGACTACTTTTTTCATATTCCTTTATACAAGTCAGACTGTGAAAAATTTGCTTTCACTATACCATCCATTAACAATTCAGCTCCCGCAGCTAGATATCAATGGAAAGTTTTACCTCAAGGAATGATTAACAGTCCTATTACTTGTCAGTTGTTTGTCAGCACTGTGTTACAACCTATCTGGCAGACTTTTAAAAATAATTATGTTCTTCATTATATGGATGATATACTGATTGCTGCTCCCACAAAAGATGAATTAATTCAATGTTTTACCTCTTTAAAATTAGCTGTTGCCAATGCAGGACTCCACATTGCTCCTAATAAAATTCAACAAGCCACTCCTTTTCTGTACTTAGAAATGCAGCTAGAAGCTCGCTCCATTAAGCCCCAAAAGTCCAACTTCGTACTGACAATTTAAACACCTTAAATGATTTTCAAAAATTACCAGGTGACATCAATTATCTCAGACCAACCCAAAGCATTCCTACTTATGCATTATCTCATCTATGTGCCAGTTTATCAGGAGATACAGATTTAAACAGTCCTCGCTCTCTATCTGAACCAGCAAAACAAGAGTTGTCTTTTGTAGAACAATGAGTGAGCTCTCACAGGTCTCTCATATTGACCCAAATTTAACTTTACAATTTTTAGTTTTTCCTTCCATCCACTCTCCTACGGGACTTATAGTACAAAGTGATTCTCTAGTTGAATGGGTATTTCTTCCTACTTCAACCTCTAGAACTCTTTCAACATATCTTGATCAAATAGCCACTTTGATTGTGTTAGGACGTCAACGTATCACTAAATTTCTGGCTTTGATCCAAACATTACTGCAGTCCCTTTGTCAAAAAACGAAGTTAAAAATGCCTTTTCTGCATCTTTGTGCTGGCAAACTAATCTGGCTGACTTCATTGGCACTATTGATACTCATTTGCCTAAGTCAAAATTCTTTCAATTTCTACAAAATACTTCCTGGATTCTACCAAAACTTACTTGTTCATCACCACTAGAGACAGCCATTACCATTTTTACTGATGGATCCAGTAATGGAAAGACAGGGTATGTAGGACCAAAAGATAAAGTCATTTCTACTCCATACACTTCTGCTCAAAAAGCCGAGTTGTTTGCTGTTATCTCTGCATTACAGGATTTATTTATTTTTATTTTTTTTTTTTTGAGACAGAGTCTTGCTCTGTCACCCAGGCTGGAGTGCAGTGGCGTGATCTCGGCTCACTGCAACCTCCACCAGGTTTAAGCAATTCTCTGCCTCAGCCTCCAGAGTAGCTGGGATTACAGGCACCTGCCACCATGTCCAGCTAATTTTTTTGTATTTTTAGTAGAGATGGGGTTTCACCATCTTGGCCAGGCTGGTCTTGAACCCCTGACCTCGTGGTCCACCCACCTCAGCCTCCCAAAGCACTGGGATTACAGGTGTGAGCCACCGCGCCCGGCCATTACAGGATTTTGGTCAGCCTCTTAATATTGTCTCTGACTCAGCTTATGTAGTCCATGCTGCTAAGGCAATAGAAACAGCTACCATCAAAAATATTGCTGACACTAATCTGTTTTCCTTGTTCTCTTTGTTCCAAAAAACAGTCAGAAACTGAAACCACCCTTTTTTCATCACTCACACTTGTTCTCATACTAACTTGCCTGGACCTTTATCCAGTGGTAATCATAAACTTGATACTCTAGTTTCTCTAGCCATTACAGATGCAGAACAATTTCATCAACTCACTCATACTAATGCCTCAGGTCTTAAACATAAATATTTTCTCAGTTGGAAACAAGCTAAACAAATTGTACAACACTGTTCTCAATGTCAGGTTCTTGTCTTACCCACACAATCTCCTGGAGTTAATCCCCGAGGCCTTTCTCCTAATGTTATCTGGCAAATGGATGTTACTCATGTTCCTTCTTTTGGAAAATTAGCTTATGTGCATGTCACAGTTGATACGTTTTCCAGTTTCATCTGGGCTACCTGTCAAACTGGAGACACCATTTCTCATGTTAAGAAACATATGTTTTCATGTTTTGCAGTTATGGGAATTCCTAGTGAGCTCAAAACAGACAATGGTCCAGCCTATTGCAGTAAATCTTTTAAAAATTTTCTTAATCAGTGGCATATTAAACATATTACTGGTATTCCTTATAACCCACAAGGCCAAGCTAAGAAGTAACAGAATTTTAAAGTTATAATTACTTAAACAAAAAGAGGGGGATAAGGAATTGTCTACCCCTCACATACAACTAAACTTGGAATTGCTCACGTTAAATTTTCTTAAAATTGCTAAATCTAGTTCTGTTACTGCTGCCGAAAAACATTTCTCTGGTAACTGTTCCACAGTAAACCAAGGAAGGGAAGTATGGTGGAAAGTTGTTCAATCTAATATATGGTCAAAAGTTTCTATTTTAACATGGGGAAGAGGTTATGCTTGTGCTTCCCCAGGTGAACATCAATCTCTTGTTTGGATGCCTGCTAGACACCTGAAATTGTGTCCTGAAGATGCATGCAACAACGAGACAGCGAAATTTGCTGAAAAATCGCCACAGCAGTAAACAACTAACACATCCAATTGTCAAAAAGAAGAAAATGACCATGCTAACTCCTTTACAACAGACAATCCAGTCAGTCATCCTGAACAATTTGTCTCCAGCGATCGAGGTCAGGCTCAACTTCTGCTACCTCTTGATGACACTAATCCTTCTACCCTCTGTCACTCCACAGACTGTTAAAAACTATACATATTGGGCCTATATTCCTTTTCCTCATCTTATTTGAGCCATGACATGGATGGACACTCCTATTGAGGTCTATGTTAATGATAGTATTTGGATGCCTAGTTCTGTAGATGATCATTGTCCTGCCCAACCTTCAGAAGAAGGAACCCCTTTCAATATCGCTTTAGGTTTTAGGTATCCACCTTTGTGCCTGGGACCCACTAATGGATGTCTCTCATTAGATATTCAAACTCGGGCAGTCACAATACCATCTAGTCACTCTGTCCCTCCTTTAGGACACTTGATATCAGGGCTCTCATTAAAACCTCTAAGGCAGATCAAAACAAGAATCACTGATTATATTCACACATCCCAATATAAGCCTTTAGGACCTGCATGTCCTCTCAACTTGTCTTCAAATGCTGACAAATTAATATGGAAGGATGGTGTTAGTCCAGAAGGAACTGTGTTATTTAATTCTTCTCGCTACACCGTTGTTGATTGGGCTCCTAAAGGTCATATTACTAGTGATTGCTCTCAAGGTCACAGAGATCATCAACATTTTCTCTATGATATTACTTATCAAAAAAGTACTGACAACCCTCCCCTATTACATCATAGATTTAACTTCTTTTTTCCTTTTAAGTGGAAAGGGGCAGGAGTTGCCCCTCCAAAGCCAAGGCTCATTGTTCCCCACTTAGGACCTGAACATTCAGAATTATGGAGATTAATCATAGCTATGACTGATATGAGAGTTGGGGCTGGAGAAAGTGTTATAAGTAAATCCACCTTGTCACCTCAAAAACTAAGACAACAGATTGATTTACACTACTATTTCCACACAGCCAAATATATCACTATGGCAGTTGTCAAAAGGTCAATTCAAAGATGAGACGGTACAGATTATGAGGACTCCCCCCATTGCTAAGGTCCCCCCACCACCTCTCATACAACCTATTCCCCCCACCCCACATTCACAAAAAAGAATACCATCCCAAAATATACATATACTATCTATATGGAGTCCAACAAAATGATACCACTTAAAAGTTGTGTTAAACCACCATGTATGTTATTAGTAGGAAAGATACATATTAGTTTAAAAACCAACATAATTACCTGTGTTAATTGTTACTTGTATACTTGTATTGACTCATCCTTTAATCAATATCATAGTATTTTAATAGTCAGAGCCAGAGAAGGTGTTTGGCTCCCCGTAGCCTTACATAGGCCTTGGGAATCTTCCCCTTCTGTCCATGTTATTAATAATATTCTACAGAAAATTCTTAAAAGAAGTAAATGGTTTATTTTTACATCAACTGCAGTAATAATGGGCTTGATTGCTGTTACTGCGACGGCTGCTACTGCTGGAGTTGCATGACATCAATCTATTCAAACTGTTCATTTTGTGGATAAATGGCAAAAAAAAAAAAATTCTACTCGGATGTGGAATTCTCAGTCAGGTATTGATCAAAAATTGGCCAATCAAATTAACGATCTAATACAAACTGTTACATGGATGGGAGATAGAATTATGAGTTTAGAACATAGATTAATGCAATGTGATTGGAATAATTCTGATTTTTGTATAACTCCATTTCAGTATAATGAGTCTGTTCACTATTGGGAATCAGTAAAACGCCATTTACAAGGGAGTGAAGATAATTTAAGTTTAGACATAAGCAAGCTAAAAGAACAGATTTTTGAGGCCTCTCAAGCACACTTAACTGCTTTACCCGGTGCTGAAGTTTTAGACGGTATCTCGAAGGAGTTATCTAATCTCAACCCCATTCAATGGGTAAAATCTTTGGGAGGATCCACTATCGTTATTTTAATTTGTGCTATTGGTTTATTGATCATGTGTAAAATTGGAAAAAATATTCTTCAATCCAATCGTAATCAGAGCCAAGCTATTATTGCTATGGTTCATTTAAATCAGAAAAAACGGGAAGATGTAGGGAGACCCCCTGAAACTATTGCTACAGAATAAAAGATGAAATGTTCCTGATTATTGTAAATACAAAATTGCATGCAGGATTGTGTAAAGACAATGCCAGGTTGGACTGCCAGAATGAGCCAATGGCATGTGATGTGCTCCCCCTGCAGAGAGCCTATGAACGGACGTGCAATCAGGGAGGTTTCACATCACCAAGATTGCTATCCCAGAAAAACAGATCTTCATAGCTCTGGGAATGGAATGCGACCCTTGTGGAGAGACTATAAACGGATGCATGGGTTGGGGGGCCGCCTGTCCATATGGATAAGACAGGGCTATAAACACCCTCATCTTGCCACAGTTCTTCTAGGCCTCTTTACGGTTAAGGCATACTCCCTTCTGAGAATTTCTGGTCTAACCGGTTGTCTATCTTCACATCCTGTTTCTATGGATTTTTTGTAACCAGCTTTTGCTGCAACTGTTACTGCTAATTAATATCTTGCTAATCATAGGTTATGGAAAGACTGTGTTTTTGTTTTAAGGCTCTGTTAGAAATTACTGATGCACACACTATACTGTAAATTCTTCCCTCTGTACACTGTACTTCTGCATACAGATGTGATGTTAAAGAATTACTTCATCTCCATGTGACCATCTCACCTCATAATCAAATGACCCTAAATCCCTCACTAACCTACCCCCACCCTCACTAAACTTAATAATAAATGCTGGTATATTCAGTGCATTGTTGGCACCGTGGGACCAGAAGGTGGTGACCCCCCTGGACGCAGCTTTCACTATCTTGTATGTGTCTATTACTTCTCAACCTGCTGATCCACCTGGGAACAAGGAGAGAACCCTGTTGCATTGTGGGCTGCTGGCCAGATCCTGCAATACCATATGAACAACAGTACAGAGGTTTCTCAAAAAATTACAAGCAGGCCAGGCATGGTGGCTCATGCCTGTAATCCCAGCACTTTGGGGGGCTGAGGCAAGCTGATCCACCTGAGGTCAGAAGTTTGAGACCAGCACGGCCAATATTGTGAAACCTCATCTCTACTAAAAATACAAAAATTGGCTGGATGTGGTGGTGGGTGCCTGTAGTCCCAGCTACTCAGGAGGCTGAAGTGGGAGAATTGTTTAAAGCAGGGAGGCAGAGGTTGTAGTGAACTGAGATTACACACTGCACCCCGGTCTTGGTGGCAGAGCAAGCCTCTGTCTCAAAAAAATAAAATTTTCTTTACAAGCAGTTCTACCATGATTTACCAATCCTACTATGGGATATATATCCAAACTAAATGAAATAAGTATGAAAAGAGAGATCTGCACTGCCATGTATATTGCTGCATTATTTGCCACAGCCAAGACACAGAATCAAGCTAAGTGACCATCAGTAAATAAATGAATAAAGAAAATGTGTTTTGTATACACAATAGAATACTATACAGCCTTTCAAAAACAGGAGGAAACCTTGTCATTTGAGACAACATGGATAAATCTGGAGGATATTATGTTAAATGAAGGAAGCCTGGTAGAGAAAGACATATTGCATGATCTCACTTATATATGGAATCTTAAACAGTTGATCTCATGGAGGTAGAGGGAAGAATGGGGGTTACTAGGAGCTGTGGTAGTTTGGTTGGTTGAAAGGGAGGTTTGTGAAGATGTTGCTGAAAGAATACAAAATTTTAGGTAGGAGGAATAAATTCAAGAGATC
Source organism: Macaca nemestrina (assembly GCF_043159975.1). Taxonomy (NCBI): domain Eukaryota; kingdom Metazoa; phylum Chordata; class Mammalia; order Primates; family Cercopithecidae; genus Macaca; species Macaca nemestrina. The sequence goes on along the minus strand of NC_092135.1, from coordinate 126,338,634 downwards.
TATTGTACAACATGGTGACCATAACCAATAATGTATTGTACTTTTAAAAAATGCTAAGAGTCAATGTAAGGTGTTCTTACCACAAAAATAACTATAGAAAGCAATGCATATGTTAATTAACTAAATTCAGTCCCTCTACAATGTGTATATACTTCAGAACAATGTGTCACATATGGTAAACATGTGCAATTGTATTTGTTAATGTAAATACATAAATAAATAAAAATTAAAGCTTTCAATAGAGCCTATCACTTAGCTTCAAAACAATAAGTTAAATATATCTCGGGTAGATAATTGAAATGAAAAATTCTATTTTTCTCAAGTAGCAATGATCAATTTTCAAATAGACCTTTCTCCCTACTGCCTCAGAGGTATTTACAGAAAGCATCATGATTGCTCTTTAAATATAGCACATTGCTTCTGTTATTTTTAGTCTCCTAATTCTCTTTCCAATTGCTCAGTCCACAGCTTGACATATCTTTGGAAATGATTCCTTGGAGGGCTTAGTATGTTTTATAAAAGAGCAGAAAGACCTTTTATTTTCATGCTTCATGTGTGAATTTTCCATGCCCAGTTTCAGAATAAATAATCACTTTCTGTGCTGTGTTGTGAATGTTCATGACATTCAATGATCAACCTCCAGCTCTGGATATTTTCAAAAACAGAAATATCTTACTTTCACACAGAGGGAAGGACACAGAAAACGTTCACGTTGCTTCCTTAAGTGACAAATACTACTATTACAGAAATGCTATTTGTTCCTGGTTAACTTCCTTTGGTTCGCAGAAAATTTTTCCTTATGAGTCATCTAATCTGAATTGTACATTACTTCTGTTTGACATCTCTTGTAAAGGGCTATAATTCCCATTTTCACAGAGGAATAATTTGCTGAACAGTTTCCTAGTGGTAGGTCAGCATTTATATTCTAAACCTCCTGCCTACAGGTATACTTTCTTTTATATTTGGCAGAAATATCATCCCAATTACCTGTGGTTTCCCCTTCTAAAATTATATGTATCTTCAAACAGTAAAAGATAAAAACAAGAAAGCTCACCTTCCTTTAAGCAATAAATAACCAGCAGTTTATTCAGATGAAAGAGATGCTTTGCCTGATTGATAGTATGTGAAAGAGTGAGAAACTAAGGAAGAAGGAAATAAGAGATGTAGCATGCACCAAGAAAAGATTAATGAACGCATTGCTTGCCTGGAAGCATTGAGGATAAAAATGGCATCCTGCCCCTCTGCTAGATTGCCTTGTCACATCTATCCAATGAGCTTTGGGGTAGGGTGGCTTGGCCTACAGGCAGTTTGAAAGGGAAGTGCCAGAGTGAAATTAGGTCAGCCTGGATGCATGGAGTCAACCACCACTCCCCACTCCCTGGTTCCATAGGGTCCCCATAATCCTACATTCAAGGATTGAGTTCAAATCTAAGTGAGTATAGTGAAAAAACTCAAAGATTAAAATCTGTTTCCAATGTTTTATACATTGATTTGAGATATGGTTAGACGGGTGTACACATTTGTTAAGGCTCATGGAATTTGTATCCTTTAAAGGAGTGAGTTTTATTATTTGTGTATTAGACCTTAATGAAGGTAATTTCAAAAAATAATTTAAAAACTTTTAGCCATAAAGATGACAAATATTAAGGAATATGCTTGTGATACAATGTTATTTTATAAATTTTTATTATTATATTAGTTTACTTTTAAAATAGAAGTTTTTAAAATAACTATGTCTGAAAAAATGTATATTCTCTATATAACCTCTGTAGGTAATATCATTATCTTTTCTGGTAATTAAAATAACTAATATCAACAAGGTGAAGAGAAACCCCACAGAACAAGAGAAAATATGTGCAAACTAACTATCTCACAAGGGATTAATAACCAGAATATACAAGGAGCTCAAACAACTCGGTAGGTAAAAAACAAATAACCTGATTTAAAAATAGGCAAAAGATCTGAGTGGACATTTCTCAAAAGATGACCTACAGAAGAGGGCAACAGGTATGTGAAAAATTCTTCAACATCATTAATCACCAGACAAATGCAAATCAAAACTACAGTGAGATATCATCTCATCCCAGTTAGATTGGCTATTACAGAAAAGACTCAAAGATTAAAAGGGTGTGAAGAAAGGAAAATTCTTATACACTGTGTGAATGTAAATTAATACAACCACTATGGAAAACAGTACAGAGGTTCCTCAGAAAACTAACCATAGAACTTCCATAGGATCTGGCAATCCCACTGCTAGGTATATACCCAAAAGAAGTAAATTCAATATATAGAAGATATATCTGCACTCCCATGCTTATTGCAGCTCTGTTCACAATACGAGAGACTCAGAATCAACCTATGTCCATCAACAAATAAATGGATTCAGAAAAAGTGGTACATATATACAATGGAATATCATTCAGCCATAGAAAGAATCAAATCCTGTCATTTGCAACAACATAGATGGAACTGGAAGATACCGAGTGAAATTAACCAAACACAGAAAAACAAATATGTTCTCATCTATATTTGGGAGCTAAAAAAAAAAAAAAAAAAAAATTGAACTCATGGAGATAGAGAATAGAATGAAAGTTATTAGAGGCCTGGAAGCGAGGGGATTAAGATGGGAGCTGGCCACAGTGGCTCACGCCTATAATCCCAGCACTGTGGGAGACTGAGGTGGTCAGATCACTTGAGATCAGGAGTTCGAGACCAGCCTGGGCAACATGATGAAACCCCATCTCTACTAGAAACACACAAAAAATTAGCCGGATGTGGTAGCAGGTGCCTGTAATCCCAGCTACTTGGGAGGCTGAGGCAAGAGAATCGCTTAAACCCAGGAGGTGGAGGTTTCAGTGAGCCAAGATTATGCCACTGCACTCCAGCCCCGGAAACAGTGCGAGACTCCGTCAGAAAAAAAAAAAAAAAGAAAGAAAGAAAAAAATGAAAAAGCTTGTAAAGGAAATTTTTAAACAAAAAGAAAAACTAAATCTTTATTCCAGTTCTGACATCACAAGTGAAGTTAATCTCTGACTCTTTCCTCATCCATAAAATGAGAATTTTGTCTACTTTACTAACATTACAAGGCAGTTGTGAATATCACAAGAAATAATATACATGAAACAACTTTACAAAGTACCTCATCAGTGTTCAACTTTAAATATATAACACATTTAGCGGTCCAATTAGTCTATAAACCCAGTCTTGTCTGAAGCTCTTTCTTTTTCACATTGTAGCCTCCAGCAACTATCATAACAGAGTCAGCATATACTAAGTGTTCAATAAATGTTTGTTGACTAAATAAGTTAAAGAGGTATAAACTGAGTACCAACTATTGCCAAGGAATAAGGTAGGCACAGAGAAAATATGCACATCAATCAAATCAAGATTCTACTTGAGCAGATAACACACGCATGTAGACTTAACAAGGTGATCTGTCCCTGAAAGAGATGCACTTGGATAAGGAAAAGGATTAGCATGGGGAAAAATAATTGGACTTTCCTTGGCCAATCTTTTTCATCTTCAGAGAAAAAGGGCAAGAAAAGAGAGCAGTGAGGATTCAGTTGTCCAAAATGAAACTTGATTATAAAGACCAGAAGGGGCCATTCATTCAACACTAGTCAGAAACAGAAATATCTCTTTCTCTTGTCCGCGCCACAAATGCACACAAATACACACAGAGAAGCTTATTTTCTGTGTATTTCTAAGTAATGCTGAGGAACATGAGCAGTGAAAGGAAAAGTTATCTGCAAAAGTATTAGTAAATCATTGCCTTAAAAACTTTATGATACCTCAGGGTCGCTTCAAATCTCAAATGAATACTGTAAGTAAGTTTTTTGTTTGTTTGTTTTTACAAATAACACTGCTACAAGTTATTTTTCATTTCCATTAGGAAACAAATGTGTACCTCCTTTCCTAGAAAAGAAGTAAGAAGAACCTCTTACTTATTAAAGTTGTCCAAATGTTGAGGATTCTGACTAAGGAGTGACAGCTGAGCATTGTCACTTCATAACTGAAGCCACTGCTGCTTTCAAAGTCCAGTGCAACCGGGACATTGAATTTGGAGAATGGCTTCCTTGATGCTGCCAGTTGGGTTTCTGACAAGGGGTGTGCCTGAGTCTTGAAGCCACTGAAGAGGGCTCTCACTCACAGTAACAAAATTCCAGGGGTCCATAAGCTACTGTAGTTAGTGATTTTACACAAACCTTTCACAGACTTGCAAAAGTATCACAATCACTTTAAATACAGCATCCAGGCCAACCACTCATGCTCTATTATTTGGTGCAGCCAATTACCAGACCTGGCTATTCATGCCCAGTGGGTGTTCCAGTGCTGCACTTACTTTCAAAACCATTTTATGAAGTTACTGTGTCTTTTCAACATTTGCAAAGCCAACCTCTCTTTCCCCTACCTCTTCGCCACAGAATATGATTAGTTACATCTGCCTTTAAAAAATGTGTAAAATTGTACATTAAAGTTTGCATCATATTGATCAAATGCTGTTTCTATAAACCAGTGAAAACATTCATTCATTTCCTCTCCTTTTTTTCTATGTAAACTAAAACATATTCCTATCAAGACACAATCTTGAAGGCATGCCCATGCCTAGCTGTGACAGGAACAAGACTGCCTATGGGGAGCATAAATGTTTGCATGCTGGTCTCCTAACAATGGACTGCAAGGTGAAAAGCTTTACCACTGTTGGCCCAATAGACCACCATCTGTGCAGAAAGCTATGTACATTGCTCAGCAGGGTGTTCCCGATACAACCTATTCATGTCACTACAAATATTAGAAATATCTCAGACAGCTATTGAAAATCAGAAACTGCATGCAAGGTGAGGAAGTGTCCTTTATTCTAAGATCCACCTGCCCCATGGAAATCACCCTCCTGTGCGTTCTTCTTATTCTTTAGCCACTAAAGACAGTTTGATGCCCTGGTGTTTATTTCTTTGCCAGGAGAGAATCTAAATCCAGGATTTAACTGGTTGTTCTCTGAAGCAAAACTGGGTTGTTAATTGAAGAAAGAAAGTAGTTTACAAAGTTGCTAGAGCTAACAATGGTCTTTGGAGTCCCAAGCAGAAGCACTGGGCTTTGTGATCTCCCATGGGTGGGTCTTCAGTAAACATAAAAGCCTTAGTTAAAATGCTCCCCAGTCAATGCTTACACTAACAAGAGTTTCTGCTTGAGCGAATTAGAGCAACTTCTCCAGACCTCTGTTGTCATGCAACTCTGCTGCTCACAGAGACTAACTTTTGCATCTTGTAAATAATTCTGGGATGATTATTCAGAGGATGTTTCAAAGTGTCAAGTGTGGTGATTTACAAGCACTGTTCACTTAAGGTCTACTATCCACACCTCCCCTGACCCCAACAAAAGACATAATGAGAAAAATGAACTCGTATTGGCCACAAGATAATCTCCTGGGAGAAAATCGATTTGGTTAAATGTTCATGAAGTTGAAAACTTCACAAAATGAAGTGCTTTTCACAAATTAGGCTGGAAACCTTTCAGTGACAGGATATTTGGAGAGGTTTCTTACACTTCCAGATTTGAAGGAATTGGGAAAATCTACAAAGGCAGCTCTTAAGTTCATGCATCATATATAAGAACAGTATATTATACTCTTCCCTTCCCTCTGGAATCCAAGTGTGCTTACAGCTCACTATATGAATTTGAGAGTGGGTAACACATCCTTCTACTTAGAGAGACAGAGAGTAATGTCTTCACTCTGGGTTCCAGTGTGAAGACTTGAACTGCTTTATAGATAACATCTCACTAATTTCCTTTGGATAGGAAATCATCTAGAGGAATTTGAGAGTAGTGACTATCATACTAATGTCAGTGGAAGAGGGGGAAAGTTAAGGAATTACTACTATGCTGAGCATCCTCTGAAACTCGAGTTTTCTCCAGGCCTCTTTCTAGTCTATTGTTCCTGTGCTGGGCAGTCTAAGGTAATCCTAGTTTCAGCTTTTATCTCCCAGAAATGCTTAAAAATTATTTTGAATTATCTTAATGTCTTTGACTCCTTTGCTGTACAATTTGTTGTCATGGAAATAGCACTAGACTTAAAGGAAAAAGGCAGGTTTTCCTGTCCCTACCATTTGCCAGGTGTGCAGTTCACATAACTGCTCTAATATTCAGTTTTCTCATTTATTCATTTGTTCATTAATTTGGTAAGCAGATATTCATTGAGTATTTACTCCAGGTCAGGTAGGGTGCTAGACACTAATGATAAAATGGTGACTCAAATTGTTTCAGCCAAGGTGGCCATCATTGATTTTTTTACCTCCCCATAAGTTCAACTCTTTCCTCCACTGCAGAGTGGGTTGATTTCCCTTCCCTCGAAACTGGGTAGGCTTTGCGACCACGTGACCAACAGAATACAATACATGTGGTGCTAGATCAAAAGCACAGGCTTCAAAAGTCTGGTGGCTTTCAGTTTCTGTCTCTTGGAGCATCTGTTTGTGGAATCCCGAGTCCACCTTGTAAGAAATCCAACTACCCTGAAGCTACCATTTATAAGGAAACCCAGAGCCAGTCATATGGAAAATCCATGGGAATAAAGAAAGAGAGAGATGGAGAGATGGGTCAGGGGAAAGCTTGGTCAGTCCCTGGCTTCTTCACATAATCTGATACTGGGGCTGGAACAGTATCTAAATCATTTTAAACGGGAAGGTAACAAAATCAAGGTTGGCCTTTATCAAAAGACATAACCTCCCCAACAGGACTGCTGCTTGCTCAAGTGTTATATTATGCACAAGCATTTTTATAAGGCTAAAAGCATTATTAAAATGCAAAAATTATAATTAGTTATTACAAAAAATGTTTTAGTGAGTTCACGAAGAAAAAGCCAGACTTTAAAACCCAGAGGTAAATAGCACATTTTCAAGAAATATTCACAATGAAGGGAAAACTTAGTAATTACCCACAAATAAAATTAGTACTCTAATGGCATATACAGTTAAAATGTATTACAGCAAAGTAAAGTAAAACTACAAGTAAAAACATTTCTTTCGTTACATTTTCTCTTTGATTTGCTATGGCCAAAAGCACAAGGAATTTGAGATCAGAAATTGTGATTTGTCATACTAATTCTGTCCATAAGTAGTTATATGACCTTGGTTCAGTCTTTGAAATCTAAAGACTTCATTTTCCCACCTGAAAATTAAGAGATCACAGTAATTGTTTTTTTCCAGTTCTTTAATTAAAATTGCTTTTATCTATTATCTATAAAATTATTACATATGTAAAGACATGTGAATATATAAAGAGAAAACTCCTGTATCATTTTGTTTTAGAATTTTTGACAAATTGTAAGCCAAACTAATATATTCATGACACTCTTTACACTGATATATCACTCATAAACTATGTTTTGTTCGAAGACTATTTTAACAGATTGTTCTTGGCAAAGTCGTTACATACTTTGTTCTTTAATTTTCTAGCAATCACTTAAGAACAACTGATTATTCTGAGTTTTACTGGAATGAAATGTTAACACATTCTATAAAAGGCTGGTTAGTTCAGTTGAAAGTAATTCACTGTCGGTTTCTGGGCTTACCCTCCAAAAGGACCTTAAAATAATTTACTGTTTTTTGTCTACTAATATGCAAGTCCCATTCGTCCTATTAGGGGACTTTCCCTGAAGGAAGATGAGCGTAATCAAGCTACTTATTTAGCTTGAGGTTTTGTATGTTTATAGCGTCCCCAGTCTAGGTAGAATTTCAGGCTTACCTAGATCCATTTTTCACTGGAGTTTACATGATTATGTATGAATAAGTATAAATGAATTTCTATAGCACCTTCTATATTCAAGTCTTCTTGCTAGAAGAAAGATACATTTGAGCAACACTCAGTCCCTGCCACTGTTCACTTAGAAAGCAAAACATTTATGCAAATAAGTACATTGTAAGTCTGAGAGTATTATGTCATTATATTATGTCATTATATCTTTATAGCATGATTGCATGGTAACAATAGACTTCCAGACCCCAACTCCCATGCACAGACTCTGAGAAACACCTTTACGTTAAAACAGCTGAGATCAAATTGAAGGAAGTCATCCGAGCAGGGAAAGCAGTGGTAAAAAGCATAAGCTTTGGCTTCAAAGACAACTGGGTTAGTTCCGCCACTTAGTAACCCTAATAATAATGGCAAGCTATATAAATGTTCTATATTTGGTTCTACATCTATAAAATAACAACATACACCTTCCTCATTGAACTGTTGGGAAGTAGTTTAATTGAGAAAAGATATACATCATGGTGATTATAATGGCTGTAACATAGTAAACACTGAATAAATATTGTCTGTAAGTATGATGATGTTGGTAGACGTTTTAAACAATGAAAATCAACGTAGGCTGGTGTCTGAGGACCAATTGTAGCATTGCACACAGACAACTACTATTCACTTGTATTAGGCAATACCTAAGTATGCTATACAGGCAAATCCAAAGCCTGTGTTGATTGGGTAGAAGCAGTATTCCACCAGTAAATTATGACATAGTCAGGATTATACTCCAGGGTTACCACTATACTGATTTGGTAAAATTTTTCTTTTACTATTCGGAGAACTAGTTCACCTTTCTCTGATATCCAGTATGTTCACACATTATTTCTCCTTTTCTCCAATTAAAGCTTACTCTCTAATATCGAATTAAGAGTACGTATTTCCAGCATATTATAGAGTCATATTATATCTAAATACATATCTCTAATATGTATATGTATATTAATACATATCTCTAATATGTGTATGTAATATGTATATTAGAGATATGTATTTAGATATAATATCTATGTATTTAGATATAATATTAGAGATATGTATTTAGATAATACATAATACCTATGTATTTAGATATAATATTAGAGATATGTATTTAGATATAATATGTTTAGATATAAATAATATTTAGATACAATATTATATCTAAATACATATTAGAGAAATATGTATTTCTCTAATATCAAATTAAGAGTATGAATTTCCAGCATATTATAGAGTCATCTTCCCACAAACATTCCCATTTTAAAAGGGACCAACACTCTAAAGGAAATGAGCAAAACTTTTGTAGGCACCAGGTATATGGAGTGAGCAAAAGAATTTTCAATGCTGAGAGGTAGACAGATGCTTCCCCACACACCCTGAGAGTTGTATCTATTCATGTATGACTAAAGACAGACTTACTTTGAGACGTTTGTTCACAGAAACTAAAAGATTGTCAACAGGATATGAAATGTGAAGACTACGTGCTAATTGATGTATAATTAATATATGATCATAACTAGTTAAAAATATTTATTGACAATACTACTGTTATTGAGAGTTCTTAGTTAAAGGGAAATAATTATGCAAGTAGCATAGGTTTCCAGGTGCTAAAACAAGTCCAAAAATAGAGATCCCAGCAGCATCTGGGATTTTTGTCTTATTGCACATAGTTTACATCATTACATAGGTGAAGCCCAGAAATCTATATAACAGAGCGTTCTATTTCACATCTCTCTGCTTTTTAACATAACTGGGTTCTCATAAAGGTTAACTTTTATAAAAATGAGAACGATAACCTCAAATGTCGGACAGAAGATATGAACATGGGTGTGTGTGCTGAGTTAAGGATGTCATCGAGAACAAATGTCTGAGGATGTATATATGTGAATGCACATAGGGATGTGTGTAATTGTGCACAAATGATTGCTAACCTAGTGGTTACAATGAAAGAAACAATAACATCTACCATTCATCAGTTCCCTAATGGTTATAACTGGCATTATAGTCTCTGCTTCACAGTCCATCCTGAGAAGCAGATATTACCTAAAGGGAATCTGAACCCAAAATCACACAGTTAATAAGTTGCTTATTTGTGGTTCACACCCAGGCTTGAGCAATCCTATAAACTTTATCCTCACTCTGTAATACTACTTCTTGTTATTCCCTCCTGTTAACTGCTTTGCTTATAACAAGATCAACCACATATTTGTCATTGAGAGAAATATGCATCTCTCATATGTTGCACTATTGCTTGATATTTTAATGAGGTCTTACCTCTTGCTGCATTATTTAAAAATCAAGTATGATTTCTTTTTATCTGGAAACCATCCTAATGCTGAAGTCAAGCATCTACCTTACATTCCCAATAAACTTTCAGTCATTTATGTCATTTATATCTTGTCATAGAAGATCAGCCTGGAATCCATTATGCGGAAGAAGAGAAGAATGCAAAAGCAGATTGTTCTGCCTTAATGCAGTGAGAAGGGGAGCTCCAGGGTAACTGCAAATGCCACTAAAGAAGAGGGAGAAGAAGGTGATTTTTGTCAGGTATGAGTTTGTATGAGTCCGTTTTCACATTGCTGTAAAAACTCCTCTGAGACTGGGTAATTTGTAAAGAAAGGAGGTTTAATTGACTCACAGTCCCCACATGACTGGGGAAGCCTCAGGAAACTTATAATCATAGTGCAAGGTGAACAGAAAGCAGGCCGCTTCTTCACAAGGCGGCAGGAGAGAGAGAGAACAAAGTGGGGAAGGCCCCTTATAAAACCATCCGATCTTGTGAGAACTTACTCACTATTACAAAAATCGCACTGAGGAAACCACTCCCATGACCAAAACACCTCTCACCAGGTCCCTCCCTCAACACGTGGGGATACAATTTGGATTATAATTTGAGATACATTTGGGTGGGGACACAGCCAAACCATATCAAGGTCCCCACTCAAACATTCAGCAGTGGGTCTAAGGAATAGAATCCACTTTGGAGCGGCTGCTGTTTCTGAAGCAGGATTAGAAGTAGGGGTTAATTAGTGCCTTTGCCCCTTCAGGCTGCTGTAACAAAATGCCATAAACTGGGTGGCTTGTAAACAATAGAAATTTGTTTTTCATAGTTCTGGAAGCTGGGAAGCCCAATATCCAGGCACAGGCAAATTCAGGCTCTGGTGAAGACTTACTTTCTGATTAATACATAGCCACCTTTTCACTGTAACCTTACATGGCAGAAGGGATGAAAGGCTTCTCTCTGGCTTCCTGTATAAAGGCACTTTCCCATTCACAAGTGCTGTGCCGTCCTCATCTAACCCCCTCCTTTCCAAAGCCCCAAATCCTAATATTATCACCTTAAGCGTTAGGATTTCAAAATATAAATTTTCAGAAAACACAAACATTCAGACCATAGCCATTAGGAAGTGGGTGCCCACATGAGATAAGGGTAGCAATGGTATCGTATAATGATGAGAAAGCAAGGGAGGTGAGGGGTGTCATTGGTAAGAAAGTAGTAGCCACTCAAAAAAACTGAAAGAAGGAATTATTTTGGCATTTCATAGCTGCTGCTTGACCAAGGAGGAACCATGTTTGCTTTTAACATTGCAATGGGCTTTATGTCTATCCTGATTCATGGACTGCTGTTTTCTTTCTCAATCCAAGCTGATTTTTCACTTTTAGTCCAGGACAGGATTTACACTTTTACTACTAATTACAGTTGTTGAGTTTATAAATCATTTCTATTTTATTGTTGTGTACTTCCTTTATAGCATGTTTTATATGTTCTATAATATTTTAAGGATCAGGGTAAATAGAGAAAGTCCTTGCAAAAGCATAGTTAAAAAGCAGTAATGAGTATAAAATCAATTTTCAATCAGGAGTCTGGAAAAATAATTGTATTTATATATATATATTCATTATCTAAATCTCCTGTCTGCATTATTGAGCAATGCATTTTCATTTTAGATAATATTTATGTGAACTAAATGGCTAATACATTTCAATCAAAGCAAATTTCTAGTTTAATATGTTGGAAGAATCCAAGTGTTTCAAAATGCTCATGGGCAAGAGAAGGAAATGGGAAAGTAATAAGGAGTAATGTTTTATTTATTAGCACAGAGATGATTGGACTCAAAAGTTATCATGGTGCATTTTATCACTAACCCCAAAATGAAAGGCTTCTGAATAGTACAGCCCACAATCCAGCTCCTGCTATTGGTCCCGGTCAGTGACTTCTGTATTTAACAGCACTTTCCAAATCTCAGAGTGGCCACATCTACATTTTAGGGAATTCCAAGAATTCCACATTGCTTTCTGAAGATGTTCATAGAAAATGGACAGAAAAAAAAATTATCTTGTCTTCATCTATACCTTACAATGAGTAATAATTGATTTTAAATTCAATTTTAGCTTTGTCAGACCCAAATAGATCACTAAAAGTGCCAGGGTATCTGACATGCCCTCATACAGAGCAGAACTGAAGGTTCCGGTGGGTTCTTCTTCCTCTGCTATGTTTGGTATCAGTGGGCAAATTGTGTGCTGTCAAATGCTTCATACCAAACACACCATTGCTGATTTAATGTCACTAACAATAAGACAGGACCCCATGTATTTTCCCCATGAAAGAGAAAGACTAAGATTGCCTGCTTTGATGTGTTAAACCATTGCTCTCTTTTCTTTCCATTTATTTTATCAAATATTTTATATAGAGAGTAAATTCCAAATGCAAGGTTTCTAGGAGATAAAAAATTACACAAATCTTGTTACCAAGGTATCCATCTAATGGAAGCTTTGGCAGGAAATCCTAAAGCCCCAGTTTTTCAATTTTGAGATACAGGATCAGGAAATATAAACCTACTATTATTTTTATTACAAACCCTTAGAGATGGGACTTGAGCTTACTTTTTCTATAATATATTCTTCTTTGTATCTATAAGCATATCAACAGTGAAGATATATTTCACACTTATTTGGACTTCTGTGTTAAAACTATTTCACCATCTCTGCCTTTGTAAACACATGTGGTTTTTCCTAACACCTCAAGAATATAGAGTGATCCCATCATTCTGAAATCTTTTATTTACTTTATGGACTTTAGAAACAACTCTTGATACAAATGTACCAGAAAAAAAAGTTTCTAATTATCATTCTCCCTTTCATCTCAATTTGCTGTGTCTTTATAAAAAAGCACATTTAGACTCTGACGCCATTCATGAAAATTCTGATTCACAGTTGAAAAGCACCATTCAAGCAGGGCGTGGTGGCCATGCATGTAATCCCAGCACTCTGGGAGGCCCAGGTGGGTGGATCACTTGAGTCCGGGACTTTGAGACCCGCCTGGGGCAACATAGAAAAACCCATCTCTACAAAAAAAATGCAAAACTTAGCTGAACTTAATGGTGCAAACCTGAGCCCCAGCTACTTGGGAGCCTGATACAGGAGGATCACTTAAGCCTGGGAGGTAGAGGTTGCAGTGAGACGAGATTGAGCCACTGCACTCCAGCATGGGCAACAAAGTGAGACTCGGTCTCAAATTCAAAAAAAAAAAAAGAAAGAAAAAAAAACACCACTCAAGTATTTGATATTTATACTACTGTTTTTTTGTTTTGTTTTGTACTCTTTTAAGTTTGAATTATTCTAGAGAAAGCCTTAGAATTTTATATTCTGTCACCATTTCTTGTATTCTAAGGATTTGGAATTGAATTGCAGAAATGGCCAAGCTTTATAAAATCAATTTGTTTTTACAATAGATACGAATTTTAAACATTCAATCCTTTCATGCTATCACATTAGGATCCTTCAGCTATTCATAGCAGAAGGGATATTCTTACTAAGGCAACCTCCATGCTAGTGCAAGCTAACTCAAATCCTTCCAATGGCACTTTATCTTCTTTCATTATCAAGCGCACTCACTAACCATTTCAAAAAAAATAAAAATAAATGCTTCTTGTTTTAAGACATGAATTTTGAGGTTATTATACAGGACTTTGGAAAAATAGATCACTAATACAAGCAGAATCTTACTAATCATTATTCATCCCGTCTCAAATATCCTGCTAAAGACAGACACAGTGGTCACCAAATAAAGCACAGTTAATGCTAGTATATGTGAGGTCAGTTAATACTTGTCAAATAAATTACGGAATGGACTGACAACAGATGTGGGTCAAGAAGAGGGTGATAAAAATGGTGAGAGGATGGTTTCATGCCAGCCTTAACAACAGAACTTTATTCTCTCGCAGTTCCAGAGGCCAGAAGTCTGAAATCAAGGTATTAGCTGAGGCGATTACTTCTGGGAGCTCTGAGACCTGAGAGGCTACTTCATGTCTGTATTAGTTTCTTAGGGCTGTGGTCATAACAAAACACCATGAACCAGGTTACTTTAATGACAGAAATTTATTTTCTCAATGTTCTGGAGGCTGGAATTCCAAGATCAAGGTGTCTGTAGGGTTGATTTCCTCTGCAGTCTCTCTACTTGGGTGATAGATGGTCACCTTCTTGCTGCTTCTTCATGTGGTCATTCTCTCATGTGTACACACCCCTGGTATCCCTCTCTGTGTCCTAATCTCTTCTTCTTATAAGGACACCAGTCAATTGCATTGGGGCACACCCTAATGACCTCATTTTAATTACCTATTTAAATGCCCTATCTCCAAATAAAATTATATTCTGAGACACTGGGGGGCTAAGACTTCAACATATGAATTTGCTGGAGGAGGGGCAACATTCAGTCCATGACAATGCCTATCTCTTCGCTTCTGGTGATGGCCAGTGATTCTTGGCATTCCTTGGTTTGTAGATGCATCACTCTGATCTCTGCCTCCTTTTTCACATGTGTGCTCCCTGTATATATCTGTATTATATTGTCTTATGTGAATACCAGTCATATCTAATTAAGGGCACACGCTACTTCAGTATGATCTCATCATAACTAATTATATCTGCAATGACTTTATTTCTTATTTTTATTTATTTATTTTTTTTACATTTTCTTTTTTTCATTATAACTTTAAGTTCTAGGCTACATGTGCACAACATGCAGGTTTGTTACACAGGTATACATGTGCCATCTTGGCTGCTGCACCCATCAACTCATCATTTACATTAGGTACTTCTCCTAATGCTATCCCTCCCCCAGCTCCCCACCACCCCTCCCCTGACAGGCCCTGGTGTGTGATACTTCCCTCCCTGTGTCCAGGTGTTCTCATTGTTCAACTCCCACTTATGAGTGAGAACATGTGGTGTTTGGTTTTCTGTCGTTGTGATAGTTTGCTGACAAATGGTGGTTTCCAGCTTCATCCATGTCCCTGCAAAGGACATGAACTCATCATTTTTTATGGCTGCATCGTATTCCATGATGTATATGTGCCACATTTTCTTAATCCAGTCTGTCATTGATGGGCATTTGGGTTGGTTCCAAGTCTTTGCTATTGTGAACAGTGCTGCAATAACATATGTGTGCATGTGTCTTTATAGTACCATGATGTATAATCCTTTGGGTATATACTCAGTAATGGGATCACTGGCTCAAATGGTATCTCTAGTTATAGATCCTTGAGGAATTGCCACACTGTCTTCCACAATAGTTGAACTAATTTACACTCCCACCAACAATGTAAAAGCATTCCTATTTCTCCACATCCTCTCCAGCATCTGTTATTTCCTGACTTTTTAATGGTCGCCATTCTAACTGGAGTGAGATAGTATCTCATTGCGATTTTGATTTGCATTTCTTTGATGACCAGTGATGATGAGCATTTTTTCAAGTCTGTTGGCTGCATAAATGTCTTCCTTTGAGAAGTGTCTGTTCATATCCTTTGTCCACTTTTTGATGGGGTTGTTTGTTTTTTCCTTGTAAATTTGTTTAAGTTATTTGTAGATTCTGGATATTAACCCTTTGTCAGATAAGTAGATTGCAAAAATTTTTTTCCATTCTGTAGGTTGCCTGTTCACTCTGATGATAATTTATTTTGCAGTGAAGAAGCTCTTTAGTTTAATTAGATCCCATTTGTCTATTTTGGCTTTTGTTGCCATTGCTTTTTTGTGTTTTAGTCACGAAGTCTTTGCCCATGCTTATGTCCTGAATAGTATTGCCTAGGTTTTCTTCTAGGGTTTTTATGGTTTTAGGCCTTACGTTTAAGTCTTTAATCCATTTTGAGTTAATTTTTGTATAAGGTGAAAGGAAGGAATCCAGTTTCAGCTTTCAACATATGGCTAGCCAGTTTTCCCAGCACCATTTATTAAATAGGGAATCCTTTCCCTGCAATGACTTTATTTCTAAATAATGTTACAATATGAGTACAGGGGTTCGGAACTTGGGGGGACATAATCCATTAAAAAGAGCAATAAAATAAATTCAATAAAAGCTAAAAATAAGGACCCCAAACCTAAACTTTTAGCTGCTAGGAATTGAGAGTTTGCAGCAGGGTCCTGCCCCAGAAGGAAAGTCACAGATACCTGCTAAAAGCAGAAAAAGTTATATCTGGAACAGAGAGTCTCAGCTGCAAGGAATCATTCGTCTCTGTGACTTCAACTTATTCTGAAGTAAGCAGGGAAAATAAATGTTAATGAGGGAGAGAGATACAAAGCCACTAGCTGAAAAATAAAAGCAAGCACTGAAAGACAAATCCAATGGAGAGGTCAGACACTAGGAACATAAAGGGAAAGAGATGGTAAGCAAGAAACCAAATTGCAAAAGTCAGATCAAGAAAGAGGCTCTCAGCAATGCTGGATCTAGTCTCAGGAGTGGGGAATTGTCACAGAATTCAATGATCTGGGGAATTCTTATAGTTGCAGTGATTCTGAAATAGATATAAACCATCTGAGGTATCAAACCATCGCTTCCAGATGCGTAAGTCACCAGGTCTTCTGTGTAGAGGACTTTACACACCATGAAGCAAGAGCAGCCTCCAAGCATATGGGCATGAAATGGCTAAACATTAAAGTCCCAAATTGCCACTTCAAGGAATAACAGAATCATTTTCACCTTGGTCCCCAGGCAAGAAAGAGTCATTTTGTCCTAAAAGTTTAAATACTCTAGAACTTTCTCAAGAGACAGAGAATGTCCAGACTATCCCCTTAGTTACACTATGGAAAACCTGGTCCAAGTTAAGGAGGAAATTAAGACAATGCTGAATACTATCACATTTAGAGTTGCACATATTCATGTACATAGCTCTTGTTCCAGAATTTGGTTTGATTCATTCTTAAGAAGTCATGTTAAGAAACCCTTCCACTTGCCATTAGATATTTTATACATAGATGCTTAAACTGCCAAGAGCTTGGCTATGAGAGGCAAGATTCTTCATCAGTAAGAGCAGCACCACACAGGCGTCATGACTCACCATCTCTCTCTCTCTCTCTCTCTCTCTCTCACACACACACACACACACACACACACACACACAACCTCTCTCTCTCTCTCTCTTTCTCCGTTTAGAAAAGTTTTGCATTTAAAATTCTTTCTCTTTCTTGCATGCAGATCACCAAATAGTCATCTAAAGATGGTGAATCTTTAAGGACCATCATATTAGAGAATATTGGGTGTGAGTGGCCTTCAATGTCACTTTGTCTAATTCCCTCATTTTACAAAAAATTAATCTAAGGTCTCAAGAAGGTAAGAGACTTGCTTGAGTTCATACATCTATATTTAATTACCTTTTCTAATGTGACTGAGACATGTTATGAATTACTGTAAACTACATATAAATTCCTAGATGTTGTGTTTAGTTTTCTGGGGAAAATTAAGAGAAAAAATATATGTGTAAACTAAGTGTGTTAATGGTGTCCTTCTGGAATCCAGAACTGAAAAGTTGCCTTTTTCATTTTGTTTTATAAGTATTTGTCCATTCAAATATGACTGAGATGATTAACAATTCTAAAACTTTATCAGCTAGCCCTTTAGAGGGAGGATAGAAGGCAGTTGTCTTGGTCCATTTTGTAGTGTTATAACAGAATACTCAAGACTGAGTAATAAAGGGAAAAAAGTTTACTTGGCTCGTGATTCTGGAGGCTGGGAAGTCCAAAAAGCATGGCACCAGTATCTTCTTGGCTTCTGGGGAGGGCCTCATGCTCTGTCACAACATGGTGGAGAAGCAGAAATGGGAAGTGGGTACATGCCAGTAGGGACAAACATGAGAGGCAACCTCACTTTATAGCAACCCACTGTCACTGAAACTAGTCCATTCCTGAGAGAACTAATCTAATCTCAGAAGAGCAGCACCAAACTACCTAAGCAGACACTCCATGACCCAAACACCTTCCATTAGGCCCCGCCTCTCAAAGATTCCACCTCTCAATGTTGCCACATTGGGAATTAAGACTTTCGGCAGGAACACTCAAACAATAGTGACAGCTAAGGGTAGAGGCTTATAAAATTGAATTCAGAATAGCTAGAGATATGGTATGAAGAGTAAGAATGAGAGACAAGAAATGGGAACACCAAACATGGTCTCTTCACAATTTCCACTGGGCTGATATGAAGGTCTTTACTGCAATAATATGATTTAGGCTATATATCTTTATAAAGAAGTTAAATCATCCAAACATTTTTTAGCAAACCAAACAAAACACCCATAACTCATTCCTCTTAAGCGATCCTGATCTTCCTGTTGTCATTTATTGATATAAAATGTTCCAGTCCTAATTAAATCAATTGTTTTTAGTTAGACCCAAGTACTTTCCCCACAGTGAGTTGAGATCCAGCAAATAGGCCCTTGCTTTGTGGGGTTTAAGGGAAATCAGTGAATTGCTAGTGACAGTTTTTCTCTCCAGCAGTCAGAAAGCTTCTTCCCTCAGGGAAGTTCCAATTACATGAACTTAAAATGTAGGTTTTGAAGAGGTGAATGAGCTTAAAGAATGTTCCTCTCTGCTCCTACTTGGAAAAAAAAGGTTATCTCTAATAATAATTATTGCTGTAGTTATCACTTGCTATATGTCAAAAACTGTGGGAAACTCTTTTCATGCATTATCTCACTTCATCTTTACAGCACTCCTATGAAACAGCCACAGGGAAAGTAAAACTTGTGTCAAGCGGCTGGCAATGGGAAACTATGACTAGAAAAAATAGGAAAGAGAATAAGCTTTGTGTCATTAAAGCAATAAAACCAGCTGATTTGAAAAAAGTATTACATGCACATTATGATGAAGCAAGATCGCCCCATTTTCTACTGAACAATTAAAAGATTAACTAACAATGGCAGTTATCAAGCCACAAGGAAGAAGTACTTCATAGAAGTTTGTTGCTCTCTGTATTAGTTAGGGTTCTTCAGTGAAACAGAACCAATAGGAAAGACAATTGATAAATGGATGGATGGATGGATGGATGGATGGATGGATGGATGGATGGATAGATAGATAGGTAGATAGATAGATAGATAGATAGATAGGCAGATAGGCAGATAGATAGATACCTAGATAGTTATTTTCTATTATATTACATTATGACAATTGGCTCACATTATGGAGGTTGAGGTAATTTAGTAATATAGCCCAAGTCCAAACCTGGAGCTCCAACGTCTGAGGGCAGGAGAAGATGGATGTCTCCCAGCACAAGAAGAGAGAATTTATCCTTCTTTTACCTTTTTGCTCAATTTGGGCCCTCAACAGATTGGATAGCACCCACTTACATTGATGAGGGCAGATATTCTTTATTCAACCTACTGATTTAAATGTCAACCTCTTCCAGAAATTTCCTCACTGGAATACACACACAAAAATATACCTCATTAGCTACCTAGGCATCCCTTAGCCCAGTCAAGTTGACACATAAAATTAGCCTTCATATTCTCTGAGAGATATTGCAGTGGCCATTCTTAGACCAGTAATGAAATGTCAAACTGTCATGTCAGCTCCAATGCAACTGTTAAAAGTGTGTTAAGGATTGGGCTGGTTTTCTCATCCTTCTAATGGTGCATTTTCCTTTTTCACACTCCTTCAGTCATAAAATAACTATTTTGTCTTCTCTTTTGTTAAGATCATGTTAGTTTCTAAAGTTAAGTTCATTTATATCTTCTTGTGTCCTCAATTCTTTTGGGAGTTTGAAAAACATGATTATATAGCTTATCTAATATGGTTTAGATTTCTGTCCCGGCCCAAATGTCATGTTGAATTGTAATCTCCAGTGTTGGAAGAGGGACCTGATGGGAGGTGATTGAATCATGGGGGTGAATTTCCCTCTTGCTGTTCTCATGATAATGAGTGAGTTCTAACGAGATCTGGTTGTTTGAAAATGTGTAGCATTTTCCCCTGCACTCTATTCCTCCTGCTCCAGTCTTGTAGGACATGCTTGTTTCCCCTTTGCCTTCTGTCACAACTGTATGCTTCCTGAGGTCTCCCCAGCCATGCTTCCTGTACAGCCTGTTCAACCGTGAACCAATTAAACCTTTTTTCTTTATAAATTACCCAATCTCCAGTAGTTCTTCATAGCAATGTGAGAACAGACTAATACATCATCCAACTTGTTTTGATTCTTTCACTGATAGCAACATTCTATTGCAATATTCTTCATCTGAACCGGAAGCTATCCTCCTATCATATTAAGATTCAGTCACTATGTGTATTGTGTAATATTTACTAAGTCTCTCTCTAAATGGTGTATCATCTTTGTTATGTTTCAAAATGTCTTTTAGTGTTTAGGAAGATTTCTATTTTGATTTGAGTAGAAATCTTTCTATTCAAACCTTTTATACTGTTGTTAATCTTCTTTTGTCTTACTTAATCTTTTACCATCTGGTTTGTCTGTTTTGGCTGGTTCCTTTGATTTTCACTTACTAATGATAAAACTCAATGATCTTATGCAACATTCCCCATTCACTCTCCCTTTTCTTCCTATTTTTAAAATTGTATTCCTTCCACCTTTTCAGAACGTATAATGTTTACTTGGCTTTCTCCCATCCGTGTCGCCATTCTCAGTTTGGTCATAATTTTACAACTAAATATGTTAAATGTTCACCACCAGTCTTCTGGCTGAAATTTCTCCAGTTGTCTCCTGGGTGAATGAAACTCACCATACACTTGAATTTTGGGGAGTGGTTGATGTATTTAGGATTTCCTTTGTAGTTACATATTTAAAACTGTTTTTTTCTATAGTGTTGATATTTCAAGGACAGCTTGGCTGGAAATTATTTTCTTGGGTCATTTATCTTTGTGCTCTTTGAAAATGCTGTTCTATAGCACACTGGCTTTACATTCAGTTCCTGAAGAGTCAAAACCAGCCGAATTTTATTACCTTTATAAGGTACTTTGATCTCTTCGCCTGAAGGCCCTGCGGATCTCTTTCTTCGTCCTTAAAGACTAACAACTTTACTAAGAAAGATTTCAGTTTACTGTCAAATCAATTTTTTGAGATGACCTCTTTTAATAAGAATTTTAGAAGTTTCATTTTTTTAATTTCCAAAAAGTTTTTTTGGATTTTAGTTTTCAATATTAGTTCTCTATTATTTTTTTAATTTTTGTGGGTACATAACAAGTGTATATATTTATGGGTTATATGAGATATTTTGATACATGAATTCAAAGCATAATAATCACATCAGGGTACATAGGGTATCCATCACCTCAAGCTTTTATCCTTTGTGTTTTAAATGATCCAATTATACTCTTTAATTATTTTAATTATCTGTTTTTTTAAAATAGTTTGATGTTTTTCTTCTTCAAAGACCCCAATTTCATGTATGTTGAAACATCATTTTCTGGCTTCCATTTGAACCACTTTTACTCTCACCCATATTACTTTTTCTTTTATCTAATTTTCATTCTCCTGGCTAATGTTCTATTTTCCTTCCATGTATCTTATTACATTTTCCATGTTATCTATTTTTTGAGTCTTTGTATGCTCTTAAACTTTCTATGTAATCTATTTTTTGAGTCTTGTATTTCTGAAATAGTTTACGTTCTTTTATTTATTTTTAAAGTTCTTTTCTGCAGTCACATGGGTCCCTCTTTCTCCCTCTGAAACAAAGGGGTAATATAACAGAAAAGCAGTCACAGTGAAAAGAGATAACACAATAAATTGAAGTCAAAATATTTTACTTTCACAAATGTTGTCCGAAAGATGACCACGTGAGCACATTACTGGGACTTCTGCACAGATGTGGAACAGACCACTGATGGGAGGGACGCTGAAGCTTCCGATTTTGCTAGCATTACAGTGACTCCACCTCTGGTGACAACTGGATGCCAGCAACATACTACGTGCTCTGCATCCATTATCTTATCTAAAACTTCATTTAATACCGAAACAACAAATCTTTAAGAAAAACAGTATTATAATCTACATGTTATCATGAGGAAAATGGGACTACAAGAGGCAAATCTTAAGTGGAAAACTTAATATTTGAATGCAGTACCTCTTTACTTCAAAGTCTGTGTTTCTTTAGCCACTCTGCTTTGATGCCTCTGTTAATTACCCCGTCGTATCCACTGATACTGCATTCAGTCTTTCTAGCCCCATTTGCCTCTAGCTGACACCTCCTCTCCATCAATGCCTTTAAGCCTTTCAAGACACCTGCATTGGTTTGTCCTTTTGAAGTCTTTGATCCTGGTTCAATTTCCTGCTTACTCATCTATTGCAATTGCTCAGAATAAAAAACACATAGAACGTTTCTACCTTCACAGCCCTCATAGTCATCTTAAAGATTCCAAGCACATTCATACCAGAGATGTAAGAAATTATGAAAATAGCATTGGAATGATCAATTCTTCATCATCTCTGCCAAATCTGGAGCCTCCTTGCTCACTGACCACCCTCTATCTCTGTTCATAGAGGATAAAAATAGGAGAGATCAAGGATAATAATCAGGTTATTTGCTGGAAGTATTGGGTAACTATGATAACATTTTCTAAAAGGTGGAAGACTGGAGATGTAGCTGCTTGGGGTATGGAAATCTCTTAGTGCCAACAGCCTTCTTTTAAAACCAGAGACACCAAAAATTGAGGGAAAAGTTAAGACAGGTATTTTCCAAGAATGGACATTTACAACAAGATTTACTTTCATACTTATTGAATAAAAACAAGAATTGCATGCTGAATTTTAATGCCTCCAATAATCATAGAAACTTAAAATTTGCTTTATCTGAGAGCATATGGGAAAAGAGAATACTATGACTTTTTTCAACATATTTATTTGTATATACAGACATTTATTTGACCGGCTTATTTTGACTTGTTTGTCTGCCTTCCAAACTAGGACAAAAGTTCCATAGGAAAATGAATTATAACTTCTTTGTTCACTGATATATCCACAGTACCAAATGCAATGCAATTGCAATCGATGAGTAAATGAATATTTGCACATACTAGACACTGACAAACTTACGTTGAAAGAAAAAAATAAAATAACTTCAACTATGAAATTTTATAATAAATATGAAATATTTATCAAAAATGAGTTGGGTTATGGATCTTTTTAAATACCAATTGTCAGTAAACTGTCATCACTGAAATTAACATTCAAATTTAAGAAGTTCATTCTAGATGACAAAGTTATCATTATTTTCTGTAGTTTCCTTTACACATGCACAGATATACATGGGCTTACATGCAAATGAACAGTAAGGCTGATAAATTGCTTAATAGCTAGAGCAATTTAAACTCCTACTTCACTCACGTGGCTTCAGTTTTCATCTCTCAGAATGTATAGTGAGCAGTGACTGAAGATATAGAGAACAACAGGACAGCAAATGGCGAGAACCTTGATGGTGGAGCATCTTTTTTTTTTTTTTTTTTTTTTTTTTTTTTTGAGACTGACTCTCACTCTGTCGCCCAGGCTGGAGTGCAGTGGCATGATTTTGGCTCACTGCAACCTCCGCCTCCCAGGTTCAAGCGATTCTCCTGCCTCAGCCTCCCGAGTAGCTGAGACGACAGGTCTGTGCCACCACACCCAGCTAATTTTTTTGTATTTTTAGTAGAGACGGGATTTCACTGTGTTAGCCAGGATGGTCTCAATCTCCTGACCTCATGATCCACCCACCTCGGCCTCCCAAAGTGCTGGGATTATAAGCGTGAGCCACCGACCCGGCCAGTGGCAGTATCTTTTGCTCATATATGTTGAATTGCAAGGGCTGCATTTCCTGTAGACACAGGTACTTTACATAGCAACCTCACTAGTGAGCTTGAGGGTTTTGCTCTAGATGCCGACAGCATCTGCTGCAATGCTTCTATGTTGCTATGTGAAGTACCTACATCTAGAGGAAATCCAACCCTCATGGTAAATTCACGTAACAGATTCTGAATTCTTCCAGACAATGCACGGACTGTTTCCAGGTTCCACATTCCCCTTTTCCAGGACTTCAAAAAGTACCTGAAACATGAAAAAATGAAACCTCTTAACCCAAGTTTAGTTATATGTCTAAATTACAGGAAATTCTATGTGACTACTTTTCTGTGGTGGGCTTTTAAATAATGCCTCCCAGAAGATGTTCTGATCCTAGTCCCTAGGATTTGTGAATATGTTATCTTGTGTGGCAAAAGGGGCTTTGCTGATGTAATTAAGTAAAGGATGTTGAGATGGAAAGATTATCCTAGATTATCTGGTTGGGCTTAATGTGTAAACACAGGGTTCTTAAGAAAGAGAGGTGCAAGGTCAAAGGAAGGAAAAAGCGATGTGACAACAGAACCGGTGACTAGAGTCATGTGACCACAGCCAAAGAATGCCAGTCATCTCTGATACCTACAACAGGCAAGGAATCCATTCAGAGTCTCCCCTAAAGCCCCTGGAAAGGACAAGTCCTGCTAACACCTTGATTTTAGCCTCATGAGATTAATAAAAGACTTCTGACCTTCAAAATTGTAAAGGAATAAAGTTGTGTTGTATTAAACCACTAAGTTTGTGGTAATTTGTTATAATAGCAATAGGCAACTAATACACTTCTAATATAACTTGCAGACTCTTTCTTTCTTTTTTTTTTTTTTTTTAAGACAGAGTCTTGCTCTGTCACCCAGGCTGGAGTGCAGTGGTGTGATCTTGCTCACTGCAACCTCTGCCTCCCGGGTTCAAACAATTCTACTGCATCAGCCTCCTGAGTGGCTGGGACTACAGGCATGTACCACCAGGCCCGGTTAATTTTTTTGAATTTTTAGTAGAGGTGTGGTTTCGCCATATTGGCCAGCCTGGTCTCAAACTCCTGGCCTCAAGTGATCGGCCCACCTCAGACTCCCAAAGTGCTGGGATTACACACATGAGGCACCACACCCGGCCAATTTGCAGACTCTTGTTCATTCCCTTTTCACCCTTGATGCAAAATTGCCCTCTCTCGGCTCCATCAGCCCACTTTCTGAGATTTTGTGTCACTTGTTTCTACTTCTTGATAATCTGTGAACCATGTAGCCATCCTGAGCTGGGCTGTGGGTTTATTCAGTCGATAACTCTCTAACAGTAAAAGCTTGCTTCACAGCAGTGACAGTGTCCCAACAGTGAAACTTTCCTAGGGGTATTTCAAATTTTCTCTGTCTTTGCCTTGTCTTCTAATCCTTACTCTATGATGCTAAGAAAGTAATTTTTTAGCTCCTGCTTGGTACTGTTTTCCTAAGAATGTCTTCCAAATATATCTTTGATCACTCAGTCTGCCTTTAACTTTTTACTTTGTTCAATTTCCTTTTTCTTTTTTAACAGTACTTACATCTTCTATAATTGCATTATACACATCCTCGGGATGGCAGTTAAAATTTGACTGGAACAACAAGCCTATCTTGGTGGTTACGTCTAAAAGGGAAGTGCATCCAGCTTGCCAGATCATATTAACTCTTAAAGACTCAAGATCCTGAACTGAAATGTTCCAGGAAATAATTTGATATATTGGTAGATTTGATTTCTATTGTTGCTGCAACAAATCACCACAAACTTAATGGCTAAGAACAACAAAAATGCATCATACGGTTCTGGGGATCAGAAATCCAACATGGGTCTCACTGGGCTAAAATGAAGTTGTCAGCAGGGTTGCAGTCCTTCTGCAGACTTAAAGAAGAGTCCACTTCCTTGCCTTCTACAGGGAATCTGAATTCCTTGGCTCATGACCCCTTTCTCCAACCCCTTTCTCCTGCCTCAACTGAAGGCAGAATCTTAGTGTCTTCAGATGTCCATCTGACTCTCTGTCTCTCGCCTGGTTCTTATACTGATAAAAATCTATGTGATTCCATTAGATCTCAGAGATAGTCCAGGATAATCTTGCCAGCTCAGGGTCAGCTGATTAGCAGCTTTAATCTCACCAACAACCTTAATTTCCCTGTGTCGTGTAAGATAACTGATACGGTTTGGCTGTGTCCGTGCCCAAATCTCATCTTGAATTGTAGCTCCTATAATCCCCATGTGTCATGGGAGGGACCCCAGTGGGAGGTAAGTGAATCATGGGGGCGGGTTTTCCCCGTGCTGTTCTCCTGATAGTGAATAAGTCTCACGAGATCTGATGGTTTTATAAAGGCCAGTCCCCCTGCACCCTCTCTCTTGCCTGCTGCCATGTAAGACAGGCCTTTGGTCCTCCTTCACCTTCCACCATGATTGTGATGCCTCCCCAGCCATGCTGAACTGTGAGTCAATTAAATCTCTTTCCTTTATAAAATACCCAGTCTTGAGTTTGTCTTTGCTAGCAGCGTGAGAACAGACTAATACAGTAACATATTCAGTTTCCAGGGATTAGAACATAGACGCCTTTAGGGGGTCATTATTCTGCCTTCCAAAGTTCATAAGAGCATTCACTAGTATTTTAGCCATATCCTGACACTGTCTAGCTGCGGGAACTTTTTAAAGTCATCTGTCTCTGTCTTTTTCCCTTGGAAAATTAGAGATCTAAGCTCCTGTTCCAGTTGAAACACAGCAAGTGTTTCAAAATGTAAAAACATATATTTTTAAATATATTAAACATGTATTTAACCCTCCCATAAATGATGTTTCTCTTTTCCTTTGTAAAGAGAAAGAAGTATTTTCTAGACTCCTAGTCTGGACTCCTAGAATCCTAATCTAGAAGATACTTCTCCACAAAGGCCTCTGTGAAAACCTGAAAAAAAAAATACAACCATTAGTTAACAGCTAATAACTTTTCATCTATAGCAATAGTGTTTTATTGTTGCAAATAGCCAAAAGTAAAAAAAAAAAAAAAAAAAAAAATTGAATCCTTCACAAGTTGCAGCCATTGTATATTTCTCAGCATATAAATTATTTTACACATTGCAGGGGCTTCCAAACACTTCACAGAATATGTTCAGAATTACTCCTTGAAAGCATGCAGTAAGTTATGTAACAAGCAACCCCCACTTTTTAAAGCTCACAGTATTGTTGCCAGGGTTGTATTTCCTATTACTGAGGTGAAGAAACAAGCTCAAAAACATGATGAGTTTTTCCAAGGTGACCCAGTTAGAAAGTAATAGAGTAAGGAATGAAGTTGTGTTTATGCCTGGAAACAAACACTGTTTTCTCCACGTCAATATCCCGCACATACTTATCTCCTCCATTAATAAATGGAGGGAAAAAATCGAGAAGAATAAAAACAAGGGTTCACTGGTAGAGGGTGGGCTTCCACTAGCCATTGTATTGGTGATAAATCATTTTTTATGACTCCTGCCTTGGTTTCAAACTTTAACCTCTCATTTCTATCAATTACACAATTTGTACAAAAAGTGTAGGAAGAAATGATGTATATATGATTTTAATCTGAATGCATTTAATCAAGAGCTTCTTATGGGTTGAGAGATTCTTGGTGACTGTGTCCCCAGGTGAGTTTGTGCTTATGGAACTCAATTTACTAATTTACTAGCAACATATAAAGTTGAATAAAAAATACTAAACAAGCTTCAATACATGAGGAAGGTTAAAAACTGGTACCGTATTTTCGCACTACGCAGCTTTTTTCTTTATAAACAAACTTGACCTAGAAACAAAAAAAAGAAACCATGGAATAACTTTTTTAAGGGAATGTTTTATTCCTGATACTTATTTTATTGCAAATTAGTATATAAAAGTTGCTATTCAAATTATGATACATATTAATTATATATGTTAATTGTAGTAGTTTACTAATTAATAATAATAAATTAATAACATATTAAATGTATCTATTAAGAGAGTGTATGTGCCTTTTCACCAACATGCCACATCCATCCTACTCCCTCCAGTGAAGATAAAAGTATGTAGCTAGCACAAATCTAGCTTGGAGTCATAGTGAAGGCAGTAGTTTGCCAAATGTTTAGGTTAAGGTTTATGGCCTAAAGAAGCTGCCTCTGATTATTTTTCTTATTCCTTCTGTGATCTAGGTTGAGGTTTGATGCCAAATGTCAAACACAGAAAATCAGTTAAAAAACTAAATCTAAGTGAATTAGATCATCGAGAATAACTTTGAAGTAAAACAAACCAAATCAATATAATTATGCCAGTGTATGCTTCCAAACCTAAAACCTGTATATTTCACCAACATACAGATTCTGTGACAAATCACTTTACATCAAACACCATTTTTTTTTTGTGGTTAATTACAAACATTTGTTTCCCAGGAAGACAATGGATCTATGTCTCTTACAAAAATCCACAGCAGGGATTGCACTTTACACACAAAAACTGACAACCTTGTCTCACAGGTTTTCGAAGTTGAAATAGCACCATTGACAATGTCTGGGCTACATTGTGGGCTATTTACTACATCAAAGATAATATTTGTATGAGAGACATAAGATGTAATCGATCCTGTGACTAAAATTTTAGATAATAGAGTTATTTACTGCCCTTGCAACCTCTTCTGTTGAATGACACTTCAAAAGATATTTTACAGAAAATCACCAATGATGGCCATTATCTCCCCCATAAATCAATCAGCTATTACTTTGCTGTTGCCAAAAATAGCACCAAAGCCAGAGTAAGAACCTAATAAACACAGCAATTATTTTAAAGGAGCTTCTCTTAAAATCCAAATATAGATTTAATAGTTTAAGAAATAAATGGAAATTAAAATATTTTAAATTAAGTCACATTAATATTAATTTATTCACTGAATATTCATTAATAGTTACTGCATTCTGAAGCCTGGCTAAGCACTGGGAGTATCCCAGTGAACAAGGTATTATAGCTTCGTATGCTGCTTTCACGTGGGGCTTACAATGTAACAATGATGACAGACATCACATAGGCAATAATATTAAAATATCAGCAGTAACTGTCAAGCTATCCTAGAGGAGCTACAAGATGCTTTGGGAACACAAAGTATACAGTCACACAGCTGGCAGTTTTGCAATTGAAATATTAAAAAATACAAAACAAAAAACACTTTAAGATCGAGGCAAATTTATTATTTTAAAATTTAATTGTATAACTATGGAATAAAAGTGAATATTTAGAATTTAAATTTAAATATGTGGGTTATGTAATTCCTCCACGGAATTCTTTTCCAGTATGCTCTTGAAATTATAACCGCATTAGAGGAATAAATTGTATCTACAAAAGAATACTCTACAATTACTTCAGGTTTTAGAGCTGAAGGGCAGAAAAATCTAATTGATTACTTATATTTAATTAAGCATTTTTGGGACTGGGAAAGTGTTTTTAAAAATAATGACCATTCTAAACACTTACATATAATTTGTTTTAAAATTTTTTCCCAGTTGTTACTTGTGCTGAATATATAGTGAAGGAGATAAGGATGTGTCCATCTATCCATATATTGACAATTGTCATGAGCATACACATGAGGCAGGCAAACAACATATTTGGGTTGAATCAGGTTAAAAGGATCACCAAAGTCAACTTAAAAAAAAAAAAAGAATTTTTAGGCTGGGCGCAGTGGCCCATGTCTGTAATCCCAGCATTTTGGAAGGCTGATTGCTTGAGCCCACGAGCTCGAGACCAGCCTGGACAACGTAGGGAGACCCCTGTCTCTACAAAACATAGAAAAATTAGCCAGGCATGCTAGTGCAGTCCTGTGGTCCTAGCTACTTAGGAGGCTGAGTTGGGAGAATAGCTTAAGTCCAGGAGGTTGAGGCCATAGTGAGCAGAGATCACACCACTTTACACCAACCTAAGTGACAGAGAGAGACTCTGTCTTAAATAAATAAATAAATAAATGTTCTATTGAATTCAATCAACTAATATTTATCATGCCAGCAACTGGGGGTATGCTAAAATGAAAGGGTTTTGCTTTGGTTCCCATGAAACTTATTGCCTTATAGGTAGACAAAGAGGTCTACATTAGAATACGATAAAGTGATGAGTGCCACACTAGCCCTAGTAGACGAGGACAGCAGAGGACACAAGAGGAGCAACTTGCTCATTTATGGGAGTATGGGGAAGGCATTCCTGGGACATTGCATCTGAGACAGCAGTGAGACATGACAAAATCAGGTGGAGGAGG
Organism: Macaca nemestrina; assembly: GCF_043159975.1. Classification (NCBI taxonomy): domain Eukaryota; kingdom Metazoa; phylum Chordata; class Mammalia; order Primates; family Cercopithecidae; genus Macaca; species Macaca nemestrina. The sequence goes on along the minus strand of NC_092135.1, from coordinate 126,308,551 downwards.
GGATAGGGGTATGAAGGTGGGAGGAGAAATTACCAGCCACTCTTTATTTTGTGTGATCTTGGTTCGCTGTGCTTGTTGATCAATATCTCCCCAGGTTGCTGTTTCCCAGTTGGCCTTCACAGCTTCACACACCTCACTGAGAAGGAGATTGCTGACCCCAGCCTGGGAACAACCCATGCTTCCAACGTGTGGCAAACACTAGCCTTGCACTAGGGATCAGACAAGTGTTCAGTTTCAAAAGTAAACCGTATGGTTTCTTAGCCAGTATGTCTGGGGAGCAGAAATTTGACTCATCCTACAAAACAAATCCACATTTTTTCTTTATTTTTGCATGAAAATAATATTAATAAGCCTTTTCTGATTAAGAAAATTTTTGTAAGAAAAAATCAGAATGTACAGATAAACAAAAGAAATAGGTTCCCTATAATCCTATTACCAGGGAATAACTGAAGTGATATAACATTTTTATTGTTATATAACATTTTTATATAAATCAGTGTTGATTTTAGACTTTTTTTTTTTTCTTTAAAGACTAATAGCAGCATACCTGCTGGCCATTTGTATGTCTTCTTTATAGAAATGTCTATTCAGGTCATTTGTTCATTTTTTAATTGAGTTCTTTAATTTTGTTGCTATTGAATTACAGGAGTTACTTACATATTTGTGAGATTAACCCCTTATCAGATATATGATTTGCAAATACTTTTTTCACTTAGGATGTAGCAAGCTGAAAAGAGCCTCATATCCACTCTATCAACAAACAACAAAGCAGACAAACAGTATGTTTATGGCTTTCTTTGAACCCCTCAGAGATCTGAGAGCAGTGGATCATCAACTGGTCTGAAATCCCAGAGACAATTGCCTGAGAGAGAGACAGGGATAGAGTATTTGCTGACCTGGACCAGAAGCTGCTGGACAGGAAAAGTTCAACTAGATAGTTGTGGCATTGGTGGAGGCTAGGTAATGTCTGGCAAGAGAATGAGTGTACACTCTCTGGAAACACAAATATATAGAAAATTCTCACCCTCTTGCACGCTTTTATCATGGATCCCTGAAAAATGTTTGGTGAGAGTCCTGAAAAAGTTTCCCTTATATGCAGGTCTTGAGGAGAAGAACAGCAGGTGCATAAACCCCACCTACACACTTCTCCCTGTCTACTGTAAGAAATAAAAGCCTTAATATTGCAGCTGGGGGAGGGCACCACTGTCATCTTCAGGGCACTGGGTAAAATCCATCCCAGCTGGGAAAGTCAGCAGAACAAATGTTTTCCCCTGGAGAGGGCGCAGGAATGCCGTGATGGGATCAGGACTACAGCTGGGGGAGGGAGCAACGAGAAAGTCTTACCCAGGAGTACAGGACTTGCCCGAGACTGAGACTTAATCAGAATTAAGAGAACGTCCTCCTTGCCTGTCTTGCACCACTGAAATAGCAACGTGTAGAGTATAAAGTAGCAGTGGAATGGCACTAGGATAGCTGTAAGAGCACAGAGACCTCCAGTGAGAAGCACAGCACCAAGGAAAGAAGGAAAAGCGAAGGTGGAAAGGCACTGAGTAAAGCCCTCTGGCAAATCAGCCCGCACAGTACACACAAGGCAGCACTACAGGATTTTTGAAAACTATGGGCACTCCAGCAAGGAGAGTAGGCTGAGAAAGGGGCCAGAGTCTATGGGACAGTGCCAACCCTCCCTTCGCCTGCCAAGGTCGCTCATGAACCTTCTAGGAAGACAAGAATCTGGCCTCCCTGACCTTACGAAAGTATGTTAATCAAATAAGGAGATAAAACGTGCTTTATTGGCCGGGCACTGTGGTTCACGCCTGTAATAGCAGCACTTTGGGAGGCCCAGCCTGGCGGATCACGAGGTCAAGGGATAGAGACCATCCTGGCCAACATGGTGAAACCCCGTCTCTACTAAAAATACAAAAACTAGCTGGGTGTGGTGGTGTGGGTCTGTAATCCCAGCTACTCCGGAGGCTGAGGCAGGAGAATGGCTTGAACCTGGGAGATGGAGGCTGCAGTGGGCCAAGATCACACCACTGCACTCTAGCCTGGTGACAGAGCGAGACTCCGCCTCAAAAACAAAACAAACAAACAAAACACACAAAAAACAAGCAAACAACAACAAACAAACATGCTCTATTTAACAGCTCCCTAAGTAGCTTACCATTGGGACAGAAGGCCTGTGGGTTTCTATTGTTACACTGTCGATGTTTGTTTTTCTTTGATGAAGCGTGATTTTGGTGTCATATTCAAGAACTCTTTCCTTAGCCTAATATTCTTATTTTTCTAAAGGTTTTATAATTTTGCATTTTACATTTAAGTTTATAATCCATTTTGTGTTAATTTTCGTATAAGGAATAAGATATTGGCTGAGGTTATTTTTTTCATATGAATATTTCTTTGTTCCAGAACAGTTGGAAAGAATATCCTTTCTCCATTAAATTGTCTTTGTAACTTTGCCAACAGTCAGTTGACCATATTTGTGTATGTCTATTTCTGGACTTTCTATTCTGCTGTACTCATCTGCGTGTTTGTCTATTTGTTAGTACATAAAAGTCTTGATTGCTGTAACTTTACTATATAGTAAAGTCCCACAAGTGTTATGGGCGTGTCCATGTGGGAGGTGGACTTGCATAGTGTTACTCAGCACACCATACATGGAGACGAAAAGTCTCCCAGCTTCTAATCTCTTGGCTCCTGCTTTTGTGCTTTTCCTACGTCGTTTACTCTTCCGTAATTCACCTCATCTATTTTATTTTTCTTTTAATGCTATTTTACTGTGGTAAGAACACTTAACATGACATTCACCTCGTAACAGATTGTAAACGTACATTATTGTTGATTACAGGTACATTGTTGTACAGCAGCTCTTTGGACCTTATTCATCCTGCTTACCTGAAACTTACTGCCTGTTGATTAGGAATTCCTTTTTTCTCCCTCCACCCAGCCGCCATCCTACGCTGATTATATGAATACAACTATCTTAGATATCCTACAGAAGTGGAATCTTGCAGTATTTTTCTTTCCATGACTAGTTTATTTTACTTAGCATAATGTCTTCAAGTTTCATTCATGTTATTGCATATTTCCATATTTCAGAATCTCCATCTTTTTTTTTTTTTTTGAGATGGAGTTTCGCTCTTGTCGCCCAGGCTGTAGCGCAATGGCGTGATCTTGGCTCACTGCAACTTCTGCCACCCAGGTTCAAGCTATTCTGCCTCAGCCTCCCAAGCAGCTGGGATTACAGGCACCCGCCACCATGCCTGGCTAATTTTTTTTGTATTTTTAGTAGAGATGGGGATTTCACAATGTTGGTCAGGCTGGTCTAGAACTCCTCACCTCAGGTGATCCACCCGCTTCAGCCTCCCAAAGTGCTGGGATTACAGGTGTGAGCCACTGCACGTGGCCAGAATCTCCATCTTTTACAGGCTGAATTGTATTCCATTGCATGTGTATTACACATTTTCTTTATCCATTTATCTGTCAATGGACATTTAGGTTGTCCCCACATCTCTTCTATTGCAGATAGTGCTGTAACGAGCATGGAAGTGCTAACATCTCCTCAGTATCCTGATTTTAATTCTTTTGGGTAAATACTTAGAAGAGGAATTGCTACATCATGTGGTGGTTTTATCTTCATATTTTTGAAAAACCTCTGTACTATTTTCCATAATAGTTGCACCATTTTATATTCCCACCGACAGTGTGCAAGCGTCCCAGTTTCTCCACATTCTTGCCAACACTTGTTGTCTTTTATGTATTTATTAATTTTTTTAGGAGCCATCCTGACAGGTGTGAGAGGATATTTCACAGTGATTTTGACTTTAATTTCCCTGATGACAAGTAACATTGAACATTGTTTCATATACCTCTTGGTCGTTTGCATGTCTTCTTTAGAGAAATGTCTATTCAAATCATCTCTCCATTTTTTAACTGAGTTATTCATTTTTTGCTATTGAACTATAGGAGTTCCTTACATAATGAGGACATTAGCCCCTTATTGGATATGTGATGTGTAAATATTTTCTCCTATTACACAGGTTGCCTTTTTATTCTATTGGTTCCTTTATTGTACAGAAGCTTTTTAGTTTGATACTATCTCACTGGTTTATTTTTGTTTCTGTTGTTGGTGCTTTTGGCATCATAGCCATGAAATCATTGTCAAGACCAATGTCATGAACATTTTCTCACTTTCTTTTAGAAGTTTTACAATTTCAAGACTTAAATTTAAGTCTTTAATCCACTTTGAGTTGGTGTTGTGTATGATATAAATAGAATGCATCATTTTATTTCAAATAATCTTTTAAAGATGATTTTAAAAATCAACAAAAGCCGTTTTTCACGACATATGAAACATCTATAAAATAGTAAATTAAAGCTAACAAAGAAAGAGAAAACAAATGGCATCAATTGTTCATCAGCGAACTTTCAATACATCTGTTTTAAGTATTCTGCATAAATAAGAAATAATAACAATTACATAAGTGTATAAACATTTTCACTATCTTTTCTGTATATATCAATATCACACCTACACAATTTTTCCTACTGAATCTACAATACTTTATGAAAATTACTTCACACATAGGAGAGCTTTTTTCCTCACTATCAGATATATCCTTAGCTATTGCACATGTATATGTGTTTCTAATAATTAGAAGTTGACAGAATTAAACACTCAAAGTGCATTTAATCTCATAAGACAATGTAATATTCCAAATGCTAAAGAAACAATATCTTTCTTATGAGAATGAATAATTCAAAACCACAATTCCCAAATTAATATCTAAATTCAGTGCAATCCTAATCATACCAGCAGGATTTCCCATAGATATCTGTTAAGAACAGAATATTTGTGTTTCTTCAAAGTTCATGTGTTAAATACCTCCAAAATGCATGTGTTAAAGCCCCAGTTACCAATCCAATTATATTTGGAGATATGGGCTTTATGGGGATACCTAATGTTAAAGGAGATTGTAAGGATGAGGCCCCAATCCAGCAGAATTGCTGTCCTTAGTAGAAGAGACACCACAGAGCTAACTCTCTCTCTCTCTCTACCGTGTGAGGTCACAGTGAGAAGGGGCTTTGCTTTCTGTGAGCCAGGAAGGGAGCCCTCACCAAAACCCAAATCAGATGGCACCTTAATCTTAGACTCTCTCAGAACTGTGAGAAATACATTTCTGTTGTTTAAGCCACCTAGTCTATGGTATTTTGGCTGTGGCTGCCCGAGCAGACTAATACAATATCAATCAGCTATCTCTAAAATTTTTTGTTGAAAGGAAAGAACTAGAATAGCCAAAAGAACTTTGACAATGAAGAACAAAATTTGAGGGCTCACACTAACTGATTTTAAGGCTTACTGTAAAGTTACAGTAACGAAGACTGTCATAGTACCAACAAATGGATAAACACAGAAATGAATATAGCAGAATAGAAAGTCTAGAAATAGACATACACAAATATGATCAACTGACTGTTGGCAAAGTTACAAAGACAATTTAATGGAGAAAGGTTACTCTTTCTAACAGTTTTGCAACAATGAAACATTCACATGAAAAAAATAATATCAACCAATATGTTATTCTTTATACAAAAATTAATACAAGATGGATTATAAACTTAAATGTAAAATGAAAAATAATAAAACCTTTAGAAAAATAGAAAAATAAGAAAATTAGGCGAAGGAAAGAGTTCTTGAAAATGACACCAAAATCATGCTTCATCAAAGAAAAATTGATAAATTAGACTTCAACAAAATGAAAAACTTTGTCACTATGAAAAGTCCTGTTAAGAGAATAGAAATATAACCCACAACCTGGATATAAAATATCCGTTAATTATATATCTGGCAAATTTGGTATTATATTTGGAATGTGTGTGGGAATGTGTGTAAAATCTCAAAACTCAACAATGTTTCAGTTTTTTAAAAAAGGAAAAATGGGTAAAAATTTGAACAGACAAATAATTAAGGAAGATGTGTAGATGGAAAAGAAGCACAGAAAAGACGTTAAACATCAATAATCATTAGTTAAATGCAAATCGAAACTACATTGGCACACCATTACACACTCATTAGAATGATTAAATTAAAATTAAATTGATACTATCCAATATTGATGGAAATGTGGAGCAATAGAACTCTCTTAAGTTGCTGCTAAGAATTCAAAATGGTACAGTCACTCTGGAAAATAGTTTGGCAGTTTCCTATAAAGTTAAACCATAAACTTAACATATGACCCAGAAATTGCACGCCTATGTATTTACTTTAGAGAAATGAAATTGTGTATTCACATGAAAACTTCCCCCTTGGTTGTATAACAGCAAATTCTTGTCAGAAAACTGGAAATATACCAAATGTTCTTCAGTGAGTAAATGGATAAACTGATGTACATTCATACAACAAAATACGATTCTGCAATTTAAAAAACGTGAATTATTGTTAGACACAATGTCTTAGTCTGCTTCTGTTGCTATAGCAAAATACCTTAAACTAGGTAATTTACAAACAATAGAAATTTATTTCTCACTGTTCTGGAAGGTGGGAATTCCAAGATCAAGGCATCAGCAGATTTGATGTCTGGTGGGTACTGCTCACTACTTCCAACATTGTGCCTTCTTGCTATGTCCTCACATGACAGAAGAGGGCAAAAAGGAAAGAGTATTGCGTTCTCACATGGCAGAAGGGATGGAAGGGCAAAAGGCACCAGAACACTCCATTCAAATTCTTTTATGAGAGCACAAATCTATTATGAGGGCAAAGCCCTTATGATTTAATCACTTCCTTTAAAAAAAAAAAAAAAAGCCCACCTCTTAATACCATCACCTCGAGGTTTAAATTCCAACATAAAAATTTTAGAGAGACGCATACATTCAAACCACGGCATGCAACAATCTGGATAAATTTCAAGTGCATTATGCTAAGAAAAAGAAACCATACAAATGATTTCATACTGCATACTTACATGTATGTGACATTCTGAGGAATAAAACCAACAACAACAAATTTTGGAATGGAGAATAAATCAGTGGTTGCCAGAGGTGAGGGGTGGTTGAAGATGGTTGAAGGACTACAAAGGTATAGTATAGGGGAAGTTTGGGGGAGAAGAGGGAATCATCTTGATTCTGATTAGGTGGTGGTTACCGGACTTGATAAGTTTGTGGAAACACCCAGAACTCTACACACTCAAAGTGAATTCTACTGTGTGTAAATGTTTTTAAACAAATTTTAAAATATACCTTTAAACAAACAACAAAATATCATGAGAATGTTCCTAGTTCTTACCCCTGCCCTGATGCCCCCGTAGATGGAGCACTTGTCTTCACTCTTGCTTCTGTGGACTCTATTCCCACATCACAGCCAAACTAATCTTTTGACAACATCAATCACATTTCACTTCTCTGCTCAAAACCCTCCAAAGGCTCCCCATTTCATTTAGAATAAAATCAGAGTCCTTAAATGGTCTACAAGATCTTTTATGATTTGCTCTAGCCCACCCTCCTTCCTATCCTGCAACTTTCCCTCGGAACCATTCTCTTTATTCCCTCTGCCTGGAAATATCTTCCCCAGATAGTCACTCCCACCACCCTTTCCTCAGTGATCACTATCTCAATAGGGCCAAACCCCACCACTCTATTTAATGCTAAAAGTACCCAGTACTCTCAACTCCTCTGCTCAACTTTTCCTTCTTAAAAGTACATATTGCCTTCCATTAAACCAATTCATGTACTTCTATGTGTTTTGTTGATTGTCTACCTTCTCCTAGGAGAGCATATAAAATAAACAGGAGAGCAAGGGTCTGTGAATGTTTTTTATTCACTAATGGAATCCAAGTACCTAAAAAAAAAAGATCTGCCATTGAAAAGGAGCTCTATAAGTATGTGTGGGCTGAATAAATAATTGAACATTGTGAAAACCTATAAAGTTTGCTAGGAACTATAAGGATGTATAAAGTAATCCCTTAAAGACTTGTACAAGCAAAATTATATTTGCCCTATATGACCTGGCGCTTTCACTTAAACAGCCATGGCCTCTTCTAAATGGCAAGATTTAGAATATTTCTATTCTAGGCCCAGTGCTGCATAGTATTTTAAACAAGTTGTCTTTTCCCTAGGCCTGTGATCTGTTCTATAAAATAAAATATTTGGAAAAAAAAATCATTTCAAGTTCTTCTGTAGACTTAGTAAAGATTCATATAGACTTTGCACATTAGATCTACCTTAGAAACCTTTATAAAATACAGATGCCTGCACACTATCTCTAACAACTCTAACTCAGTCAATCTTTGCAGGGCTTAAGTATGGATCTGTTGACGGGGTTGAGACCCACTGACCCAAAGAACATGGTTCAGCCATTTTCAAAAGCCATCTTCCAAAAGTGTACGTTAACATATTCAGGTGCTTACTGTTAAAGCTAAATGTTGATCACTAAGTTGATCATATTCAGATGTGTTCTGTTGACTTGATAGGTGTCATCAATGCTGCAGATCCTGGGGAGGGATATTAGGAGAGTAGCCATAACTAGACTACGTAAGGGCTTCTTCCCATTTCACTGCTACCTCTGAGCATACTGGCTCCTTAAGCTGCTAAATAAATATCACATCTCACTTGTTTCTTCTCTATGCCTATATCCTTAAAGCTAAGTAGGGCATTTCCTTATGCCCACACAGGTAAATCTTAGTCATTTTCACCTACTCTTAGGAACTGTTCAGGCCCTGTACAGTAATCCCTTCAAGTTCTATGACTATCATTGAATCTTTGATATGAAACTTCAGAATTCTTACATTCTAGCTCCTCACACCTCTTCCAGAAATCAGAATGAAATCTACTGACTTCTGACTCTGTTTTGAGACCACATTAAGAGAACAGCACCTGCTGCCCTCCGAAACCTTGAGAAGCTCAAATTCTGACAGCTGCCAACCACTATGATCGGGCTAATTGCACCACCCCTTCCCGCTCTCAGAATTGGTAGAAGCTAACATACTGGAGAGCAGTGCCACAGGGACTGAGAACTTTGCAAAGCTGAGAAACTGGAAAGAAAATTTCAGTCAAACTAATGATTTGAAGAGTTCCATAATGCCCTATTCTCCACTTACTTTTTTTAAAATAATAAAAAGAAATTCCAACTGTTTATTTTAACATGTAGCACAAAAAATTGCAACTATCTCCCATTAATTTGTTTGAACCTCATTGCTTAGTTGTTTTGGCAGGCGCAGTGATCACTGCAATTTTGAAACACAAGAATGTTCTATTTTGTTTTGTAAAGTAAGGCTCTGAGTCTCAGTAATCAAAAATTTTTTTAGGACTTGGAGTGTACATAGACATTTTCCTTGTCTCTTGGTAAGGACTATAATGTGTGACATGTAAATTACAGACTGAACCACTTCCCTACAACTGTAATTTATCTCCTGATAATTTTTTCCTTTCTCTTTTCTTTATTTTTAAATGAAGAAGTATATACTATACCTGTCAGATATCTTGGGAGAAAAACCTCAGTGTCAGTCAGCGATCCATACTATTATTTGAGAGAGTCATGAGGACGCTATAAGACTTACAGAGAATGGTGGGGAGAGAGTGAGAAGAATACTATGATGCTCACTTCTCAGATTTGTGCTCAACCTCAGAATGGATTGTGAAGTGCAAGTTTTAGCTGGCCAAATCCTACATGTGGAAGAGGGAAACCATCACAAAAAAAGACAATGTGCACCAGCCTTCTTTGTACCTGCCAAGCTATCGAGTTCCTCCTTAAGTTAGGGCTGATTCAGAAACTATTCCAACAACCGTTTGTTCCCCCGCCTATTGGCCACATTCTTCTTTGCATATCTTGCTTTTTCTGTCTGGAATGAGTGTAAATGTTCCCTTTTGAGAAATATGTTCCCCACCAGCCAATCCAAAGTTACCCTGCTGTCTGTAATTTATACTGTACATTACTATCTAAAAGTCTCCCATTTACTCTGCCCTCTCCATCAGAAACTAAGCTCTGGCTGTGCGCAGTGGCCGAGAACTTTGGGAGGGTGAAGTGGGCAGATCATCCGAGGTCAGGAGTTCGAGACCAGCCTGGTCAATATGATGAAACCCCGTCTCTACTAGAAATCCAAAAATTTAGCCAGGCATGGTGGCGGGTGCCTGTAATCCCAGCTACTGGGGAGATTGAGGCAGGAGAATCACCTAAACCCAGGAGGCAGAGGTTTCAGTGAGCTGAGATCGCACCATTGCACTCCAGCCTGGGCAATGAGAGCAAAACTCCATGAAAAAGAAAAAGAAAAGAAAGGAAGGAGGGAAGGGAAGGGAAGGGAAGGGAAGGGAAGGGAAGGGAAGGGAAGGGAAGGGAAGGGAAGGGAAGGGAAGGGAAGGGAAGGGAAGGGAAGGGAAGGGAAAGGAAGGGAAGGGAACTAAGCTTTGGGGCATAGGCAAGGACCTGGCCACTCCTGTTATTAATGCCCCTCAGTATGCACTCAGCTGAAATAGTACCTGAACCATGGAACACACTCAGTGAGTACTCTGGTCTGAATATTTGTCCCCCTCCTCACCCCTACACACAATTCATATGCCAAAACCCAATCACCAATATAATTGGTATTAGAAAGTGGGGCCTAGGAAGGCAATAAAGTCATTCCTCGTGAATAGAATTAGTGCCCTTATAAAAGAGGTCCCAGAGAGACGCTTTGTCCCTTCCACCAATGTGAGGATGCAGAGAGAAGGTATCGCTGTAAATGGAAAGCAGGCCCCCACGAGGCCCCCACGAGCCACTGTATCTGCCAGCACCTTGATCTTGGACTTCTGAACCACTAGAACTGTGAGAAACAAATGTCTGTCATTTGTAAACCACCCGGTCTATGGTATTTTGTTGCAGCCACCCAAATGGAGTAAGACAGTGAGTATTCATTGTTGAATAGCGAAAACATGAATAGACCAAGGAAAGGAATGAAGGAAATCAACAAGTACAATCCTGTAGAATCTCCAAAGCAGAGGCATGTGGGCCCAGAGACAATCTGGGAATCATTGCAAAGCAGGGAACTTCTAAGAAACAAGAATCCTGGCATGGATGTGCAATTGAGACATACGGCCTTCCTTCCCTACCCACCACGCCGGCCCACCAAAATGGCTGATCACGGTAGGCAGAATAACAGAACCCAAAAGACAGTCAGATAGTCATGCCTCAGTCCCCAAAACCTGTGAATGTTACTTATGTGAGCAAAGGGGCTTTGGTGATGTGATTAGGTTAAGGATTTTGAGATGAAGTTACCCAGGATTATCCAAGTGGCCCAATCTAATCATGTGAGCCATTAAAAGTGGAAGAGTAAGGCAGAAAAGTGGGCCAGAGATATAGTGTGTATGAAAGACTTCACCCACTATTGCTGTCTATGAAACTGGAGAAAGAGAGAGGGCTAAGAGCCAAGCAATGGGGCTGACTTTAGAGGCAGGAAGTGGCCCCAAGTTTACAGCCAGCAAGAAAATGAGGACCTCGGTCCTACAGCCACAAGGAGCTGAGCTCTGCCAATCACCTGAATGACCAGGAAATGGATTCTTCCCTAGAGCCTCCAAAACAACATAACCTGTTGATACCTTGATTTTAGTGTGATGAGAACAATAATGAACTGACCTCCAGAACTGTAGGATTATAAATTTTATTTTGTTTTAATCCACTACATTTGTGATAATTTATAATAGTCTGATGAGAACTATAATTAACTGACCTCTAGAAATGTAAGATTATAAATTTTGTTATTTTAAGCCACTAAATTTGTGGTAATGTTTCTTTTTTTTTTGGGACAGAGTCTCGCTCTGTCGCTCAGGCTGGAGTGCAATGGCCGGATCTCAGCTCACTGCAAGCTCCGCCTCCCGGGTTTACACCATTCTCCTGCCTCAGCCTCCCAAGTGGCTGGGACTACAGGTGCCCGCCACCTCGCCCGGCTAGTTTTTTGTATTTTTTAGTAGAGACGGGGTTTCACTGTGTTAGCCAGGATGGTCTCGATCTCCTGACCTCGTGATCCGCCCATCTCTGTCTCCCAAAGTGCTGGGATTACAGGCTTGAGCCACCGCGCCTGGCCACTTTGTGGTAATTTTTTATAACCATAATAGAAAATGAATACACTGATCACAAAAGCCTTAGATCAGAAAAATACAGTAGAATGAAATGTAAGTAAAACCAGTGTTCCCATATGGTGCAGTGTGTATACTTAGCATCTCACCTCACTCTACCCCTCTGCTGCCAAGATTTCTCTTAGGAAAAGAGAAAGAAAGAAAGAAAGAAAGAAAGAAAGAAAGAAAGAAAGAAAGAAAGAAAGAAAGAAAGAAAGAAAGAAAGAAAGAAAGAAAGAAAGAAAGAAAGAAAGAGAGAGAGAGAGAGAGAGAGAGAGAGAGAGAGAGAGAGAGAGAGAGAAAGAAAGAAAGAAAGAAAGAAAGAAAGAAAGAAAGAAAGAAAGAAAGAAAGAAAGAAAGAAAGAAAGAAAGGAAGGAAGGAAGGAAGGAAGGAAGGAAGGAAGGAAGGAAGGAAGGAAAGGAAGGAAAGGAAGGAAAGGAAGGAAAGGAAGGAAAGGAAGGAAAGGAAGGAAAGGAAGGAAAGGAAGGAAAGGAAGGAAGAAAGGAAGAAAGAAGGGAGGGAGGGAGGGAGGGAGGAAGGAAGGAAGGAAGGAAGGAAGGAAGGAAGGAAGGAAGGAAGGAAGGAAGGAAGGAAGGAAGGAAGGAAGAGACCTGGATCGTTTCGAGTTCAACTTACAATGGTGTTAATCTTTCAGAGAATTCCAACAAGATGGAGCAGTTCTATTATTATTATAGTCAGGATCGATTTTATTCTATTATTCTATTCAGGATTGATTTTAAAGCACTGAAAGCATTTTAAAATATTGATGATTGTTTCTTTAGCAGCAGTTATGCTGCAACATCTCTTTATTCCACTGTGGCTAAGAGGGCTTTGCATCAGCCTCTGTGTGTGTGTGTGTGTGTGTGTGTGTGTGTGTGTTCCCTTTCTACTTATCTCTAAATTCCCATTGATTATGGGTACTTGGAAGGCAATCATTTTCTTTCTCTAGTGAAGACAGCATAATCTAGAGAAAAATCTTTAAATTTTTGTATAGGCCGTGCACTTACTTTAGGTAATATTCTAGTTGACCATATAAAAGCAATATTTTCTTTCTGTTTTTTAATTCAATTTTTACCTGAAATTACTGTTGTTTCACATGCAATTGTAAGAAATAAAAAAAGCAAGCTTATATACCCTTTACTCAGGTAACTCCAAAGGTAACATGTTGCAAAAGCTATAGTATAATATTACACCTAGGATATTGACATTAATACAGTTAGGATATACAATATTTCCATAACCACAAAGATCTATCAATCATGTTGCCATTTTATATCCACATCCATTTCCCTTGGTCCCCACCCCTCCTTAGTTTCCATCAATCATTAATCTGTTCTCCATTTCTAAAATTTTGTTTTCTACAAATGTCATATATATATAATATATATACATTTATTATATATTATTATATATTTGCATAGTATACGTATATACATATATTATATATTATTATATATTTACAATAATATAACCACCTGGATTACTATTTTCACTCAGCATAATTTTCTGGAGATTCATCCATGTTATTTCATGTATATTTGATATTTTGTTGTTGTTTTTAATTGCTGAGTAGTATTCCAAGGTATAGCTATACCAATTTGTTTAACTATTTGCCAATGAGGGATATCTTTGTTGTGTCTACGTTTTGATTATTACAAGTAAAACGGCTATAAACATTGGAGTAAGAATATTTCATGGACAGAAGGCTTAATTTCTCTGAGATAAATGCTCAGGAGTGCAACTGTGGGGTTGTATTCTTCTAGCATGTTTAGTTTTTTTATGAAATTGATAAACTACTTTGGAGTGATTTTAATATTTTATATTCTCACCAGTAATGGATGAGTGACTCCGTTTTTCCCACAGCTTTTTCAACATTGGGTTGTGGAAATATTTTTAATTTTCGCCATTTTGAAAGGTATAAAATGAAATATCATTGTCATTCTAACAAGAAACAACACAAAATTAAAACTTACCTAATAGTAATATTGGTCATCTTTTCCTGTGCTTATTTGTCATCTGTAAAACCTCTTCAGTGAAATGTCTGTTTATATCTTTAGCTCATGTTCTAGTTGGATTTTTTTTGTGTTTTTTTTTTTTTTTTTTTTTTTTTACAGTTGAGTTTTGAGAGGCTTTTAAAATATATTCTAGATGCTAGTCTTTTGTCAGGTATTTAATTTCCAGAAGTTTCTTCTTAGTGTGTAGCATAATAATGTCCCAGAAATTTTGATATATTATATTTTCATCTTCATTGAATTAGATGTATTTTTTAAATTTTCTTTGAAGCTCCCTCTTTAACCTATGGAATATTTAGATGGGTGATGTTTAGTTTCCAAGTATTTGAATATATTCCTCTTATCTTTCTGTTCTTGATTTCGTTTTTGTTCCCATTGTACTTGAAGGACACACTGCATATATGATTTCAATTATTTATAATTTATTGATATTTCCTTATTGCCCCCAAATATGGTTTATCTTGGTGTATGTTCAATGGACACTTGAAAAAAAAAAGTGTATTCTATTTTTAGGTGGCATATTCTATAAATGTCAATTTGATCCTTTTGGGTGATGGTGTTGCTGAGTCTTTCAATATTCTCAATAATTTTCTGACTAGTCGTTTTATCAACTGTTGAGAAAAAGTGGTTAAAGTCTTCAGATATAATTTTGGATTCATCCGTTTCTTTTTTTAGTTCTATTATTCTGTTGTTTTGTATGTTTTGCAGTTCTGCTGTTTCTGTGTATACATTTAAAGTTGCTATGTCTACTTGGTAGATTGACCCTCTTATTATTAAATAATCTCCCTCTCTGTCTCTGGTAATTTTCCTTGCTCTGGGGTCTATTGTATGTTATATAAATATAGCCACATATGCTTTCTTTTAAATAATGTTTGCCTAATATATCTTTTATTACACTTCTACTTTTAATCTTCCTATAGGGCTATATTTGAAATGTTTGTTACAGAGAGCAAATAATTGGGTCATATCTTTAATCCACACTGCCAATCTCTGTCTTTAAATTGTTCTATTTAGACCCTTTACATTTAATGTAATCATTGGTACATTAAGCTCAAAATTGACAGGGTTTTATTTTCTTGTTTCCATTTGTTTTCTCCCTTCTTTGTTTTTGTTTCCTTTTTCCTCCTTTACTATGGGTTAATTAAACATTTTTAAAAATTTTTAAATGATAAAAATCATTTAAAATGATTAAAATAATTAAAATCAATAAACCCAATTTTATTGATTTAACCTACATTATTTTTGAGCATATATATGTGCATAGCTTTGTAATTTCTATACATGCTATATATGTGTATACATATGCATGTATGTATATATATGTATGTATATGTATACATATATATAAATTTATAGTTTATTGTTGTTGGTCAATTTACCAGTTTGAGTAAAATATGTAAACTTTACTTGTCTTACAACTTTTACCCTTCTCCCTTTAATATAGTTGTCTTAAATGTTTTCTCTATCTACATTTAGAACCATATCAAAGTCATAATCTTTCCTTTGATTTTCAAATATAGTTTAGGAAACTCAAAAGGAGAAGAAAATTCTGTGGTATCTTTCAAATTTTTCCTACTGCTTTCTTCTTTCCTGATATTCTAAGATGCCTGAAACTGTAAAGACAGTTTCATTGGTATCTAGACAATTTCCTTTAGTCATTCTTTTAGAAGAGGTCTGCTGGAATCCTATACCATTTTCATCTTCATTTCTAATGCGTATTTTTATTAGACATAAGATTCTGTGTTCATAGTTCTCTTCCTCCGCACTTGAAAAATGTTGTCAATTACTTCAGTACTCCATGGCTTCCAGTGGGAAATTCACTGTTTTTGAACTATATTTCCTTTATGGGTAAAGTGATGCTTCTCTCCAACTAATAAAACAATTTGTGTTTTATTGTGGTTACTCTATTTTCACTTCTAAACCTCCCTTTAGTTTTTCTTTACATCTTCTACTTACATCTGCTTAGACTTTTTAGGGGCGGACTTTCTTTTTTTTTTTTATTTGTTTATATTGCTCATTAAATTATTTTTATCATGGCTGCTTTAAAATCTTTGACAGATACATTTAACATCTCTGTCATTTCCATGTTATTAATAGTATCGATTGATTGTTTTTTGTGTGTGGATTTGCATTCAGATCTGGTTTTTAATATGACAAATAATTTTCTATTAAAGCCTGCCTAATTGGGGCATTATGTCAGAACATTCTGAATTTCATTCAAAGATCTGTTTTAGATGGATTCTCTTGACACTTCTCCTATAAGGCAAGGAAAATAAGGGCAGCACTACCTCATCACTAGCAAGTGGGAGTAGAAATCTGGGCTCCTCACTTGGCTTTTGTTGACACTTGAAAAACAGGTAGTGGTATTCATTACTGTGAAGCAAGGGTGGGTGGGAGTTTAGGCGACTCACTAGGCCTCCACTGATAAGAGTGGTAGGAGTACCTAGTTCCTGCTTCCCATGTGGCCTTCTGTGATTGGGAGTGGGGGGCAGGGGATACACATAGGGCCTTATTACTTCTGAACTATGGTTTTTAGCTCTCCACAACAACTCCCCTGACACTGCCTCAGTGTAGAGTGGAAGTGGGGGAGTGCTCATTACTGCTCTGTGGAGATGAAAGTACAAGCTCTATTGATACCAAGGTGAAGAAGCGGTGCTGCTACTCCTTGTTAGGATTGAAAGTCCTGGATCCCATGGAACCAGCCCAAATGTCCATCAATCAATGAGTGGATAAAGAAATTGTGCTATATATGTATATATAATGGAATACTACTCAGTCATAAAAAGGAATGAATTAATGGTATTTGCAGCAATTTGGATGAAACAGGAGACTACTATTCTGTGTGAAGTAACTCAGGAATGGAAAATCGAACATATGTTCTCACTTATAAGTGGGAGCTAAGCTGTGAAGACACAAAAGCATAAGAATGATACAATAGACTTCGGGGACTCAGGGGACAGTGTGGGAGGGAGGTGAGGGATAAAAGAGTGTAAATTGGGCTCAGGTGATGGGTGCACCAAAATCTCACAAATCACCACTAAATAACTTACTCAAGTAACCAAACACCACCTGCTCCCCAAAAATCTATGGAAATAAAAAATATTTTTTAAAAAGTCTTGGCTCCCTACTTTGCCATGATGCCACCTGCATGTGTGGAATGGGAAGTGGACTTCATTACTTCTGTGTGGTTGTGGAAGGTCAAGCTCTTTTTGGCACCATGATGGGGGAAAGGAGACATGAAGAGGAGAGTGCGGCCAGTGTTTGGAGGGGATGAAAGTCCTGGTCCCTACTTAGTTTTCTTTGACATCACCTGGCCCAGGGTATGTAATGACTATGTAAGGATGTAATGACTTACATCCTTAGAGCCTACAGATGGTGAAATGTAGCCTCCCTCTTTGGCCTTTGATGGTGTAGTTGAAAAAGGGCCACAGGTTTTTTTCTCATGGTGTTTGGCCACAGGGGAGCTATTATTGTGTGTAAATTTTCTGTCTTGCTAGGCTGCCTCTTTCCTGATCCTGTGGCTAGAAAGAGGAGTCCTTTGTCAAGGCTTTTCCTGTCTCTGCCCCTTGACATTTCTGGGTTGTCATCTTCTTCAGCCAAAGTCTGGGAGAACCTCAGGAACTCATCATTATGTCATGCTTTGAGTCCCAGGATCTCTAGGGGTCTGCATTCTTCCGTCCACCTTTTCCTCATGCCTGTTTTATAGATAACCTCCGGGGGATTTAGTTGTACTTACTAGGAGGATCAGCTAAAAGTACATTGGCTCAACCTTCCCATTTGTGGAAGTCCCAAATTTTATTTTTAATTTGTTTTTTAATTGGGAAAAGAAGCAAATTCCACAGCGCCCTCATCTTAGCAGATACTTGCTACTATCAGTGTCTTTCTTCTTAAGACAACTCTCATTTTTGCTCAGGGAGATACCCAGCCGGCAACTGGGGAAGTTTGTGACAGCTCTTCCTCCCAGGTTCCGAGTGCTGTCCTCGGAAGGATGGCCGCTCTCATAGGTTTTGAGATTTCTGTGTGCGCACACGGTTCTAACAGAAGAGAGAGAAGACTAAGTCACAGTTAAGCAAAATGAGTTAAAGAAAAGTGAAAACCGAAACCAAGAGAGAAAGTCCAAATAAAGGGAAAAGACTTGGGGGCGTCAAAGAGAGCATGGTTCTGAGTGATCGACCATAACATGGTAGACCACAAACGAAAATGAAATCCAGACAGGAAGCCAGAGGAGCGGCGCGCGACCAGTGGGGAGTGTGGGCACTGCCAGGAGTGAGGGCGTGAATGTGGGAAAGTGGGCGAACAACTTCAGGGCTCAGACCCGCTGTACGCCAGAGAGAAAGGGAGGGGAGACCGACGGCGGGTGGGGAAAGAGACATTTGTTCGGAGTCACCTATGTTTCTGGGCACGAATGAGCTGTAGAGCAGGATCCTCGAGCAACTGAGACTGGGGCCCGCCCTGCAGGAGGCAGGAGCCAGGCAGAAAAGTGGGAGCGTTGGCCAAGCGCTCCTGCAAGATCAGAGAGGACGGCGGGAGGGGACAGCGGGCGGTCGCAGCGCACAGAGCTTGCTGGCCAGGGAGGAGCGAGTCTCCGTGGGCGCCGCCGCCGCCCCAGCCTGCGCGCCTCTCTCCTGGCGCGCGCCAGTCTGCCACTCTGGGAGCTGGGTCCTAGCACCACAGACTTATCCTTCGCCTGCACTTTCCGTCTTTCTTCTCTAGGCGCCCATCAACAATGGATGGCAACTCCCTGCTCTCTGTACCAAGGTAAGACCCGCTTCTTTCTATGCCCAATATCATGTGGATCAAACTCCGTTCCGCGTTGTGAGTCGCTCACCAACTTGCCCCAGAGTGCTTCGGTTTGCACGGGGCTCCCAGCGAGGAGGCAGGGGTCACTGCACTTGTAAATAAGTCCTGTCCAGCCTCGCTGGAGCTACAGGGGTCCCTGTCAACTGCCCCACAGCGCGCGAGGCTGAGTGGGGCCTGTGCACTGGAGTGGCACGGGTTGGGGGTCAGCCCCGTGCCCGCCTCTAAGGCCCAGGGACTGAGGTCTGCTCTGCCCTGGGTGGAGCCAGGAGCCGGACTTTCCGCGGACACAGCTTGGAGAGGTTTCACACCTTGTGAGGAGCCAGATTCCAAGGTCTAAAACAGGAGGGAACCGGGCTAGGGCAAAGTACCCCCGCTTTCCGTCCACCTTAACCTGGGCGGGTGTCTGGGGCTGCTAGGGTGGGGAAGATCGTCCCTCACTCCCTACCGACACCTAGACTACCCCCAAAGCGAGATCTTAAGGTTGAACAGAAAAGACCTGGGTCTCCTGCAGTCCCGCCGTCCTCCGCCGCCCCCACACTCCCTGCCAGTCTGCGAGTTCCTTCCTTAACACCTTTGACTTTTCTCGTCCCCACACCGGGGTAGGTCAGGGACGCCCCCCCGGGGGCTGCCGGGTGCAAGTAACGTGTTTTTCGGGGCGTGTTTCTTTCTCCTGTTTCTTATTTGCCCCTGTTCCGCACTCCTTCTAACTCAGTCTTTTGCGAATTTAAGAACCCGAGATTTTTATGTCTTCCCCATAAACGTCTGGGTGAATCGGGGCGGTGGTGCTGCTCCTGCTCCGCCAGTTGGGCAGGTGGCCTTTGCGCTCTTTGCGCTCGCTGGGCGCGGAGCTTTCGCGCCGGGAGCGGAGGATGCTGTTGCTCCCAGGTAGAGGGTGCCCCGGCTGCGGCGCAGCGCCACCTCCCCTCGGCAGCGGCTTAGCGTGGCTCTTGGAGCCATCCCTACTCCCTCTTTTCCCCAAGCAAACAGCGAGGTAGCTTCCAGAGGAGAGCACCAGGCCCTAGAATAAACACGTTAAGTTCGGATTCTTGGAGAGCAGCAAAACCCAATATCCACTGGCCAGGGCACGCGTGTAGTGATACTACATTGCCAAGGAGCCGAGATGCGGTGGGAGGGGAGGTGGGGGTGGCGGAGGAGGAGACAGACTGCTTTCCAAAGGTATTGAAGGCTGCCATCTAGAGACTTGAATTTTTTGTATTCCGCGATGAAATAACGCTTTCTCAGTTCCACAGGCGCTTCCTCCTTAAGCGTCCCTTCGCCGCGGGGGCAGCAAATGCTTCAGAAAAGGCCCGCGGTGGTTTCTGTGCACCCCCCTAAGTAGCTCTTAAGTGAAGTCTCAATTTCCACCCTCGGATCCCTGCCCCAGCCCAACAGGGTCAAACGACCACCACTAAGTCTTCCCATTTTGCCGATTTTTCTTAACTTAAAAAAAAAAAAAAAAATTGCCAGTGATATTTAAGCAAAGGCATTAAGGTGTTTGGAAAGTCATGTAAACTGGAAGCTCAGTTTCTCCACCTGTCTATTCTACTGTCTAGGGCAAATGGTCGTTAGAATTGAAATGGTGAATTGGGTGGGCCTAATAATCTTCCAATAGAGATTTTTGATCACAGATTGATTGCTTTAATCCGGTTTTACAGACCAATATAGCTGTGCCTGAACCCTGACTATATTTCTATTCAAATACTGGAACATTTTCTAAATCACTAGAAACACATTGTGCCAGTAATTTATTAATATTATTTCTGTCTCAGTACTATAAAATGACCTTTTAAAGAGCAAAGCAACTTCGATGATATTGCTCTGTGTCTTGTAGTAGCCTATTAAAATGTTAATATAGGTTTAATATCAGCTGCAGCAAACTAAGCTTTTTGAACATGACTCTTTATTCACCTATTTCCACAAATCAGCATAGCGATTTCGGGTATTTTATTGGTATTCTTAGTCATGTAAATTAATTCCTACACATGAATTGATTCAATCCTCTGTTTCCTTGTATACAAGAAACATCATTTCTTTTCTATAAGACTTAATTGAAAGCCATAGGGATTGGTATGCAAAAAGTAAATTAAAATTTTCAATGGTGTAGACAAATCATGTATTAGTCGTGCTACTTGTTCACAAAACATTGCATTTTAAAGAACTGATTATTGAATATTCTACGTAAGCTTTTCAAAGAAAACAACAATGATTAGCAAATATCAAATTGTTACTGGTCGAGGCTTGTGATGTCCAAATCTGAAAACATTTTTGGTATCTAATAAAATTAAGTTGGTGGTTATAAATCATTGTTTCTCTTAAGAATTAGAAAACAATTTAAGACATTCTACTTAATAATTAGAGAAAACAAAATGATTTAATAACATATTGAGTGAGTTAGAGAATATGTTTTTATGTTGGCTTTTCCATTTTCTTAGAATTTTCAATTAAACACAAATATAAATTACTGAAATTTCAATCAAGTGATATTCTGTGAAGATTGATATTAAAACTGAATGTGACTCATATACTTCAGAAACTGTAAAACATGTTTTGTTTTGGTTTTAAAGGAAATGTTTCGGGTTCTTTGAGTTATTAAACTGTATTCCCTTCCTTCCATGAAAACTCCAATTCATTTTTACTAGGAATATTTTCATTTTTAAATGTGCAGTAAGTTATGTGGATTACATCACAGATTTCTTAAAATCACTGGTTATCAAAGCTGGAAGATACCTTCCATAAGGAAACCAAGCTGTGCAGAGATTAAATGTTTCCATGTTAGTTGCATTATAGACCTGGAGTCCAAGTGTTTTCTGACTAGTAGTCCAATTCAAGAAAAAAAAAAATTTAAGGGGGATTTTTTTAAATCTAAAAGCTTTGATAGAGGTTCCTTCGTCATCTATTTTATGGAAAATTGATTTGATTCGCTAAGTTACAAAATTAGATATTAGAAAAACAAAAAAAGAATCAAAGGACTTCTATCCAATCTGTTCTATAGTACACTGTAATACAATGCAGAAGTTTCCACTTACAAAAAAAAGTCAATTTCACTTTTATATTGGTAACTAGTGTGTGTATAGTAAGGTGTTATCCAGTGTTATCTAATATATTAAATTATTTGATCATCACATCCTTGTGAGTCAATTATGATGGATATTATCATCTCCATTTCCTAGCTGAAAACTCTGAAGCAAAAGGAAATTAAATAAAGCAAATAATTGTATTAAAAATCCATATAAATTGTATGTAGCAGAGCTAGGTCATCCACAAAATTCTTCTGCCTTCACGTCCAGTTTTCTTTCATGTACTGATTGAAAATCCATACTTTATTTTAAATGGAGGGAAAAATAAATTCTGGTACACAACTTGGACAAACACGGATATCATCAGAACACATGGAGGCAGCCTAAAAGCAAGGAGACCATCTTTTAAAGCCAACAAGTGCTAAAAAATAATCTTTCTTAGCAAACAGAAATAGTTTGTCACCTTGACCATATCTAAGCTTGAATTTGAGTGTTAAGAGAGTTCCTTGCTTTCTAAACATTTGCATTGTTATACTGTATTGTTTTGTTCTTTTTGCTTGGTTTACCGGATTCTATTTTAATAATAAAATGTTTATATGGCACTTCAAATGATAAGATCAAAACTCATCAAATGTAAACTTTTGAAACAATAATTTGTATTGATTTTCTCCATGTGTAATAATGTGTATAGGCTTCCTGTCATTTTGTTTTAACCAATCCAAAGTTTAACGTGGACACATTTCACTAAAACTCATCAGAATCTCAAGATCTTACCTCTCAGTATGTTAGTTCCAGGAAAAATAAAATAGATTTTTTAAAATGGAGCAAACAACCCAATACTGTATACTAGACCATGATCTTCCATCACCAAGTTTTTATAGAAAGGTTAACTGATTTTAGATTTACACAAAAGGAGAAATTTAAGAGTACATTTAAATTTCTTTGTCTTATTTATGAAAAACTTTCAGAAAAGATCAATCAATTGCTCTTAAGTTGAGGAACAGGGACAAATATGAAATGCTGCCTTAAGAGTACACTTCACTTCATTCTCTGTTCTGGAATGCACACTGTCCTCAAGGCCAGTACTGAGCTGTGGGCACCTTCCCCAAGTCTCACTCCCTTCTCAGGGTAACACTGCCCAAGAGGTACAATTTCCTATAGAGAAAGGAACTGGGAATTAGAAAGTCCTGGTGCCTCAAATTCTGAAAGTCCACTTTGTTGCTGGGTTGTGGATACTTGGTTAAGAGACTGGAATTCTGAAGGCAATTCCCAATAGAAAAAAAAAGAAAAAAAGAAGGCTTAAAAGACCAACATTAAAACTACACTTTAGATACTGGCAAGTTTGATGGGCCCTTTACAATCATCTCATAAATTAATGATTAAGATATATTGTGTTTTACAAGTGGCCTCCTTTGGCTGGTGCTACTCATTTGAATTTTTTCTTGGTGTTACAGAGTTACAGCTACAAATCATGGTAAGGAGGGGAAGAGGAAACAGTGATGAATTATATTTGTTTGTTGATTTGTTGTTGTTGTTGTTTTGTTTTGTGCTTTTGTTTTTGTTTTTAAGACGGAGTTTCACTCATGTTGCCCAGGCTGGAGTGCAATGGCGGCATCTCCGCTCACTGCAACCTCCACCTCCCTCCGGGATTCAAGCGATTCTCCAGCCTCAGCCTCCCAAGTAGCTGGGATTACAGGCATGCGCCACCATGCCCGGCTAATTTTGTATTTTTAGTAGAGACCGGGTTTCACCACGTTGATCAGGCTAGTCTCCAGCTGATCTCAGGTGATCTGCCCCGCCCCAGCCTCCCGAAGCGCTGGGATTACAAGCGTGAGCTACGCACCCAGCCCTGTATTTGATATTTGGAGATCTGGTGCTTAGTCCTGTTCTGAAATTAATGGCTGAGAATGTCTAGTCAAGTTACCTGACCTGTTGCTTCTCTGCCTCCTCCTGGATGTGCTGACCTGTATCTTGGATATATTTATCTTCTATGTCCCTCTTACTTTAGTCTTCTGTAATGCCACAACCTGTGTTGTAGCAGGGACTCTCTCTTGGGTATGATATGGATAAATGTCTTACTCTCTTGAAAGAGGAGGGTGAAATCAAGGAATTTAAAAGAACTGAAGCAACACCACCCATCCGAAAGAAAGCTTGTCTTGGAGAATTGGGCTTTATTGTTTTTAATGTTCCCCCAGAGGTGGGAAGTAGCCTTATACTTACAGAAACTCTTTTTGTAAAGAAGACAGCACAGTAATTAAGATCCGGTTCTGTCACATATTAGTGATTGGTTACCCACTCTGGGGTAAAATGCTGACCTACTCTGTGATTTATTTTCATCATCTGGGAAATGTGAAAACACTTCAACCATTTGAAAAGGATGTGAGGCTTCAGACAGTATTATGAAGTACAAGAATAGTCTTTAGCCATTGCTTCCCATCATACTGAATGAATTCTTCTAAACATGATTGTTTCATGATAGATTTTTAAAGTTGATACTGGTGAATAGCTCACATAACTCAGAGATAAAGTTGACTTTATCTGATATTAGCATAGATACCCTTTCTTCCTTTTGTTTTTTTTTTTTTCTATCTTTTTAAAAATATCTATCTCTTCAAATGTAAGTTGTTTCTTATAGATAGGGTATTGTATCTTACCTTTTTATCTCATCTAAAAATCTGTTTTTTAAATTGATGTGTTAAGACCATTCACATTTGTTAAGATTGTAGATAGGGATAAATTAGCTAGCTATTTTCTATTTGTGTCATATGTTTTTTATTCTTTTTAAAAATGTCTGCTCTGCTTTGGGTTAAATGAGAATTGTTTTGTGATTCCGTTTTACTTTCTTTATTGATTTGTTATTTATCTTCTGTTAAAAAGTGTGTGGTTGCTCCAGGATTTAGAAGATGTTTTTTATTCAGCAGAATCTACCTTCACATTTTAACATACCAGTTCACATCCACTGTGAGGTTTTTACAAGGGTACATTCTGAATTATCTCCTCTGATCCTTTGCGCTAATGTCATCATATATTTTATTTTTGCAAATGTCATAAACACACTATATATTTTGCTTTAAATCACCAGATATTTTTAGAACAATTAGAAATATGAAAAAAACCCTTCATTTATTCCATTTCTGACATTTTATTTGCATACATCCAAGTTTCTGCCTGGTATTGACATCTCTTCTGTCCAAAGAGCTTCTTGGATCTGTGACTTCATGCCTGTTATTAATTCTGAAAAAAAAATTCAGCCATAATTTCTTAAAATGTTTTTCCTATCCTGTTCTGCATTTTTCTTTTCCTTCTAGAATTTTAATTGCACATATATTAGAATATAGCTCTTGGATGTTCTCTTCTAATTGTGTTTTTGTTTCCTTTTCTTTTTCTTTCTTTTTTTTTTTAGATGGGTAATTTTTATTGACCTATCTTTAAGTTCATTGATTCTTTCCTTGGCTGAGTTCATTCTACTGATAAATTTATCAAAGGCATTCTTCATCTGGTTACCATGTTTTACATTTTTAGCATTTCCATTTAGCATTTAGTTTTACCTTCTAGTGTTCATCTCTCTGCTGTAACTACTCATGTGAACTTGCATGCTGTCTGCCTTTTCCATCAGAACCATTTCAATTAAAATCATGATTTGTAATTCTCTGCCAAATAGTTCCAACATCTGTGCCATACCTAGGTCTGATTCTGTTCGTTGCTTCATCCCTAGGATTTCCAACTCAAAGTGTAATGTTAACTCCATCACTGTCCCTCTCAGTTTTCTAATGCCAGTCCATTTCCACGCTGGAGTCCTGCAAGACCTTCTCATGCCACATAGTTTTGTTTATTTCAGACATTTTTCACCCCATATTCTAAGAATGTCATTGAAGCATATGAGATGCGGGTGATTTTACTATGTAATCTCAAGATATCACTTTCTTTCTGAATGTCTTTTGATTCAGTCTTTCTCAAAATATGGTCTCTGAATCAAAAGCAGTTACAAAGATGGGTGGATGCTATAAGAGGCTTTGACACGCCACAGGAAGCAATGGAAACATAGGGAGTCACAGCCAACAAAGTTTAGCATGTGAATTAGAAGGTTTTGTATCTGTTCCCAATATAGCTAAGAATTCAGATACTAAAGCCTCTACCTGCACGCCAAGCCACATTTCTGCTTGAGATAGAAGAGGTGACATATTCTGCCACATGGTTTAACAGAGTTTTTCTCCAAAAACAATAACAATAACATGCAGACCAATGTGCTTCCTTTTATTCCTTTTAACTACATATTACAGAGCCAAATTATTGAAATAGTGTCTGAATGTGTTAGAGTAGCCATAGTTTTAGAAATACAAGTTAGTTCAAAAAACATAAAGGTATCGTATTGCTTTTCAATAGCTGCTTTTAAAAATTGTCAGAAAATGAGTGGCTTAAAACAATACATTTATCATCTCACAGTTCTGTAGGTCAGAAGTCTGACATGGATCTCACTGGAATAAAGTCAAGGTGTGGCCAGGGCTGCATTTCTTTCTGGAGGTTTCGCAGGAGAAATGGTCTCATTGCCTTTTCCAGCTTCTGGAGGATGCTTATATGGCTTGCCTCATAACCAGCTTTCTCCATCTACAAAGCTAGCAATAGATAGTTCAGTCCTTTTCTCCAATCACACCATCTGACTTCTGGCCTCCTCTTCTGCCTCCCTCCTTCACTTTTAATAAACCTTGTGATTACTTTGGGTCACCTAGATAATCCAGCATAATCTTTCTATATTAAGATCGGCTGGCTATTAAACTTAATTCCATCTTGAACCTTGATTTTTCTTTGTCATACAATGTCACATATACTACAAGTTTCAGAAATTAAGATATGGACATCGTTGAGGGAGTTCATTATTCAGTCTACCACAGGCATTAATTGAACTAAAAACTGATCATCCTGGCCATCAAATGACACATGAAATTCTACGAGGATTAATTTCCGTCTTATTTCTTTCTCCTTGTGTCCTTCTTTCTTTATTAAATAAAAGGGAAGAGGGACAAGACTATTTGTTCCTCCTCTGAGATATGTGAGTCATTCAGTGTGCCTGAGCTGAAAGAACTAAAAGTTATTTGAGAACGTAAAACCAGACAGATCAGGATGGACCTGGAAACCCTACCAAATTCACTGTTTGGCACATGTTTATTGCAGTGGTCATTAATACTATTCAGCAAGTTTTCCAGTTGTACTCTTAAGCATAGGGCAGGATTGTACTGGCTCTTCTCCTTGGTATAAAACATAGTGACATAATATGATTTGACCAATGCAAAGTGCACAGAAGGGGTACGTGTCTCTTCTAGTGCAAGTGTTAAAGATCTCATGTGTGGCGTGCTGTATTTCACTTACTTTCTGCCACGGTGACTGACAGATTTCAGATTGTGGCTGTTCCAACAGCCTGAGTTTCAGAATGAGGTTGAATTGGAGCAGAGCCCCAAACTAGTCCATGATGGACACGTAGCATGAGTAAGAAATATGAATAAGCCTTTGTGGTCTTAATCCCCTGGGGTTCTGGAATTGTGTGATATTGCAGTATAACCTAGCCCATCCTGCCTGATCCGGTTACCCGCAGGGTTGAAATGGTAGGTGATCAACTTTGCATTGGCTTGTGAAGATTTCCAGAGGATCTCACAGAACTCTGTTTTTGCTCTAGACCTCCAAAGACCCTTATCACTACCTAATAACATATAACTGGACGTATTGATACGAGAATGAAGTTGGAAAAAGGGAGAAATGAGTCTCACCCTGAGCAGCTGTGCAAGTAGTCAGGAGGTACGTCCTGTGGACCAGCTCCAGATAATCACAATAAATACCATGGCCTGCAGGCTTCTCCTCCTGGGGACATGGAGTGTGAACTGGGAATCATACTTATCTTGTTATCAATTCACACATTGCCCATTTCACTGTACACAGGCTTCTGCTATTTAGGGATGGAATGATGTTGTATCTTATATGGTTTTAACTGTTGCAAATACAGTGAGACATGATCATTTTCCTTTTTTTATTCTTTCACTTCTCTTTCATCCTCATATGATTAAAAATATAGTAAACTTGTATTTAACTTACACATTTATTATATATTATACATTCTTATATAGGATGTATACACACACAACTTTATAAGATTTTTTCACAAAATCCAACATACCATAATTTCTAAGCCTCTTAAGAGATTTTCAAAGGTTATTTTAACTCCAAAAATTTTCAGGATAAACAATGACATTAGATGCTAAACCTTACGTTAGATGCTACACAGGGTTGACAAAACACTGATTTTGGTAGCATGTCAACAGAAGTAAGTAAGAACAAGATTCAAAAGTCAATTGTCAGGCAACATTTATTGAGCAGACACTCTCTCCTGACACCTTCAAGACTCTCAATGGAGTAAGAACGACCCAGTTCCTGCCTTCCTTACATTAACAGTGTGTGGGTCCAATTGCACAGTGGGTACAGCTGGGGCCACAAATCAAAGGATGTAAAGAGGCATGCTAGGAAGTGGATACCCAGTACACCAGGAAGTTGACACTCATTCCACTCTGAAATTAACTTTTCATTTCTTGAGCAATCTCTCGCAAACGAACCAAACTGATCAGTCCTTCTCTTATTTAACTCTTCGGAGCATTCGACATAATTGACAGGTGACCCCCTAACTTAAAAATATTTCTTCCTAAGAAGAGATTATTTATCAAAAGGCAAATTTATAAAAAGGCAAACTTGGCTTTTTAAATAATAAGTGCTATTCTCTATGCTGGGAAAATGGGAACCCACTGGATATGGGATATTAGAATTACGAAGGACTTGAGCGCGGGTCATCTTGCCCTGTCCCCTTCCTTTACAGATGAAGAAACCAAAGTCAAGAAAACTTAAATGAATTACTCAAATCACACAAATATTTAGAAATTAAGCCAAGAATAAAATGATATGCAACAGATTGTACTTAAGACTGCATTGGATTTACTTAAAATAATAATAAATCTCCAAAACAAAACTGGAAGCACTTGAAATTTTCTGTTACGGAAAAACGTGTCTATCAACCATGTCTAAATACCTTCTTTACTTTTCCATAAGAAAAAATAATGTCTGGCCGGGCGCAGTGGCTCAAGCCTGTAATCCCAGCACTTTGGGAGGCCGAGACGGGCGGATCACGAGGTCAGGAGATCGAGACCATCCTGGCTAGCACGGTGAAACCCCGTCTCTACTAAAAAATACAAAAAAAAAATAGCCGGGCGAGGTGGCGGGCGCCTGTAGTCCCAGCTACTCGGGAGGCTGAGGCAGGAGAATGGCGTAAACCCGGGAGGCGGAACTTGCAGTGAGCTGAGATCCGGCCACTGCACTCCAGCCTGGGCGACAGAGCGAGACTCCGTCTCAAAAAAAAAAAAAAAAAAAGAAAAAGAAAAAGAAAAAATAATGTCTATGTAATTTCTCACCTCCTTATTTCACTTCAGCTGCCAGAAGTCCTAGAAACAAATTCAAAGCTCAATTATAACAACAGTGTAGAAATTTGTGACCTGAATATCTGTGTTCCTTTTCACCATATTGACCTCTTATTATAATTTCTAGTATTCTTAACCCTGAGTTCTAACTTAAGTATTCTTAACCCTGAGTTTTTCCACTTTATTGCATATATCTTTTCCGTTAACTATCACAAATTCCTAGAAAAACAAGATGGAAAGGAAATATACCCCAGCAATATGGTAACCTTGGTTCTAGAACAATACGATAAAGTAAATATCATAATTAAGTAAGGCACACAATTTTTTTTTTGTTTTCCAGAGGATACAAAAGTTATGTGTACTCTATAGTGTCGTATATAAAGTGTGCGATAGTATTATGTTTAAAACCACAATGTAGGCCGGGCGCGGTGGCTCAAGCCTGTAATCCCAGCACTTTGGGAGGCCGAGACGGGCGGATCACAAGGTCAGGAGATCGAGACCATCCTGGCTAACACGGTGAAACCCCGTCTCTACTAAAAAAAAAAAAATACAAAAAAACTAGCCGGGTGCGGTGGCGGGCGCCTGTAGTCCCAGCTACTTGGGAGGCTGAGGCAGGAGAATGGCGTAAACCCCGGAGGCGGAGCTTGCAGTGAGCTGAGATCCGGCCACTGCACTCCAGCCTGGGCGACAGAGCGAGACTCTGTCTCAAAAAAAAAAGAAAAAAACAAACAAACAAACAAAAAACCACAATGTAGATATCTTAATTTAAAAAAACTATATTAAAAAAGTGGTAATAATCATCTGAACCTTCAGAGAGTTCTGATCTTTTTGCTGGTGGCGGGTTTTGCCTTGACATTGATGATTGATAACTAATCAGGGTGATTGTTGCTGAAGATTGGGGTGGTTGTGCGAATTTCTTAAAATAAGAAAACAAAAATGCTTGCTCCATGGATCGGCTCTGCTTTCCATGAAAGACTCCTCTGTAGCATACTCTGCTGTTTCATAGCATTTTGCCCATAGTAGAACTTTCAAAATTAGAATCAATCCTCACAATCTCTGTCACTGCTTTATCAGTTAAGTTTATGCATTTAGGATACTTTATCAATTAAGTATTCTAAACTGTTTGTGGTCATTTCAACAATATTCACAGCATCTTCACCAGGAGTAGGTTCCATCTGAGAAAAACAATTTATTTGTTCATCCATAAGAAGCAATTCCTCATTCATTCAAGTTTTATAATAAGATTGCAGCAATTTAGTCATATCTTCAGACTCCATTTTTAATTCTAGTTCTTACCATTTCTATCAAATTTGCAATTACTTTAGCCACTGAAGCCTTGAACCCCTCAATGTCATCCATGAAAGTTGAAATCAACTTCTTCCAGACTCTCATTAATGTTGATATTTCGGCCTCCTCATGAATCATGAATGTTCATAATAGCATCTAGAATGCTGAATTATTTCCAGAAGATTTTTAAATTTACTTTGCCCAGATCCATCATAGGAATCACTATGTATGGCAACTATGCAATTTTTTTTAATTTTCAAAAATATGGAATGCTTCAAGAATTTTCATGTCATCCTTGTGCTGGGTCCATGCTAATCTTCTCTGTATCATTCTAATTTTAGTAAATGTGCTGTGTAAGCAAGCACAAAATGTACTTTTTAAATCATAAGACTTGAAAATCAAAATTGCTCCTTGATCCTTGGGCTACAGAATGTTATGTAAGCAGGAATAAAAACAACATTAATTTTCTTGTACAACTTCATCAGAGCTCTTGGGTGACCAGGTCCATTGTCAATGAACAGTAACATTTTGCAAGACATATTTTTCTAAGCAACAGGTCTCAATGGGCTTAAAATGAACAGCAAACCATGCTGTAAACAGACGTGCTATCATCCAGGTTTTGTTCCATTTACAGAGCATAGGCAGAGTAGATGTATCATTAAACCTTAAGAGCCCTAGGATTTTTGGAATAGTAAATGAGTATTAACTTCCACTTAAAGTCACCAGCTGCATTAGCACTTAAAAAGTGAGTCAGCTTGTCTTCTGAAGCTTTGAAGCCAGGCATTGACTTCTCCTCTCTAGCTATGAAAGTCCTAGATGGCATCTTGTTCCAATTTAAGGATTTTTCATTTACATTGAAAATCTGTTGTTTAGTGAAGCCACCTTCATCAATAATCTTAAATAAATATTCTGGATAATTTTCTGCAGCTTTTTCATCAGCATTTGCTGCTTCACTTTGCACTGTTATATATGGAGACAGTTTCTTATCTTAAACCCCATGAACCAACCTCTTCTAGCTTCAAACTTTTCTTCTGCAGCTTCCTCACCTCTTACAACCTTCATAGAATTGAAGAGAGTGAGGGCCTCGCTCTGGATTAGGCTTTGCCTAAAGGGAATGTTGTGGTTGACTTGATTGTGTGTTCAGAACACTCAGACTTTCTCCATATCAGCAATTAGACTGTTTCTTTTTCTTATCATTTGTGTATTCCCTGGATTAACACTTTCAATTTCCTTCAAGTACTTTGCCCTTTGCATTCACAATGTGGCTAACTGCTTGATGCAGGAGGCCTAGCTTTTGGCCTGTCTCAGCTTTCAATATCTCTTCCTCACTTCATCATACCCAGTTTTAGATGTAAGGTGAGATATGTGTGATTTTCCTTTCATGTGAAGACCTACAGGCCATTTTAGAGTCATTAATTGGCCTGATATCAATATTATTTTGTCTTAAGGAATAGAGAGACCCAAGGAGAGGAAAAGAAAAGGGGTAACTTCCAGTCACTGGAGCAGTCAGGCCACCGTTTGTCAATTAAGTTCGCCTTCTTGTATTGCCATGGTGCATATTGCCACAAAATAATTACAATAGTAACATCGAAGATCACTAAACAGATCACCATAATAGCTGCAATACTAGTAATGACAAATTTTAAAATATTGCAAGAATTTTCAAAATGTGACACAGAGACATTAAGGGAACACGTGCTGTTTGGAAAAATGGTGCCAGTAAGATTACTGGATGCACAATTTCCACAAACCTTCAATTTACAACACAGTATCTGCAGAGCACAGTAAAGTGCAGTAAAATTAGGTCTGTCTATATCCATTATTAAATCAATCACTCTATCCATCAGTCATTTTCTTTAAAACAAAAGAAAAAAATTATTTTCTTGTGGCAAGTGGAAGCTCATAAAAATTATAGTCTATTCATATTTAATTTGACTTTAATGATAAACTGTATATAAAAAGTTGTAAGTAGTTTCTTTGAAATGATTAGTGCATTAAAGTAAAATAATCTGTTTTAAAATAAATATATAATAAGATAGAATGCTAAAGTTTTTTTTGGATATTTTCCTAAATTATTCATTAAGCATAATATTACATATACATTTTAAATATGTGTGTATGTAAGATACCAGTGTATACTAAAGGTATTAATGTATGAGAATGTCTTTTTCAGTTTGTACATTTTATACTTTAGTGTATTTTTCTCAGATATTAAAATGAATTAAATAATATAATAGGAACTTTAAAATATTTAATACTGCTTCCAAAGATACTAAGAGAATTGATTATTTCCTTTCTTTATACTTCGGTGTTAATGTAAGTTACATAACATACCTTATTTCTTTTTGTCCTACAAGCCTATAATTTTGAACTAAGAACATAAAAAGAATTCAGTAAATTACTTTCGGTAGACTGCATATAGGAATAGACTTACCCATTTATTTTCACTTGAGTACATAATTCTTCCACTTCATTTACATAGACAAATAAATTAAAGAATTTATCTGGGTAATTCAAACCAAAAATAAAACTCAGATAAAAATAAATTAAGGACTCGTGGAAGTCATTTTTCTCTAAGCAAAATCTTGGCCCCATATAATGTGTTCATTGCCTACTCATGGATTTAATATATCCTGAATATTTTTAATTTGTACTTCAACTTTTTAAATAAATGAATCAACAGTGCTTCAAAATAGTGATTAAAAAGGTACATTGACTTCACTTGTGTTAATTATCAGTCGATCGGCTATCTGACCTGGCATTCTGTTACACTGTTAGTATTTCTATCTTTGCAAAGGTGAAAATTATGTGGTGACTTCAAGAGAATCAGGTAATATAGAAAATTAACTGCAGTTTCATCACAGGGATCATTATAAAAGTATCCAAGAAAGAGATTCAGTATTCAGAGAACATCCTAACTAGAGAAGTTGTTATCACAACTGATATAGTTTGGATGTATGTCCCCACCCAAACCTCCTGGTGGGAAGTGATTGGATCATGGGGCTGGGTTTTCATGAATGGTTTAGCACCATCCTCTTGGTGCTGTCCTCATGATAGTGAGTTCTTGCAAAATCTGGTTGTGAGAAAGCATATGGCACCTTCCCCTCTCTCTGTGGATCCCACTCTCACCATGTGATGTGCAAGCTCCCGCATTGCTTTCTGCCATGACTGTAAGCTTCCAGAAACCTCCCTAGAAGCACATGCCAGCTCTATGCTTCCTGTACACCCCACAGAACTGTGAGCCAATTAAACCTGCTTTGTTTATAAGTCACCCAGTCTCAGGTATTTCTTCATAGCAATGCAAGAATGATACAATAACGATAATAACACTCAGCTCTTACGGATCACAGTCATTCATCATGCAGAAGAAATGTGTGAAAATATTAATGATAACTTTTTCCTCAGTATTTCTATTGTGTCAAAGATATTTTCCACAGGATGAATATGAACATATACAAAGAATGAGGCAGGAAAAGTGGAGATATGATCCAAGTTTTAACCTTGAAAATTAATTATATAGGACCAGTATGGATGATTGCGGCTGGGCAAAAAATCAGGGGAATAGCTCGCTTAACTTATTTGAAAGGAAGAGATAAAACCTAGTGACTTGAATGTAGTCTTCACTATGTGAGGGTACATAAAACCTGGAAAAAGACATGTAAAGTAAATTTACTACACGAAGGTCTAAGTGTCATACTAAATGGTGAACAAAGTTAATATGTTTGGGCATTTCTCTTTCAAAATAATATAAGGAAAATTAGTTCATTTTGTCAATACTTTTTAAGTAAATATGAATTATGTAATAAACCAATAATGAGTTATGTGTTGATTAATAGATCATAATTTCCCTTCAAAATTGTATGTCAACATGGCCCTTTGTGTCACAAGATCATAAGTGCCTCATAAACAGCCTTATAAATTTTGCCAGCACTCCCTTTAATTCTTTGATTCTCAGATCTGTCTCTTTGAGGCACCTATCATGTCATAGCCCTCATGGATTTCTCTTCTTCTGACATTAACTGTTCTAACTCTGCCAGACTCATTTGGTGGTAGTTTGACATATATTAAAGAGTTCTCTAATGTCACTTTCTTCTTTTTTTGGAAATCCTTCACCTTCCTCAAAGTTTGCCATTCCAGTTGATTAGCATTTTACTTAAATAAAAGTCACAACCTCTTAAAGTATCAACAGGCAACAACTACCAAATATGTTGATGCAATGGACAGAGAGACATTCAAGGTAGGTGGGGTGAGAACTTTACTGGAAACTAATTGTTAAATGTTCAGTACATTAGCTAATACAACTTTTGCTTTCTTACACAATCTTGTA
This sequence comes from Macaca nemestrina, assembly GCF_043159975.1. Lineage (NCBI taxonomy): Eukaryota > Metazoa > Chordata > Mammalia > Primates > Cercopithecidae > Macaca > Macaca nemestrina. Next base: position 126,273,584 of record NC_092135.1, on the reverse strand, counting down.
ATTGCAGAAACTGGCTTAACAATAACAAGGACACCTGATCTTTTGGGGGACAATTTGCAATCACTTTAAGTTTATCAGATTTTCTCCATGGAATGACATTGCCAAAAATCATTTTTATTTTCACAAAGGTTATCTGTAGAGGAGTGAGTTAGCTCACTAAGCAATGCAGGTGCAATTTAATATTTCAAAATCTCAATCCTCTAAGAAATGTTCTAATGTAGTTAATATTACAGAGGTCTTTATGTTTCCAAAATACCTTACAATTATTATTCTATTTTTAATGCACTGGTAGTTATTTTAACTGAATGTATGAAAGGCACCAAATGGTGTTCCAGGAAGAAAGTAGGCCCTTGATAAATATCAATACCCTTCTCTTCCCTTTGGATAAGACCACAGTGTTATTCAAAGTCTAAAAGATAGCACATAGATCAATTGGATTAGAACTGTGTAGTGGGACTTCTAACAGTGTTTGAAGCGGCCAGGACTTTGGGGAGATGGATACATATCTAGTCTCTCAGAGTTACTGAGTCACTTATTGACCCCTATAGTGGGTTCCAAATGCCTGTGAAGTGGGTAAAAAAGTGCTGCCACAGAAACAAGTCTCTTTACAGAGAGTTAAGGTCTAATGTAAAATAGATATAAGCCTTGGCAAAACAGAATCCATTCATTCTTTTATTTATTCGGTACTCATGTTGATCCTTTATTGTACATCGGATAAAATCAGCTGATATGCAATAATGAACACAAGTAGAATCCGCCCCCTTCTCATGGAGCTTTGGTACCAATGGAGAGAAAGACAATGACATCAGTGGACATATAGCAAATTGACATGTGTGTACCAAGGAAAAAGAACATGGTCTTTAAGAACATATGACAAGGAACAAGACGTAAGCAGGAGAGCAAGGCAGATTCTCATGAGGAAGAGCGCTCTGGCAGCGAGACCAGCAGTTGGAAGAGTCCAGAGGCAGGAGAGCAATTGAGCATTTAAAGAGCTCTAGGTGTGTGCCTGAAGTACAGGAAATGAGGAAGAGATGAGTGACAATGAGACCTGAAAGGCAGGGGCCAGAATAGGTTAAGCTTTGGGGATCATTGGGTATTCCTCCTAAAAACAATGGGATGTCATTGATGGTTTTCAGCGTAGAGGTGGCTGGAAGCCCTAATTCATGTAAAAGTTATAGCCCAGTGTGTGGCATATTGTAAATGCTTCATAAACAGAAACTGTTACTATTGTAATAATCACTGTTGAAACTATAATTTCAATACCACAATCTTTGGGTGCTGTATTAGTCAGGGCTTTCCAGAAGGACAGCATTAATAGGACATATGTATACGTGAAAGGGAGTTTATTAGGGAGAACTGACTCACACCATCACAAGGCGAAGCCCTACGATAGGCCATCTGCAAGCTGAGGAAAAAAGATGCCAGTAGTGACTCAGCCAAAGTCTGAAAGTCTACAGACCAGGGAAGCCAACAGTGCAGCCTTCAGCCTGTGGTTGAAGGCCCAAGAGGCCCTGGCAAACCACTGGTGTAAGTCCAAGAGTCCAAAGGCTGAAGAACCTGCAGTCTGATGTCCAAGGGCAGAAGGAAGCATCCAGCCTGGGAGAAAGAAGGAAACTAGAAGACTCAGCAAGCAAAGTTATCCCATCTTCTGCCTGCTTTGTTTTTGCTCTGCTGGCAAGCCAAATGGATGGTGTCCACCCACACTGGGAGTGGGTCTTCCTCTCCCAGTCCACTGACCCAAATGTCAATCCCCTCTGGCAACACCCTCACAGGTACACCCAAGAACAATACTCTACCAGCCATCCAGGCATCTTTCAATCCAATCAAGTTGACAGCTAATATTAACCATCACAGGGGCATTCCTGGGGAGAGCTAAGATTACAAGATCACCAGAACAGGGTTATTCCAAAGTGGCAACTGTCGTTAAGATGGCATTTTAAAAGCATCTTATTGAGTTTCAAGGACATCTGGAAGCAGTCACCCATCAGGTTGGTCATATGTCATGCAAATAAGAAGGCAACCCAGAATATCCCGAAGGTCTTCTTCATAATACTCGTTGGTATATTACCATGTTCTCAACTGCACATAGCAAGGGAGGTGGAAATACTGCCTACACCTACAAACACCCATGTTGACCCGTGTACATTATAAATAGGTACAATAGATCCTCTTCAGTATTATGGAGGAAAGGAGGAAGAGGGATAAAATAAGGAGTAAAAGAGAAAGAATATGTAGATGGGATGAGGAGGAGGAGCCAGTAGTAGGTCACTTAGTACCTTAGTCTGCAACTTGCATAATGAGCATAAAAGCTGTTGGAATTCAGTCAAAAATTTTTTCTCCCTAACATTTGATATGTGTACAATAAATAATACATAAATAAATAAAATAAATTTCTTTATTATAATTCTCTCTCTCTCTCTCTCTCTCTCCCTCTCTCTCATCTCTCTGTCTCCCTGGATCCCCATGCTACTCAGTTGGCTTAATAATTGCAGTCATTCACTGGGGCAGTGCAAAAATCTAAAACCTACCAGAAAAACATTGGGTGGTACTGGTAATCTCCAGCCTGTCATTGTTGCTGCTGATATCCAGCTGCTCATTGACATGCAATCGCTTTCTGCTCGCTTTAAAAGTGGGACAGCAAGATTTTGTCTGAGAGCCCCAGTGCTTCATGATTCCGTTTCTGTGGCTATAACAAAGCCGTTCCTCCCAGTTTTGCTACCTACTCATGGCACTGGCTTTAAAAAGGGCTTTGTGGCCGGGCGCGTGACTCACACCTGTAATCACAGCACTTTGGGAGGCCGAGGCGGGTGGATCACCTAAGGTCAGGAGTTTGAGACCAGCCTGATCAACACGGTGAAACCCCATCTCTACTAAAAATACAAAAATTAGCCAGGCATGGTGGCGCATGCCCATAATCCCAGCTACTTGGGAGGCTGAGGCAGGAGAATCACTTGAACCCGGGAGGCGAGGGTTGCAGTGAGCCAAGATCGTGCCATTGCACTGCAGCCCAGGTAAGAAGGTGAAACTCCGTCTAAAAAAAAAAAAAGAAGGGCTTTGTTTCCTCTCCTTATGTATTCTGCCATACTCTGTGTCCCTCCCATCCTGTTACCTCTCAAAGTCATGTTAACATAGCAATATATAATGTATGTGTGCTACATAATCCCTGTTGTCAGTATTAACAACTAATTTCACTGAACTCTTTTCGTTGTATATTAACTTGAATAGCTGCATGAATATAATTTAGTAAAACCGACCAAACCACTGGTCTTGTTCAAGCTTAACTAAGATAAAGCTTACCAATCAGTAATTAAGGGGAAAGATCCACTTGATTTGACCAATTAGAATACTTCCAATATAAGAGATATTTCCACAAAATATTACTTATATCAGAATTGGTACCTGAAATTTAACTATTAATGAATTCTCTAATTTAGCTCTTTTGATTCTAAAATGCAGATATAAAAAGGCAGGAAGCATCTGAAGAGTTTCTAATTCTGGAGATCAACCTGTTTCTCCAACCGCTTTTATTTGGAAGGAAAGCACACAGAAGCAGCAAACCTCAGCCTCTGAAGGGGCCCAACTCCTGACTCTACACGGCTCAAGGGTTGTTTCTTAGCAAAGAACATGTATAGCTTACAACCAACATATATCAAAAATAAAAACAAAGCAAATTCCTGGTAATTGGGAAATACCTTCTGTTTTCTATTGACTCCTTCCTCTGGGCCATGATTTTTTTGTTAATAAATCGTACTTCTGAAGGAATATGAACTTGAACCATGCAATAACACAATAGATTCAATAACACAATAGATAGAAAGCCTAGGAATGTTTCTGAATATAGCACTGGAAATCCTGTCACCAAGGTATTTCAACTGATCACTGCATACTTAATAGGACGTACAAGCTTGGAGTCCAAGGTGACAAAAACAAACCAAATATTTCAATCAAGGGCAATTTGTAAGAGTGGATTAGATGTAATGTGGATTTGTACTTCTAAGCAGACATCTATTTTATTTTATTTTGTTTTGTTTTGTTTTGTTTTGTTTTAAGTTCCAAGATGCATGTGCAGCATGTTCAGGTTTGTTACAGAGGTAAACGTGCATCATGGTGGTTTGCTGCACCTGTCAACCCACCACCTAGATATTAAGCCCAGCATGCATTAGCTATTTTTCCTGATGCTCTCCCTCCCCACAGCCTTCTGACAGTGTGTATTTTTCCCCTCCTGTGTCCATGTGTTCTCATTGTTAAGCTCCCACTTTTAATCGAGGTTATGCAGTGTTTGGTTTTCTGCTTCCTGAGCAAGTTTCTTATGAACCTTTTTTCTTCACTGATGGCTGAAACTCATGTAGCAAATGAAAATTCAGCCACAACATTCTGAGTAAAATATCATTGTTTCTAGATTGGGCCAACTCAGTAGCCTCCCACTTACATCTACTCTGAACACCTCAAAGGTCTCGTATGAGCTCACCCTGTCTTCCTATCCAGGCTTTTCCTGACTTTCACATTCTCTCACTGTCTATGCAGTAGCTATACTGACTTACATTTAGTCATTCCTGCCTACTGGGTCTCTTCATCTAGATCATTCCTATTCATCCTTTATAAGCCAGATTCCCAGTGAAGCTTTCCCTGGACTTCCTTGTCAAATCGTAAGTCAAATCCCTGCTAAGTATCAGTGCCTCACAGTTTATGGAAGTCATACATTTGTACTTGTTTATGTGATTATTTGTTTAACACCTGCCTTATCCACTCACTGTGAGCTTGTTGAAAGCAAGATTCATCTAAGTTTTGTCACTCTTGTATCTACAGCGTCTCATCGCATTTGACACAACGTCAGACCTGACAATGTTTTTTAAACAAATAAATGAAACATAAATGTTATCTGGGCCAAGTTTACCTGTGTGCACAGAGAATTTGTATAGCACAGAGAACTTGTAATATCTTATTTGGAAGGCCAAGAAAGTCAGTATAAGGAAAGGGGCACTGAGTCCAGAGCACTGAAAATAAGTATTTATTAACTGACAAATATGGAGAGGTTTAAAATATATTGAAAAAGTACACCGAAAAGCAGTCATTGTCCCATCAATATCTTTGATTGGTGATATGATTCAACTGTGTCCCCACCCAAATCTCATCTTGAATTGTAGTTCCCACATGTCATGGGCGGGATCTGGTGGGAGGTAATTAAATCATGGGCGCGGTTACCCCCATGCTGCTGTTCTTGTGATAGTGAGTGAGTTCTCATAAGGTCTGATGGTTTTATAAGGGGCTTTTCCTTCTTTGCTCGGCACTTCTCCACCCTGCCATCATGTGAAGAAGGTCGTGTTTCCTTCCCCTTCTGCCATGATTGTAAGTTTCCTGAGGACTTCTTCAGTAATTTGGAACTGTGAGTCAATTAAACCTCTTTCCTTTATAAATTACCCAGTCTCAGGCAGTTCTTTATAGCACTGTGAGAACAGACTAATACAATTGGTATATAAAAGTTTACCCCTAACCAAATAAATATATTATTTAAGATACTTAAGATATTATAAGATACTCATAGACCTAACTAAAGAACATTTAAACTTTATAATCATGGGGAAGACGGACATGAGACATGATTGGTACAATATTTCACCTCCCTTGCTTCCATGCCGGGTTCCGCTGACAGCATCAATTCTCAGGTTCATTAAAAACACCAAATTAAGCTGAATTTCCTCCACTCTAATTTGTATTTTGGCTGGTTTCTGTCTTCTTCAAAGTGATAGAGGTTGTTCTGTTAAAGACCTTGTTTGGCAGCTGAGGGTAGGGAATGTCAGGTTCCCTTGACTTCCTCTCCAAATGAACAAGAAGCTCCTGGCTCCAGACTCCTAGCCCCAGACGAGATTCCTAGTAGCAGTCAACAAACCACAGATTGGTCTGGAGGGAGATTGCAAAGACACCCTTACATAAAAATTAGTTCCACAGACATAGTGCTGATGACACAGAGGTCAGATTCATAGTTCTCTGTGGTGAGAAACTAGAGCAGAGAGGAAGGGAAGGGCTTGATGATTGAAGCCCCCTGTAGTCTATGGAAGATGATCTTAATATGTCCCTCAGTTTGGCCAAACTTCACATAGCTTCCTGACTCTAGGCACAGACCTCCATTTCCTTACAGCAATTTCTCTAGAAAATGTGTAATTATAAGTTATTTCTTTAATTTTTTGTGACATAAATCCTTTTAAAAGCCTCTTTTCAATTTTATAACCCAGGAATGCCTTTCTTTAAGGATCCGGGAGCCAACTCCTTGAAATGCAAACATGCAGGGAGATGGCACCCCATCTCCCAGTTTCTGCGGGAGAGTAGGAGCCTAACTTCTGTGGGTGCGTTGTTTCCAGTTGTAGTTTTACAAGCCCCTCCTTTCATGAAGATATGAGAAAGTTCACTTTTCCTTTAGATAAGGCCAGTTAGCAAACACAGATGGCCTATGGTTTTCATTCCCACCCCCAACCCTGCTCTTAAAAACTCCCCTGATCTTTGCTTAAGCAGAAATGAGTTCTGTTTCCCATTTAAGAAATGGAGTTCTCCTCCATTGCAATAGCCTCGAATAAAGTCTTTCTTATCTATTTAACTTTGGTGGAATTTTTGCCTTCACACCATATTTAGGAACCTGGACTGTGTCTGAGTTAGGAGAGGCAGGGTGGGACAGCAGGGGAGAGCTTAGACTGGGAAGAGGATGGACCCTACAGTCCAGACTGGAACCCTGACTCCACCACTGCCTATTGGTAAATGACTTCATCCCTCAGTCTTGGTTTCTTCATCTCTGCCACATAAGGAGGGACTGAATCCATTCAGTGATATTAAGAACAGAAAGAAGGGGGTGGAATGCAAGACATATTTGGACAGCAAAATTGGAAGTATTTGGTACTTGACTGGGGTGAGGGAAAAGAGATTCCAGGGTAAATTCAATTTTTCTTTAGTTTAGATAATTTGGGCTCATTGTAATGCCAAAAACTGAGCAGCAAAGTCCTAGGGAAAGGCAGAGCAGGCTGAAATAAGTTGTATTTGAAATAGATGTGAAATATATAGATGTGGACATCCAACAGGCCATTGGGTATTCAAATCTGAAGCTCAGGGGAAAGATCTGTGGTGAGAATATAAATGTAGACTGAAAATCTTAGAGGAATGAGATCACTTGGGTGAACTGGTTAAGAATAGCTCTCACTTTTTCATTCCCAATTCTATTCTTCCTGAATTTTGAATCTTTTTCTATTTTTCTTATTTTCCCAGTGGGCCCCAATTTCACACATAGAATTGGCCAGAGAATTCGGTGTCTCAGACTTTGGCCTTTCATACTCCCAAGGACATAACTTCAACTTGTCTCTGGTTCTTCCCACTCCTGGCTACTTTAACCACTTTCAGACTGGAGCTGGGATGTAACTGCTCTCTTGGCGCTACTGTAAGGGGTAAAAATCACATCGACTATGCTAAAAAAAGAAATAAGCAAATTACAATTACGATTATCTTATATATGTGTATTTTATTTTCACACAGCCTCTCTGGTCTTAAAAAGAGCAAAGTGGGTAAAGAATGCAGATAGTGGACAATTTGGGCAATAAATTGGAGCTGTTTGAATGTATGGTCAACATTGAACAGAATGCCGATGAATTTCACTGAATAATGGCTCAGTTCTCCGTGCTGCTTTGCTTGAGTGCACAGTCATGGAAGAAATGAATCTGTGTGTTGTCCATTCTGCTGCATACTTCTTGACCTTTTCCAATTGTGTCGGTCACAGTGAGCTTCATTAAGCTTGACATGCTGTTGTGCCCCTGGCATTTCCACATTAGTATCATGCATTCTGCAGCAGGCTAATAACCATGGCTTAATAAAAAGTAAAACTATCGAAAACTCAGTGCCTTGTTTTCTTGGTGACATTTATTTTTTTCTTTTAGGACTTATAATTATCCAACGTAAACAAAACAACTACTACACCTCTGTGGCCACCTAAACAGTCTGAAAATATTTTGGCCTCTGTGTTTTACTTCTAAAACTCTCCAATGAAGGCATTGCCTGCAATTGTGAAACAGACTCATGTACTACCCCTTAGCTTTCTTCCATAAGCTTCCCCGCAAAACGACAACTCCTTTACCCCCGTACTCATAAACCAAGGTAGTAGAAGTGCCTGCAATGAGACAAATAGACTCAGAATCCCTCTGAAAGAAAAGTCTATTAAAAAAACAACTAAAAAGGAGAAGTAACAGATGTTCTATTGCTCATTATCCAGCGCTCCATTCCATTATTATTAATTGGATCCTGCCTCTTTCTTTTTGGAGGCTGAGAGTAGAAAACCTTGAAATATTCAGATATACATATATTTCTGATTATTTGAATTTTTATTTCCATGATATTCAATATACAGCTCTCTGGAAACATGTAATTTCCTTTTGGTGCTGTGTAGGCAGTATTTTGTAATGGAAAAATCCCAAGGCGCGAAATCGAAAGACCTGGGTTTTAAGATCATATTCTATGACCTACTGTGTGACTTTGGCAAAATTAGTTGACTACCCTGAATGTGTATACTAATGTTTCCTGACCTGATTCTTATTATTTGTGTACAAAGAAAACTATCAACTTATGCGAAAATATTTATAAGAGTAATATTCAAATGTCATTTTCCTTAATATCTTGCATATTTTACTTTTATTTATTTTACTGCTCTTCTGTCTCTCTTCTCCGGTACAACATAAACTCCATGAAGGTAGGGATGTTTGTCTGCTTTATTTACTGCTGTATCTTGAGCTCCTTGCACAGTGCTTGCTGCCCAGTAGCTTTATTAATCTGTTCTCAAGCTGCTAATAAAGACATACCTAAGACTGGGTAATTTATAAAGGACAGAGGTTTAATTGACTCACAGTTCCACATGGCTGGGGAGGGCTCACAATCATGGCAGAAGGCAAAGAGGAGCAAAGCCACGTCTTACATGGTGACAGGCACGTGCAAGGGACCTCCCCTGTATAAAGCCATCAGACCTCGTGAGACTTAGTTGCTATCATGAGAACAGTACAGAAAAGACCCACTCTCATGATTCAATTACCTCTCATGGGGTCCCTCCCACAACACATGGGGATTATGAGAGTTACAAATCAAGATGAGATTTGGGTGGGGACACAGCCAAGCCATATCAGCAGCTAGTTGTTGAAAGAATAAAAGAATGAACATGCACACAGATTTCTACTTGGTTTTATAATTGCTTAGAAAGGATTATGTTCTTTCTGATTGTTGTACTTTTAAGTTGCTTATGGAACTGTTAACAAGCCATAAGAAAGTCATCCCATTTTGATTGAGTGTTTCAGGAGAAATGAAATGCTTGTGTATTTATAGAAGACTTCGCCTTAGAAAATGAGGAGCTCAGAAGTAAATTTGAATCAGTGACAAGAAGGCCCTGGACGTATAACCATGACGATTTATTGTTGCACTGGTAATTTTGCTTAAAGCAATAAACTTCATTCCATCTACAATGGAGAAGAATTGGGCCAGTACATTAGGAACACTAATAAAAATAAAGCATCCTCTCAGTTCCTGTGGCTATTCTATCACAATTGGAATGTAACTACATGTGAAACATATATGTCGGATTTGGGGGGCAGTTACAATGTAAACACTAAAAGTATATATAAAAGATCTTATTACAAACTAGGTTTTAAGGGAAAAATAAAAGAGTCGTGTTCTCTTAGTTGGCACATCTTAGCTTAAATCTTTCACAAGGGAAGACATTTCTAACCACAACGCTCTTCTATATAGGACACATTCAGTTCCACTCTGCCTAGAAGCTGGCTAATAAACTGGATGACCTGCTGAGCTTTCTCCCTGAGCTACAACAAACGACAGCTCCTAAATTTTGAGGTTTTGCTTTGTCCTCTTTGCCTGCATCACATAGAAGCTCTCTTGCCTGTTTGCAACTATAATTTGCAACAAATATTACATTTATAGGATTTCTCTCAGAGATATATGTGTAGCACTTTTGGACATTTTAGTAATAAGAGAATCATTGTTTTAAAGTAGTAAGATGTCTGGAAGTCTCTTTACATAATCACCGTAGTTGGACTTGCTCACTTTTTGCTCTTAGTTCACTTTTCTCAGTGGCATCTAATGAGGCAACAGAATAAACCTGCTATGCCAATGGCTATATTGTCCTAATAATGACGAAACACCTCATCTGCTCAGTCTCAAGAAAATTTCATGCTCTGCTTCCTCCAGAAAAGATGAAATGTGGTTTCCAGGAACAAGTCAACAAGGTTCCTTGAACCTTGACTATTTGGAAATATATGGAGTTATAAAACCTGAAACACATACTTATGTCTTATTTGGTTTACAGTCTTTTTAGTGAGTAAACTTTTTCTTTTTTATGATTTATATGGGGGCATAATGCTTAAGGTTGCCATTAATAATAGTTGCATATAGGTTATGCTATTTAATTGTCTCCGTTTCAATTATTTTATTACTTAATTACTTTATTAATGATCTACCTTTAGAAAGCAAATAATTCTTACTCCATGAACTGTTGTCTCACCCAAAAAAAAAAAATGAACAACGGTAACTGAATAAAAATGAATGAATAAAAAGGGTTGAATGAATAAAAAGGGTAATCATTGTTATTCATCAAACAGACAAACTGGTACCATCTCAGGTCTTGATTTCATCTTCTGAAAGAAAATGAATTGGGCAAAGGTAGCGCTAAGAACTAAATAAGAAAACTTTCAGTGAAACCACAATAATTGAGATTAACTTGGATGAAAAAGTATAATTAAACACCTCGCTAATGTCTAATGGTACTTGGGAAATGCATTGTAATTAGAAATACAACTTACACAAAAAGGAGGAATGTTGCTATACCATGTTTTAAAAATGGTTTTCTTAGGTGAGTTAAATAATAACCCTTGTGAATGGGTAATGGGCTTACAATAGTTTATTTACAAATTATACAAAAATATAATTTAATAAGTAATATTGATTATTCTAATTTCTAAAATGCTGCCCAAATTAAAACTACCATTTTTAACTACATTTTTTTCTTCAAATATAAAAACTAAGGATAATCCTACAAAATCTCCCTAATATTCTTTACAAGTTAGAAATGTTTTAAATGGCCGGGCGCAGTGGCTCAAGCTTGTAATCCCAGCACTTTGGGAGGCCGAGACGGGTGGATCACGAGGTCAGGAGATCGAGACCATCCTGGCTAACACAGTGAAACCCCGTCTCTACTAAAAAATACAAAAAAAATAGCCAGGCGAGGTGGCGGGCACCTGTAGTCCCAGCTACTCAGGAGGCTGAGGCAGGAGAATGGCGAAAACCCGGGAGGCGGAGCTTGCAGTGAGCTGAGATCCGGCTACTGCACTCCAGCCTCGGCAACAGAGCGAGACTCCGTCTCAAAAAAAAAAAAAAAAAAAGAAAAAAAGAAATGTTTTAAATGTTGATTTGACTCACATGCTTTTTTTCACGAAATGGAAAATGCAGGTATATTTTCCACTTGTAAGCACAATGTCTTTAAACATTACAGCTTTGGACTTACATGAAGACTTGCATATTGTCTGTCGTTTTGTTAACTATTTATTTATTTTTGGTTGAGTGAATTTATGTGAGAAAAGAGAAAGTAGACGGTTGATTCTATTTTTCATTTTTGCATCTCATTCTAAAACCTGATCATTTTTAAGTTGCTTTTTTAACTGAGCGAGAGTGAGGAGTCATCAAAGATTGACATCCTATTTGCCATCCCTCTGTATCCAACTACTTCTGATGCTTTCTGGGAAGCTTTTCAGGCAATAGGCCACTTCTTTCTAATTTAGTCTTTTCTGCTCACAAATATTATTAAGTCTTTCTTATGCTATCCACATTTTTCTTTAAGCCCGCTGGTGCTATCCTTCTCTGTGTTTTTCCCAACACTGTCAGATAAATGTTAAATGCCTGTGAATTTCTGTTCCAGAAATGTGACAAAATTATTCATCAGTCCTCTTGCTGAAAATGACTAAAATTGCAAAAAAAAAAAAAATTAACATTTAAAAAGTATTGAAAAGTTGATAAGAAAATAAGGAATTACTGGCTAAATATCATCAGACCACCAAAGATAAACAGAAAATCTTAAATATCAGCCAGAATAAAAGATACATTACCTTTTAAAAAAATAATTAGACTGATACTTGACTTCACAAAAACAACCATGGAATTCCAAAGATAATAAAGTGATACTTTCAAGATGCTGAAGGAAAATAATCACAGTTTAGGATTCCATATCAGTGAAGAGATCTTGCAAGAATAACTAAAGATATTTTTATATAGACGAAAACTGAGAAAGTTACTTCTCACTGAAGAATATTACACAGGATTTACTTCAAGCCAAAGAAAGACAATCTCAGATATGATGTCTGAAATACAAAAAGAAATAAAGAATGAAGAAAGTTTTAAATATTCAGTAAATCTAAGCAAATAATGATTATATAAAACAATATTAATACTAACTTATGGGGTCAAAAATAATAAAAATGTAGGCAATAATATAAGTTAGGAGAGTGCATTAGTCCATTTTCACACTGCTGATAAAGACATACCTGAGACTGGGTAATTTATAAAGAAAAAGAGGTTTAATTGACTCAAAGTTCCACGTGGCTGGGGAGGCCTCACAATCATGGTGGAAGGTAAAAGGCACATCTTACATGGCAGCAGACAAGAGAGAATGAGAGCCAAGTGAAAGGGGAAACCCCTTATAAAATCATCAGATCTCGTGAGACTTACTACCACGAGAACAGTTATAGGGAGAACTCCCTCCATGATTCAATTATCTTCCACTAGGTCCCTCCCAGAGACATGGGAATTATGGGAGCTACAATTCAAGGTAAGATTTGGGTGGGGACACAGCCAAACCATATCAGGGGAGTTAAAGTGTTCTAAGATCCTTGTATTTACCAGGAGGAGGATAAAAATGTTAATTAGATTTAGAACATGATAAGATAAGTATACATGTTATATTTTTAGGATAACTACTAAAAGAAAAAAAAAAAGAAGGTATAACTTCCACACTAGGCCAAAAATTAATAAAACTTGACTAATGCAAATGAAGAAAGAATATAAAGAAGAGATGGGATTGTATGAAAGCAGACGTTAAATGGACCCAAATATATCAGCAGTTACATTAACAATAAATGAACTAAACGCTGCAAAGAAAATGCAAACATTATCAACTGGATTTTTTTAAAAAGCTAAACAAAGTAAGACATATTTAAAACATGAAATACTAATAAGTATGGCCATCCAATGGCTAACCAAAGAAAACATGCTGCTGGGCAAAAGGAACTTTAAAACAGAAAGACATTGCTAGAGATAAAGTCTAATGGCAACGACCTACATTGCCAGCAAGATATATTATTTTAAGTTTCTATTCGCCTAATAAAATTGTCTCAAAAATAAAACAGCAAAATCAAACAGAATTACAAGAAGAAATTATTCAAAAGTTTATTAAGAACTTTGAAGATCTGTATATCACAACCAACTTAACTTAATACACCTATATGGAATACTACAACCAAAACCTTCAGAAAGTATGTAACATTTATAGAAACTGGACCTGCATAGTGGAGAGTAAAGCAATTCTCAACAAATACCAAAGATTAGTGTCGTGTGAAATATGTTATCTGAGTACAATACAATTCAGCTAGAAATAAAGATAAATTGAAAATTTCTAAATGAATAAAAAATTTAAAATACCCTTTCACTAGCATACAGAGCTACAAAACTGTAATGAAAAGTAGAAAGTAATTTGAATTTAAGGATAATAAAAATTCTACATTTCAAAACTCATAGAATGAAGATAAAGCCATTTTAAGAGAAAACATATAGCCTTAAAAGTGTACTTTTTTAAAAAAAGAAAGGCTAAATATAATACTAAATATAACATGCATCTATCCTCTGAGATTTTAAAAACAACAACAAAATAACTCCAAAGACAGTAAAGAAAGGACAAGATAATAAGATCTGAAATTAATACAAGAAAAAATAACCAACCTTGCAACAGAGATCCCATCGCTACAAAAAAAAAAAAAAATTTTAAACTACCTAAGCATGGTGGTGCTTACCTGTAGTGTCAGCTACTGGTAGGCTGAGGTATGAGGATTGCTTGAGCCAAGGAGATTGAGGCTGTGATAAGCCATAATGGCACCACTGCACTCCAGCCTGGGCAACAGAATGAGACCCTGTCTCCAAAAATGAAATGTAGACTATGGAGAATAAATGAATCAAAAATTACTTCTTTGAAAATGCAAATCAAATTGACAAATGCCTGGTATCCTTAATTTTAAAAGTGGGGTAGAAGCCCATAAAACAATGACAAAAATGAAAAAAAAAGTAAACATCATTATAGATATTACAGACAAAAGTATTATTAATAATATAACATTATTAAAATGTTATGTTGATACGTAAAAATAAGATTTAGATAAAACAGGCAATTTTGAGTACAAATGTAACTTACTAAACTAACTCAAGAAGAAATGGAAACCACAAATAGTCTATAGACATTAATTTGATTCTGTGATCAAAAACCTTCCAACAGAAAATTTCTACTCCCAGATAGCTTTGCAGGAGAATTCTGCCAAATATTTGATAAATAGGTAATTCCAATAGTATACAAATTATCCTAGCAAGTAGAAAAAGAGAAATATCCTGAATTAACTTGACAGGGGAACAAAGGAAATATAGCAAGTCTCATTCATGATCAGAGGAATAGATGCGCAACCAAAATATCAGAAAGTCGGATTCCACGACATATGAAAAAGATAATATTGTTATAAAACTGAGTTTATCTCAGGAATTCAAGCCTGGTTTAACTTTAGAAAATCAACTATTATAATCAATCAAATTAACAAATAAAATTAAAGCACTAGAAAACCACAAATAGACAAGAACTTCCTTAACTTAAACAGTATCCACAGAAACCTATAGCAAGCATAATATATGGTGGCGTAATTTTAAGGATTTTTGCATTACTCTGTTCAACATTTCCTGAAGGTCCGAGCCCATGCAGTAAAGCAAAAATGAGAAACAAACAGTAAAATATTTAGAAAGGAAGGAACCAAAACTCTGAGCATTTCCAGTTTATTTGATTGTATACACAGAAAATCAAAAATAATCTGCAGATAAATTATCCATTATTAGACTGAATAAATAAATTTAGGATGTTTGCTGAATATAAATCAGAAAATTTACATAAATAATATTTTTTCATATGAGTCACAAACAAAAATGGAAAATGTTAAAAAAGGAAACCATTTATAATGCTATCAATAAATATGAAATTTCTAGGAGTAAACCTAAAACAAGCATGCAAGACCTTTCCAGAGAGAATTATAAATGGCTTAGACTGGAGATCCTCTTCTGTGACTATACAGATGGTTGCTCCTTCATCCCTAATGGTCTCTTCCCCAATCCCTCCACACAAGGCAGGTATCCTGCCTTTATATCTCTGATATTTTACTACCTTAGTTATTCTCTGGCATTCTCATTCACACAGTAAAATTATATTGAATTCTAAAGATGTACCAATGACTATCAGGCAATGAGATGCAAAGATAATTTTGCTGACTACATCTTATTCACTTCTTGCTTCTACATACATTGATATTATTGATTTTTTAAATAATTATAATGACTTTCTAGCTTTTGAGATTTGAAGTAATATCCTATTGATATGCATGATTTGCATTGCAAAAAAAGAACTAAAGCATGCCTTACAGGTAAGCATTGTGTAGAGACTTAGTTAAAGTAAACAAGTCATACAAAAAAGTTGAAATCAATATTCATAAACTATGTGGCCCTACAATTCTCTCTATTAGAATATCAAGCCTGAGAAACACGAAGTGTGTTTCTTACCCAGATATTCATAAAACAAATTGGAAAGCCCTGAAAGTTTTATCCAAATGATGTAAATTACCTTTTTAATGCATCAATTATATAAAGCTCAATCACAGACACAAATCCAGCATAGTATCCAAGACAGATGTTATATGGAAATATACCTGCAAACTTTCAACTCTTTCCTGAGTTTTAACAAAATTATTACATCCTCACTGTCTAGCTACTTGTGTTCTTTGTAAAACAGCCTGCTGAGATCTGCATCTTTCCTCTTAAATCACACTAAAACTTCTGTTTCTTTTTTTCCCCCTACCCTCTCCTCTCTTGCTTCCTCTCCAAATCTGCTGGTGTTTGTAACTCCCTTATTGTGGTTGTGGTCCTCTCCGTCAACCATGTGGGTAGTTGAACAAAACTCACCTACCTGCCTCTCTGCTGCCTTGCCCACCAGGAGACACTCCCAGGAATCCAGGTTGGTTGAGGGGTGTGGGGTCCAGGGGATTATAAAGCCAACTCATGATCAGGGCCTCCTCTTCCATTCCAGCATCCCATGAGCCCTCTGGGATCCCAGGTCTCAGGTTTTTACCCTGCCCTTGCAAGCCTCCTTGTTTAGGGTACTTCAGCCAGACAGCAAGCTATGCTGCACGCCTTACCTCTTCTTTACCATCAAGTGTTACCCATTCTGTGCCCAATTCCCCATCCTGCTACCTTCTTCTAGCTTAGATGACTGTAAGGAATTAGGGATTTCAGCACAAGACTAGACAGGTGGCAGACAATTTTAGTTAGGCAGAGCATTCCTCATTCCTTGAATGTCAAAAGGAGGATGGTTTTCTACTTGCATGGAAACCCAGGACTGGCAGTGTGTTTGGGGATAACCCTCAATGACCCAAGTATCCCTCTTCTCTCAACAAGAGCAGCCATACAACCTGATGCAGTCAGCAAGGCAGCTTCTTGTGCAAAGCCTCACTCGTGTCTGCATTGCTCTTCTCTGGGCTCCAGTATCAATGAAACCAGAGCACCCCAAAGAAAAACAGTTCTAAAGACAGTTAGCATGGTACCAAAGCCTGTTGTATTCTGTGAGGACAACAGGGCATCCAGGAAAGAGCACAGGCTGGAGTCAGTTTTGTCTAGGTTTGGATTCCAAATTAAGCCTCTTGATTAACTGTGCAACTGAGTAAATGCCAAGCTTGAGTCTCAGTCTCCTTAGAAATATAATAGGGGAATAGCACCTTCCCTCCTGTGATGCTGTGAGGCTTTAAAGTGGCAAATATAAAAATCCTGTCACAATAACTAGGGCAAAATAGGTGCTCTAAAAAGTATGTTTATTACCATTGACTGAAGTTATCTCCCTTCGGTAACAACAAATCTTGTAAAGTGAATCATATGGTTCCCATTTAACAGATGAGGCACCTGAAGCTCAGGGAGACTAAGGAATTTTCCCATCGGTCAAACTCATAAAAGTGACAGTTGGGACCCAAGTGCCAGTATTCTGACTTCTGCATAGTATCTTCACCACACCTTATGGCATAAGAAATTTTCAAACTTTGACATATTTATATCAACTGCCAGTCTCCTCAGGTGGCATATATATTTAATGTGTAGATACTGTTAGACATTGCCTCATTAATTCTACTGGTTTTAAATATTGCAATTATAAACCACATGCATCTTGTGTTGATTTTTAAAAAACAGAAAATACGAGATTTCCACTCATGGTTTATATGTATGATTTCTACTTACCTGATAGATTCACTAACACTGGTATCTCAGGACTATAGACTCTCACAGACAAAAGCACAGAGTTATAATTAAAAGATCATCTTTATTAACTTACTTAAAGATAAATCACATGATTTTTTAAGTGGTACCATTATTGACCCTACCACATTTATGGAGCACTGAATAATTGTCAGGCATTGCACTAAGTATATTGTGGAGTTCAATAGTGAATCAGATATTCTTTTCATCTCAAGAACTAAATAACAAATTTAGAAATAAAATATGTCAATTTCAACTCCACTTAAATTGGAAAATCCCCCTTCCTTCAATCTAAAATGCAAATGTGCCTTAAGATGGAGATTGGTACATATTAACATTGAGGGGTGAAGAGATATTTACTGAGTTTTATTTTTATAGATATTGTCTCCAAGAGGAAGCAAAAATCCAATTCTTTGTCAGATGTAGAAGTAGCTTGCTGGCACTATTCACAATAGCAAAGACATGGAATCAACCTAAATGTCCATCAAAGATTGGTTAAAGAAAATGTGGTACATATACACCATTGAATATTATGCAGTCATTAACAAAGAACAAGGTCGTGTCTTTTGCGGGAACATGGGTGGAACTGGAGGCTATTATCCTTAGCAAACTAATACAGGAACAGAAAACGAAATACTGCATGTTCTCACTTATCAAAGATGAGAACACATGGACACAAAGACGGAAACAACAGCCAATGGTGTTAATTTGAGGGTGGAGGAGGAAGAGGAGCAGAAAAAATAACTATTGGGTACTGGGCTTAATTCCTGGGTGATGAAATAATCTGTACACAAACTCCCACGACACAAGTTTACCTACATAACAACCTTCACATGTACCCCCAAACCTAAAATAAAAGTTAAAATAATATTCATAAGTAGCTTGCTAGAGGATTTTTAGGACAGTGAAAATACTCTCACTCTGTTTAATGCTATAGTGACAGATATGTGTCACTTTTCCAAACCTATAGAATATACAAGGCCAAAAGTGAGCACTAATGTGAACCGTGGGCATTGGGTGATTACAATGTGTCAATAGGGATTCATCCATCGTAACAAATGTACCACTATGGTTGTGGATATTGACAATGGGGAAGGTTGTGTGTGCAGGAGCAGAGGGTACATGGGAACTCTCTCTGGACCTTCCTGTTAAATTTGCTGTGAACCTAAAACTGCTCTAAACATAGTTTTGAAAAAAAAAAAAAGAAAACCAAACAATTTCGCTAATGCAAAAGGCAAAAACAAAAGCAAAAAAATCTGAGGGAAGAAAACCTAAGATGAAAAATATGTCTGGGATATTTGTTATCCATGTAACAAACATGTATTTGAATATTCTCCAGGATCATGTAATTGAATATTCTCCAGGGCAATGATTGTAATGAAAAGGAGTAGGCTCACAAGCCACACTTTAGAGGGGTCCCAAGTTCGCCAGTTACTGCCCAGTGTAGCCCCATTTACCACATTTTCCAGAGAAGACAGAAACTCAGTCTTTTGTAGGTACATTCTTTTGGTTTTCAATTGTTGGCAGCTAATTTAAAATATTTAATACCGTGCAGGCCAACGTGGCTCCCCTTTCTCAGTTCTGTTTATACTCTCATTGCTAAATGTTTTTGATATAAAACTACCTCTAAGTTTACTGTATTTTTATTTATAATTTTTTCATATCTAACAAGCTGTACTTTTTAAAGTCCTAAAAGGAAAATGCATTCATGATGGGAATTAAGTTACCTAAATTAGGTGGAAATAATCTACAATTGTACTAATAGAAACTCAGGGTACATTCTGAAGAGCCATTCGTTGAATCCTAATATGCCTGCCAAAATGAGAGCCAAAATCGTCTGGGTAAGGTTATCCTCTCAGCCCTTTCTTAAGGAATATACTTTAATCCCATTTCAATGTACTGAGTGTTCGGTTCTGCTTTAAACATTTTTCTACAGGGTTTGGATATTTTTTAAATACTCCCAATAATATATACTAAATGTATAGAAAATATAGAAAGGGATAATAAATCCAATAAAGGGCTCAATAAACCCTGGAGTCCACTAAGATAGTTAAAGAAAAATGAAGCCAGTAGCATTGGCCATTCTTACACTTCAGGAGATTAGAAGATACTGCTTTTAAGAGCATTCCTTTTTGTGGTGTGATGATGTTGTTGTTTTAAACTGTGTCAGAAACCCTATCCAGCCGACTCCAAGAGGTTTTTCTCTTGGTTTAAGTCTCATTATCCAGAATCAGTGAAGTGCTCCTTAGGATTGTCCAAGTTTGATTTCATTTCACCACCTATCTGCATATACAACTAGAAATCATTTGACAGCCTCATCCCCCAGAGATATGGGGGAGGCAAGATATAGACTCATAAACAATTATCTGTGATAAAGGATCTTTCTCAGGCAGGACTAAAGCTTTTGCCATGGGATGTTATCTTTGGCTTTAAGGCAGTGTGTGCTGGGTTTACTGGTTTTGTCACTTTTTCCAATTACATCAGTCCCCTTTACTGTGGCAGCTAAACTATCTGTTATCTTTGGTGGGGCCCATGACAAGTCATCGCCAAAGCTGTAACCTATGTATTAAGATTGAAAATTTCATTTGATTTGAAAGGAAAACATTATTTAATAATCAGAAAATTTCCTCGGAACTCTTAAGTGTAATAGAATTTCACATTTCCTGTTTCTTCATTTCACATGCTTATTTGTTTATAGGCACTAGATTTTGAAATATCTTTATATCACCCATTTTAAAATAAAGAAGCTTTCCCAGTCACAAAATAATATATATTAAAAATATAAAAAATATAGCAAGGGACAAGAAAAAATATCACAAATAGCTATGTTATCCAAAGATAGCTGCCATTAACATTTTCGTATTTCTATGTATATGAAACTATGTATGTATTTGTTTCAATGAACTCATTGATTCAACAAACAATTCCTGAGCATCAACGATA
The DNA here is from genome assembly GCF_043159975.1 of Macaca nemestrina. NCBI lineage: Eukaryota > Metazoa > Chordata > Mammalia > Primates > Cercopithecidae > Macaca > Macaca nemestrina. The sequence continues at coordinate 126,253,031 of NC_092135.1, read as the reverse complement.
TGCCAGGCATTATTCTTGGACTGGAACTACAACGTGGAAAACCAAAAAAGATAAATTTATTCATGAAATTTATAATCTGTAGGGCACAGGGGTGGGAGCAGACAAACAGAGACACATAAAATAAATAATAAACACAGTAAACCAATACATTCTATAGAACATTGGAACATCATACTGATACTGAGAAAAATAGATCAGGGTAGGAGAGACCGGGCAAACAGAGACAAAGAGGCCTGTGTGGCAATTCTAGTTCAGGAAGTCAGAGGAAGTCTCACTGAGAAGGTGACAGTTGAGGAAGACCTGAAAGAAATAATGAAGTGAGATGTGCAGATCCGAAGGCACAGAGCATTTCCAGCCGAGGCAACAGTTAGGGAAGGCCCTAAGACAGCAGCTGTGCCTGGCCTGTTTTAGGAACAGCGAAAAGGCCAGTGTGGCCAGAGTGATTTGATAGAGGGAGAAGGCAAAAAGACAAGGTCACAGAGGTAACAGAGGGTTCGTGCATGCGGGACTTGGTAGTCCATGGCAAGGACTTACAATTTTACTTGAAGTAAAATGCAGACTTCTGCAAGTCCTTAAGAACAGAAATGACCTAAATGGCTGGGCATGGTGGCTCACGCCTGTAATCCCAGCACTTTGCAAGGCTGAGTTGAGCAGATCACCTGAGATCAGGAGTTCGACATTAGCCTGGCCAACATGGTGAAATCCACAAAAAAAAAAAAAAAATTAGCCAGGCGTGGTGGTGGGCACCTGTAATCCCAGCTACTCGGGAGGCTGACACAGGAGAATTGCTTGAACCTGGGAGGTAGAGGTTGCAGTGAACCGAGATTGTGCCACTGCACTCCAGTCTGGGTGACAGAGTGACACTCCATCTCAAAAATAAAAATAAAAATAATAAAAAAATTAAAAATTAAAAAAAAGTTTTTGAAAAAAAAATAGAAATGACCTGAATGGACTTATAGTTTATCATCATTATTATCATTTTAGAGACTGGGTCCAGTCCTGTCGCCCAGGTTGGGGTGCAGTAGTACAATCATGGTTCACTGCAGCCTCAAACTACTGGGCTCATGTAATCCTCACGCCTCTGCCTCAGAGTAGCTGGGACCACGCCATGAGGCCCAGATTTTGTGTGTATGTGTGTGTGTGTATATATATATGTGTGTGTGTGTGTACATGTGTGTGTACATATTTAATATATGTACATATATTTAATATGTACATATATTTAATATGTATATATTTTTATTCATGGAGACAGGGCCTCATTATGTTGCCCAGGCTGGTCTTGAACTCCTGGCCTCAAGCTATCCTCCTGCCTTGGCCTCCCAAAGCACTGAGATTATAGGCGTGAACCACGGCATCTGGCCCAGTCTTTTATTTTAAAATAATACACCCATGTCAATAGCTACACAGTGTAATATTTTGCACTCAACTGTGTTCACTTAACATGGGAACATTTTCCCATGACATTTTTTAGGGCAAAGAGGCATCATCTTCATGTCTGCATACTAACCTTATCAATGTACTTATTGGGGAATGTATTTCTAATTTTTAGGTTTTTTTCTATTTAGAATAATGAACTGAATATCTCAGTGTGTAAGTCTTTCGTTTGGTGTCTATCATCTAAAATAGATTCCTCATGGAAAGCATTGCTGACAAACAGGCATGCATGGATAAGAGTTGTGGAAAGTATGGACAGGTTGTTTTAAAAAATGTCATATGAATGTGCACTCCCAGAAGCAAAATGCAAAGCAACACTCTTTTTTTAACTTTTATTTTAGATTGGGGGCACCTAACCTAAAATTAAGTTAGGTTTGTTATACAGATAAACTCAGGGGCTTGTTGTACAGATTATTTCATCACTCAGATATTAAGCGCAGTACTCAGTGGCTATTTTTCCTTGTCCTCTCCCTCTTCCCACCCTCCACCCTCCAAAATGCCCCAGTGTGTGTTGTCCTCATCTAGGTGTCCATATGTTCTTGTCATTTAGCTCCCACTTACAAGTGCTAAGATGAAGTGTTTGGTTTTCTGTTCCTGCGTTAGTTTGCTAAGGATAATAGCCTCCAGCTCCATCCGTGTTCCCACAAAAAACATGATCTTATTCTTTTTTATGGCTGCATAATATTCCAGTAACGTTGTTTTGATTAACAGAATACTATATGTTTTCTTAATTTCAGAGAGCAACAAAATTCATTCCTTCACTTATTTATCAACAAAGATTTCTTAAAATGTACACTCTGCAAAGCAGTCCCTGCACATCAGAATGGTGTACACGCATGCTCTTCATATGCAACTACGTTTCTTCTCGCTCCTCTTTTACTCCCCTTCACTTCATTATACCATTTTTGTTTTTTGTTTTTTGTTTTGTTTTGTTTTGTTTGAGACAGAGTATTGCTCTGTTGCCAGGCTGGAGTGCAGTGGGGCGATCTCGGCTCACTGAAAGCTCTGCCTCCGGGGTTCATGCCATTCTCCTGCTTCAGCCTCCCGAGTAGCTGGGACTACAGGCACCCACCACCACGCCTGGCTATTTTTTTTTTTTTTTTTGTATATTTTAGTAGAGATGGGGTTTCACTGTATTAGCCAGGATGGTCTCGATCTCCTGACCTCATGATCCGCCCGCCTCAGCCTCCCAAAGTGCTGGGATTACAGGCGTGAGCCACTGCTCCCGGCCCATCATACCATTTTCATATGACTACCTTTAAATGTAAATGATCAGCATGAACGTCTCAAGCCAGAGTCCCGTTCCATGTCCAACCTTCAGTAACATTTCCTTAATTCAGTTCCATTTGGCAGTGTTTGTGATAAGTGAAGCAGAGCCTCCACAGAACCGTAACTCCTGGAATCCCTAGAAGGAATAATTTGCCAATCAAATTAAGAAGGCAAACAGAAAAAGAAAAAAATACATTAAATACAAATAGTTATTATATATTTTTAATGTAATCATTAATTTTTTGCCAATAAAACTAACATTTTAGCAATACAACTACTTTTCTCTAGAAACACTTTCAATTCATGTTTTTCACTAATATCAGATTAGTCTTTTGTAAGCTTTAGAGCTTTGCTTTAATGATCTCAATATTTTCCCATGATAATTGATATAAAACTTCGCATGAACAGGTTGGATCTTTGTATAGTGTTAGAATAATTGATTAAATTCTGTGTTGTCTTGGATTTTAAAAAAAGCCTTTGTTATTCTTCATTTTATAATATAACGATAATAGTTAAGAGTCAGCAGAAGAATAGAAATTTCTCGTTGTATATATTTTGGAATCCTAGTTCTAAGAAAAGTGTCACTATAATAAATATGCAATCCATTCAAAAATGTGCATATATTAATGTTGAATACCAAAATGTGCTGAAAACCTATCAAGGAGACTCTTAAGAGTAAATAGATTTACAGGGCTTAATGTGGTATTATTTCTCAGTTTCGTATTAAGTGCTTACCTGTGCTAGGTGCTACGTGACTCCTTTACAGGAAATAGCACCATAAACCACCATAACAGTCTCACGACAAAGCTTCTGTTATCATCTGCATTTTACAGGTGAGAAAACTAAGGTTTAGAGCGGGTTGAGTGACAGAGCCAACTCCATCTCTCCAGTAACTAGTAGAAATGGAACTTGCCCTTAGATTCTTGAATGCCAACACACTAGGAACTGGCTTTATTTAGACTCATTTAGATGACATGGTCACAGAAGCAAAGAATTAAAAGGAGTGTTAGAGATCACAGTGGAAAATAACATGGTGTTGACAGCAGCAACTGAAATCTTAGATCTGTTATTTGGCAGCAATATAATCTTGTCGTATTAGGCTGTTCTTTTGCTATAAAGAAATACCCGAGACTGGGAAATTTATCAGAAGAGAGGTTTAATTGGCTCATGGTTCTGCAGGCTGTACAAGAAGCATTACACTGGCATCTGCTTCTGGGAAGGCCTCTGGAAGCTTACGATCATGATGGGAGACAAAGAGGGAGTGGGCATGTCACATGGCAAAAGCAGAAGAGAGCGAGAGGGAGGTGCCACCCACTTTTAAACAGCCAGGTCTCAGGAGAAGTCACTCACTATTGCAAGGACGGCACCAAGGAAATGGTGCTAAGCCATTCATGAGAAATCCACCCCCATGATCCAATCACTTCCCACCATGCCTCACTTCTAATACTGGGGATTATAATTCAACATGAGATTTGGGAGGGGACACATATCAAAACTATATCACTTGGATTACATGTTAACCTCATCAATCCTCTGTTTCTCCTCTATAAAATGAGTATAATAAAATTAGTATGTAAAGTACACACTAGAGTGCTCAGTACCTGCTATGCATTAAATGAGAGTAAATTCTGTTAGAAGTAGTATAAAGAAGATTATATATCAGAGTGAGGCACCTGCCCAAGTGGTTTGATGGAAGAACACAGGAATATCAAGCAAGTATGGTAACATACATTCTGAATGTACCTGAACTACAGTCTAGATTTAGCAGAATGCAGTGATACACATAGTGTGCTTTGACTATCTGAAAAATAGATACCTATTTTTTTTTTTAAATAAATAACTCTAGGCTGGGTGCGGTGGCTCACGCCTGTAATCCCAACACTTTGAGAGGCCGAGGCGGACGCATCACCTGAGGTCAGGAGGTTGAGACCAGCCTGGCCGACATGGTGAAACCCCATGTTTCAATACAAAATACAAAAATTAGCCAGGCATGGTGGTGGGTGCCTATGATTTCAGCTACTTGGTAGGCTGAGTCAGGAGAATCGCTTGAACCCAGGAGGTAGAGGTTGTAGTGAGCTGAGGTCACGCCACTGCACTCCAGCCTAGGCAAAAGAGTGAGACTCTGTCTCAAAAGAAAGAAAGAAGGGAAGGGAAGGGAAGGGAAGGGAAGGGAAGGGAAGGGAAGGGAAGGGAAGGGAAGGGAAGGGAAGGGAAGGGAAGGGAAGGGAAGGGAAGGGAAGGGAAAGGGAGGGGAGGGGAGGGGAGGGGAGGAGAGGGGAGGGGAGGGAAGGGAAGGGAAGGGGGGAGGAAGGAAGGAAGGAAGGAAGGAAGGAAGGAAGGAAGGAAGGAAGGAAGGAAGGAAGGAAGGAAGGAAGGAAGGAAAGAAGGAAGGAAATAAAGAACTCTAGGAATAAATATTTCTATAGTAACGATCTAGTGGTATTCATGTATAAATATGCACATATTCATGCAAAATTAACTTAGCAGCAGGAATGTGTACTTTCTATCTTACATTAAAATAATGTTTTTATACATATTATTTGTAGGACACACATTTTGAAAAAATTCCCCCATAGCCTTCATTAAAAAATGAAAGAGAAAAGAGAAAAAGGCTAAGTCATCATGCTCACTTGATTGATCCTTTTTCAGAATGAGGGATTATAGTTGGGGTCTTGGGAATGCCTGAGATTGCGAAACAGCTTTTAAAGATATAAAACTAGTAAATCTGTACAGTAGTGATCAAACCATAGGAAATAACTTGTTATTGTCTCCTTAATGAGAGATAATATATCAATTTACAAAGCACAGATTGTTCAGTAGGTGTTATTTATATTGTTATATGATCTCCAGTAACATTCTGTTTGGAAGTACAGCTGTTTTCTTCCATTAGGAAGTTTACCATTTGATTGCCTTTTCTGCTATAATCCAGATATTTTATATAGTAGCTGTTTAAGAAGAGATTTCACATTTTACTGCATATATCTGATAGAGAGCATTGCCTAAATTTAAAAAGTATTAATTGAACAATATTCAACATAATGTTTTAGAGAAAACATTATACTGGCTATTGTTGAGAAAAGATTTCAGAACTGAAAATAGGGAATTTACCTGCTGTTGGTTTTTACAAATTACATTGCAAATGAAATAACAATACTAAAGAGTGTCTTTGTTTTTCATCTTCTTTTAATAATCAAGACTGAACTAGAGGATAGTTAAATATGAAGCCATTCTTTCTTCTAAGAATGGGACACTTGTTTTATGATTATTCATGAATGACCTGTTTATATTTTGTTTATTGCCACTTACCAATACCTCAAAAAGTGAAACCCACGCTCAGGTCTGCAACAACATTTTCACCAATCTGAAGACAAAAACTGTAATAAAATTTTCTCACCCATCTTTTCTTGAAAAGAAATCCTGGATAATCATTCCTGGATAATACATCACAGTTTCTTGCTACACTGTTACAAAGTCCTTTATTTGAAGAATCATGGTTAAAACAGAAATATAAAGGGTTTTCTTGAAGTTTATTTGGGAAAATAAAAGGCTGGGCCCTTTATAACATCATTACTGCCTTGGTTATTTTTATTTTACTGGTCTAGGAGATTAAGAAGTCTGGGATTTATTTTCCAGCTATGGAGCCACCTTTAAGTATTGAAACAGGACATACAATGATAGCTTCTAAATATTTTCAAGGTTTGATAATGGTTTCCTATGACACATTTTCTAAAATCCTACAGAATAAATGATGATTTTGTAGGTCTTTCAGCTACCAAAGAGTTGGTGACATATTTAATCTGAATGAATGAAATGATATGTCTCACCTAGGAAAGAAAGGAAAAAACATAAACTTCTTATCTAGGAGATGAAACCAGAAACATGTGCACAGCAGTAAATGAAAAATTTCGCACTGGATGCATATTTAAATTGGTAAAACAGATTTTATGCAAGCTATTGGAGTAGGAGAGAGAGCTGTCAGTGCAGAACTGAGGTTAACTCCTAACACAGCAGGGATTAGTGGGGATTTACACCCCACAGGCAGAGTGAAGGGGTGAGTAGACAGAAAATTACTAAGAGGGGATGTCAACAGTAGGGGATTCTGGCCAGGAGCTGTGGCTCACGCTTGTAATCCCAGCACTTTGGGAGGCCGAGGTGGTTGGATCACAAGGTCAGGAGTTCGAGACCAGCCTGACCAACATGGAGAAACCCTGTCTCTACTAAAAATACAAAAAAAAAAAAAAATTAGCCGGACATAGTGGTGTGTGCCTATAGGACAGGAGAATCACTTGAACCTAAGAGGCGGAGATTGCAGTGAGCAGAGATCACGCCACTGAACTCCAGCCTGGGCGACAGAGTAAGACTCTGTCTCCAAAAAAAAAAAACCACACAGTGGGGGATTTTTGCTAAACTGTCCTAACAGGCTGCTTAGTAGACAGGCCAAGGACTTTGTTATCAAAAGTGAGCAGATGAGGACGTTGATCAGATATTTGGATGTGAGAATTCTTTCTAAACATCCAAGTCTAAGTCATAGCAGGATTCTTCTCTACAACTGGCTCAGAGGCCAAGGTCCAGGCCCGGCTGAGAAGATGTCTCAAAGGAGCTTGAGTAAAGTTTGGTCAAGAAAAGAGTCTTTGTCAAGATTGGATAGAAGAGGAAGACAGAAGACACTAACCCCTCACGTGATGTTTTAAACAAGTCAGTTTTTGAAAAATTGACCTAAACCTCTGGGCTTCATGTAACAGGTAAATTACTTTGGATGAGGGTAAAATAAGAACATTCACTTGAGAGAATTTTCATTTTGAACTGTTTAAAATCTGTTTGAATATTTTTAAATCCTCTCAATTTTTGGTTGTCATATGTTGTTAAATTGATTTTAATGACAACTCAATTCCTTGCTCAAGATCTCTTCTAGTAGCTCTGAGTTTTACTTTTTTTCTGGTGTTGGGATTAAAGGATTTCATATAAAGCTCAAGAGTAGATATTCCTAATAGGGTTGAGACAATCAAATGAATTATAATTACTACATTTTACCAAGAGGATTCTTTAAGGGGGGAGAAGACAAGAGCCAATCTTATCTTTCAGAAATCTGTTAAAATGGTTTAACTTTACCCTGTGTTTACTTGACATTTTAGCAAGCATAACAGCAGAATCTCTTTTCATTAGAACTATCCTGGGAAATTCTTTAAATTATCTTCTCAGATGTGGCTTATCTCACCATCTGTCAGTACTGCAGAAAATTTAGCATTAAATTCAAACGCTTGTTTGTGCCTAATCTTTTGAGGTTAATCAGGATGCCCAGAAAGATAAGAGCAAACAACCTCAGTAAGAGCTTGTTGGGCATCTCCCACTGACTGGCACTGTGCTGTGTCCTAAGTGATGCCCTGCCCTTTTAGAACATACAGCCTAAAGTGGAAAGAGACAAATATTACAAAATTATATGCCTTTTGGACAAGTGCTAAAGCAAGATACGGCTCAGAGTGCTGTTGGAATACACAAGAGGAGTGTCTCTCTCACTTCCTGAGTTGGAGTGGGGTGGGAATATGTGGGTGGGAACGAGGCAGGAGTGTAAGTGTGTTTGTGTGTGCGTGGGGCACTGGCGGTACGTGGGAGAGGAGAAGTGGCCTCCTTGGCAAGGGGAAGGGAGAGGGGAGGTGCCAGAGGTAATTTATAGGCCAAGACCCAAAGGATAGAGTAGGATTTACCAAGAAGGGAAGGTGAGGACTAGGCAGAATATTCCTAACCAAAGTAATATCATGAGGATATTACACCCGGGCCTCTTTATCTATGTTTGCCCAATCTCTTTCACTCTGATCTATTTTTCTCGGTATCACAATGATGTCCCACAGGCAAATGGAATGTGAATTCAATTTAATATGTTATATAAGCATTTCTCAGACTCTAATGGATGTATAAATTACCTGAGTTTAATGTCAATATGCAGATTCTGATTCAGTAGCTCTGAGTTTCTGGGTGTCCAACAAGCTCCCAAGTGACACCAATACTGCTGGTCCATGGACCAAACTGCAACGCAATGTATGGACAACTCAGTTTCCAGTAACTGGATACGACTCTCTCTAGGGAAATAACTGGATATTCCCTAGGCTGTTTTCACTATTGATGTGACCTACTTATTCATATTGCATGAGTCACTGCAGTGGTAGCAATACGGGGGCAACATAGTATCTCATTTATTAATATATGAAATTGTTCTATAAAGAAAGCTGCTTTATAGAAATCTGGTTTAACATCACTACTTCAAATGCAGCTTCGTACCTTCTTTCCCATCTTTATCTACATCCTCATTGAAACACACTTAACAGTTTCAGCATGAAACCAGTTTGAAAGGTCATGCTTAATAAATATTGTCAACACTTGTCAAAATCAAAGGAAAATGTCCCAGGGAAGAATTTGCCGCCTTACCCATTAGGAGCAAGTTATAAAGCTGTCCTGTCTCTTGACAGCAATTCGTTTAATGTCGATTTCAGCTCATTTTAATACAGGCATGAGTTTCATATCGCTGCCATCTCCGCCTCATCCTGTAACAGCAAACGTTCTGCTTCTCTAAAGAGCAAGGACAGCATCATTGTAAATACTCTAAAAATTCTCTCTCCATCCAAAAGCTATGGGAACAGACTGGGCCATGTTGTAAAGTCACCTACTGGAAAGGCACACCCACATCAGGTGCTTTAAAACATAAGCCTACCTACATTTTCTTTGATATTAGGCATCATTAAAATGATATACAATGTGTTTCAGAAGATGCATTTGCTTTAAATGTGGGTGCAGTGGAGTTGCATTATACTTGTCATCTAGTAATGCATTAATTTTTGCCCCACCATGTGACTCAACTTCCTCATTTAATACTCACAACAATGAACAAATATATATGTGCATATATATAGTTAGATTTATTTATTAATGCTATACAGGCTTAGCATTAGAACAAATGGCATCAGCCTTGCAGGCAAGCAAAAAAACTTTCTAATTCCCTTCCATACCTTCGTTTTCAACTAGGATTTTACAGTCATCTTAGAGGCAGAAAAACTTTCATACCAAGATATCTGTGGGTAGACTTGTCATTACTTCCTCCTATTAGATGAGCTCAGCAGTTCTTAAACTTTTGAGTGCATAAAAAGTACTGTAGCAGGTTGTCTATCTAAAGCTATAAATAAAAGTGCTTTATGGGCAAATATGTAATTTTCAAGGCTGACCTTTTAGTTTTCTCTATTTTTACATTACCCCAAATTTGGACCTAACCATCTCTGCGCAAGTTAGATGTGATTTCCTTCCAGAGTGACCAGAGGCTGTTGAAGTGCTTTTTTGCTTTTTGTTTGTTTTTTGTTTTGTTTTGTTTTGTTTTTTGTTTTCGAGACGGAGTTTTGCTCTTGTTGCCCAGGCTGGAGAGCAATGGCGCGATCTCGGCTCACTGCAACCTCTGCCTCCCAGATTGAAGCGATTCTCCTGCCTCAGCCTCCTGAGTAGCTGGGTTACAGGCATACACCACCACGCCCAGCTAATTTTGTATTTTTAGTAGAGACGGGTTTCTCCATGTTAGTCAGCCTGGTCTTGAATTCCCGATCTCAGGTGATCTGCCCGCCTCGGCCTCCCAAAGTGCCGGAATTACAGGTGTGAGCCACTGCGCCCGGACTCAAAGTGATCTTTCTACAAAGTTTCATAGCTGGAAGGAGCAGCCTGAGGTCTGTGTCAGCCTTACTTCTCACTTTGCCCATTTCTTACTTCTGCAGTCTCTAGCCTCTAAAAATCACAGCAGATGTCTTAGCACTGGGAGTAAGTCCAGGGATGGCCTGCATGGAATGGATCTACTAGCCCATCAAAGCTGCCTGGAGGACACACTAGCAACAGGACACAGAGCTGTGGGACCCTATATCCTGTCTCCCTGACCTGCACACAGGGCCTTGGCTGGCTCCTAGAAGGAGTCATATAACTTGACTTAGAAGTCAAGTTTTTATAGATCAAAATTAGCTTGGTGCATGGCCTTATCTTCCACATGTAAACTATTTGGAGCCTAACAGTAATAGCCGTTTGGCCTTTTGGTAAAAGCCAAACTGTCCTGTGGACAAGAAAGCATTCAGAGAGACGTCCACGCTTGGGTTTGAAGTAAATGGCAGCCTAAAAAGTTATAGGCCCACATTGTAGGAAACCTGTAAAGACAGGGGCTGAAAACTAGGTCATCTCTGATATTTTGCCAGGTGACTTCCAGAGCTGTGAGGGAACCACAGACTTTAGTCCAAACATGTCATTTATAAATGATGAGACTAAGACTCAGAAAGGCTACGTGGCAGAATAGGTCAGGATTGGCAGCCAGGAAATGCAGCTAATTTCTTTTTCTTGCTTTCTTGCTCTCTTTCTTTCCTTCTTTCTTTCTTTCCTTTCTTCCTTCCTCCCTTTCTCCCTTCCTCCCTCCCTCCTTCCTTCCCTTCCTTCCTTTCTTCCTTTTTTTTCTCTCTCCCTCCCTCCTTCCATCTTTCTCCCTCCCTCCTTCCTTCCTCTTCCTTCCTCTTCTCCCTCTCTCCCTGTCTCTCTTTCTTTCTTTCTCTCTGTTTCTTCCTTCCTTCCTTTTTTCTTCTTTCTCTCTTTCTCTTTTTCTTTCCTTCCTTCCTCCCTTCCTTCTTTCCTTCCTTTCTTTATCTTTCCTCAGCTAAGCAAAGGTAATATGGATGTCATCCTTTCACGTACATTAGGTTCACTCTAGCCCTCAAGTGACAATTGCTCAAAAAGTAATATATTAAAAATTCTAACAAAACAGATTTTATTTTAATTACTCTGTGCAGATTTTGCCTGAATCTATGATTTGTTACACAGCACAGTCAGTAGTCATTTTTTAAATGTCATTCCATAATAATGGAAATGCCAAAAGACTACACTAATGCCCTGTTTGACTTATGGCTAATTGAAAATTGATTAATTTAGTGCTTGAAACATGAGAGTTATAGGTTAGTTAGAAATAAATTGTTTGTTTAACTGATCTTTTATTTGGCACTTGTTTTAAGAGAAAACATCTACCTTTTGCACTGAAAATTTTATACAGAACTATCAGATCGTATTCCAAAAGTGTATGTTAATGAATTGTGCATTGTTCTGTGTGGACAACAACAACAAAAATTAAACATATAGACTTAAGCTATCAGTACATTTTAAATGTCCAAATTATTATATTTTCAGAAGAAAAATATTTAGAAATACATATAACATTTAGAGAGTTTTTATATTTAAATGAGGTTCAATTTTGAGTTTCTAGTCATATTATTTAAAAAATTTGATAATTTTCATTTTTATCACATCTTGAAAACACAGAAGCAATTTTTTATTTTTTTATTTTTTATTTATTTATTTTGTTTGTTTGTTTGTTTTTTGTTTTTTGAGACAGAGTCTCACTCTCTCACCCAGGCTGGAGTACAATGGCACCATCTTGGCTCACTGCAACCTCCACCTCTTAGGTTCAAGCTCTTCTCCTGCCTCAGCCTCCCAAGTAGCTGGGACTACAGGTGTGCACCACCAAGCCCGGCTAATTTTTTGTATTTTAAGAGAGAAGGGGTTTCACTGTGTTGCCCAGGCTGGTCTCAAACTCCTGAGCTCAGTCAATCCACCCACCTCAGCCTCCCAAAGTTCTGGGATTACAGGTGTGAGCCACCACACCCAGCATTGTTTTGTTTTCTTTTGTTTTGTTTTGTTTTGTTTTGCTTTGAGACAGGATCTCACTCTGTCACTCAGGCTGGAGTGCGGTAGCATGATCTCAGCTCACAGAGACCTCCGCCACCCAGGTTCGAATGATTCTCATACCTCAGCCTCCTGAGTAGCTGGGATTACAGGCACATACCACCACACCTGGCTAATTTTTTTGTATTTTTAGTAGCAACAGGGTTTCACTGTATTAGCCAGGCAGGTCTCAAACTCCTGATCTCAAATGATCCGCCTGCCTCAGCTTCCCAAAGTGCTGGGATTACAGGCGTAAGCCACTGTGCTCGGCCAATTTTAAATATTTTAAAAATATTAATACAACTCTGTGTGTAGTCAAGCCCATCAAGATTTGACAGAGCTGGTGAGGGGGCAGGGGATGTAAGTCTATACTTTTGGAGATAGAGAATTTGAGGCGCTCTCTCCAGCCACAGAGATGATAAAGAGATTACTTGCATTTTCTAAAGTTCACACTTTTTTTTAATGGCATTATACTGAGTCCAAATTAAAATTATATTTTACCTCCATTTTAAAAAATAAAATGAATATTTGTTATGTGTTGGTGTTTTCAGAGCTGGATTAATGTGACAATTGAGAAAAATGTATTTGGGTTTTAAAACCACTTGCTTAAGAAAAGATGCGAACAAGGCTAGTAGTCAGACAGATGCAATTATGTCCCTCAAAGCACTGTGGAAGGCATTGGGTTGCAGTTTTACAGTCACAGTAGGATCATCTATAGTGGTTCCACCAATTATAACAGTGTATGCAACAAAGAAATATCCATTTCAGCAATGGGATTTGCAGTGTTTAATGCAATCTGAAGAGATGATTTTTGATACACCACGTTGTGATTTATTCTTTATTTCTAAATATAGAGATGACTCACTGGAATGTGTTTTTGTGTTTTGGGTCACAAACAGCAACTTGGAGTCATCACGGATGTATGACGTTTTGGGACCACAGCAGGGCAGAGGCTGTGGCAGCTCAGGAGGCGGCCCGGGGAACTCCATCACTGCCTGCAAGAAGGTAACCTTGGCTTACACCACTTTCTTCTTGACTGTTGAACTTGAACACTCATTTAACTGGAAATTTTAAGCTCTCTTCCTAAAGTAGGAACAACAATAAAAACAAACAACAAAATGATCCACGGTTAGCTTTCCCAAGTAAGCCTTGATAACATTAAAATTTTAACTTATGGAAATGATGAAAAAATTCAAGCATAGAAAATTATAAGCCTCCACTGCCATACTACATCAACGCAAGACTTTTTGCCGGTACTTCTTCTTAAACTTAGCCATGAATAACAGTTTCTTGCATCTCCTTTCAGAAAAATGTTCATGGGTTTTGAATGAGTCAACATATTATATTAAGTTACTCAGTCTGTATCTAAGAAAATTTTAGGGCTGTTTTGCTTTTGGTATTTCCATAAAACAAAGGGTATGCTGGGATTATTTTACTAAGAAAAACAGAATTGTATTTTCTAGAACATAGACTTAAGAGCTGATTAAAAAAAAAATTATGCTCTAAGATAGTTGCAAGAACCCTTGAACAACATAAAATCATAGAACCTGACTACCTCATTTTTCCAGCCAATCAGCACTAAGGCCCCAAAACTCGAAGTAAAATGCCCACGATCCTGGTTCCCCATCTAATGCTTTTATCACTATTTGATGCTGAATTCCAGGGTAGTATATGTTTCTTCTCATCCCAATTCAGAAGCAGTCACACTGAGTTATTTCATTTATTGCAAAAACATTAAATTATAAAAACTTATAGATGTAAATTAACGCAAATTCTGTTACTAAGCATATTGCTTATGTGTATGTATTGTGTATATATGTGATATACATTATATATATGCATATATATACACATATATGTATGTCTGTATATATATATACACACCCAGTTAAGCAGCATTAATAATTCTCTGCTTGTGTGACTTTTGTATAAGTTTTTAGTTTTCAAGTATTAGAGAAATGAACAAATATCTGTACTAAAAATATACTTATTACAGAAAGGCAACATTAAACATTATTTTACAAAAGTATTTCCATACATTCATTCATAACCGAATCTGAAAAAACTTTCTAATTAATTAAGGATTCTTATTAGCACATGTTGTATGATCTATTATTCTTTCTCCTCTTATAAATTCCTGCAAAGGAACTGGTGCTATAAATTCCCCTTTTTGATGAAGGAAACTAATGCACTATAATTCAAAATGATTTCAAGTTATTCATAAAAGAGCTAATAGTTTATAAATCGATTTATAAAACAGGTCTCCAAGCCTTAGGTATACTCTGTCGAACTCTGTAACTCCAAATTGTAAATGCTTCATCATAATCTGTACCTTTTACAGGGCTAAATAACTTTTAGCTTATTCTAATTTTTTAAAATACATGTATGTTTATTGATACAAGGTTGTGTGGTATTTAAAAGAAGAATTGAATCCAGACTGCCTGAATTTAACAGCCAGTTCCATCATTACTTGTGTGATCTTGAGCAAATGACTTTACTTCATGTCTCAATTTCCTCATGTGTAAAATGAAGAAAATAGTATTATCTATTTTACAAGATTGAAGCGAGGACTCAATGAATTAATTGATGTGAAATGTTTACAGCAGTGCCTGGCACACTTCATGCACTCAAAATAAAGATCTCTATCACTAATATTACTCTACAGAAGAATATTGTCAGCAAGCATATGGTCACAGAAAATAATTCCGTATAGGTATTACCATTCCTAGAGAGTTAGGGATTTATGATCTGTTATCTCAGCTACAGTTATTTCCCTGGAAAAGAGGTGGTCACATTTATTTCTTTTAAAAAAAAAAAATCCCATCTAGCAGCTACTGAACTGAAAGGGCTGTTTGGACCTGGATGTCTACTCAAAAAATTAAAACTGGTGCTGGGCGTGGTGGCTCACGCCTGTAATCCCAGCACTTTGGGAGTCGGAGGCGGATGGATCACCTGAGGTCAGGAATTCGAGACCAGCCTCACCAATATGGTGAAACCCCGACTCTACTAAAATACAAAAGTTAGCTGGGTGTGGTGGCAGGTGCCTTTAGTCCCAGCTACTCGGGAGGCTGAGGAGAGAATTGCTTGAACCCGGGAGGCAGAGGTTGCAGTGAGCCAAGATCATGCCACTGCACTCCAGCCTGGGTGGCAGAGCAATACTCTGTCTCAAAAAAAATGAAAAATAAAAAATAAAAATAAAGCTAATCTTTAATTCTAAATGACTTCATTAGCATATATATTTGCATGTGTATACATATGTATAAATGTGTATATGTATACATCAATATATACATTTACAAATACGAATGTAAAATTTTAACATAATCTGACTCATTTCACAATTATTTCTAGAATAACTATTGGGAAATTGAACATATTAAATTGTCTTTTTTACAGATCACAAATGATCAAATATAGGCAATTTTGTATGGCCCAACCTAAATACATTCAAAACTCTGTTAGATCTTGGGGAGAAATACAAAGATAGGTCATAAATGACCCTCACCCTTAATGAATTCACAGCATGGTTTGGGATATAATACTGGTTTCTCTTGTAAAAAGTCAAGTAATAATTCATAAGTTAAACTATTATGCAAGATAACAACAGACATGCCTTGTTTTACTCTACTTCACATTATTGGACTTAGCAGGTACTGCATCTTTTACAAAATGAAGGTTTGTGTCAGTCTTGCATCCAGCAAGTCCGTTGGTGCCACTTTTCCAACAGAACATGCTCACTTAGTGACGCTGTGTCACATTTTGGTAATTCTCTCAGTATTTCAAACTTTTCGTTATTATATCTGTTGTGGTGATCTGTTACCAGCGGTCTTCGACGTTACTATGGTAATTGTTTTGGAAGCCATGAACTGCACCCAGATAAGATGATGAACTTAATCAGTAAATGCGTGCGCTCCGACTGTTCCAAGGAAAAGCCATCTTGTTAGAGGCTAATGAAGTTGGTAACTTCAAGTGACGGCCAATGCTCATTTACTGTTCCAAAAATCCTAGGGCCCCTACGTATTATGCTAAATCTACTACCTGGGTTCTATAAATGGAACAACAAAGCCTAGATTACATCACATCTGTTTACAGCATGGTTTACTGAATATTTTAAGCCCCCTGTTAAAGCCTTCTGCTCAGAAAAAAAAAAAAAAAAAGATTCCTCTCAAAATATATTACTGCTCATTGACAATGAATCTGGTCACTTGAGATCTCTGGTGGAGCTATATATGGAAATTAATAATGTTTTCATGCCTGCTAACACAACCCATTCTGCAGCCCATGAATCAAGGAGTAATTTTGATTTTCAAGTGTTAATGTTTAAGAACTGCATTTAATAAGGCTATAACTGTCATAGATAATAATTCGTTTGATGGATCTGGGCAAAGTAGATAGAAAATCTTCTAGAAAGGATTTACCATTCTAGATGCTATTAAGAACATTTATGATTCATGGGAGAATGTCAAAATATTAACATAAACATGAGTTTGAAAGTTGATCCCAACTCTCACGAGTGACTGAAGGGTTCAATACACGTAGTTGAAATAACAAGAAAACTAGAATTGGAAGTAGAGCCTGAAGAATGACTGAATTGCTGCAATCTCCTGATAAATCTTGAAGGAATGAGGAATTACTTCTTATGGAAAGAAAGTAGTTTCTTGAGATGGACTCTACTCCTGGGGAAGATGCTGTGAAAGTTTTTGAAACAACAACAAAGGATTCAGAATATTACATAAACTTAATTGATAACACAGCAGCAGATTTTGAGAGGACTAACTCCAAATTTGAAAGTTCTCCTGTGGGTAAAATGCTATTGAATAGCAAGCATTGCATGCTCCAGAGAAGTCTTTGGTGAAAACAGAGTTCATCAATGTGGCAACATTCATTGTTGTCTTATTTTAAGAAATTGCAACAGCTACTGTAAGGTAACTTTCACTGTCCACCACCTTGATCAATTAGTAGCCATCAACCTGGAGGAGACAAGATCTTTCACCAGCAAAAGGATTACAGCTCGCTGAAGCTCAGATGATTGCTAGCATTTTTTTAGCTACAAAGTATTTTTAATTAAGCTACATACTTTGTTGGTTATAATGCTATTTCACACTTAATAGACTATAGTATAATACAGACATAACATTTATATGCATTGGGAAACCAAAAGTTTTGTGAGTCCCTTTATTGTGACATTTGCTTTGTTGTGGGGATCTGTGACTGAATCCACAATATCTCCGAGATGTGCCTATGTAAATCAGCAGAAAACAGGTTTTGTTTTCATTAAAAGCTGAGAGCCAAGATCATCCTTAGATTTGCAATAGACATCAGCAAGTTCAGCAGAAAGTACTCAGAAGGATGATCAAGATTTGAATTGAGAAAGAGAACATACACCCAAACTTGGAAAGGGCTGCTACAAATAAGTGAAGAAGTCAGTACCTTTCCTGGTAATATATTTTTTAATATTTATAGCACATTTCTTTCATTTCAAATATTCTGTCACACTTACATAAAAATTGCATTTAAAAGACAATTTAGTAACTGTATATGCCACATGTCAAACACTGTGGGGCTCTCATTGCTTACCTTCTCTTCAAAAGAGTAGTTCACCAGTGTTTTCTTCTTCTTTGTATCCAGAACAAAAGCACCCAATAAAAAGTCATTTAATAGTGAATGGTTTTATGCCATTATTAATTATTTTATTATTAAATAATACTGCGAGCTAATTCTTTAAAATCTTGTTAATCACAGATTACAGAACAGAGAAAGAGAAGGTCCATGTGTTAAATGCCCATGCAATGTATGTTCTGTACAAAAAAGGCAAAAAGAACAAGGACAGTTACATCTGAGAAGCAGCAAGGCTGTCCTGATAAATCGCCACTCTTCACAGTCAATCAACCTTCACTGAGAGTACCATGGATAATTGAAATCTATTGGTAATTCCCCAAACTCATTTCATGTAATCGTGTCATCTTTTTCTTCATCAAATCTTTTTATCAGAACTGACATATTGCTAAATTAACTGGTGGAAGAAATAAAACAAGGGTCCACAAGATAATGCATTCGTTGGATAATCAGCCTCCGAAAAAATTGCAAATTGACTGAATTTCTTTCATATGTTTCATAATGAATCTCTAAGGGTTTCAGGAATCCTACCCAGACACAATTGCTTGTGTTCCTCAAATTTCCTCTGTAGTATTAGAGAAATATGATCCCTGGAAACTGCAGCTCTGAAAAAGCCATAGCATCAGGAATGAGACTTTGGTGTGCTTATTCAAAGGAGGAACTCTTCAATATATGTTTTTGGTAGTGAGAGATGGCCTTTCCCCAGAGCTAAGATGACCATACCATACAGTGACAATTTTCATATATTGTCCTCGTATTTTGTTAATAGACCCCCGTTTGCTCTTATAAGTGTTTTGGTATGCAAAATAGCTTATATGGTCGTCCCAACTCTGGCTTCAGAATTATCTTTTTTCTCTCTCTCTTTTTTAAGAACTAGGTAAGTTAGATAAATTCACACTGAGGTTTTAGTGATTGCTTAATGGAGTGGTGACAAATAAATTATGTTTGCTACTACTATTACCCTCTCCCTTAACTGGCATTGATAATTGAGCCTATTGAACCTGGACATGACCTCAGAATTCTACTTATTACAAAGCTCTAAACAAACACTTTCAATCCATCCAAGTTGGAAAGTGAGCTAACCTCTATGTCACCCTAATTAATGTGCATGGAGACACAGGGCCGTTTTAACGTATGCAACATGATTTCCCAAAATAATGCATTTAAAATGATATAATTACAAAATACTACAAGAAAAAATGGAAAAGAGCTGCTGGGTAGGAAGCCCTAAAGTTCTCCCCCTTGAATCCCTTGAATTATATTTAACATAAGCATTGCCTGATGCCCCCATCTCATACAAACACTCCTTCTTTGTTGTTGTTGTTGTTGTTGTTGTTGTTGTTGTTGAGGCATATCAACACCAGGCTGGTGTGCCGTGGTGTGATCTCAGCTCTCTGCAACCTCCGCTTCCTGGGTTCAAGCATTTCTCCTGCCTCAGCCTCCCAAGTAACTGGGATTACAGGTGTACGCCATGACACCCAGCTAATTCTTTTTGTATTTTTAGTAGAGATGTGGTTTCACCATGTTGGCCAGGCTGGTCTCGAACTCCTGACCTCCAGGCCTCCCGCCTCAACCTCCCAAAGTGCTGGGATTACAGGCATGAGCCACCGTGCTCAGCCCAACCACTCCTCCTTATAAGACAAATACAACCACCATTGCTAAACCGAATCTTAGGGATTTTACACTAAACAAGCTAAATGATTGTAAGTGTCATTCTTTTATATTTGTTTAAAACTAGGTGAAAATTCTTCCTAGTCTCTTTATAATAAATAAAAAACTGTTATCTCCAGGGCAGCAGTGGGATGTTGTGTATCAAACCTGGACTTGGAATTGAGAGACCTGAATTAGATCCCGGGTTTCTCTTCTTACTGTATGTGCTTAGGCCGGTGATGTAACCTGTCTGACTCAGATTCTCTAAGATTAGTGTGATACTTACATACAAAAAGGTTTGTGTACCCCCTTGGCACATAGTTGATGCTCAATGAATATTAGTTCATTCTAAATAAATAATCTTTTAGATAAGGGAAATCTTTATTTAAATGAAATTTAAAAACAGATGTGAATGTAGCATGCAATGTGCCTCCACTGTATTGAGTATCTGTTAGATTTTCCTTTCCTCTGAAAGCATTATATTCAATGTCATATTTCCACAACAGCTGGCATTTTCCATCTGTGCTTTACTTAGACTGAAGGTTTGCTATTTGGGATATAGTGAAATCAAGTCTCTGAATAGGATTCTTGCGAGGAAAAACTTGTCGGAGAAAAATCAACACCTGGAATATCCTTCTCTTTTCATGGCATGTTAATTAAATCCACCTTAAACTTGGACTTATCAAAGGTGGCAGACTGAAAACACTTCAGGTTCCCAGAGGCAGAGTTTGATCTTAATATGATATCTGAACAGCTTTTTGAAGTTTCAAGAGCATTCTTGGCCATGGTCCTCCCCCCGCCCCGCCCCTTAAACTGACTTAAATTTGCTGTCAACAGTGGCAAAGATATATCTGAAGAATGACAGAATGGGTGTCCCTGGATGTTTCATTTTATTCTGCAAAATATACTTTCATCTAAGCTCATATCTTTTTGATAAGATGTAATTAACGAAAGCAATTTAATTAATGTGTTCAGGCACAGGCATAGAGATCGGGAGGCTTTTTCACAGTCTGAGCCATATCTCTGGAGACATTTTTATTAGTCAGAATTTGATTGCTCTTGGACAAGAGCCCCAATAATACTTCTGAGAAGCTACGAAGCACTTTCACTGTGTTTCAAAGCTAGATAGTCACATGATGGAAAATAGATATAACATTCTGTATTTGTAGAAGCTGTTTCTCTCAAATAAGCAAGGACCTTACGAATCAGTAAATAAAATTAAAGAAAAATCAGCATTCTTGAGCTTATTTACATCCCTATAGAAGGAAGACACAAGAATTTCTCCCTGGAGTATAAACCACTCTAAAGTTTCAAACACTCTCTTCTGATCTAGCGGCCTGTCAGTGGTCTTCAGGCTGGTTTCTAACACCAGAGGATGGCTTAGCCAATTTTTGCGAAACAGTTACATGTCCTGTTTTATCACTATTCTGCAAGAGTAATCAGAAGCATTGAAGAAACAGGGATATTTTTAAGACAAGAAATAGAGAATTATCCTACTAAAAGCGGCCTTTAAAGAAAGCTAATGTGATCGTTTTCAAGAGAATTCCTCAAAACAAAGATAGCTTGCAATCTGGGCTGCCAGGAGGGGAATACTGGGTAGGGATGGGGATAGCGGAGGGGAGGGGAGGTGAAACCAGTGTATGGGGTAGTGGATGGAGACAAAAAGAAACCTGGGTGAGATACATTTGACAGTCAAGATCGGAAGGACTCCTTGACCGTAAGGGCTGAACAGGAGAATGACTACTTAGGCTAAGATATTTATGAGTGGTGGTACATCCAAGACCACTGGGAAGGGGGCACTGGGAGACAGAGAGGAGAAGAAGCTATGAGTTTTGGTTCAGCCCAGTTGCATCAAAAGAGCCAGCCACAACATTTCCTCTGGAGGCAATTTCATTCACCATCTAAGGAAACTTCTGTATGCCCCGAGCCACACCAACATCAGGGTTGTACTGAGGACAGAATGCAAGTAATAAAAGCTTTGATTAAGGGCTCATTTTCTCTTCCTTCAGCAAAAGCAGGTCAAGAACAGCTTCTCTCACCTTAGAGGCAACCAGGTCCACACAGAAACCAAGAGGTGGGGCTGCCTGTGTTGCATGGAGAGCTCATCCTCTGGAAAATACCAATGTGGTGACCCTAGATGGGAAAATTTTAAGCCATCAGTTATGGCTTGTTTTGCAGTTTGAATACAATTCAGCTTCTTATTCTGAAGTCAGTCTGTTTGAGGACTTCTCTTCTGGACTCTGAACTCTGCTCACTTCTCGTTGCCTCCAGCAATTTTTTCTATACAGTGGTGACAGTCCAACATGCCAGCCTTGTTCTGTTCTCTACAGCTCAGTTCCTTGAGCATCCTTTTCACTGTATGTGAAGAGCCCCTGGAAGGAACCTGCATGCTTTTACTTTTTTCCTTTAAAAAAAACAAAAAAAAAAAAGAAGATCAAAAAGGAGGACTCTGAAAACTTAAAATAGCTTAGAACATTTTGTGGAGTTGAGGCTGATGCTGTACTGCTGGAACTAGGCAAGTGATCTGTTTTTCTGAATTCCTGTGGTCATTACCCCAAGCCTTCTGTATTTTATGTATTAAATATCTCTCTAGAAATACAGCGGGTTTACATTGAATATATCTAATCCAGCATGAAAAATTCTCCTTTCTATCTTTGGATACTTAAAAAAAGACTAGCCAGCCTGCTCCCTATCACTGGCCTCAAGGCCTCCCCTGTTTTCTTTCAGTCCCTCCTGTAAGAAACGTTCCCAGCATAGTAGGCTGGAGTACACACTACATTCCCCACATGTCCTCATAGCATCCATCTTTCTCATATCATGCCAGACTCACCCTTCTGATTAAAGTGCCAGTTTTCAGTCCTGCCAGTGTCAACGTGGGAAGGAATAACATGGCTCAGATAAATTGGAACACGTCTCTACAAGGGACCTTGTGGCTTATGATCCTTTACAGTGAGCCCTCTCCTTTACACCCTTATATTCACTAGGCACATCTCTGCCTCTTGAGAAGGGAACTCACTTTAAAAGTCTCATATCAGGCTCATACTCTCCAGGATGGAAAGTATCCAAGAAACATTTGTATCCCTTCACAGATTATGGGCCCATCTGCATGCAGTTGTTTCCTGTAGCTTTTTCCCAAGAAGAGAAGAGTCAGAGAAAAGAGAACTATCTCTTTTTTACTTTATTTTATTACTTTATTTTGTCTTGCTTTGTCACCCAGCCTGGAGTGCAGTAGTGTGATCATGGCTTACTGTGGCCTCGAACTCCTGGGCTCAAGTGATCCTCCCACCTCAGCCTCCTGAGTAGCTCAGACTATAGATCCAAGGCACCATGCCTGGCTAATTTTTTGTTTTTATTATTTTGTAGAGACAGGGTTTCACAATATTGCCCAGGTTGGTCATGAACTCCTGGCCTTAAGTCATCCTCCTGCCTCAGCCTCTCAAAGTGCTGAGATTACAGACAGGAGTCACTGCAGCAGGCCATGTCACTTACATTTTAATTGCCACAGTCCAAAGGCATGCACCAATACTCAAGAGATACGTGGCCATCAAATTCATTGTCCCTTTGTCTAGTGGCAAATTCTGCACTACCTATACTTTGCATACCAACACAAAATAATCCAAAGTCGATGGAAGGCTTTCATGCATTTCATATATTTTCCTACATGTGTATTTCTTCCTATATTTTCCTTCTCTTAGCATTAAAATCACATTCCCTTCACTGATAGTATAAATATTATAGCATTATGCTGACTCTAAATAACAATTAATCAGCTGTCCTCTATTTATGTGTCTAACTTGATTCTGCTTAAACCATTGCTGATCATTCATAAATTATACTATATTTGCATTTCCTGAGTGTATCTGTTTTTGTAACTCTTGCATTTTATACTTGAGACTCAAACTCAGTTACTGCATTCATGTGGATAAAGCTCTGATCAACTTTCAAAGCCTTCTTCAGCCAGCTGACATCTGTGTAATATGACAGAGGTAGTGTGGCTTGATACTTCTTTTTCAGTCCTCATCAGTTCCCAAGCTCTAACTCCTCCTCTGTACTCTTATTCTTTTGACAACATTAAGATACAGTGTAGCACCCAGAATACCGGTAATTGAGTGGCACAAGAAAAATAGAGAGATATCTGAGACTGTACAGAAGGCATGCAGGTCATTTCTTGCCATCTTAGGATGCATCCTGGCCCAGGATAATATACAAAGTCTCTAAGTTACATATATAGGGACATAAATTTCAAAGAAAGGGGGGCTTTTGTTCATAAAGCATCTCCATTTTGTGCTCAAATTACATCCTTATGTGATATTTGTCAGAGATAAATGCTCCATAAAATAGTGTAATCCATATTTATTTAACAGAAACAAACTTAGACCAGGTATGTATTGCAAAAAGTATTTCATAGATAAGGACTCTCCTACTAGAAAAACACAATTAGTTTATCTGAAGGTCATTCATTTGTATGTTTATCATGAGATGACAATTTTACCTTTTCTCTTCTCTGGTAGTCTTCCCTCCTACCTGCCTTTACAGTAAAGGGAGAGAATGAATGGTAGGCTCACTAATAACCATTTCCTTCCCAACCCTTCCAATCAATCATACCTTTGATCTGGTAAATTCTCCTTGATAACGGAGAATCATTTTGTTCCAAGAGCTAAAAGAACGCCATTATTTTATGACACTTTAAAAATAACCAGTTACAAAATTTCTAAATTTTATTAGGTGTCAATGGTAGAATGCATGAATACTTTACATCCAACCAAATAGAATTACAGAATATGTTGTATGAATAATAAAACAAGAATATTCATACTTTGGAAACCATTTCTCCTTTTTGTCAAAGGAGGCTAATGCACAAGGACTCAGGCAGTCATCCAGTAAAATCATCGTTAGAGAAAAATGTTATCCTAATATTTAATTAAACCTTCTGAGAAATGGAGACTAACTCACTGAGTTTCTGATGCCAATTTTTTTCTTCTATGCAATAATTTTATTTCAATTTTCTTTTATTGTTTCTTCTAGGTAGTTCAGTGTGCTTTAAATAGGCATTACACAGTTGCCCCGTGAAATAATGGGAAAGTATTTCTATTCCAGAGTGGAAAACAAAAGACTATAGAAGTCTCAGAAAGTTTGCTATGACATAAGCTAGATCAGCATAAAGTTAAATGTATAAAATTAAATGAAACCTCCTGACTTCCAGGTCCAGCATGAGAGAGAGAGAGAGAGAGAGAGAGAGAGAGAGAGAGAGTGTGTGTGTGTGTACTAGGCTTTTTAACTATTATAAAATATTTAAGTCAGCAATTAAGCATGAATTAAGCCAGTGACTAAACTTTGCAAAATTATACTAAAAAAGTTTTGCAGACTTTTACAGTGCTTCAAGGCATTAGAGAGCATCTGGCCCAGCTCAGCAAGGAATTTCTTTTCATTGAAGGATGAAAGATTCTTTCCCACTACTGGGAACCTTCATGTCCCATCACTTCCTCCGCCGCTCATTCTGCACCAGACATTTACCATCCTTCAAACACACCATGCATACTCCTTCTATGAACCTTTGCTGTCCCCGGTAATCTCTGCCTGGGAGGCTGCTCTGCCCTCAGATGGGAGTGTGGCTGGCTTCTCACTTCATTCAGATCTCTACTCTATGTCATCCTTAGAAAGGCCTGCCACGACATACTTTCCAAATAGCATCCCTTATTTCCTTATCCCTTTGTCTGGCTTTATTTACTTTCATAGTAGTTTTCATTATCTGACATATATATGCTTATTTATAATTTATGTGATTATGATGTGTCCTCCTACAACAGAATGAAAAGGAAAATGGTTTTTTGTTGTTGTCATTCTTGCTTTGTTCACCAATGCTCCAATTAAACAGTGGCTAGTACAGAGAGCAGGTGCTCAACAAGTAGTTGATTGAAAGATGAATGAAAACTTAATAGGGATGGCATTATCCTTGTTTCATAATAGCATCCCAAAGCTTACATTAAATATAGAGTCTAATTAATACTTTTGAATATGATATGAGCCAATATGGAATCCAGGCTTAATTTTTATTTTAAAAGTATCTTGAAAAGAAAAAAGATATCTTAAAATGGAAAGGAAAACAAACCACAAAGAAATACCACTATGCACCTGTTAGAATTACTAAAATCAATTTAAAAGCAAAAATTGACAACACTGAGTACTGCCAAGGATACGGGACAAGTTGGACTCTCATACCTTGCTGGTGGAAACGGAAAATGGTAAACCCACTTTAAAGGACATTTTTTCAGTTTCTTATAAAGTTACCATATGACTTAGTAATTTCATTCTTGGGTACTTACCCGAGAAAAGCAAAACCTTAAATTTAAACATAAACCTGTAGGCAAATGTTTATAGCAACTTTATTTATATTTGCCCCAAACTGAAACAACCCAAATTTCCTTCAGCTAGTGAATGGCTTTAAATATAACTCTGTGTATCTCCATAGAATGGAATGCTGCTCAGCAACAAAAGAAAGCAAACACTACTCATGCACACGATAATATAGATGAATCTCAAACTCATTATGCTAAGAGAAAGAAACAGGTCATAAAAGGTTACATATTATACAACTCCATCTGCATAACATTTTAGAAAAGGCAACATTTTAGGGATACAAATCAAATGAATAAATTAGAATGAAGCTGTAATATTGTCTAGGGATATAAATCAGATCAAAAAATTGGAATAAAGCTAAACTATTGTCTTTTTATCTCTTAATATGTCACAATTTTTTCCCTTCATATGTCACAATTTTTCACTTACTCATGCCCTCTTTTAACGCACCAATAAAATTTTGCAATTTTCTTTATTCACCTTCTACAAAAAAAAAAAAGGAAAGGAAAGAAATCATATCAGTTGTTGCCAGGGGCTGGAACTTAGGATACATTTAATTACAAGGAGAAGGAGGGATTGGAGGAAGGTGATGAAACTCTTCTGTATCTTGATTCGGTTGCTGGTTACACAACCATGTGCATTTTTCAAAACTCATAGAACTTTACACATAAAAAGTGAACTCTATAGGAAGGCAGTATCTCTATCAAGAAAATGTTACCTCGAGTAAAGATGTCATCATTTTGCCAAGCAAATAGATCTAAGTGTCTTAGTACTCGCCTTCATTCCAATCATCTCTTCTCTATCTTTACCATTCACCATTCAAATCCAATGAACCACTCACATCGCAGTCTTCTTGTGTAAGAAAATGTAACTGAGTGCCCTAGAAAGAGTCTCGAACTGCAACAGGAGCCTGGAGAGTCTCCTCTGAGTGATGCCCATGCCTCTTCCAATGGACTTCTCTGGCTCCCTTTATTTTACTGCTCCTCTTGCTTTTTCCCTCCACATCTCCAGCACACATTTATTAATACTTTGTGTCTCATTTGAAAGTTAGCCTCGCACTGTCCAAAGTTATCATCAAGTATAGAGTCTAACAAATGCATTTAAGAGATGTTGATAAGAGATTTTGCTGTCAAACAGCAAGCAGCTGCTCTGTACCAATGGTATATAGGGAGAAAAGTGTTGGACACAAATTGAATACGTATATATTTATGTAATATATATACTGGGAAGCATGCACCTTCCAATATTCTGAGGAAGAAATTCTGTTTGTATTACAAAAACTTCACAAGAACAGGGAAATATTTATAGAGGGGCAGGCTCGGTTTCAGTTATATCTTGAGGGTTGGGGAAGAACATTGATGAAAACTTCGGGGAGCAGATGGAATGATGCGGAAAAAAATGTGTGCATCGTAAAGGCTGCGTGGTAGAGCTGTTTATTAAACTTGTGGATTATAGCAGAGTATTTATGGAGGGAGATAATCTGAGACAAAGCCTAGGAAACGTCTAAGTTGGGCAAAATGCAGTATCTTAAACATTGGAGTTTAGTCACTGTTTATCAAAAGATTAACAGGAGAGAACTGAAGTAGAATCTGTTCTGTCTTGAATGCTAGCCTATTGTTTGGCAAAAAGCCCATAAAAATTTGGGCTCACCCACAGCAAATATTGTCCTTCTGTCTTGTTTTGCAAAACCCAGCTTAGTTTCTGACAGGATTAGAAGGTCCTCAGTCATATTTATTGGATCAGTTAGTCAATTGCGGTCAAAGTCTTATGAGAGAATTATATAACATTAGTAATAATATTAATAATAACAATAGCCACTCTTCGTGAGCACTTGAAATAATCAGATAGTATGTGCATTCATTATTTCTAGTGTCTGCAAAAGATTCCTCATTGTGAGTAGAAACGCCACCCTCATTTTGTAGGTGGGAAAACCGAGACTCAGAAGTTAAGTGACTTGCCTTAGGTTGAACAGGTCATTAATGGGAAAATCTGCAATTTGAAACCAGATTTGTCCTCAAAGCTTACATTTTTATTCTTTATTTTGGTTTTAGTGAGCTAGATGGATTTCAGAGATAAGGAAGATAGAGAGATGAGAGAATTACAATATGAATACATAGGACCTTTGTGTGTGTCCAGCCTTCCCTAACTTCCCATCTCAAGTATCATCTCTGTTTTAGTTTGTTAGAGCTGCTATCACAAAATATGCTAAACTGTGTAATTTACAAACAACAGGAATTTATGGCTCACAGTTCTAGAGTCTGGAAAGTCCAAGATCAAGGTGAGAGCAAATTCAGTGTTTGATGAAGACTCATTCTCCATAGATGGTGCCTTTTTGCCATGTCCTCACATGGGAGAAGGGCAAAAAGCTTTCAAGCCTTTTTTTAATAAGGGCATTAATTTCATGCATGAGGGCAGAGCCCTTTTAACCTAATTACTTCCCAAAGGCCTTACCTCTTAACGCCAACACATTGGGGATTTGATTTTAACCTCTGAGTTGATGGGATGGGGTGGGGAGAGGGGAGGACACATTCATTCAAACTGTAACAATCCCCATCCCTTTTATTCCCTATCACTGTACTATGTTTATTTCTTCATGATAGCCACCACAGTGTATAATTAAGTGTGTACTTCAATGCTCCTTTATTTTCTGTTTGACTCCCAAGCCAGATTTTAAGTTCCATAAATATGGAGACCAGTTACGTATTACTCACTGTTGTATTACCTGGAGAGTAATCCATGATGTGCACTAAAAAATTGCTATTTTTTAAGTAATTGAAAGAACTTAAGTAACTGCTAATTGTTAAGTAATTTGCTCTCCAAATTAAACTTTGGAGAGCAGACTATAAGACAGGAAATAGATAAAGAGATGTTTCAGATAGCACCGAATTTTCAAGCAAGGGTAATTGGGAGAATTGTCCTGACATCAACTGCAAATAGGGAAGTCAGGAAGTCAGGTTTCTCTTAGGCACTGAAAGTGGGGAAGGAGGGAGTTTGTGTGTAGTCATGAATAGTCCAAGGTGACAGCAAGAAATCCAAAAGTAATAACTAACAGGAGTGCAAAAAGTCAAGCTCTACAGAAAGGTTAAACCTGGAGCTACGGATCAGCGAGTCATCCCTCCAGGTTGTAATTAATTCCCTGAGACTCTGTGAATGCTAAGGAGATAAGGAAAATGATTGATGAGAGTAGAAAGACCAACACACTGACGACCAAACTATAAGGAATACTTATATTTACCACACCTGGGGAGGAAAAACTAGCTGAAAAGAGACACATCTTCTCCACCTGCCCTGATACATCCAGACAACACAGATCCACCTTTCAATGCTCTGGTCAAGGGCAAAGCCCTTTGCCATCCCTTCCCCCAGGAAGAACTGACCAGTCCATCCTTGGTGATAGCTGACCTGGATTGTCATTGATCAAAGCACCAGATTTCCTTGATCACAGTCAGAGTGTTTGTTCTTCCTCTGGTAGAGTTATCCCTCTTAATATTCTCAGTGCCGACATCAAAAGAGCTCAGTGAGCATTGGCTGACTAATACTGACTGAAGGAGAGTAGAGAAGCAGGAGGAGAAAAATGACAATGGCACGTCATGAATAATAAATAAAAGAAGAGGAATTGTCAAATGTTGTGAAGAGGCCGAGAAAATGTTCGATGAAACAGATATTGTCTAAATTTTCCTGCATTTCTGATACTAATAGCAACCATGTATCAATTGCATACTCTGTCGAGGCTAGCCCTTTACAAGCATTTTCTCATTTGATCCTTAGAATAAACTTCTGAAATGTCTTTAATTATCGTCATGTAATAGATGTAAACACTAAGTCCCACAGAAGTTAAACGACTTGCCCAAGCTCATTCAATAAGATGAAATGGGATTTAATATCAGTTCTGCCCCCAAACCTCTGTGACTAACCACCAGTCACTGTCTTCTCCAATTTAAATTACTTAAAAATTATTAAGACATTGCTCAGTGATGTTTGGGACTGTGTCCAAGTTACTAAGAGTCTATTTCTCCCTCTCTGTCTAATCAATACTACATTTCTTCAACTTGGTTCTCTATATAAAAAGAAACGTAACTGTAATGTAGAACAAAAGGATCTTCCTAACCTTATTTACTGCACTCATGAAATTTTAAAAGAAAATGTGCCATTATTATTTCAAATTCGTGAACACAAAAAACATTCATTATTAGCTCTTCATCTAAAATAAGTAAGTCCGTAACTAAAAACAGCAGATAAATAAATGAGCCGTTGAGAGCCTGGTGAGTTTTTCTCTTTTCCTTCTCAGAAAGCAACTTTCTCAGCAGGGAGACTATATTCATAAAGCTTCAAAATCATTGAATTCTCAAGCACATATTCTTCCTTCAAGCATTCTTCTTTTCCTTATGATTTGTCCAAGCCATGAAACTAAAAGCTTTTCACAGGCTGAAATTGCTTAACATATGCTGCTAAGTGGTTTACTGAAGTCCGCATTTTTATTCTCTCTTGCTTATTTGGCTCTCAATGTATACTATTTGAGAAAGGGAGAAGGAGGAGGAGCAAAAGCAGAAGGGAGGAGGAGAACGACATGATGGTTGGTATAGAAGTGGCCTTCAGATCATTTGTTTTAATTGTTTACCAAAGGCACAGGGAGGCCAGGAGCTAGTGGACTTAACTACACAGTTAACAAGGAGTCAGGACTGGAATTCGAACCTCCTGAACACACCTGAGCTCAGACACAGAAAGCGAGATATGGATAAATGTATAGACTGGGATTTGGTAGAACTTGAAAATGAGAAACTATGTAATTTCAATGGAACACTGCCTTAGTGGACGCTCTAATGTCTGGGAACCTGACTGAAATTCAAGTTCTGCAAAAACTAGATAAATTCTTGATCCCTCTAAGCCTGGGCAAAGGAAATAGTAACTATTATGATAGCTAATGCTTATCGGGCACTTAGGATGCACCGGGCACTGTTTTAAGAACCTTATCTATGTTAGCCTTGAGAATTTACCTCACAAGCCTAGAGATTTAATTCAGATAATAGTGTGGGTTAGGGCATTAGCCCAGACAGTTCTCAATAAATGTACAATTATTGGGTCAATAATTAAAAATATAAATATTTAATAATGAATCATCTAAATGTTAATGAAATTTATGGAAAAATGTTTAATTATTGATATAATTAGATGAACTAATTTTTAATGATGATAAAATTAAAATTTTAAAGTTACATTTATGTGGCGAATAAATGTTCTCACCAAACAAAGAAGCTCTCCTCCAAACATTTCTTCTTAAGCACGGCAAGATTTAGGTTTTATTTTAAATTTCAGTTCCTTATTTTGCTATTTCTGTTTCTTCTAAAGTAAAGATGTGCTTTAGGAAAGATCCACAGTATCCCAGGGAAATGGAAGAGTCAAATGAGAAATCTTTCTAAAATTTTTCATTGAATGAGCAGATCCCTAAAGCACTTGACATTTTCCTCACTTCTAGGATAGGACAGAGCAAGGTCTTTGTATATTTTTAGTTATTTATTTTTCAAATAGGTTCAAAAGAATTAATACCTTCGAAATATCTGCCGAGGACTTGGCAGATTAATCTGTCTGTGCACATTTCTCTGTTAGAGAAGTTAAATGCAGGTGAAATCCCACAGGTAGCCAGCTCTTCTCCCAACTAGCCTCATCTTCAGACAGCCCCTTTCATAGCTCTGGAGTCTTTGCAGCGTACGGTTTCAGACTGATGACTTTTGGCAAGTCCCCCTCTGCCTGTCTGTGTTTCACCGGGAAAATGTACCCATCCAGCCCACCAATTTTCTGAAACCACCCAGTGAATTGTGTTTGAACTCTGTCCCCTTCCTAAGGCCGATACTGATAAGTGACAGTTGCTTTACTCTGTTGACATACTTTGTTGTAACCATGGTATTATGTGTCCTAAATATATCAGAATGTAGACAAGGTGCAGGATATAATTCTGAGTAGTGAGCTCTAGAATGACTGAGAAGTGATTCTTAGTCAGAATATTTGTTAAACTGCATTGTAAGGCATTATGAACTGGTATGCTCATTGGATGCCTGTGTTTTACACTTGATCTTAGCCAAAAGGCCGAGAAGTGATGATGCCTGTATTTTAAATCTTTAATATTCTTATGCACAGAGTTAACGAGTGCTTTATAGTTGGGTGTTCCAAGATCTAGGGATCACAGAAAGGCAAGGAGCAGAAGCATGATAACATCGGTTGGCTTAAAGATAACTCAATTAGGTGTAAAAGCATGCTTTCCTTTGAAACATTAAAATACTGATAATACTTGCCAAGTAGATTAACTACAGTATGTAATTTACATCACAAAAAGTTTCCTGTCTTTCAAGAAAATTGTCACCTCAGAATTTCATTCATAGAAAACTAACTTTAAAATGGAAGTCCATAAGAAAATGTAGTTTTATTTACAAAAAAAATAGATGCAGATAAGTTTTTGGAAACATACCCCAAATCATACCCATTTGTATGGGTATATAAGACAGCCCTGCTCAGTAATTTCACATCCAAAGTCAGGCTCTGAACAACTTGGGGCAGAAATTCAAATCTCTCTGAGGCTCAAGGTCTTGATTTTCAACCTGAAAATTTCTGTAAAGATTTGTATCCTTCAAATAATTCCTACCTCATAGCATTGCAAAAAAAGATTAAGTGAAAAAGTAAAAATATATATATATATGTGTGAAAATTTTAGCACAACTTCAACATATTCTAAGCATACAAAAATAGTAGCTGTAACTATTAATACTACAAAATGCATAGCTAAAATTACACCTTAGACCAGAATACTTGCTAAAGAAAATCTGCCATCACACATCTGAAATATTTTCAGTCCTCTCATTTCAGACAGAAGGCATCCAAAGTTCTATTATCCTTTTCAGCCACCTTCAAATAGTAACAGTAAAAACCAAGTTCTGAGAGAATAACTTACCATTTCCATGGCACAGTGTTTCACATATATCATCTCACTGAATACCCTCAGTGATCCCACCATGAGTAGTATCCATATTCACAGTTATGGACTGAAACTCAGGGTTTAAGTCATCTCCTTGAGGTCATCCTTCTACTAACGACCAGCTTAGTATTGCAACCCAGTTAGACCACTAATGTCGCTGCTCTTAAACTCTATTCCATGCTGGAAATAAAAGGGAAAGGCATTTGAATGGCATAAAGGGAATGTGGAGTTAGAGCCTTTTTCTGCTTTAAATAAAGTTCATCTGGGTCAATGGTTCTCAATGTTTTTTTAACTCAAAATTCTTTTGCACTCTAAGAAAAATATTGGGGACCTCAAGAAACTCTTGTTTATATAGATTATACTTATTGCTAATTTCCATGTTACAAATTAAAGCTAAGAAAAGTTTTTGTTTTATTTTCTAATAATAAAACAGAATTTAAATTAAATAAGAATTTATTATTTGACAAAATAATTTTAAAATAATAATAAACACACTATCTTATATAGCATACTTTTATGAAAAATATTTGTTTTCCAAAACCAAACAAAACCCTTTAGCGAAAAGAGTAATTTCAGCTCACATGTTTGCAAATCTCCTTAATGTCTGACTTGATACAAGACAGTTGAGCTGTCCTAGCTGCCTCTGCATGCAGTCTGTTGTGCTATCACACATCACGTAGCCTCTGGAAAACTCCACGGAATATATACAAGACAACGAGAGCAAAAAGAACAAATAACATCTTAGTATTATTATCGAAGTAGTCTGACTGCTGCACTCTCTGAAAGATTTCAGAGACCCTGAGAGGTCCCAGCCCACCCTTTAAGAACCAGTTTAGGTAAAATATTTAAGACAACTGAGAAGCTCCCTAGCCAATGTCGGTCTGCAGTAATAATCCAAGTTTATCGTTTAACTACTTGCTCATCCACAAAGGGTCTTTTTGTACTGTTCTGGGAAAGAATGATGAAAATTTATTAATGAAAATTCATCATTAGTATGATAAATGATATGATTTTAATATATAATTGTATATTATTATAAATTATAATAACATTTATCATTAATACATTTTCATTATTTTAGATAAATAATATTCCTCATGTAAAATGTGTCAGAATTAGATTTACTTAACTGTATTCAGAGACCAAAAGTAATGTATTTCTATCTTCACAGAAAAAGAGAAGACAATCTTTTGTTGTACGAATGAAATGTAATTGAAGTACCAACCTATTTTAGTGTTTAAATCTGTTACATTGCTCAAGTGAAAGCAGTAGTCAAGTATTACCAGACATATCCCCCTAATAAAATAGAGGGTAGAGGGTACCAGAAGAGCACTGGGAATCTTTAAAAAGATAAAGAAAATGTTATACAATATTTGGCTTTTTTTTTTTTTTTTTTTCCCTGAGACAGAGTTTCACTCTTGTTGCCCAGGCTGGAGTGCAATGGTGCGATCTCAGCTCACTGCAACCTCCACTTACCGGGTTCAAGTGATTGTCCTGCCTCAGTCTCTCCAGTAGCTGGGATTACAGGGGCACGCCACCACACCTGGCTAACTTTTTGTATGGTTAATAGAAACGAGGTCTCACCATGTTAGCCAGGCTGGTCTTGAACTCCTGACCTCAGGTGATCCACCCGCCTTGGCCTCCCAAAGTGCTGGGATTACAGGTGTGAGACACCGTGCCCCGCCAATAATTGGATAATTTAAAGACATTAGCAGTTATTTATAATATTTCATCTTCAAAATATCTCAGCTCCAAAATATGCTTGTTCTTCCTTGCTTTAAGAATCCAAGCCCAGAATTAAGATATTTGTAAGTCATATTTGGTTTTGTTAATTATGTGTTCCAATTATTTTTGCCATACCATCCTATTTCAAAATAGCAAATGGTATTTAATGCAATTTGTTTCTTAGTTATCTCTAACAACTTTTAAACTTAACATAGTACCTTAGGCGTTCTAGAAAAATTGTACACTAGTCAAAGCGATGTTAGCAGAACTAAATAAGTGAAGAATCAATATTACATCAAAGGAAAAAAAAACCCACATTTTGTTAATTGAAAATATTTATGGAGTGTGAAAGAACATTAGCACTAAACGAAATTTGACCCCTATCACCCATAGAACCATACCCCCCAAAACAATCATTTGATTGCAAACTATGCAAAAGCTACACAATTGACATTCCCAGGTGTTGAATTTGATGAGAGAACATCCATGTTAACATTAATGTATTTCTCTCCAGCTAATTCTAGGTTGGATATTTTATCCATTTTAGAGGTGCTATCATCCTGCAAGTTTTTTTTTTCTAACACCCAGAAGCTCGGAGGAAAAGAAAACACCTACAGGTTTTTTTATAAGAAAAAAAAGAGAGCTTAGATAGAAAGCATTGCCGAATAAGCACTGAGTTTTTCTGGTTCCCCCAGGTTCTTCGCAGCAATAGCCTACTGGAGTCAACAGACTACTGGTTGCAGAATCAGAGGATGCCTTGCCAAATTGGTTTTATAGAAGACAAGTCTGAAAACTGTGCTTCTGTAAGTATACAGAATTCTTGGGATGTTGTGTGATAACTGTGCTTCTGTAAGTATACAGAATTCTTGGGATGTTGTGTGATAACTGTGCTTCTGTAAGTATACAGAATTCTTGGGATGTTGTGTGATAAAGCAGGGAAATGGGCATAGGTACCCATGTTTAGGACCAAAAGTTTCATAATTCATTAAATACCAAGTAGAGAAAATATTCCTTTGAAAATACGTAACTGTTTTATATGGACTGTTAACAAAATAGCATGCAGAGCTAATGTTTCTACCCCCATTTTGCTCATTTTAACAGGTAAAGTTATCTAATAGAAAAAAATGTTTATATATTCAAAAATGACTAAGAAAAAGATTCAGAAGTAGAATTATATGATGAGAAGTAAAAAGCCATTCAACAACTCTCTTGTATTCTTTTCAGTATATTTTACATCACCTGCTAGTAGATATTTTCTAATATGAAAAGTGTCTATAAATGTTCCATCGTTCTTATATGTTACAGTCATTATTGGAAAACCTTGATAAAAACTTTTCAACCTAAAAAATAAACAGGCGTACAATTTAATATATCGAAGCTGAGCCTTACATACGAAACTTTCTTTTCCAAGGGAAAAGATATTCTTCCAGATAAACAATATACTTCTTTTAGCTTGGAATGTCATTAGACACTATTGTAGAATGTGTTCCGATCCCATAGGTTAGCGAAAGCTGTATGTTTCGTTTTGATTGAAATCACCTAGCTCTAATGGGGTCATGATTACAGAGATTGGGGGAGAGTGTTTCCAACGAGGAGAAAAATGTAATTCACATGACTAAATTGAGAGCATCAGCTCTGAGCTATTCCTGGAGGTAAGTTGCATGCCAGCATTTCTGTTAAAAGAAACAAAAAAGGAAGCTGAATATGGGATAGGGAGGCTTTTTTTATATAATGAGCAGAACTAAAGAACCAGAACTGGCAGACAGAGGATGTTAAACATTTTCACACTGCACAAGAAATGCAGAGTCCATTCAATAGATTTAAGTCAATCCCTTTGTTTAGGCAAAGGTTTATGATTCTGCTACTTTTAGTGCTTTTGATACCTTGTGCAGAAAATTAGTTGCTGGCTAGGATTCTTTGGGGAAAACACAAAGAATTAAGTGGCAAAATTTTAAGTGATATTGTCTTTGCAAATTCAGTTCTGAGATGAGTTGGAAAATTCAGGCATTTGTGGATACAGACCTCTAGTTACACAGCTGTAAATTGTAAAATGGAGAGGAAGAGCTACCAGCAGACACACTTTGGTCAAAGTTGTCATTTGAACAGACCCTAATAAAAAGTCTCTCAGGAGAACTCACTAAAGTTGAGGCACTAAAACTTGTGTAGTGAAAGGCAAAGAGTATATGTTGGGAGTCTGGATTTCAGAGCTACAATTAGAATGCTAACTTTAAATTTGTAGTCCCTTTATAGTGTCAGATGGTATCAGTGTGGTTAAGCTGATTCATCCCGCCTTTATGATTCACCCTATTCCTTCCAAAATGGGAAAAACCTATACACAAGTAAGAGGTGCATTGGAAGATTCATTTGCTCCCAATAGTTTGTAATAATTGAAATTTCCACAAAAATGAAAACTTGAATTTAAAAAGTTGAACTCATAAAAGTCGAGAATAGAATGGTCGTTGCCAGGGACTGAGATAATGGATTCGGGAAGGTTGAGAAGATATTAGTCAAAGGATACAAAATTTCATTTAGATGGAAGGGATAAGTTTAAGAGGTCTATGGCAGAACATGGTGACTATAGCTAGTAGCAATACGTTGTATTCTTGAAAAATGCCAAAAGAATTGATTTTAAGTGTTCTCAACCAAAAAAAAATGATAACTATGTGAGTTAATGCATATGTTCATTAGTTCAATTTAGCCATTCCAGATTGTATATACTGTATATTTCAAAATAGCTTGTTGTATACAATAAGTATATTCAATTTTATTTGTCAATTTCAAACTTAAAATAAAACATTTTTGGAAAGTATCCAGGACTCTAAACCTAAAGGAAATCTCAGGGTCACTATGAAAACTAACTGTAATCTCTCACAAGTGTCCTATAGTTACTTTTCTTAATTTCCAAATCCCCTGTCTTTCTGGCCTGGCACATATTTCTAGGATGGGTGGAAGAAACTTGTATGTCCAGAGTTGCACATTCCTGAAGGGAAATTATTACTTACAGAAGAAATAGAAGTAAACCATAGAGGTGATGGACTACGACAAGGAATTCATGAGCAAAATAGCTACCCAGAAGCAGTGACCAAAATCATCAAGGAATAAGGACTTAATTCCTTTTCAAAACCAGTTCTCCACATCAGCATGCAAATGAAAGTATAATTTAAAGAGGGAAAATAGATTATATTTTAATATAATATTCTCATTAAAGTTTAATTTTAAGAATAGTTTTATAAAATCATCCCAAACTTAAATGTCTTTACATATAATCACAAGAGAATCTGAGGAACTTGTAGCAATTCAGTTATTATTGCTTTGTAACCCGTAACCTGTTCATAACTCTGGAGGGACCCAACTCCAGGTTATTCTTACTTCTTTAACTTATTTCATCCTGACCAAAATTAGTAGCCAACCTTTTCATATCCAGTTGTGATTGGTTTGGTATTCACTGTAATGAACTTCTAGTGTTTAGACGTGTGGTTTCTTTGATCTCAGTATGTCAGTGGTAGCAAAGTTTCCTGAATTCAAGATGTCCACATAATATTTTTATTGAGGGACAGTCTCAGACTTGGAAAATATTCAGGGTGTTGTATGCATATTTCAGTACCCCTGTTTGTTCTCAAGCATCAAATGATGAGTTATAGTCATTTCTGCAGTGGGAAACTGCACTTATTTCACAGTTAATGTAAGAAGTCTTAGTGAAGAGCAGTTTGGAGCAGCTAGAAATATGATAGGCATGTGGAACAGGAACCACGGTCCAGGAAGTCTGGCTCAGAAGTCCCCTGAAGGCATCTTCAATAGTATTTCAAAAGGTATCTGTATTAGTCTGTTTACATGCTGCTGATAAAGAAATACCCAAGACTTAGTAATTTATAAAGAAAAAGAGATTTAATGAACTCACAGTTCCACGTGGCTAGGGAGGCTTCACAATCATGATGGAAGGCAAAAGGCACAACTTATATGGTGGCAGGCAAGAGAAAATGAGAGCCAAGCAAAAGGGGAAATCCCTTATAAATACATCAGCTCTCGTGAGGCTTCTCCACCACCACAGGAAGAGTATGGGAGAAACCACCACCATGATTCAATTATCTCCCATTGGGTCCCTCCCACAACACATGGGAATTATGGGAGCGGCAATTCAAGATGAGATTTGGGTGGGGACAGAGACGAACCATATCAGTATCAAATATAAAAACTGTGCTTATGTGTTTCTAATTAAAGTCTCCTACCAAACAATATAATTTTATTTCTTTTTCTAATTTGCTATTCTGAAAAAATATTCTCATATACTAACCTTCACAGCATTTTTTAAACCTCATTATTTAAAAGAAAGGAAATGAGGAGTAGGATAGTGGAATTGGAAGCCAATCTCCAAAACCCAAGAGCTGAGACATTATCTTGATAGAGGTCCTTCACATAAGTGGTAGGAATGGGACTTGTCAGTACCCGACCTTTTTTTTTTTTAATTAAAGGTTAAATTAGGCCAGGCATTGTGGCTCATGCCAATAATCACAGCACTTTGAGAGGCTGAGGGAGGAGAATTTCTTAAGGCCAGGAGTTCAAGAGCAGCCTAGGCGACATAGTGAGATCCCATCTCTACAAAAAATTTAAAAATTAGCTGAGCATGGTGGTGCATGTCTGTAGTCCCAGCTCCTCAAGAGGCTGAGGCAGAAGGATTACTTGAGCTCAGGAGTTTAAGGCTGAAATTAG
Organism: Macaca nemestrina; assembly: GCF_043159975.1. NCBI lineage: Eukaryota > Metazoa > Chordata > Mammalia > Primates > Cercopithecidae > Macaca > Macaca nemestrina. The sequence continues at coordinate 126,213,589 of NC_092135.1, read as the reverse complement.
CTATGATCCCACAACTGCAATCCGGTTGGGGTAACAGAGTGTTAAATTAGTTCTACAAAAACTAAATTAAAAAAACTAAACAAAAGCTAATTTAGTTCTACAAAACCTTCTACTGCTTTTCTCCATTTACTAGAATCTAATTTTTGACTTTTCAGAAAACATCTTTTGGTTTCATACTTCATTAACATTACCTTGACCGTTCATATTTCTTCTATTCAGAGTTACTGTCAGGATCTTTTCGTATTGATTATTTGAAGACTGCCAGCTATCATCCTCCAAACAAATTATACCTTTATTTCTAGCATGCACTTTAATTGATGAATGACAGTATTTAAAAATGTGTCGTATTTGCCTTAAATTTGTAAATAAGCACATAAAGCCCTCAAGCAGCCTTCAGCATTCCTCATATGATATTGCAAAACTGAGATGTTTTATAGCTGCTCTGTGAGTCTTCTATGCTAACGCAATCCAGAGGGAACAATGACAAAATGATATCTGAGACAATTCGTATATGATTTTTTCAAATATACCTGAGCCCTATTTGACAAACACCACAGTTGGTAAGTTGTTCTATGGAAGAATCTAGACTCACATGATCAAAAAACATATTAATATTATAATATATTATAATTATAATAATTATATATTATATCCTAATTATAATGATGTAATATATATTTTTATTAGAATAATCATATATAATAGAATAATTCTACATACTATATAACATAATAATTATAGAACTTTGAAAGGACATTTTAAATTATCTAGTGCAAGTAGTTACCAAGTTTTCAAAGAGCCTGTAGTGTTTTCTTCTTTAAAAATCAAGTTTCAAAATTATTACTTCTTTAATTTTAGACTTACTGAAAAATTGCAAGAAGAGTGCAAAGGATCCCCAGACTCCTTAACTTTTTTTTTTTTTTTTTTGAGACAGAGTCTTGTTCTGTCACCCAGGCTGGAGTACAGTGGTGCAATTTTGGCTCACAGCAACCTCAGCCTCCCAGGTTCAAGCAATTCTCCTGCCTCAGACTCCCAAGCAGCTGGGACTACAGGCGCACTCCACCACACCCAGCTAATTTTTTTGTATTTTTAGTAGAGAAGGGGTTTCATTATGTTGGCCAGGCTGGTCTCGAACTCGTTACCCACCCACTTGGCCTCCCAAAGTGCTAGGATTACAAGCGTGAGCCACCGCACCTGGACAAACTCCTCAAATTTTAACATTTTTCCACATTTGCTTTATCCTTTTCTCAGCATATATATGCATCTGTGTAAATGTACGTATATAAATTTTTTATGGAAAATCTTGAGAATGAATTGCAGACACGATGTCCCTTTATTTCTTTTTTTTTTTTTTTTATACTTTAAGCTCTAGGGTACATGTGCACATCGTGCAGGTTTGTTACATATGTATACCTGTGCCATGTTGGTGTGCTGCACCCATTAACTCATCATTTACATCAGGTATATCTCCTAATGCTATCCCTCCCCATTACTCCCTCCCCACAACAGGACCCGGTGTGTGATGTTCCCCTTCCTGTGTCCAAGTGATCTCATTGTTCAGTTCCCACCTATGAGTGAGAACATGCAGTATTTGGTTTTCTGTCCTTGTGATAGTTTGCTGAGAATGATGATTTCCAGCTGCATCCATGTCCCTACAAAGGACACAAACTCATCCTTTTTTATGGCTGCATAGTATTCCATGGTGTATATGTGCCACATTTTCTTAATCCAGTCTGTCACTGATGGACATTTGGGTTGATTCCAAGTCTTTGCTATTGTGAATAGTGCTGCAATAAACATACGTGTGCATGTGTCTTTATAGCAGCATGACTTATAATCCTTTGGGTATATCCCCAGTAATGGGATGGCTGGGTCAAATGGTATTTCTAGTTCTAGATCCTTGAGGAATCGCCACACTGTTTTCCACAATGGTTGAACTAGTTTACATTCCCACCAACAGTGTACAAGTGTTCCTATTTCTCCACATCCTCTCCAGCACCTGTTGTTTCCTGATTTTTTAATGATTGCCATTCTAACTGGTGTGAGATGGTATCTCATTGTGGTTTTGATTTGCATTTCTCTGATGGCGAGTGATGATGAGCATTTTTTCATGAGTCTGTTGGCTATATGAATGTCTTCTTTTGAGAAGTGTCTGTTCATATCCTTTGCCCACTTTTTGATGGGGTTGTTTGTTTTTTTCTTGTAAATTTGATTGAGTTCTTTATAGGTTCTGGATATTAGCACTTTGTCAGATGAGTAGATTGCAAAAATGTTCTCCCATTCTGTAGGTTGCCTGTTCACTCTGATGATAGTTTCTTTTGCTGTGCAGAAGCTCTTTAGTTTAATTAGATCCCATTTGTCAATTTTGGCTTTTGTTGCTGTTGCTTTTGGTGTTTTAGACATGAAGTCCTTGCCCATGCCTATGTCCTGAATGTTATTATCTAGGTTTTCTTCTAGGGTTTTTAGTTTTAGGTCTAACATTTAAGTCTCTAATCCATCTTGAATTAGTTTTCCTATAAGGAGTAAGGAAAGGATCCAGTTTCAGCTTTCTATTTAGGGCTAGCCAATTTTCCCAGCACCATTTATTAAATAGGGAATCCTTTCCCCATTTCTTGTTTTTGTCAGATTAGTCAAAGATCAGATGGCTGTAGATGTGTGGTATTATTTCTGAGGACTCTGTTCTGTTCCATTGGTCTATATCTCTGTTTTGGTGCCAGTACCATGCTGTCTTGGTTACTGTAGTGTGTAGTATAGTTTGAAGTCAGGTAGTGTGATGCCTCCAGCTTTGTTCTTTTGGCTTAGGATTGTCTAGGCAATGTGGGGTCTTTTTTGGTTCCATATGAACTTTAAAGCAGTTTTTTCCAATTCTGTGAAGAAAGTCTTTGGTAGCTTAATGGGGATGGCATTGAATCTATAAATTACTGTGGGCAGTATGGCCATTTTCAAAATATTGATTCGTCCTATCCATGAGCATGGTATGTTCTTCCATTTGTTTGCGTCCTCTTTTATTTCACTGAGCAGTGGTTTGTAGTTCTCCTTGAAGAGGTCCTTTACATCCCTTGTAAGTTGGATTCCTAGGTATTTTATTCTCTTTGAAGCTATTGTGAATGGGAGTTCATTCATAATTTGGCTCTCTGTTTGTCTGTTACCGGTGTATAAGAATGCTTGTGATTTTTGCACATTGATTTTGTATCCTGAGACTGCTGAAGTTGCTTATCAGCTTAAGGAGATTTTGGGCTGAGATGATGGGGTTTTCTAAATATACAACCATGTCATATGCAAACGGGGACAATTTGACTTCTTCTTTTCCTAACTGAATACCCTTTATTTCTTTCTCTTGCCTGATTGCCCCACCCAGAACTTCCAACACTATGTTGAATAGGAGTGGTGAAAGAGGGCATACCTGTCTTGTGCCAGTTTTCAAAGGGAATGCTTCCAGTTTTGCCCATTCAGTATGATATTGGCTGTGGGTTTGTCATAAATAGCTCTTATTATTTTGGGATTCATTCCATCAATACCGAATTTATTGAGAGTTTTTAGCATGAAGAGCTGTTGAATTTTGTCAAAGGCCTTTTCTGCATCTATTGAGATAATCATGTGGTTTTTGTCTTTGGTTCTGTTTGTATGCTGGATTATGTTTATTGATTTGCATATGTTGAACCAGCCTTGCATCCCAGGGATGAAGCCCACTTAATCATGGTGGATAAGCTTTTTGATGTGCTGCTGGATTCAGTTTACCTGTATTTTATTGAGGATTTTTGCATTGATGTTCATCAGGGATATTGGTCTAAAATTCTCTTTTTTGTTGTTGTATCTCTGTCAGGCTTTGGTATCAGGATGATGTTGGCCTCGTAAAATGAGTTAGGGAGGATTCTCTTGAATAGTTTCAGAAGGAATGGTACCAACTCCTCCTTGTACCTCTGGTAGAATTCGGCTGTGAATCCATCTGGTCCCGGACTTTTTTTGGTTGGTAGGCTATTAATTATTGCCTCGATTTCAGAGCCTGCTATTGATCTATTCAGGGATTCAACTTCTTCCTGATTTAGTCTTGTGAGAGTGTAAGTGTCCAGGAAATTATCCATTTCTTCTAGGTTTTCTAGTTTATTTCCGTAGAGGTGTTTATAGTATTCTCTGACGGTAGTTTGTATTTCTGTGGGGTCGGTGGTGATATCCCCATTATCATTTTTTATTGCGTCTATTTGATTCTTCTCTCTTTTCTTCTTTATTAGTCTTGCTAGAGGGCTATCAATTTTGTTGATCTTTTCAAAAAACCAGCTTCTGCATTCATTTATTTTTTGGAGGGTTTTTTGTGTCTCTATCTCCTTCAGTTCTGCTCTGATCTTAGTTATTTCTTGCCTTCTGCTCGCTTTTGAATGTGTTTGCTCTTGCTTCTCTAGTTCTTTTAATTGTGATGTTAGAGTGTCAATTTTAGATCTTTCCTGCTTTCTCTTGTGGACATTTAGTGCTATAAATTTCCCTCTACGCACTGCTTTAAGTGTGTCCTAGAGATTCTGGTGTGTTGTATCTTTGTTCTCATTGGTTTCAAAGAACATCTTTATTTCTGCCTTCATTTCATGGTGTACCCAGTAGTCATTCAGGAGCAGGTTGTTCAGTTTCCATGTAGTTGAGCGGTTTTGATTGAGTTTTTTAGTCCTGAGTTCTAGTTTGATTGCACTGTGGTCTGAGAGACAGTTTGTTATAATTTCTGTTCTTGTACATTTGCTGAGGAGTGCTTTACTTTCAACTATGTGGTCAGTTTTGGAATAAGTGCAATGTGGTGCTGAGAAGAATGTACACTCCATTGATTTGGGGTGGAGAGTTCTGTAGATGTCTTTTAGGTCCGCTTGGTGCAGAGTTGAGTTCAATTCCTGGTTATCCTTGTTAACTTTCTATCTCATTGATCTGTCTAATGTTGATAGTGGGGTGTTAAAGTCTCCCATTATTGTATGGGAGTCTAAGTGTCTTTGTAAGTCTCTAAGGACTTGTTTTATGACTCTGGGTGCTCCTGTATTGGGTGTATATATATTTAGGATAGTTATTTCTTCCTGATGAATTGATCCCTTTACCATTATGTAATGGCCTTCTTTGTCTCTCTTGATCTTTGATGGTTTAAAAATCTGTTTTATCAGAGACTAGGATTGCAACTCCTGCTTTTCTTTGTTTTCCATTTGCTTGGTAGATCTTCCTCTATCCCTTTATTTTGAGCTTCTGTGTGTCTCTGCATGTGAGATAGGTCTCCTGAATACAGCAAACTGATGGGTCTTGACTCTTTACACAATTTGCCAGTCTGTATCTTTTAATTGGACCATTTAGTCCATTTACATTTAAGGTTAATATTGTTCTGTGTGAACTTGATCATGTCATTATGATATTAGCTGGTTATTTTGCTCGTTAGTTGATGCCGTTTCTTCCTAGCATCGATGGACTTTACATTTTGACATGTTTTTGCAATGGCTGGTGCCTGTTGTTCCTTTCCATGTTTAGTGCTTCCTTCAGGATCTCTTGTACGGCAGGCCTGGTGGTGACAAAATCTCTAAACATTTGCTTGTCTGTAAAGGATTTTATTTATCCTTCACTTATGAAACTTAGTTTGGCTGGATATGAAATTCTGCATTGAAAATTCTTTTCTTTAAGAATGTTGAATATTGGCCCCTACTCTCCTCTGGCTTGGAGAGTTTCTGCCAAGAGATCTGCTGTTAGTCTGATGGGCTTCCCTTTGTGAGTAACCCGACCTTTCCTTCTAGCTGCTCTTAACATTTTTTCCTTCATTTCAACTTTGGTGAATCTGACAATTATGTCTTGGAGTTGCTCTTCTCAATGAGTATCTTTGTGGCATTCTCTGTATTTCCTGAATTTGAATGTTGGCCTGCCTTACTGGGTTGGGGAATTTCTCCTGGATGATATCCTGCAGAGTGTTTTCCAACTTCGTTCCATTTTCCCCATCACTTTCAGGCACACCAATCAGACATAGATTTGGTCTTTTCACATAATCCCACATTTCTTGGAGAAGTGTAGAGCAAAAAAGAGTAAAAAGAAATGAACAATGTCCCTTTATTTCTACACACTTCAGTGTGGAACCTGAATACATAAAACCAGGATTGAACCCAGACCCACAGGAATCTTAGTTCAGGCTCCTAGTTCAGTACCCACTGCACCCATTGTACAGTGGGTACTGAAATAATTATTTGAATATTTATTTAACAGTATTTAAGGAAGAGCTGAATGCTATCTACAGAAAAGATAGATGACTTCTGCTAATGGCAGAAGTCATCCAGCCTCTGAGCAAAATAAAGGTCCTATATTCCTCTGGACCCACTCACTTTAGGAAGCAGTTTCAGCGTCAAAAGTTACCTGAGCAAGCAGCAGGCTGTGGAGGGCAGTGAGAGGCAGCTCTCAGCCGCCACCATTCAGGGCTTCTTCCTGCCAATTTCAGCCAGTAACACACTGTGAGAGAGACCCTTGGATAAGTTCTGTTTCTTCCATTTTAACATATTTTCAGGGATTTTCGTGCCCATCCCCCTTAGGTGAGTGCAGAAGGGACCTCCTGGGGAGGCTTGCTTCTTAATCCAGATCTAAAGAAAACAGATAAAGCCAGGCAACTGAGTGAAGCAGAGTGGGAAGCCCCAAGCCTATCTGGGTAGGCTCTCCTGTGCAGCATTTCCTGGGGCACCTTAGGAAATCCAGCAGACCCAGAGGAAACATTTTTACTTTCAGTCAAATGAAATTTCTACTAAACTTTATCAAACCTCTTGAAGACAATGAATTAGGTTTCTTTGGTGGATTGGGGGAAAAGCATGACACAGAATGTCGGTTGAGAAAAGAGTCAGTCATCACAGCAGCCAGGTGACTCAACATCCATGAAGGTTGTGTGGAAGAAACAGAAACCAAGAAAAGTGAAACATGAAACTGAAGTGCAGTGGCTCACACCTATACTTGTAGCACTTTGGGAGGTCGAGGTAGAAGAATCACTTGAGCCCAGGAGTTCAAGGCCAGCCTGGGTAAAAGAAACGAGTCCCCCATCTCTACAAAATATTTAAAAAATTACTTGGATGTGGTGGCAAGCACCTGCAGTCCCAGCTATTTGTGAGGTTGGGGTAGGAGATCACTGTAGCCCAGGAGTTCGAGGCAGCAGTGAGCTATGATCGCACCCTTGCACTCCAGCCGGGGTAACAGATGAGACCCTGTTTCAAAACAAACAAAAAAAAAAAATGAGGAACTTTTAGTAAACAACTTGAAGGCTAAACTTGAAGTGAATTGCCAAATAATGCAGCATTAATTTAGAGTATATTCAGTAAATACCGTATGGAGTGCAGGCTTTAGACTTACTCCATACATTTATCAACATCTTGGATCCTGAAAGTATTAAAGAAAAAGTTTTTACAAATTTACTTGTATTTAAATGTACTCCAAATTAGAACTTATGTTGTAAGTAGAATTCTACAGAGTAAAAATTAAGATCATTGACTTTATTTTACTTGCTCAAATAATTACAATATGTAAGAATTAGGTAAGCAGAGTGAGACTTCCAATAATTAATACTATGAAAAGTAATTTATAGTGAAATATAGGTGATTGTTTATACGACTATTTAATATCATGCAACTGCAGAAACCAATTTTAAAATGTCTACACTTCAGTAAATAACATAAACATAATTTAAAAACCAAATGACAATTGTGTTTTTAAAAAGGCAAGCAATGTATTTGACAAACTCAAGTATTAATCTCAATAAGTAATGAGTTTCTGTAACATGATATGAAAAAATGAAAATTCCAGTAGCAAAGTTTGCAAAAGCCATATGTAAAGGTACAACTGTTAGCATACACATGAGAAAAATAAGCTTCTCTGGTAATCAAAGAGATGCAACTATAACTATTAGACCATTTATTCCGAGTAAATTGCTCAAGAGCTTTGAAATTATTACACCCAGAGGACACTCAGCAACTGACAGGGGTAGTATAAATTGATAAAGTTGTACAATCTTTCTGGAGGATAATTTCGTAATGTGTTCTACTCAAAGCATTTAAAATGTATGACTATTGATCCACTTCTAAGGATATATTTTAAAGAAATGACCAGAGTTGCATGCAGACTGGTATAAAATATGGTTGTGGTACAAAATGGTATATCTAAGCAAACAGACTAGTTCAATTTAGAACCTGGGTCTGGAGTCAGACCACTGGTTTGAACCCCATAGCCTCCCCTTTCCAGCTATGTAGTTTTGAGTGAGTTTAGTCTTTCTCTGCCTCAGGTTCCTTATCTGCAAAATAGAGATAATAATTGTATTTACCTCATAGATTCAAGGATTAAGGGTGCTATCACTTTTAAAATGCTAGAACAGTGCCTACAAACAGTGAGCATCAGATAAGTATTCAATATACTTAACAACAGGTGATGGCAAGACGTAAGAGAGAATTTACATGCCCAGCAGTATAGGAATGATGAAATAAACTTTGGACATCTACATCATGAAGACTCATGCATCCTTCATAAACCAGATTTTCAAGAAATAATTAAACATATGGAAATTAAGGCCAACAATGTAACTGTATATAAAAAGTAGGCTACAAAATTGTACATGTATGTTAAACAGCATACGTTAATGAATTACGTGAAGAAAAGAAAGAAATCAGGAATAACTGCAATGATTTTGGCTTGAGTTCCTGGGTGTATGGAAGCTCCTAGTGTATGGAAGGGGCAGACTAAGGAGGGGAACAATGGGCTGGAGCTAGGAAGTGGTGATGATGCTGGATGTCCTTTAGTCATTCAAATGGAGAAGTCAAGAAAATAGTTGAGTGTTAAGTTGGAGTTATTGGCAATATCAGGGCAAGAGATAGACATTTGAGGGTCTTCAGAGTGACCATCAGAAAGTAAAGATCAGCTAACACGGGAGAGTGTGTAGACAGAGAAAGCAGCTTGTGCTGGATTCTGGGCCACTCTCATTAAAAGTGCTTGGCCATTCTCTCAGAGGTACAATGAAGCGCTGGTGCCAATCCTGCTGAAACTGCTCCAAAAAATAAAGGAGAAGGGACTCTCCCCTAACTCTTTCTGTGTAGCCAGCAATACTCTGATACCAAAATCTGGCAAACACACAACAACAACAAATTACATGCCGATATTGCTGATGAACATACATGCAAAAAAAACCCCAACAAAATATTAGCAAACTGAATCCAACAGCACATCAAAACGTTGATTCACTGCTATCAAGTAGGCTTTAATTTTAAGATGCAGGGCTGGTTGAACATATACAAATCAACTAATGTGATTCACCGCATAAACAGAATTAAAAACAAAAATCATACTATCATCACATAGATACAGACAGTTTTCCATAAAATCCAACATCACTTCCTGATAAAAACTTTCAACAAACTAGGCATCAAAGGAACATACCTCAAAATAACAAGGGCCATCTCTGACAAAGCCACAGTCAACATTATACTTAAAGAACAAAAGCTGGAAGCATTCCCCTTAAGAACTGGAACAAGACAAGGATGCCCACTCTCACTACTCCTCTGGTACTGGACCTAACCAAAGCAATCGGGCAAGAGAAAGAAAGAAAAGGCCTCCAGATAGTAAAAAAAAAAAAAAAAAAAAAAAAAAAAAAGAAGTCAAACTATTTTTCTTCACTGATGATATGATTCTATACCTAGAAAATTCTAAAGACTCCACAAAAAGTCTCCTAGAGCTGATAAACAACTTTAATAAAGTTTTAGGATATAAAATCAATGTATAAAAATCAGTAGCGTTTCTATACACCAATAACACTCAAGGTGAGAACCAAATAAAGAACACAACACACACACACACACACACACACACACACACACACACACACACACACATCCATCTTAGGAGTACATATAACCGAGGAGGTGAAAGATCTCTACAAGAAGAACTACATATTACTGCTGAAAGAAATCATAGATGACACAAACAAATGTGAAAATCATCCTGTGTTCATGGATTGAAAGAATCAATATCATTAAAATGGCCATACTGCCCAAAGCAGTCTATAGATTTAATGCTACTATCAAATTATCAATGTCATTTTTCACACAATTAGAAAAAACTATTATAAAATTCATATGGAACCAAAAAAGAGCCTGAATAGCCAGAGCAATTCTAAGCAAAAACAACAAAGCTGGAGGCATTATATTACCCAACTCCAAACTCTATTACAAGGCCACAGTAATCAAAACAGGATGATACTGGTAGAAAAACAGACACATAGACCAATGGAACACAATAGAGAACCCAGAAATAAAGCTGTACATCTACCACCTCTGGTCTTCAACAAAGTCAAAAACAGCAAGCAATGAGTAAACGACTTTGTATTCAATAAATGGTGCAGGATAACTGAGTAGCCATATGTAGAAGAAAGAAACCAGACCCCTATATTTCACCATATATACAAAGTAATTGGGTATATACACAAAGGAATATAAATCATTCTATTGAAAAGACACATGTACTCATCTCTTCATCACAGCACTATTCACAATATCAAAGATCTGGAATCAAACCAGATACTCATCAATGGTGGACTGGGTAAAGAAAATGTGGTGTATATACACCACGGAATACTACACAGCTATAAAAGGAATAAAATCATGTTCTTTGCAGACATAGATATAACTGGAGGCTTTTGTCCTGAGCTAACTACCACATGTTCTCACTTAGAAGTGGGAGCTAAACATTGGGTACACATGGACGCAAAGATGGGAACAACAGACACTGGAGACTGCTAGAGATGGAGTGTGGGAAGGGGTAACACTTGGAAAACTACCTATCAGGTACTATGCTCAATACCTGGGTCGTGGGATTATTCTCACACCAAATCTCAATGACACACAATTTACCCGTGTAACAAACCTTCACATGTACCCACTAAGCCTAAAATAAAAGTTGGGGAAAAAAAACAAATGATGCATTTCACCAAAATAAAAAGAAAGTGCTCAGGCAATAATCTGCATGTCCCAGGGTCCCCAAAATAGCAAGAGATGATGATTTTAGTATGTAAGCCTTATTTCAAATATATAATGAAATGTTTTATATATCTGGACATTTTTGCCAATAAAAATACAATTAGATGAATAAATCGAAGTGTGTTTTTAAAACTTGGATTTTTATATCATTTCTCAACTATTTTTAAATTCATTTTGACAAAAGAGTACATTATTAAAATAGCTCAGAATAGCTTCAAGTTTCAAATTTTATGCAATTCCTGCGATGATAGCAATTATCCTCTGCGGGGAAAACCTGTCAATCAAGAAAAACAATAATAAACAATGTTTCTCATTAAAATACCTTTAAACTTCAAGGATACTGACTACATAATTTTCTATTTCTCTTCAGTAAAATTATTTGTTTGGATTAACATGTCTGTCTTAATCAGTTCTTCCAAAATCTTAGAAAAACTAGTTAGAAGCGATAGCTTAAAAAAGAAAAACACTTAGATTCTCAGGGTAAATTTTTAAAATAGAAGTAATTAAAGATGGATCTGACTAGTGACACCCCCAGGATGTATGTTTTTTTAGTTTAGAGACTCCAGAGTATTATTTCTTTCTTTTGTAAAAATAAGACAAGCTCACTCTAGAGGTTTGTTAGGAAATGAGAAAGTACTAAAAGCAGAAGCAAAATTTCTGTCTTTGCAAACTTACATATCGCACTTCTTTATAGACCAGAGACAGCTTTCATTTTATATTCCAGACAGCACCCAGCAGCACTACAGCATCTGTAATGTTGCTGGACACACACACACACACACACACACACACATACATATAGTTGATCCCTGAACAACATGGGTTTGAATTGAACAGATCCACTTATGAGCGGATTTCTTTCAACCAAACTCAGATGGAAAATAAAGTATTCACGGGATGCAGTTTTCATATGGGCAAGCTCCTCCCAGGCCAACTGTGGGACTTGAATGTGCAGGAGATACTGGCATGCTCAAGAGTGGGGAGAGGGGCTTGCGGAAGTGCTGGTTTTGTTCTGGAACCGATCTCCAACGTACACTGAGGGACTTGCATATATTTCTGCTGAAACTGTGATTCTGATAAGCAAGCAGTTCACCTCATGAAAACTCAACCAAGAGAGTGATCCAAAAGATAAAAATTAATCCAGTAGGTATATTTGCACCCAAGTATCCAATTCAAAGTCCTCTATATCTGCCCTCTCCACACTTTGCCTCCTGATTAGCCCTCACTCCCGATCACTGCCCTTCGTTAGAATGCTTGCCACTCTTCAAACATCTATGTTCCTTTGCTCATGTTTTACTAGTCTGAAGTCCCCTGGTACCCATTGGCTGCCCCATAAGTTCTTGCTGATGTTTTCAATCCACCCACGTTCATGCAAAATTTTTAAACAATACTTAACACTTTAAAGCATTTCTTCTTCAGGACAATTCAGTGAGAAACATACTAAATTTTTAAATTCAGATTAATTCCTGGAAACTTACTGTAATTTCCTGCACTTACTTTATTGGGAACTGACAGCTGGTTTCTCAATTACTTTAATATCATGCTCCTTCAAAATTGCTCTGTCATAAAAGAGAACAAATGGTCATCATTGTTAATGAAAGTGCTATTCACCACTGCACTCTTATATTCTTGCACGTAGTTCTCCATCCTATAAATACTTACGTTTCTCCAACTGCCCTTTTAAAAGCAAATAACAAAACAAAGAATATTTTTCTTTACCTTCACTCCCTGTCAAACTGCCACTATGTCCCTTCTTCTTTTACTACCAAATTAAAAAAATAATAATAAAAGTATACTACCTCTGCTCTCTAGCTTATGTTTCTTATCATTTTGCTGAAATTTCTCTTATTAGTGTCACCAAATCTACTGACATGTTTTCACTGCTTATATTACTTAGCTCTTAGAACTGAACCCACACCCCCACACAGCTTCTGAAAATTAGCTATTTTCTCCATGGCTTTAAAAGCACTAGTCTCTCTTTAATTCTTCTTCTACCTTTGGGATCATTACTTTTTCATCTCCATGCTGAACTTCTGCTTTCCCCACCAGGCACTTTAATGTGATGTTTCCCAAAGATCTTCCCAAAAGCCTGGTTGCTTCTCGCTCACTGCCCTCGCTCCATATCCCTGGTTTCAGCCACGGCTATTTATTCATAACCACCATCTCTGGACTGTAGACTTGATGCCCAGGTGCCTGTTAGGTACTCCCATCTGCACATGGCCAAAATGTCCTACTTCAAAATGGCTAAAGGTAAATGTCCAAAAATATGTTCTGTCTTTCAGATTTCCCATTTCTATTGACAGTTTTGGAATCTACACGTTTTTCCAATCTATAATCCTGAGAAACACACCTTCTCCCTCACCCTTCATCATAAATTCATTATCAAAGCTGTTTTGGTTTTGCAATTCTGGCTCTGTCTTTTCAGCCCCAGCATCGCTATTTTGTTGCTGAAAGCCCCACATATTTCTTCTCAATATTTAAAATGCAAAAATCAAAAGCAAACACAGAAAAAAAGCAAAAAGACCCCAGCAGCCTTGAAAAGTCACTGGTATCTTTTTCTCCCGAAATCCTCTGCAGCACCTAATTCTGAGACGTATTTTAACGTTACCATGGTATGAATAACTGCATTCCTAGTTCCCAACTGCCACCCTCAGCATCACATAATTCCTCCAGGGGCTGCTGAGTCAATCCAGTATCTAATTCAAGACCATGGCTCTTACTTTTTAATTGAACTGGATATTAATTCCAAAGGAGCTGATTCATCATCTTAATCCTAATTTTTTAAATGGCGTGCAAAATGCCAGGCCAATGAAAAACACTTTGACATTGGCACATTTTGATATTGGAAACACTCTTACAATAATCATCTGTCAGATCCTAGTGATAGGACCAAAATAAAATATCTACTGGTGAATGTATTTGCACCATATGCTAAACAAATAGAATGCACAAGTGTTTTTCTATTCTGCCAAACTAAATGACTAAGCTTCCATTTGTGAAATCGCAGAATCCAAGAGCTGTGATAAACCTGAGAAGATATATTGCCCATTCTACTCATTCTTCACGTGAGAAAACAAAACAGCAATGAAGAAAAGAGATTTCTCAAGGCCACAGAGTAAATTAGTAGTAAAGCCAGGCCTGAAGCTTAAATCCACTAGCTCTTAGCAGTGAATACATCACTTTTAAAATATTCCAGTTGGTTCTTCACTCCAAATATTATAATTTTAAGAAAATGTTTCATAAGGTACAATTGATTCATTATAGGATTATCATGTGTATTTGAGGCTTAAGATATTTGCATTATTAATCCATGCTGAAAACCTAAAATTAGTGTTATACAAAAGTACTTAGATATTTAGATTTTTGGTTATTCTCAATACACTCAAGATTGTCACGCATTTGTATCAATTTTAGAACATTTTTATTACCTCAAAAGAAACTCCACTTTGCTTAGTCATCACGTCATCACTTCCTAAGCATACCATCTACCTTAGGCCCAGGCAACTGCTAATCTACTTCCTGTCCCAATAGATTGGTCTATTTTTCTTTTTTCTTTTTTTTTTTTTTGATACAGAGTCTCACCCTGTCGCCCAGGCTGGAGTGCGATGGTGTTATCTTGACTCACTGCAACCTCCACCTCCTGGGTTCAAACGATTCTCCTGACTCAGCCTCTTAAGTAGCTGGCATTACAGGCACCCGCCACCACTCTCAGCTAATTTTTGTATTTTTAGTAGAGACAGGGTTTCACCATGTTGGCCAGGCTGGTCTCGAAATCCTGACATAGTGGTCCACCTGCCTCAGCCTCGCAAAGAGCTGGGATTACAGGCGTGAGCCACCACACCTGGCTGTTTTCTCTTTCCATAAATTTGTTTACTCATAAAAATTGCATCATACAATATGTGGCCTGTCGTGTCTGGATTCTTTCACTTAGCATGTTTTCAAGGTGATTCATGTCATATTATGTATCCATATTGTATTTCTTTTTATTGCTAAGTAGTATTGCATTGTGTGGGTTTTATTTATTCATAAGTTGAGGAAGGTTTGCATTGTTTCTACTTTTTGACTGTTACAAATAATACTGTTATAAACATTTGCATACAAGTTTTGTGTGGAGATATAATTTTATCATTCTTTGATATAAACCCAGAAGTAGAATTGCTGGATCATACTACTATTTTGATCTCCATTTTTTATTTTAAAGTTTATTTTGTTTGATATTAGTGTAGTCACTCTAGCTTTCTAATTGTTGCTTTTTGCATGTTTTTTATTTTTAATCTGTATTTACTTTCAACCTATTTATTTCCTTCAAACTCTACTATGTCTTTTATTCACACCACATAATAGGATATTGATTTTTATCCAGTATTACAAACTCTGACTTTTGACTGGACTGTTTAATCTAGCTGCATGTTACCACTATTTTTAATATAGATGAATTACAGCTGCCATATGTTTTAGTTTGCTCTTCTGTCATTATAAAGGAATACCTGACTGGAAAATTTATCAAGAAGAGAGATTTAATTGGCTCACAGTTCTGCAGGCTAAATAGGAAGCATGGTGCTGGCATCTGCCCAGCTTCAGGTGAGGCCTCAGGTAGCTTACAATCATGGCAGAAGGCAAAGAGGGAGCCAGCACACCACATGATGAGAGAGAGAACAAGGTTGGGGTGGGGGGTGGTGATCACCCTTTAAAAAAAAGATCTCATATGAACTGAGTGAGAACTCACTCATCATCAAGGAGTTGGTGCCAAGTCATTGATGAAGAATCTGCCCCAAACCAAAACACCTCTCACAACACCCTACCTCCAACATTGGGAATTACATTTCAACATGAGATTTGGAAGGGATAAACATCCAAACTATATCATTCTGCCCCTAGCCCCCAAAATCTCATATCCTTCTCACATTGAAAAATGCAATCATCAGTTCCCAATAGTCCCCAAAAGTCTCAACTCATTTCAGCATCAACTCGAAGTCCAGTGTCCAAAGTCTCTTCTGAGACTCAAGGCCAACTTGTTTCCAGCTATTAGCCTGTAAAATCAAAAACAAGTTATTTACTTCCAAGATACAATGGAGGTAGAGGCGTTGGGTAAACATTCCTATGTCAAAAAGGAGAAATTGGCCAAAAAAGGGGTAATAGGCCCCATGTAAGTCTGAATCCCAGCAGGGCAGGCATTAAGTCTTAAGGTTCCAACATAATCCTTGATTTTATGTCCTGCATCCTGCTGCAAGGGGTGGGCTCTTATGACCTTTGGCAGCTCCACTCCTGTGGCTTTGCAGGGTGCAGTCCCCACGGCTAATCTCACAGGTTATAGTTGAGTGTCTGCAGCTTTTCCATGCTGAGGTTACGAGATGCTGGTGACTCTGCCATTCTTGGGTCTGGAGGACAGCAACCCCTTTCCCACAGTTCCATTAGGCAGTTCCTTGGTGGGGACTCTGTACAGTGCCTTCAATCCCATATTTCCCTTCAGCACTTCCCAAGTAGAGTTTCTCTGGTGGCTTCTGTTAAGGCCTTCTACCTCTAGGCACCCAGGCTTTCCCAAACATCCTCTGGAATCTTGGTGGAAGTTGGCAACCCTCCTTCACTGTTGCATTCTGTGCACCTGCAGGCTTAACACAACATGGAAGCTGCCAAGGCTTACAGCAGCTTACATTCTCTGAAGCAGCAACGAGAGATGTACCTGGGGCCCTTTGATCTGTGGCTGCAGCAAAGAGGCAGGGATGTAGGGAGCAGTGTCCTAAGGCTGAGCAGGGCAGTGGTGCCCTGTACCTGGCCCCTGAAAGCTTTCTTCCCTCTTAGGCCTCTGGGCCTATGATGGGAGAGGCTTCCTCAAAGATTTCTAAATTGGCTTCAAGGCATTTTTTCCTTGAATATTAGCATTTAACTTCCTTTTTGTCATGCTAATCTCTTTAGCACGTGGTTCCTCCAGAGCCTGCTTGGATTCTTTCTGTACCACTGGGCCAGGCTGCAAATTTTCCAAACTTTTATGCTCTGCTTCCCTTTTAAATATGAGTTTCAACTTTAAGTCATTCCCTTGCCCCTGCATCTAACTGTAGGCGGTTAGAAGCAGTCATGCTGCAACTTGAACACTTTGCTCCTTAGAAATTTCTTCTGTCAGATACCCTACATCATCACTCTTAAGTTCATACTTTCACAAATCCCTAGAGCACGGACACAATGCAGCCAAGTTCTTTGCTAGGGCATAACAAGGGTGACTTTTGCTCCATTTCCCAATAACTTTCTTATTTGCATCTGAGGCCTCCTCAGCCTGGGCTTCTCTGTCCATATTTCTGTCAGTATTTTGGTCACAACCACTCAACAATTCTCTAAGAACTTTCAAACTTTCCAGACTCATTTTCCTGTCTTCTTCTGAGCCCTCTCAATTTTTCCCACCTGCCCCCATTACCCAGTTCCAAAAATGCTTCCACATTTTCAAGTATCTTTATAGCAATGCCCCACTCCTCAGTGCCAATTTTCTGTGTCAGTCCATTTGTGTTGCCATGAAAGAATACTTGAGGGTGGGTAATTTATAAAGAAGAGAGGTTTTAATTGGATCATATTTCTGTAGGCTGTATAGGAAGCATGGCCCTGGTATATGTTCAGCTTCTGGTGAAGCCTTAAGAAGCTTACAATCATGGCAGAAGGTAAAAGGGAGCCAGTGCATCACACGGCAAGAGAGAAGAGGAAGGTGTCATACTCTTTTAAACAACCAGATCTTATATAAACTAACTGAGAACTCACTCATCACTAAGCAGATGGTGCTAAACCATTCATGAGGGATCCACCTCCATGACCCAAACACCTCCCACAAGGCTCCATCTCCAACTTTGGAAATTACGTTTCACCGTGAGATTTGGAGAGGATAAACATCCAAACTATATTGTCTTAGCACTTCTTGTTTTTTATATGTCTTTTATTCTGTTTGTTCCTCTACTCCTGCTTAACTTCTTTCTTTTGTATGAAGTGAATATTTTCTAGTGTAACATTTTAGTTTCCAGAGCAATTTTTACTGTATTTTTAAAATATTTTCTTAGTGGTTGCTGTAATACTTACCATTTACAATTCAACACCCCAGAATACATGGTATACATAACACTTTAGATGTATACCAACTTAATTCTATAAAGATAGAAATGTTACTTCTAGTTTATGTGTTTTTAATGTTATTAATACTACATCTATATATATTCCTAATTCAACAGTACATTATTATACTTTTATGCCTATTAAAGAATCCAAGAAAAGAATAGAGAGGAAGTATACATTTATAAATTTTTTTATATTTACAATTTGCAGGTCTCTTTCATTTTTCTTGTGATTTTATTTTACCTGGTCTCATTTTCTTCACTGCAATACAACTCAGTTCTATCCCCTTTCTTTGCGATGTGTTTGTCAAATGTATTACATTTCTATATGTTATAAGTCTAAGAATACAACTTATGCATATTCTTTTTAAGAAATTGCTTTTTGAATCAGCTAAGAAAAGAACAACTATTCATTTTTCAGCAAGTTTGTAGTTTTTAGATATTGTTCCTTTCAAATATTTGCTGTTCCTCTCTCTCCTCTCTCTCTGATATTCCCATTGTATGTAGTTGGTGAACTTAAAGTGTGCCACATTTCTCAAAGTCTCTGTTCATTCTATTTTCTCTCTGTTTTACAGGTTGCATATCCCTATCAATCTCTCTTTTAAGTTCACTGATTATTTCTTCTTCCAGTTCAAATCTACTGTTGAGCTCTCCTATTAAATTTTTCATTTTATTATACTTTTCAATTCCAGAATTTTCATATGGCTCTTTTAAATAATTTCTCTCTTTTTATTTATATATTCTTAATCTGATGAAACATTGCCCTCGTACTTACCTTTGTTTCTTTAAGCACTATTTCCTTTAGTTCTTTGAACATATTTGTAGCAACTATTTTGAAGTCCTTGTCTGTTAAAGCTGACATCTCACAGTCAGCTTCTGTGGCCTGCTATTTTTTCTTGTGTATGGGCCACATGTTCCTGTTTCTTTGCTTGTCTCATAATTTTTTTTTTGGTTGAAAACTGGACATTTTAGATAACATATTGTCTTTATCCAACAACTCTTGGTACTGACTCCATTCCCTTCTCTTTAGGACTTGTTTTGTTGTTCCTTAATTTTTCATTTGCTTTGTAATTTGGCTAGGTTATTTTAGTGAAGTCTATTTCCCCCATGCAGTGTGAAGCCTTTGGTATGATTCCTCAGAGGACATAGCCTTGAAACTTTGTCCAGCCACCTAGGATGGCACTGGTCTTAGCATAGGTCTCTTTGACTGTGTCTTTTCTGGATCTTTCTTTTTGCCTGTCTAGTTCATTTGGTATTACAACACTGAATGCTTGACCTCACTATTTGCCAGGTGATTGTGCTATCATTGTTTTCAACGATGCCCTGGGGTACAAATGCTCAGCAATCTGATCCAATTAAATTTCAGCAGGGGTTACTTTTGGAGCTAGCCTTTGAGTTTTGTTCTGACCCCGAGGGCTCTTCTTAAGCTGTCTCATTCCCTGGTTCTCTCTAGGGCACTAGCTGGCCAATGATTTAGTTTGCTGCTCTTAATTAACTGGGGCTATTGTTTTTGAGAGAACCCTTAGGCTTGAACTTTCCCAGACTCAGTTTCAAATACACTTAGTTCCTTGAGGTGAGCTTCAGAGATCTCCTTCACAGACTATCTTTCCTCCTGGGCAAACTCCCTGAACCACTACTCTGGGCTCAAGGTAGACTGGTATCCTCTGGTGTCCAGTTTGACTCTCTTAGTGTGGAACCTCTTCCCTCGAGCAAATTTGAGTGAGGGTGGTCATGGCATCCTTACCCCGACGTATCTGGGGTGGTACCTCAATCTTATGGGTAGGACCTAGATGAAAAAAAGGAGTCCCCAGCTTCTTGGCTTCACTCACTAAGGATTTAGTGTCTTCAATTTGGACTTAAAAGGGATGAGAAATGTGAGTAGCCTCTGCTTCCCAGCAAGATAGAGTAATTCTTGGTTGGGATTTGAGGGGAGAGAATGCACCATCTTCTTAGATGCCCAGATGGAGCTTCTGTCAAGTTGTGCTGGAAAGAGAGGAGGCAAGGGAAAGAAGGGAGTGGGTTGTGGTTTAACTTTCACAGACTCTCTCTTCTAGTGGAGATTTGGTCGATTTTCTTGAATAAATATTTCTTCATTTTCTATATGCCCTTAGTGAAATTTCTAGATATTATATTTGTTTTCATAATGTTTTGCCAATTTTTTTGTTTCACTGGGAAGCTGGTCCTCAGAGCTCTTCACACTGTCACTGCAGACCTGAAACTCACTACTTTCTCCATTTCCAGTTCTTTTCACTGTATATTACATGCCTGGCCTTTGGAGATGTTTGAGTTTACAACTGAGGCAGGGTTTGTAAATATAGAGTAAGCAGTTTCATGTCTTCTGTGAGAGGTAGTGTAATATCCTTTAGCATTTAGCCTCCTTGAGGGTATGGCTGGCCTCTCTCATGAAAGTTAAGGCACCTAATGTCAATGAGGAAGAGCATCTCATTTTTGCATAAAGTTGACAAGTGAATATTTGTGAAAAGAGGCAAGATTTTTTTCACACACAAAAAAATCAGGGTTCCTTATAATACATGGAGTCCAACTTCAAAAGATGTTTTTGTTAGTCTTATTCTGAAAACCTGTAACGGAGGTCACTTAATGTCCAGAGCAGCCATCAAAAGCCTTTTTCAACAGCATTGATTGTTTAACTTTAAAAATGCAATTTCAAGATAAGCCCATGAAATAAATAGTTTGTAAAATGTTGCCCTTAATATGACATGTGTTGACTTGTAATACAATTGTCAGCTAAAAGCTACTTAGACATTAAAGAAGAATTGTCAAAGGGTGGTAAATGTTGCATAACTAAAATTGAGTCATTCTCTGTAGTACCAACTGGACAGAAGACCAAATTGTCTATTGATGCCATTCATTTTTTCCAACATAATCATGTTATTGGCCTACAAGAGAGCTTAGTCCTATATCCTTGAAGTCATCAGAACATTTACCTATTTTCAACCAGAAATCCATGGATAAATATATCCGTATTAAGTAAAATTTGCTGCAATTTAGTCTAATAACAATGATAAGTCATGTGAGGTAGGTACAGGCAAACAAAAATAAACATGATATTAAAGTTAAGAGTGATATTTATTACCACAAATTCCCAAGTGACTTTACTATGTGAGCTCAAAATTTTAAGACCCTTTCCAAATGCTTATTCATTGTTCTCAACAGTACAGTATTGGAATAAAGAGATATTTTGCTTAATTAATGAGAAGAGCATGATTTTTCTGCCTTTACATATATACATTTTACACTGACCTTCAGCGTGGTATTCTGATAACTCAGCAGATCTCTGCTGTTCTGGCACTTAGTCTGTGAAAACATATTCTGTTGAATTACCTAAGAGACAAAAGAACTAGAGGTGTATTTTTGGTTTATCTCAGTAACAGCAAAGGAAATTCATCAATCAATGCCACAGGCTTCAAACCACTCTTAGGACAACTCAATTTTATTGACTATTTTTCTTCCTTTAGTAAGTTCGCCTGCAAAGATGCATTTTTTCTCTGTTCAATCCAGCCGTTTCTCATTCTTCACCTAAGCAGAGATCCCTTTGATCTAAAGAACAAGGAAAGGCAAAAAAACTGGACCCAAGCCTTGTTCACGTGCCCGAAAACAAAAGGGGAAATTAATTTGCTTAGGGAAAGTTCACTTGGGTTTTTAGCATATGAAAGCACTTCTCAAAATTAATCAATGGTGAACATTTCAAAGATGACCTAAAACAAAGATCCACAGGACATTTAAGATGATACAAAATTAATGGATTCCTACGGTGCATGAAAATTTACATCACATCATTTGTTTGAAAACAAAACAAAACTTATACCAATTTATAATAAACAATATTTATATATAAATGTATAAAAACATGAAGTGAATGGATCTATTTTCTTAATTAACAATTATAGGAAAAATTTATGCAGCCTTTAGACTTAGCAGTTTTCAGTTGTGCAGAGACTACCTTTCGGTTTGTAGTCATGCTCTACTGTTGATATAACCATTATTAACTATAGTAATATTTGGAAGATAACATTTTTAATACTAATTATTAATGTCAGGAGGCCATTATGAACATGCACTGCCTATGAAAGATGAAATGGGCTTGGATTTGCCAGTCATTCCTTTGAGAGGCAGATGGCAGAAGTTTTTTTAAACACCATTGCATTCTATAAGCATCCTCTAGTAGGCATCATTTCTTTCTTTTTTTTTTTTCTTTTTTTTTTACTTTAAGTTTTGGGCAGTACATGTGCAGAACGTGCAGGTTTGTTACATAGGTATATGTGTGCCATGGTGGTTTGCTGCACCTATCAACCCATCATCTGGGTTTTAAACCCTGCATCCAATAGCTATTTGTCCTAATACTCTCCCTCCCCTTACCCTGCACCTCCCGACAGAACCCAGTGCATGTTGTTCCCCTCCCTGTGTCCATGTGTTCTCATTGTTCAACTCCCACTTATGAGTGAGAACGTGTGGTGTTTGGTTTTCTGTTCCTGTGTTAGTTTGCTGAGAATGATGGCTTCCAGCTTCATCCATGTCCCTGCAAAGGACATGATCTCATTTATTTTTTCATGGCTGCATAGTATTCCATGGTGTATATGTGCCACATTTTCTTTATCCAGTCTATCACTGATGGGCATTTGGGTGGGTTCCAAGTCTTTGCTATTGTAAATAGTGCTGCAATAAACATACGTGTCCATGTGTCTTTATAGTAGAATGATTTATAATCCTTTGGGTATATATTCAGTAATGGGATTGCTGGGTCAAATGGTGTTTCTGGTTCTAGATCCTAGATGACCATCAAAAAGTGGGCAAAGGATATGAACAGATACCTGTCAAAAGAAGACATTTATGTGGCCAAAAAAATATGAAAAAAAGCTCATCAACACCGGTCATTAGAGAAATGCAAATCAAAATCACAAGGAGATACTATCTCACGCCAGTCAGAATGGCGATTATTAAAAAGCCAGGAAACATAGATGCTGGCGAGGCTATGGAGAAATAGGAACACTTTTACACTGTTAGTGGGAATATAAATTAGTTCAACCATTCTGGCATCATTTCTTAAGGTGGCAAGACCCTGCCTATTGTTTTGCTCAGGCTTAGAAATGTGTAGGAAGAGTGAAAGGAAGTAATATACCCCATCCATTGCTTGCTTTTTTTCTTCCTTATTTTGTTTTTCAGTAAGCTTTCTTGGGTTGAAAGGTTTATTTTTTCTGTGAGGAAATAACTTTCCTGTATTAACAAGTGAAATAGTGAATAAATTATCTGGACTGAGAAGTTCTGTGTGAGGTAATGAGCTTCCTAATAAAGAAAGTGTTCAAACAGACGCAGAGTGAACACAGAGCCAGGATGTCACGGAGGTGATTCCCACATCTAGTGGAGGGTGGTGCAGTAAATGACTTCTGTGGGATCTTCCACTCCTAATTTGTATGACTCCATGAATCATTTCAATAAAAAAAATGTTGATATTTACTTAATACTTCTGGTCTGCCAGAATCTCTCCTAAGCACATTAGGTGGATTCATTCATTCCGACAGCATCTCTGAGGGGTAAGGAGTATTATTTTCTCCTGGGAAGGCTACCTTGAATGCTACAACTGAGTCACACAGCTAGTAAATAGTGGAGCCAAGAATAATCCACCCAGGAGTCCAGTCTCCCAGCCTTTCCTACACTGTCTTCACACTATTTATACCCATTTCTAGCCCTATGACTTCATGGTGACTGAACAATATGCTTATTCCTTTTTATACAAAGACAGAGAATCCCTTAATTATGTAAGTGACTGTTTAGCGATTTCACAAATATACATGCTTTTTATTGCTACCATTTTAGATGCCTTCCTGAGAATTTTTCTGCCCACTTATCACCTGTTAATAACAACAGCTTTATCCACTTACGTAATGCTTTAGTTTACAAAGTACTTTGACTAACATTTCTCCCTGAGTTTCTACAGAAACCCCATGAAGTAGCTGGAATACATATTGTAAGTGAAGAAATGTGCATGGTTGTTGAAAGGTTAAATGCTTGTCCAGGATTATAAAGCAATGGAATCTGAGCCTGAACTCAGGTCTTCCAGTTACAAATGCCAAGCGATCTCCTACCGGCCATGTCACCTGCCAACTAATGGACTAATTGGGAAAATGAAATCTTATGATTTCACATCCTTGATTTTTTAGAAAAGCAGCTGGCAAAACATAGTCCTTGAACCAAACCCGGGCCACTGCCTGTTTTGTAAATATTTATTTTTTTAAATTGGTAAATAAAAGTTGTACTTATTCATCATATACAACATGCTGTTTTGATATATGTCTACATTGTGGAAAGGCTAAATTAGGCTATTAATATACACGTTACCTCACATTGCTGTTTTTTTTTTTTTTTTCTTTTTGGCAGTGAGGACACTTGAAATTTACTCTCTTAGCAATTTTCAAGAATACGACACATTGTTATTAACTACAGTCATCATCTTCTACAGTAGATTTCTTGAACTTATTCCTTCTTTGTAACTGAAATTTTGTGTCCTTTGACCAACATCTTCTCAACCCCAGCCTCAACCTCAGCCCCTGGTAACCACCATTCTAATCCCTACTTACATAAATTTAACTTTTTAAAACTCTACACATCAGTGAAATTAAGTGGTGTTTGTCTTTCTATGCCTGGCTTATTTATACTTAATATCCACCAGGTCCATCCATGTTGCCCCAAACGAGAGGATTTCATTCTTTCTTTAAGGATGAGTAGTATTCCATTGAATATATACACCACATTTTCTTTATCCATTCATTCATTGATAGACATGCAGGGTAATTCCATTTCTTGGCTATCATGAGTAATACTGTAATAAACACAGAATTGCAGGTATCTCTTCAACGTACTTATTTCATATCCTTTGAATTGTAAACAAAAAGTATATGAAACAGATCTCCATCAGTTTACAAATTTATTTTGACAAGGTTAAGGACACGCCTAGAAGAAAAGAACATGGAATCAAGGAAACAGTCTGTGGTCTGTGCCTTTCTCCAAAGATGATTTTGAGGGCTTCAATATTTAAAGGGGAAAAGCAGGCTGGAGGGGAAAGAGAGAGGGTACAGTAATCCACATGTTGCAGGAGAAAAGGAGCAGGTGGGGGAATAGTCAATTGTGTATTTCTTGCACTCAGCACCTTACATAAGATGAGGTGAACACAACGTAGCTATCTGTGGAGATATATAACCTTTTCTCTGTAGCTGTCGGCTTAGGAACAAAAGGAAAGGCGACTTCTTGCGTGACTCAGCTTTCAGCTTAATATTTTTTTTCCTTTTGGCAGAGTGAAAGAGGGTCCTGAGTTTTTACTTCCCTTTCTGAGGATACATACCCAGTAGTAAGATTTTTGGATGATATAGTAATTCTATTTTTAATTTTTCAAGGAACCTCTGTACTGTTTCCATAATAGCTGTACATTTCCAACAATTGTGTACAAGGGTTCTAATTTCTCCACATCCTCTCTAACACTTGCTATCTTTTGTCTTTTTGATAATAGCCATTCTAACTGGTGTGAGATGGTATATCATTGGGGTTTTATTTTATTATTTTATTTTATTTCATTTTGAGATGGAGTTTCACTCTTGTTGACCAGGCTAGAGTGCAATGGCGTGCTCGTGTCTCACTGCAACCTCTACCTCCCTCAAGTGATTCTCCTGTCTTAGCCTCCTGAGTAGCTAGGATTACAGGTACAGATACACCAACATGCCCAGCTAATTTTTTGTATTTTTAGTAGAGATGGGGTTTCGTCATGTTGGCCAGGCTGGTCTCGAACTCTCGACCTCAGCTGATCCACCCACCTCGGCCTCCCAAAGTGCTGGGACTACAGGCGTGAGCCACCGCGCCTGGCCATCGTTGTGGTTTTAATACATTTCTCTGATTATTAGGAACGTTAAGCATCTTTTGTTTATATACCTGTTGGCCATTTGTATGTCTTATTTTGACAAATGTCTATTTATATTATTTGCCAATTTTTAAATTGGGTTATTTGTTTTCTTACTATTGAGTTGAGTTCTTTATATGTTTTGGGTATTAACCCCATTAGACGCATGGTTAGCAGATATGTTCTCCCATTCCATATGTTGTCTCTTCACTCTGTTGATTGTTTCCTTTTATGTGCAGAAGCTTTTTAGTTTGATGTAATTCTATTTGTCTATTTTTGCTTTTGTTACCTATGCTCTTGGGTTCATACTTGAAGTAACAATGATTTTATTTACTTCAAGTAGTTTTACAGTTTTAGGCCTTACATTTTAATCTTTAATCCATTTTGAGTTTAGTTTTGTGTACGGTGTGAAATAAGGGTCTAATTTCATTCTTCTGCCTGTGGATATGCACATGTTGCAGTTTGAGGGAGGCCTTGCTGCTAGCGTTTAGGGGCTGGCTGGCCTGTGCCTGAATCACCTGGCAGGTAGGCCTTGAGCCTGGGTCCATAGGGATGGACCAGAGGCCAGGATCCACTGGGGTGAACCTGATGATTAGGTTTGTGCGGATAGGTTTGGAGCCTGGGTGCACGAAGATGGACCTGCAGCCTATATTCAAGGGGACTTGCTGAACCCTAGGTCCACAGGGGCTGACCCGGAGCTGGTGGGCCTTGAGCCTGAGTCTGCAGGGGCTGGTCAGGCACTGGAATGGCCCTGACACATGCATCCACTGGGGTAGGCCTAGAGCTTGAGTTCACAAAGGCTGGCCCAGTGATGGGAAAGGCCTGGAGCTTGAGTCCCTGGGGATAGGTCTAGGCCTGGAGCCTGGATCTTACAGGAGTGGTCTTGGAACTTCAGTGCACAGGGTCCAGCCTGCTGCTAGGGTCTACTGGAGCAAACCTGAAACCTGGGTTCACAGGGGCCAGCCTAGTGCTGTGGGCCAGGGATCCCCAACCCCAGAGCCATGGACCCATATCTGTTGGTGGCCTGTTAGGAACCAGGCCATACAACAGGAGGTGAGTGGCAGATGAGCAAGCATTACCACCTGAGCTCCGCTTCCTGTCAGATCGGCAGCAGCATTCAATTCTTAGAGGAGCACAAACCCTATCATGAACTGCATATGCGAGGGATCTAGATTGTGCACTCTTTATGAGAATCTAATGCCTGATGATTTGAGGTAGAACAGTTTCATCCTGAAACCATTGCCCACCCCACCCCTAAGCCCCACCTCCCCTTGACCTTCCATGAAAAAATTATTTTTCACAAAACCAGTCCCTGGTGCCAAAAAGGTTGGGGATCACTGCTGTGGCCATTAGGATCAGTCTGGCAGTGCAGAGGCCCAAACACCGAGTCTGTGACATAGGCCTAAAGCCTGGGGGGCTACGGGATCCTGCCGGGTTCTGGAGGGTGCCTGGAGGCTCCGTTCATGGGTACTAGCCTAGAGTCTGGGGCTGTGGGGGTTTTACTTGGACGGGCCTGGTTTTGAGGTCTGAGGCAAAGGCTGGTGCTCACTTCCCTCTCATTCTCCTACTCAGTGGGTATCTCTGCCTACTCTATGCTGCCTGGAGTTGGGTGATGTGAGTAATGTCACACTGTCCTTCCTACACTGTTCCATGTGTCTTTTCTTATTTCTCTGCTACACGGGGATGCTGTAATCTCTCACCTGGTCTCCATAGTTCTTGTGAAGGTATCTTTGTGTGTGGAAAGTTGTTTGACTGGATGTTTCTGTAGGTTTAGGAGTGCTAAAGAGTCCTATTCCACCATCTTGTTGGCATCTGTTTGTTAATAAAGTTTTATTGAGACACATTCACACCACTCATTTACTTATTGTCTATGACTCCTACACCACCACCACAGAAGAGTTGAGTAAATGCACCAGAAACCTTACGGTATACATGTTTAACATACTTACTACATGGCCCCTTATAGAAAAAAGTCTTCCAACATCTCCAACATGTATTCTAGAGCAAATAACCAACACTTTGAAAGATAAATACTACTTCTCTGTGTTGATGGTTTGGTATGGACAAGCCCAAGACTGTTCCTGCTATACCTGAGCAATCTCTCAGGTCCTTTTTACATCAAGTGTTTGAAGTACTTCACTCACAATCATAGAGACTTTAATTGGCTGGTCTCTTTTATTAGTCCATTTTCATGCTGCTGATACAGACATACCTGAGACTGGATAATTTATGCAGGAAAAAGGGTTTATTGGACTTACAGTACCAGTGGCTGGGGAGGCCTCATAATCATGGCAGAAGGCAAGGAAGAGCAAGTCACATCTTATGTGGATGGCAGCAGGCAAAGAGGCCTTGTTCAGGGAAACTCCCATTTTTAAAACCATCAGATCTTGTGAGACTCATTCACTGTCATAAGAACAGTGCAGGAAAGACCCGCCCCCATAATTCAATCACCTCCCACTGGGTTCCTCCCACAACACATGGGAATTGTAGGAGTTACAATTCAAGATGAGATATGGGTGGGGACACAGCCAACCTATATCATTCTGCCCCTGGTCCCTCCCAAATCTCACGTCTTCACATTTCAAAATCAATCATGCCTTCCCAACAGTCCCCCAAAACCTTAACTCATTTCAGCACTAACTCAAAAGTCCACAGCCCAAAGTCTCATCTGAGACAGGACAAACCCCCTCCACCTATGAGCCCGTAAAATCAAAAGCAAGTTAGTTACTACCTAGATACAATGAGGGTACAGCCATTGGGTAAATACAGCCATTCCAAACAGGAGATATTGGCCAAAACAAAGGGGCTACAGGCCCCATGCAAGTCTGAAATCCAGCAGGGCAGTCAAATCTACACATTCCAATATGGTCTCCTTTGACTCCATGTCTCACATCTGGGCCACACTGATACAAGAGGTGGGTTCCTATGGCCTTGGGCAGCTCTTCCCCTGTGACTTTGCAGGGTACAGCCTCCCTCCTGGCTCCTTTCACGGACTGGCATTGAGTGTCTGCAGCTTTTCCAGGTGCACAGTGCAAGCTGTCCATGAACGGTGGGGTCTGAAAGATGGTGGCCCTCTTCTCACAGCTCCACTAGGTGGTGTCCCAGTAGGGACTCTGTGTATGTCGGCGGGGGGGGAGTGGTCTCTGACCCCACATTTCTCTTCTACACTGCCCTTGCAGAGGTTCTCCGTGAGGACCTCACCCCTACAGCAAACATACATCTGAAATCTAAGCGGAGGTTCCCAAACCTCAATTCTTGACTTCTGTGCACTCTGCAGACTCAACACCATGTGGAAACTGCCAAGGCTTGAGGCTTGCACCCTCTGAAGCAATGACCTGAGCTCTACATTGGCCCCTTTCAGCCACAGCTAGAGCAGCTGGGATGCAGGGCACCAAGTCACTAGACTACACATAGCATTGAAACCCTGGGCCAGTCCCACAAAACCACTTTTTCCTTTTAGCCTCAGGGTCTCTGATAGGAGGGGCTGCTGAATAGGTCTCCGACATGCCCCGGAGACATTTTCCCCATTGTCTTGATGATTAACATTTGGCTCCTTGTTACTTATGCAAATTTCTGCAGCCAGCTGGATTTCTTCTCAGAAAATGGGATTTTCTTTTCTATCTCATTGTCAGGCTGAGAATTTTCCAAACTTTTATGCTCTGTTTCTCTTTTGACACTGAATGCCTTTAACAATACCCAAGTCACCTCTTCAATGCTTTGCTGCTTAGAAATTTCTTCCACCAGATACCCTAAATCATCTCCCTCAAGTTCAAAGTTCCACAGATCTCTAGGGCAGGAACTCCAGTCTCTTTGCTAAAATAAAACAAGAGTCACCTTTGCTCCAATTCCCAACAAGTTCCTCATCTCCATCTGAAACCACCTCAGCCTGGATTTCATTGTCTGTATCATTATCAGCATTTTGGTTAAAGCCATTGAACAAGTCTCTAGGGAGTTCCAAACTTTCCCACATTTTCCTGTCTTTTTCTGAGCCTTCTAAACTTTTCCAACCTCTGCCTGTTACCCACTTCCAAAGTCACTTCCACATTCTCAGATATCTTTTCAGCAGCACTTCACTCTACTGGTACCAATTTACTGTATTAGTCCGCATTCACACTGCTGATAAAGACATACCCAAGACTGGGTAATTTATACAGGAAAAAGGGTTTATTGAACTTAAGTTCCAGTGGTAGGGGAGGCCTCACAATCATGGAAGAAGGCAAGGAGAAGCAAGTCACATCTTATGTGGATGGCAGCAGGCAAAGAGGGCTTGTGCAGGGAAATTCCCATTTTTAGAATTATCAGACTTCGTGAGACTCATTCACTATCACGAGAACATGTAGGAAAGACCTGCCCCCATGATTCAATCACCTCCCACTGTGTTCCTCCCACAACACGAGGGAATTGTGGGAGTTACAATTCAAGATGAGATTTGGGTGAGGACACAGCCAAACCGTATCATCTCTGCTTCCCATTACTTAAATGTATGATTTGTTTTTAAATTTTTATCAAAACAACCTTTTCATAACAATTTTGTGAATATCCTCCTATTGTAGTTTGATTTTAGTAAAGGCTTTCTTTCCTTCCTCTATTAGCTTCTTCTAATTTAACTACTCAAAGTGTCCTAAGAAATTACATGTTTTGCAGTATTTCCACATGACTTACATCTGAGAATGAGACAGAAATATTGCTTTTTCTTTTTCTTCTGAAGAGTAATTTGGCATCATTTTCAAGAATGATACTGGTTCCTGCATAAATCTAGCTTTTTTTTTCTCTAAGCTGTAATTACTAACAGTATTTTTAGTCCTATAAGCCCTAATTTGCCATCCGATTTTACTGTAGGCTGTTAGTTACAACCTACTAGAAATTTCAAAAGCTACTCGAAAGATTTGATGCATGGTTTGCAATTCTGAGAAAGGACCAAACACTGATCAGCCTTTGGAAAAGAAAAAAAGCATGCCTTTGATAATTCAAAGAGGGGGTAAGCAGAGTATATATATCTGGGCCTCAGATTTCAGGATATGAGTTAACAGGGGCAGGTACACATACACCTGAGCCTAACTAAGGTGTTACTCATTTTGAGAAACAGACACATCTGTGTATACCAAAAAACAATGTGCTCAAATGTTACTACATTCGTGGCACAACAGAAATAATGCAGTTATTGTAAAAACCCTCTTATCTTTGAGGTCCATTTTGGGGATGATATTCTATAATTTGTATTTATTTCCATAATCATGTTCTTCCTACTTTAATAGGCATTGTGCTACTCCCTGGAGCTACCATGGTGACTAAGATAAACGTACTCTCTGCCTTCTCAGAACCAACATTTTCTTGGCTTGGAATAGAATGCCCTCTTCCTCCTCCTCCTCTTCTTCTTCCTTTTTTTTTTTTTTTTTTTTTTTTTAAATAACATTGGGTATCTTATGCTGTACTGAGACTTGATTGGCAGAAATACATGTTGTCAAGTAATGAGAGTGTGAGGAAGAAGGATTGGGGGAAAGAAGGAGAGAGAGAGAAGGAAGAAAAGAAGATAAGGAAGGAAGAAATTTAAAAAGGAATGAAGATGAAAGGAAGGAGGGCAGAAGGGAAGGGGAATAGAAAAGCAGACTCAAAGGAAATAAAAGAGTTACAAACTATGAAGGGTGTACTTCAGACGACTTCAAATAATTCAGGATTAATTTTCTTGTGGACTGATATGGTTTGACTGTGAGTCCCCACCCACATCCTACCTTGAATTGTAATAATCCCCACTTGTCAAGGGCGGGGCCAGGTGGAGTTAATTGAATCGTGGGGGTGTTTTCCTCCACGCTGTTCTCGTGATAGTGAGTGGTTCTCATGAGATCTGATTTTATAAGTGTCTGGCATTTCTCCTGCTGGCGCTCATTCTCTCTTGCCTGCTGCCATGTAAGACGGACGTGTCTTGCGTCCCCTTCACCTTCCACCATAATTGTGAGGCCTTCCCAGTCATGTGGAACTGTGAGTCAATTAAATCTCTTTCCTTTATAAAATTACTGGGTAATTTTATTAGCAGTGTGGTATATCTTTATTAGCAGTGTGAAAACAGACTAATACATGGGCATTAATATAAAGCACAGATCATGGATCTGGAATTATGTCAGTTTACAACCATTATATATTTTGTGTACGTGAACACACTTTTTAATCACAGTATATGCTTACAGTAATGTTTTGCACTGTAAACACTTCTTTTTAAATTATCAAAAATACAGTCTGCCTTAATGCAGACAATTACTTGGAGTACATTATGGAAACTTTGACCTTGAGGTTAACTCTGCAGCAGTTTATCCTTATCCACCTCTATGGTGACTTTTGAAAACTGAATGTTGAACCTGCTTCAATTTATTGTTTTCTACATTGTCTCTAATATTTCACACAGTGATTCTCTCCTAATTATTGATAGATCACTGGGAGGTTTTCTTTGGTCCTCCTCATGACACTGTAATACAGTTAAGCTCAGATCCAAAATTATTGATTTTATGCTATAAAAAAAGATTTTAAGTGATGATAGAAGTAAATGTAATGTTAATCAAAATCACCTGCAGAGGGGCTGATGCTTGTAAATTGTCAGTTCATGTGGTTCTAAGGGCAGCAGGTTGGTCTGTTTGCAGATAAAGTGGAGTGACTGTGTAACAGTGGTCTAAGGGTTAACCAGAACATTCTGCTTTGAAAGTCTGTGATTATTGATATGTTGATTTAATTTGGAAAGGGTTGCAGCACAGTTTAAAATTTGAGCAATACATTCAGACACAAAGATCCCTGAAGTGTCAGGTTCTGTTGATGTCAGAGTCTTTTAGCACTTCCTGAGAGGCAGGCAGCACATTCAGGATGAATTTTTTTCAAGACTACCCACTTAATACTCCTGGCAGAATCAGAGTTGGAAAGATTCCTTCATCTTCTATCCCCTACCTAACACCCACATACTTGCACATATCCATATAATTACTGTTTTTCTAGACCGTTTCTGCTTAGTGTATTTTCAGGCAGGCAGTATCTTTTAGTGACCTCCAGAGTTCTTTGGCCCTGACTTTATTTATCAAGTATCTGGAATTGTCTGAACCAACACTCATTCAATTTGAAGCCCTTATCCCAATTCTGTAATTCATGTGTGGCATTCCATGCCAGACCAGCACCCTCCTCACGTCATCAGGAGGGAAAGAACATTTGATCTGCCACTAATGAGCTGTTAGATTTTGGGTCAATTATTCTGCCCTTCTCAGCTAATTTCCTCATCTGTAAAATAAACTGCTTTGACTGGATGTTTTCAAAGTTTCTTTCCATCTCTGAAAGTCTATGATTCTCTGATTATCTGTTCCAGTTAGTATGGCTGAACAACAAATTAACCCAAAATTTAGTAGCAAAAAACAACCTCTCATTATGCTCACACATTTTGTGGATCAGGAATTCAGTCAGGGAACAGGGCAGGTGGCTTGTTCCTACTTCACACTGTCTGAAACTCAGCTGGAAGACTCAAAGCCTGGTTCCACAGGGCATCAGCTGTGTTGGCTGGAAGGCCGAGGGCTGAACCAACTGGAAGTTTGCTCATTCACATGTCTGACACCTGGGCTGGAAAACTGAGACTTCAAATAGCTGGACATCCCCAGGCATCTCTCTCTGTCTCTTTGTGGCCTCTTCAAGTGTTCTTTCCACCACTGCATCTTCAGTGGAGCCAGACTTCATACATGGTAACTCAAGATTCCTAACGTACATGTTCCAAGAGCCAGCTAGAAGCTATGTTACATTTTATGACCTATCTTCAGAAGTCACTAGGGTTATGTACAGTATAGACACAGCCCAGTCAGAGAAAGGGGGAAGGAACCCTGAACACACCTCTTGATGGACACGTGTCAATAGTACATTGTAAAACATGGATTTGGGGTGATGCATACTGGGGTCTTCACCTCTGGAAAATGCAGCATCACGTTATGAAGAAGTAGCTTCTCAATGTGTTTGGTCTAGCATTAATAAAACTAATCTTCCATGGTTCCCACCTTCTTGAATTTTTAGTTTAAAAAAGTTATGATGCTAGATAAAAACATGATTAGTAGACACTTATAGTAGACAATTATAGATAACTGCTTATATAATGAACTGGCTCATGTGATTCTAGAGACTGAGAAGTTTCATGATCGGCAGGCCGTAGACCCAGGACAGCCAGTAGTGTAATTGAAAGGCCTGAGAGCTGATGACACAGATTCCAGTTCAAGTGTGAAGACATGAGAACAAGGAGTGATAAAAAGTAGATCAATGTCTCAGCTCTTCAGTTTCAGTCAGAGAACAAATTCAACCTTCCTCCACCTTTTTATTCTATTAGGGTCCTCAATGAATTAGATAATGCCCACCCACATTGAGGAGGCCAATCTGCGCTGCTCAGTCCCCTAATTCAAAGGCTAATCTCTTCCAGAAGCACTTCACATACACAGATAGGTTCCGTAGAAGGCAGTTATCCAGAAATAACGTTTAACCAGCTATCTGGGCATCCAGTGGCCCAGTTAAGTTGACACATAAAACCAACCATCACACTGCTGTTGGGGATTCTTTAGCTAATTGGCATATGAAACCCCTTCCTGACATTACAAAAAATAAAAATAAAGTAAGTAAAAGAGGTTGAATTGCTTGATATGTACCACAGATAGAGGTCTGTAGCTGCAGTTGCCTACTACTCCAAGGTAAATAAATCCAGGGTAAGGACCATTATAAAAAAGAAAGAAAAGGAAATTTCTTTTTTTTTTATTTAAGTTCTAGGGTACATGTGCACAACGTGCAGGTTTGTTACATATGTATACCTGTGCCTTGTTGGTGTGCTGCACCCATTAACTCGTCATTTATATTAGGTATATCTCCTAATGCTATCCCTCCCCCCTACGCCCTCCCCACAATAGGACCTGGTGTGTGATGCTCCCCTTCCGCTGTCCAAGTGATCTCATTGTTCAATTCCCACCTATGAGTGAGAACATGCGGTATTTGGTTTTCTGTTCTTGCGATAGTTTGCTGAGAATGATGGTTTCCAGCTGCATCCATGTCCCTACAAAGGACACGAACTCATCCTTTTTTATGGCTGCATAGTATTTCATGGTATATATGTGCCACATTTTCTTAATCCAGTCTGTCACTGATGGACATTTGGGTTGATTCCAAGTCTTTGCTATTGTGAATAGTGTTGCAATAAACATATGTGTGCATGTGTCTTTATAGCAGCATGTCTTATAATCCTTTGGGTATATCCCCAGTAATGGGATGGCTGGGTCAAATGGTATTTCTAGTTCTAGATCCTTGAGGAATCACCACACTGTTTTCCACAATGGTTGAACTAGTTTACAGTCCCACCAACAGTGTAAAAGTGTTCCTGTTTCTCCACATCCTCTCCAGCACCTGTTGTTTCCTGATTTTTTAATGATTGCCATTCTAACTGGTGTGAGATGGTATCTCATTGTGGTTTTGATTTGCATTTCTCTGATGGCAAATGATGATGAGCATTTTTTCATGTGTCTGTTGGCTGTATGAATGTCTTCTTTTGAGAAGTGTCTGTTCATATCCTTTGCCCACTTTTTGATGGGGTTGTTTGTTTTTTTCTTGTAAACTTGATTGAGTTCTTTATAGCTTCTGGATATTAGCCCTTTGTCAGATGAGTAGATTGCAAAAATGTTCTCCCATTCTGTAAGTTGCCTGTTCACTCTGATGGTAGTTTCTTTTGCTGTGCAGAAGCTCTTTATTAGCTGGTTATTTTGCTCACTAGTTGATGCAGTTTCTTCCTAGCATCGATGGACTTTACATTTTGACATGTTTTTGCAATGGCTGGTACCTGTTGTTCCTTTTCATGTTTAGTGCTTCCTTCAGGATCTCTTGTACGGCAGGCCTGGTGGTGACAAAATCTCTAAGCATTTGCTTGTCTGTAAAGGATTTTATTTCTTCTTCACTTATGAAACTTAGTTTGGCTAGATATGAAATTCTGGGTTGAAAATTCTTTTCTTTAACAATGCTGAATATTGGCCCCCACTCTCCTCTGGCTTGGAGAGTTTCTGCCAAGAGATCTGCTTTTAGTCTGATGGGCTTCCCTTTGTGGGTAACCCGACCTTTCTCTCTGGCTGCCCTTAACATTTTTTCCTTTATTTCAACTTTGGTGAATCTGACAATTATGTCTTGGAGTTGCTCTTCTCGAGGAGTATCTTCATGGCATTCTCTGTATTTCCTGAATTTGGATGTTGGCCTGCCTTACTAGGTTGGGGAGGTTCTCCTGGATGATATCCTGCAGAGTGTTTTCCAACTTGGTTCCATTTTCCCCATCACTTTCAGTCACACCAATCAGACATAGATTTGGTCTTTTCACATAATCCCATACTTCTTGGAGGCTTTGTTCATTTCTTTTTACTCTTTTTTCTCCACACTTCTCTTCTTGCTTCATTTCATTCATTTGATCTTCAATCGCTGATACTCTTTCTTCCAGTTGATCGAGTCGGTTACTGAAGCTTGTGCATTTGTCATGTATTTATCATGTTATGGTTTTCATCTCTATCAGTTCTTTTAAGGTCTTCTCTGCATTGATTGTTCTAGTTATCCATTCATCCATTCTTTTTTCAAGGTTTTTAGTTTCTTTGTGTTGGTTACGTAGTTCCTGCTTTAGCTCTGAGAAGTTTGATCGACTGAAGCCTTCTTCTCTCAACTCGTCAAAGTCATTCTCCATCCAGCTTTGTTCTGTTGCTGGCAATGAGCTGCATTCCTTTGGATGGGGAGATGCGCTCTGATTTTTTGAATTTCCAGCTTTTCTGCACTGCTTTTTCCCCATCTTTGTGGTTTTATCTGCCTTTGGTCTTTGATGATGGTGACGTATTGATGGGGTTTTGGTGTGGGTGTCCTTTCTGTTTGTTAGTTTTCCTTCTAACAGTCAGGACCCTCAGCTGCAGGTCTGTTGGAGTTTGCTTGAGGTCCACTCCAGACCCTGTTTGCCGAGGTATCAGCAGTGGAGGCTGCAGAAGATAGAATATTGCTGCACAGCGAGTGTTGCTGTCTGATTCTTGCTCTGGAAGCTTCGTCTCAGGGGTGTACCCCACCGTGTGAGGTGTGAGGTGTGAGGTGTTGGTCTGCACCTAGTGGGGGATGTCTCCTAATTAGGCTACTCAGGGGTCAGGGACTCACTTGAGCAGGCAGTCTGTCCATTCTCAGATCTCAACCTCCATGCTGGGAGATCCACTGCTCTCTTCAAAGCTATCAGACAGGGGCATTTACCTCTGCTGAGGTTTCTGCTGCTTTTTGTTTAGCTATGCCCTGTCCCCAGAGGAGGAGTCTACAGAGGCAGGCCAGCCTCCTTGAGCTGCGGTGGGCTCCACCCAATTCGAGCTTCCCAGTGTCTTTGTTTACCCACTTAAGCCTCACCAATGGCGGGCACCCCTCCCCCAGCCTTGCTGCTGCTTTGCCGTTAGATCTCAGACTGCTCTGCTAGCAATGAGGGAGGCTCTGTGGGCCTGGGACCCTCCAGGCCAGGTGTGGGATATAATCTCCTGGTGTGCCATTTGCTAAGACCCTTGGTAAAGCGCCGTATTAGGGTGGGAGTTACCTGATTTTCCAGGTGTTGTGTGTCTCAGTTTCCCTTGGCTAGGAAAAGGGATTCCCTTCCCCCTTGCACTTCCCAGGTGAGGCAATGCCTCCCCCTGCTTCAGCTCTCGCTGGTCAGGCTGCACCAGCTGACCAGCACCAATTGTCCGGCACTCCCCAGTGAGATGAACCCAGTACCTCAGTTGAAAATGCAGAAATCACCCATCTTCTGTGTCACTCATGCTGGGAGCTGGAGGTTGGAGCTGTTCCTATTCAGCCACGTTGGGCACCAGTCTAGAAAAGGAAATTTCTGAAGCCATCACTGCAGCTATGCCACCAGACCAAAAAAGAAAAAAAAAAAAAAAAACCTTGTACTTTTTTTGAAATATCTCTTTATTTTGTATTGAAAATGCAACTTTTATAAGAAAGGCATACTACAGACTGATATGACTCAAGAAAAAGTGAAGTCATTATATGGCAACTTAAAGCAAAGGGAAGCCAAAGGGTGTAAAGCTGGAGAACTTAATGCCAGCAAAAATGGTTTGAGAATTTTGGACAGAGGTTTGTGTTTTAAAATGTCAAGATAACAGAAGAAGCAGTTCCTGCAGACCAAGAAGCAGGTGACAAGTTCCCAGGTGCCATTAAGAAAATCATTGACAAAAGATATCTGCATGAACAGGTTTTCAATATAGATGGAAGTGCCCTATTTTGGGGGAAAAGATGTCACAAAGGGTATTTATTAGTAAGGAAAAGAAGCAAGCACCAAAATTTAAGGCAGGAAGGGATAGGCAAACTACTGTTTCATGCAAGTGCAGTCAGGTTTCTGACCAGGACTACCCATACTACAAAGAAGCTGCTAACCCCTAAGCCTTGAAGGATAAAAAGGAGACACCAGCAGTGGGGTGCAGTGGCTGACGCCTGTAATCCCAGCACTTTGGGAGGCCGAGGCAGGTGGATCACGAAGTCAGGAGATTGAGACCATCCTGGCTAACATGGTGAAACCCCATCTCTACTAAAAATACAAAAAAAAATTAGCCAGGCATTGTGGCGGGTGCCTGTTGTCCCAGCTACTCGGGAGGCTGAGGCAGGAGAATGGCGTGAACCTGGGAGGCGGAGCTTGCAGTGAGCCGAGATCACGCCATTGGACTCCAGCCTGGGCGACAGAGCAAGACTCCATCTCAAAAAAAAAAAAAAAAAAAAAATTAGACACCAGCTTCCAGTCTTTTGTTTGTACAAGAAGAAGGTGTAGACAATGAGATTCCTTCTTCTGGATTAATTTCATCAATTAATCTTTCATAATTAATTGATGAAATCCTGAAATCATCATGTACCTTGCCAGTAATGGAAAATATCAACTATTTTGATATTGAACAATGCCCAGGGCCACCCAGAACCCCATGAGTTCAATAGCAAAGGAATCAAAGTGGTCTATTTTCTCCCAAACATAACGTCTCTAACTCAGTTTGTAAATCAGGGTGTCATAAGGACCTTTGAGGTTCATTACACATGGGATGCTATGGAAAGGATTGTCAATGCTATGGAAGAGAATCCTGATAAAAAGAACGTCATGAAAATCAGGAATGATTGCACCATTGAAGATGCCATCCTTGTAATTGAAAAAGCTGTAAAAGCCGTCAAGCCCAAAGATGACTTGACAGAGATGAGTGCTTCTGAACCAGTGCCAGATGATGAGAAAGAAGATGTATTATAAAAGAAACAGTGCCAGAAAACAAATTGACATTAGACAATCTGGCAGGAGGTTTCCTATTCTTCAAGACTGCTCTTGACTTCTTTTATGACATGGACCCCTCTAGGATGGAGGCACTGAGACTAAGACAGACTGTGGAAGAAGAATTGGTATCATTTCAAAACATTTTTACAGAAATGAAAAAGCGAATAAGTCAGACAGAATTTACTATGCATTTCCACAAAGTTACACCAACTATTCCTGCTCCTCCTGCCTCCCCTTCAGCCTCCTCTACCTCGTCCACCTTTAATGCCCTTGAGACAGCAGGATCAACACTTCCTCTTCCTCCTCCTCCTCAGCCTATTCGACATGAAGATGACAATTATGTCTTTAGCTTATTTTATTATATGAATAATTATATAATATATATAACATAAAAATATGTGTCAATCCCCTGTTTATGTTATCAGTAAGGCTTTTGGTTAACAGGAAGCTATCAGTAGTTAAGTTTCAGGAGAGTCAAAAGTTATATGTGGATTTTTTACTGCACAGGGGTTGACATCCCTAACCCACGTTGTTCAAGGGTCAACTGTACTTCCTTTAGAAGTTGAAATGGACAGATAAGTCCCCCTTTTCCAGCTAGCACATAGGCATCTGACCGAAGCTTGTCCAATCACATGTTCCTGATCCCAGCTGCGACACAGCGAGGTGGGGGCAGCACAAAACTTACTCTGTGCTGGCAACACTATGACGTACTGAATGGCAGTA
This sequence comes from Macaca nemestrina, assembly GCF_043159975.1. Lineage (NCBI taxonomy): Eukaryota > Metazoa > Chordata > Mammalia > Primates > Cercopithecidae > Macaca > Macaca nemestrina. The sequence goes on along the minus strand of NC_092135.1, from coordinate 126,173,608 downwards.
ATGCAAGTCACAACTACCAGTGTGACAATGGCAGTAGGACCTAATCAGAGTCTTCCGATGGCCTAACCCACGTTTGATCCAGCCATTTATAATAGCTTCTTATGGCTCCTATTTTCCAAGCTTGGTTCCTCAGGCTTCCCTCATCTGGTTCTATGTTACCCACTATCTGTGTATTAAATTTATTTGCTGTTAGTGTTAGCCAGAGTTCATTTCAGTTGTTTACAAACAAGAACCTTGATGGTTCTAGTAATTTAAAAAAAAAAAAAAAACTTCTTTTAAATAAAGAGGCCTGTACAGTGGCTCACACTTGTAGTCCCAGTACTTTGAGAGGCTGAAGCAGAAAGATCTCTTGAGCCCAGGAGTTCAAGACCAGCCTGAGCAACAGAGTGAGACCCCATCTCAAAAAAAAAAAAAAAAAAAAAAAAAAAAAAAAAAAAAGGAAAAAAGAAAAAGAGAAAAAAAAGAAATTTAGTAAATGTCAATCGGGCACTTTCTATATACGAGGTACAATGCAAGGAGTGGACAAACTAATGATAAATAGAAGTCAGAATATTTCTGGAAAGTGGCTTCAGGAGTCCTACATCAAGTCTTTGCCCAGTTTTTGTTGTTGTTGTTATTGTTTTGAGACAGAGTTTCGCTCTGGTCGTCCAAGCTGGAGTGCAATGGCACGATCTCGGCTCACTGCAAACTGCGCCTCCCGGGTTAAAGCGATTCTCCCACGTCAGCCTCCCGAGTAGCTGGGATTACACCCGCCACCACACTCAGCTAATTTTTGTATTTTTAGTAGAGACAGGGTTTTGCCATGTTAGCCAGGCTGGTCTTGAACTCCTGACCTCAAGTGATCCACCCGTCTCGGCCTCCCAAAGTGCTGGGATCTTTACCCAGTTTTAACTCCAGCCCAACTGCCTCTTTTGGGAGAGGGAGACACAGGGGCTTCCGGACTGGCCAGGCTTGGACAGTAGAAAACACTTAGAAAAACTTACTCACCACACAAAAGTGAATCCTTAAAACTGAAAACCATTATTTTAAAACTAAATATTTCAGGAGATGAGTTGCATGAAGGGCATTTACTATGGAGATTCAATTTTGTAGTCTGGGAGCTAAAACAAAAGAAATAGTTCCAAACCTCTAACTTTAGAAAATAAAAACACACAAAAACTGAAAGATAGACCCAGGACATTTAACATGAGAATGACAGAAACTTCAGAAAGAGAAAAGGAAACAATGAAGGGGAAAACAATAATTAAATAATTTAAAAGGAAATGTTTACCTGAACTTAAAAAAAAAAAAAACACCTCAGTCTCTAGATTGAAATGGTTCTCCAAGTTATAGAAAAGATTAATGAAAGATGAAATTGAAAACTAAGCTTATGTAGCCTGAATTCTTTTAGGAAAAAGAAACCAACTCAGAGATTCATGTGCTTCATCAAAAAAGTATTATCCAATTTTAAGCTGCTTGCAATAAAAGCAAAAGTGTTGAAAACTTATGACCATGTATTACTGACATGGGAAAAAAAGATGCAAGGGAAAAGATACTATGACATATTACTGGTGGATATTTGAATTGTTCCAACCTATTTAGATATAAAACCCAAATATTTGTTACAATTTAAATAATAGATGTGCCTGTCAATGGAGATATCCCACTTTTGGCATTGAACCCATAAAAATCACTGAAAATGAGAATATATATGTAGCCTTCTTCATAGTGGCAACATTAACAACAAAAAATTAATACAAACTTTTCATTTAAGCAGGAATAAGCAAATTGATTCCGTTAATAAGCCAATGGCTGGATAAATTATGCAACCTCAGCCCATGGAATAAGATGCAGTGCTTACAAAGAATGCATTAGACCTATATTACTATGCTTGGAAGAATTTCCAAAATATATTGTTGAATGATGAAAGTCAAATGTAAAGAAAGGTATATCATATAATGTTATTTTTAAAAAGCAAACAATACCCAAATCTCCCATATATATGTACACACACACACACACACACACACACAGAATATACATTATATGGTAAGTTCTTCCCTTAAGAAAGAGGTATGGGAGGAGCAAGGATTTTACATGGAAACAACAGGGAAAGGAACAGGAGGAACTAATTAAAAGAAAAAGAATTAAAACTGTACTTTTTCTCAGCCTATCCCCCCTAAAAAAACACTCTTACAGGTTGCAAATGGAAAACCTAGCACAGTATAACCCCATTTATTGAAAATCATACTGTTTATATGCAAAATTAGAAAAAATGTGTGTCCATGTGAAAAAGTATGTTGTACCATATATAATAAAATTATATTATTGGAAAGCAATTTAATAAAATTTTTAATCTGTGGATATACGTATACAGATAGATAGATGATGTAGATACATAGACACATATATAGAGAGAGATGTTTTGAGAAAGGTATGAAAGGATACACACCAAGCTGTTAAAACTAACTATCACATGGGTATGGGTATTGAACAGAGGAGAAGGTCAGAGGGGGCAGAGATGATCAGCTTTGCTTTTATGTATGTATTACTAGGTTTTGCTTCTAATATTACAATGAGTATATTATTTGAAAAAAAATGTTTTTAATCCAATAAAGCTAGATAACCCAGAGCTTACACAGCCGATTGTTGTATTTATATTTTTATTATTTTAAAAAAATAGATTTTGAAGGATTTTAATTTTTAATTATTATAGATACATATTAGTTGTACATATTTATGGTATACATGTGGCATTTATACAAGCATACCATGTGTAATAGTCAAATCAGGGTAATTGTGTTATCCATCACCTCAAACATTATCATATCTTGATGTGAAGAACATTCCAATTCCATTCTTTTTGTTATTTTGAAATATATTACTAACTATAGCCATCCTGTCATGCTACCAAACAGTAGATCTTATTCCTTCTCTAACTGTATTTTTGTACTTATTAACCATCTCTTCTTTATCACCCCTTCTGCTCTACCCTCCCCATTCTCTAGTAACCATTATTCTACTTTCTATCTCCATTAATTTAATTTTTTTAGCTCCCACATATAAGTGAAAACATGGTATTTGTCTTTTTGTGCCTGGCTTATTTCACTTAACACGATGTCCCACAACTCCATCCATGTTGATGCAAATGACAGGATTTCATCCTTTTTATGGCTCAATAATACTCCACTGTGCATATATGCCACATTTCCTTTATGCATTTATTGATGGACACTTCAGTGGATTTTGTACCTTGGCTATTGTGAATAGTGCTTCTATAAACATGGAAACACACATATCTCTTCTATATACTGATTTCTTTTCTTTTGGGTGTGTACCCAGCAGTGGGATTGCTGGATCATATGGTCATTCTATTTTTAGTTTTTTGAGGAACTCTTATACTGTTTTCCATAGTGGCTATACTGATTTACGTCCCCACCAATAGTGTATGATGACTCCCCCACTACTCCACATCCTCACCAGCCTTTGTTATTGCTTGTCCTTGGATAAAAGCAATTTCAACTGGGATATATCTCACTGTAGTTTTGATTTTTACTTCTCTAATAATTAGTGATGTTAAGCATTTTTTTCATATACCTGTTGGTTATTCGTTATTAATCCCTTATCAGATAGGTAGTTTGCGAATATTTTTTCCATATTGTGGAGGCATCTCTTCACTTTGTTAATTATTTCCTTTTGTTCTGCAAAAGTTTTTTAGCTTAATGAGATTCCATTTGTTCATTTTCGCTTTAGTTGCCTGTGCTTTCGAGGTCTTACTCAGGAAATCTTTGTCCAGATCAATGTCCTGGAGTGTTTCTCCAATGTTTTCTTCTAAGATTTTCATACTTTCCAGTCTTAGATTTAAGTCTTCAATCCATTTTGATTTTATTTTTGTATTTAGTGAGAAATAAGGGTCTAGTTTCATTATTCTACATATGGATATCCAATCTTCTCAGCACCATTTATTGAAGAGACTCTCCTTTCCCCAGTGTTCGTACTTGGCATCTTTGTTGAAAACAAGTTGATTGCAAATGGTCAGTGTATTTGTTTTTAGGCCACTATCATGCTGTTTTGGTTACTATAACTTTGTTGTGTAATTTGAAGTCAGGTAATATGATGTCTCCAGTTTTGTTCTTTTGGTTCAGGATGGCTTTTGTTCTTCTGGATCTTTGGTGGTTCCAAATAAATTTTAAGGTTTTTGTTTTTGTTTTTGTTTTTTTTTCCTATTTCTGTGAAGAATGTCAGTATTTCAACAGGGATTGCTTTGAGTTTGTAGATTGCCTTGGGTAGTATGGACATTTTAACAATATTGATTCCTCCTATTCAAGAACATGAACTGGCTTTTTATTTTTGGTGTGTCCTTTATAATTTCTTTCATTAATGTTTTATAGTTTCATTGTTGAGATCTTTCACTTCTTTGGTTAAGTTTATTCCTCGGTATTTAATTATATTTGTAGCTGTTATAAATAGGATTCCTTTCTTAACTTCTTTTTCAGATTGTTCACTGTTGGCATATAGAAATGCTACTGATTTTTGTGTGTTGATTTTGTATCCTGCAACTTTACTGAATTTATCAATTCTAATAGTTTTTGGTGGAGTCTTTAGGTTTTTATAAATATCAGATCACATCATCGGCAAACAAGAATAACTACTTTTCCTTTCCAGTTTGGATACCCTTGATTTCTTTTTCTTTTCTAGTTGCTTTGGCTAGGACTTTTTTAAAATTTTCAATCCATGTTTGATTGAATACGTGATAGGGACCCACAGACACAGAGGACCAACTGTATATTTAGTAACTTATGTTTAGTGATTATGCATGTATATTTGTAAACAACTCATATAAAACTGATTACACCCTGGATCAGTGTCAGTTTTTCTGTTAGCAGCAGAACTCTTTCCTAAAAGAAATCTTACCTGACCCTGCTCAATATAAAAAAGAGAAAACAGAGACATGCATAAGTGCTTATTTGAAAGCTGAGAGCCCTGATTGGAATCAAAATCACTCACAGCTCTAAACCAGAGGCCCCTAGTTACATGACAGATGTCTGAATGAAGGTCTGTCTCTCTGATCTTGTTGCTGATGGCTGGCTGTTTCTGGTTCAGCCCTCCGGAGACCCTATCAATTTATAAGTCAAGATGATCATAATAGAGAATATGAAATGAAGTACCTTCCTTTTCAGATTCCTACCTCAGTATATGTAGCCTATATTGAATTTTATGTTGTGTAAACTGTTAGCTTCATATTGAGCTTTTATTAGTTTTTTTTTCATTGCATAATTTTTTAAAAATAGATCCATTTATGTTGCAATTGAGAGCACCCATCAATATTTTTAGCAGTTATCAGAGAGTCAATAGAATTCAAATAATTGGGACTTCTGCAGTGTTCAGACAGAAGATGCAAATGTTCCTGTCATTTCTCAGTTCTTTTTACTTCTGTGCTGAAACAGAGAAGTAGAATGGCCTTCGGCCCTGATGTCACCATGCAACAACAACACAAAAAACCAAGGTTATTGAGTCTTTCAACATATATTCTTATGGTCTGCACTATTTTAGTTACATCGATGGAGCTGGATTTTCAAAGTAGGTGAGGAAAGACAATTCTGGATCTGTTTTACACTAAGGAGCAAACATAATGAAAGAGTATGCATGAATAAAGAAATGAAGAGAAGGTTAACAAACTGAACAGTACATCAAAAATACATTTACAGTTTCCGAAGTATCACCCTTCCATTTACTAGCCTAGTTTAAATGAATGCGAAAAACAACAGGCAAATTTGAAGAGATTATGAGATCCCATAAGTTTGTGCTGTAATGAAAATTTGTCATGGAAGAATGCATATTCCTTTTGCTCCAAACAGCTCTACTAGCTGAGAAAAGTGTTCCCTTTTGCATAGAAACTGAAATGAGCATGATTTGTCACTGTTGAGCAATATGCAACCAAGAAGCTTTGTGCTCATTACAGCCCTGGGCTCTGGCTCCACTGCCCCCACACAGCGAGGGGCTCAGGGGACTCTGGCTGTTCTCTCTGGAAGGTGAAGAGGAACTTTGCATCTGCAGATTCTAACAGCTTGACTGTGAAAGGGGACAGAGAGTAATTGAATAACCTTTTTAAAGTAGGATAAACTTCAAATAGGCACAAATTACCATTTTCTAGAAAATGAATTACCTTGTGTCAAGGTAAGACCCAAGGGAGAGAGACACAAGGCTGGAAGGTACAAAAAGAATATGACCTGTGGCTGACGATGAAGTCAGATGTTCATGGGCACTGGGATCATAATTCTTTCAAGTTTCAGAACACAGGCTTATTTCAACAGTAGAATGAACCACGTTGTGCTGGAAAATCTTTTGGAGACAAAATACAGGGAAAACATAAAAAAATGAAAAAGAACCATTTGGGGCTTCTCTGACACTTATTCCATTGTATAATTATTGGAAAAAAAATAACTGAACCTCTCTTCTTCTTTCTGTTGAGTTATCAACAGGGTTTTGCTTGGTTCTTAGTCTCTAAAGACATAATTAAATTCCACCATGAACCATGTCCTTCAAAGCAAAACCACAGCCCCCCTACCCACAGAATAAAGGATGCCATTTGAAGCTTCATCCCACTGCTCCTTAGTTTCTCTCACTCGTATTGTTCCAACAGAAAGCTTTTGCACAGCTGCACCATCATCACCTAGTACCATCATCTAGTTGACTCACGATAATTTTGTTGAGTGCAGGCAGGGTAGTCATCTTGATAGCCTGGGGCTGGTTTGCTCAGTGGAGGATGCATCCTAAGTGTCCTGAGGCAGCCTTGCCACAGACCCAAAAGGCAGCCTTCCCTCAAATCAATGCACTGTCTTTCTCTCTCTAGAAAATTATTCTGGTGACCCTACCATTCTTCCATGACTAAAAAGTGAATGGTGCCGGCTGGAGTTCCACAGCCCACACGTTGCACAACCATCAGCAGTAGTAGCCTTAAATCAGGAATCACAGACTCAAAAGCCCAAGGGGACCAGGCACAATGAAATGGCTAGAAAATGACTGTCAAAAATAGAATTTGAACCCATTTCTTCTTTTAGAGATTACTCTCAGTGCCCCCTTTTATAGCCAAACTTTTTGAAATAGTTTAGACTTGCCATCTCCACTGCAGCAACTAAACCCACTGCAATTAAGCTTCAGCTCTCAGAAGTCCATAGATACTGCTCTTTGCCAAGTTTATCAAGAACTAACAGACTTTTTTTCAGTCCTTGCCTTACTTGACCTCATGGCAATGCTAGTACCTCCTTTCTTTCAAGGACTGCGAAGGATCTGATATTTTGCTCTACTTTCAAGCTAATAAATTAGTCTGTGACTGTTTCATGTGTGTTGGAAAAAGACATGAGACTCTTGAGTCAGAGATAAAGGACCCAAGGACTCTATTACTCACAGTACCCAGTAGCCTGAGAGTTAGCTTGGTTGTGTCGGTTTCCCTTGCCTCCCAAAACGCACAGTAGTGACAGAGCTGGTTCCCAGGTATATGCCACACTCACAGTTAAGTTGGCACCACAGCCAGGAAATCCTGAGCTTGGAGAATTCACTGTATTTACAGCAAGCCATAAATGGCCATGCTTTTTGTTTGGGAAGGTGGGAAAATACCACATCCTTCAAGGTTACTTGCTGCAAACACCATGCTGAGAAATGGCCCTGATAATAAGCAGTGAAGATGTGAAATTTTTGGCAGACCCAAGGCCATCCAGTGATGCTCAAGGCTCATGGCAGTTTGCCCCTTCCCACAGTGTCTTTCTTCACCTACTGTAGTGCCACACGTTCCTGGTTTTTTGGCAACTTCTGTGGCTAGCTGTGTTCTTTATCAGTTCTCTTACTCTGCCTTTATGTCACCATTTAAAGAGTCCTGCATTAGCCCCTCCTGTCTTCCTTAAATGCTCTTTCCCATCAAGATTTCATGCTTTAATTAGCATCTGTATCAGGAAATATAAACCCAATACCGACAGGGGCAAGAAAGGTAATGTAAATGACTGATGCACCCCAGAATAAAGCTAGAACTGCCAGAAATATAATCCTCAGCTGTTATTTTTACTGAACGGAAGTGAAAATACTTCACATAATACAAACATGTGTGATACTGAAAATAACATTTTCAAATCAAATATTTAAAATTATAGACTCTAAAAAATAAAAACGTCACATTATTAAATGGTTACATTGTAAGTTACTAACACTTGATCTGAAACTTTTTATTCTATACCCAATGTTAATGGCAGGTTTAATATTTCTATTTACAATGTGCGATAAATACCAAGTTATGGCATGATTCCTCTGCCTGGTTGTGATGTTTACTTTTACTACTTTCCATTATGGAAACAGCTGGTCCCAAACACAAGAACTGCCAAACCTGAGTATGTTTTTTTATTTAGGTTAGCTATGCCTAGGAGAGTGATAGAATTCTGATATTCCAATGTTATCATTTTTAGATTCTACTACTTATGATTCTGAATTTAAGTAATCTCTATTGGTAGTTCTTTCTTCCCAATTTAAATATTAAGAGAGAAATTGAACTGAGCAATATCAACTAATTTTACTTGAAGTTTAACATGGACCAGGGTGATCCTGTTAAAGATCAACCTTCAAAACCATAGTATGGAGAATGTAGATCAGTTTCATTTGGGTAACTAATACCCATTTAAAGATTGACCAATTTATTTCTCCCCAAATGACATCTCAAACTACATAATTTCAGGATGAACGGACCACTGAAATAATGCATTCCTATAACTCTTCAGTAGTTAGACCGGTCATACTGGCAATTAAAGTGGTCAAATCATTAATGCAATCTTTGCAACCACAGATGCATGAATAAGTGTCTTTCAACAGCTAAAACTCTCTACAACACTTTGTCTTAACAAAGCCACCTAAATTCCGTGTAGTGCTTCACTTCCAGTTTATTCAGCAATATCATCTTGATGAAAGTTACAGCACAGTGAGCTCACGGAGTTCATTACTATGTTCATAATATTGTCCAGTTACAACTTTTTAACAAAACAGATAAAAACAAAAACTAGTTCATAATGTGCTACATGAACTAGAATTCTACATTGTTGCAAAATGTTGCCACTGTATAGTTTCTTAGTAAATCAACTTTAACACCAACCATAGCAACAACACTGTGTCTTACTAATTTGACCAGTCTACCATAAACTATTCACCCTATCTCATTATGCAAAATAAGTCATTTCATGATATTATATAATCAGACGTGTTATATCCAAAAGTTCCTGGGTTAAATCAAAGTTGACACCAACACCAAAAACAAATATAATTAACTAGGCAGTACTAGAATGGCAGATAGGTAGGTAGATAGACAGGTAGATAGGTAGGGAGGGAGGGAGGGAGGGAGGGAGGGAGACAGATAGATAGATAGATAGATAGATAGATAGATAGATAGATAGATAGATAGATATAAATCTATGCTTTCAGCAGATACCATAAATAACTTTTCCATGTAAATTAAATAGTAAAATCTTAGTACTAACTTAACATGCCAAGCAACAGTATTCCCAGCTAGAACTTTATTTGTAAAGCTTGTTTCTGTTCAGAACACATAATTTCTGCTATATTCAATAGACTTTAATAAACCTACCATCTGTAAAAAGCAATTGACCAACCAAGTTATTTTCTCTAATGCATAACTAATTCCCTAATGCATAACTAATTCTGCAACAGCACCAGTTATTTTACTCACATCCAAAACAAATGCTTAGAAAATTTCAGTTCTGGCCGGGCGCGGTGGCTCACGCCTGTAATCCCAGCACTTTGGGAGGCCAAGGCGGGCAGATCACGAGGTCAGGAGATCAAGACCATCCTGGCTAACACAGTGAAACCCCGTCTCTACTAAAAATACAAAAAAATTAGCCAGGCGTGGTGGCAGGTGCCTGTAGTCCTAGCTACTCGGGAGGCTGAGGCAGGAGAATGGCGTGAACCCGGGAGGCGAAGCTTGCAGTGAGTCGAGATCGCGCCACTGCACTCCAGCCTGGGCGACAGAGCAAGACTCCATTAAAAAAAAAAAAAAAAATTCAGTTCTTTTTTAAGATCACCAGTTGATTCATTATGCTTCTTTTCTTTATACCTATATGGTTCTTCAAGATGGATTATTTCTAAAATTATTTTATGATTTTGTTTTTTTCTTTTAAATACAGACATACTTTGCATATTCAATATGTGGATCCAGGACTTACTTTCACAAAGAAATAGGCTCTCTACCATTTTTCTTAAAATACACAGCTTTTACATTTTATTTTTTTTCCATTTTTAATAGATACGTGGTATGGAGACATATTTCTCTATTATTTAAAAAAAATGACTGTTCAAGAACATTGACAAAGAGCATTTGCCATGAGACTTCAGTGTGCAAGATGTGATAGGAAATGGTGGAGACTGGGGAACAGAGGAGCACATGCAACATTAAAGAGTTCAGCGGAGGCCGGGCATGATGGCTCATGCCTGTAATCCCAGCACTTTGAGATACTTGAGGTGGGTGGATCACCTGACGTCAGGAGTTCAAGACCAGCCTGGCTGACATGGTGAAACCCCGTCTCTACCAAAAACCCAAAAATAGCCAAGTGTGGTGGCATGCCCCTGTAGTCCCAGCTACTTGGGAGGCTGAGGCAGGAGAATTGTTTGAACCCAGGAGGTTGCAGTGAGACGAGATTAAACAAAAAAAAAAAAAAAAAAAAAGAGGTTAGGGGAGTGGTTGCCCTACAGAAATGCAAGCTCATTGTCCCCAGAGTCATTTTTGTTTTTTGGGTTTTCTTCAGCCAAAAATCCGGGTTTCTTGATACGAAATCATCCAACTGTTTCGTATTACCTTGATTCATTTAAAGCATAACCTATTCCACACTAAACGTATTTCCAAGCTGGTTAACAGCTAATTTTAAACTGAGGGTACCAGTTTGTAACCTCTGAAAGGAATAGGGTGATATTCCTTATCTCACAGGCTAATAAGGCCAGAATCTGGATTCAGTTGCTAGAAGAGCTCTTAGTCTTTAAATGAAAAGAGTTTTATTTTGTTTTGGTTTTGGTTTTTTTAATGGCCACAGCTAATGTTATTTTCAAAATATATATACATATGTGTGTATGTACATATATTAATATATATAAATATATGTATGTATATATATTTTTATATATATTTTTTTTTCCTGGATATTCAGAGTATAAATACCCCAGCCCAAATATTATAGCCATTATCAAGCAAAAATCTTTTTTGAATTCCTTATCGTAAAGTCTATTTACCCAGTAATGGGTAAAATGGAGAATTCAACTAATAATGATCAACAATAATAATGATAAGGCCAGGTGCATTAGCTCAGGCCTGTAATCCTAGCACTTTAGGAGGCCAAGACAGGCAGATTATTTGAGGTCAGGAGTTCAAGACCAGCCCAGCCAGCATAGTGAAATCCCATCTCTACTAAAAATACATACAAAATTAGCTGGGCATGGTGGCATGCCTGTAGTTCCAGCTACTCAGGAGGCTGAGGCAGGAGAGTCACTTGAACCCGGGAGGCAGAGGTTGCAGTGAGTCGAGATCACACTACTGCACACTCCAGCCTGAGTGACGGAGCAAGACTCCCTCTCAAAAAAATAAAAAATAAATAAAATAAAATAATTATAATAATGATAGTAAAGTGAATTGACTTAAGTTCTTATCCCTGATCCTGCCGTCCATCGTGTACACTTGTCTAGAACCAACAGAGCACACCTGCTGTTATTATCCCCAATCCTAAGCTGTGCTGTGGAGGCGGTTTAACACCAAGAAAAGAAAACCCACACATATTACATCTGGAGCACACATATGGAAATGGAGTATTTCAAAGCATCCCAAAGGTTCCAAGTTTGGCCCCAAATCCAGTGAGAGTCATGGAGCCTTTGTCACCAGCTTTGGCCTGTGTTCTCCTCTTAGAGATGAAGCCATCGCTTTCCCCTTTCAAGGGCTGCTCTTCCTCAATCACCTATTTCCATGGTCCTGTCTCAGTCACCCATTATATTCACAGAGCTTTCTGAGAACTTTGCTTCTTCCCAAGAAAAACCTCACGTCTCCCCCTTTCTCTGGGGAACACCTCTTCCAAACTCTGCCTCTCCATGTCAGCCCCTCATCAGGCTCTTTGTGGCTTTCTCCAAACCACCGTTTGAACCCAACATTAGATGCCTCGTGGAATGAGCATTCCTCAACAAACATCATGGATTTGACTACAAATGTATCAGAGCCTTGAAGTAAATATCACTTTCCTATCAGTAAGTCATGGTTACAAAGAAAAACACCCTTGTTTGGCTACAGAAAAAGACATGCTGGAAAAGTATCCAATTATTAATCAAATTAAAAACACTGCAACCATTTGAGACTAGGTTCTTTCACTCAGCAAATTGATTTGTCCACTTTAAACCAAATGAAAAAAATCTGTTTTCTCATTTCCAAGTAATGGTTCTTTCACTGCTTAATTATTGCATTCATGCGAAAAAGACCCGTGGGATTATTCTTTTTAAACTTAAATATGAGTTTTGTCACTGACCCCATCATTTCACAAAGCAAGAGTGAATTCCCAGCGTGAGTGAAAAGAAACGTTGCTTTCTTTGCTTTATGTTTAATAATTTCCCATTAAACAGTTTTTCCAGGAAAAAAAGCCATGAACTCGGTATTGAATACAGAATTTATTCAGTCTATTCCACACAAACAAGCAGTAGACATATGCCTTCTAGCCTATTTAATCTGTTCATTTGCTTTTCAGACTCTCTCTCATAGGAAAGGCATGGTGGTGATGTAGTGGTTAAAAGAACAGACCATAGCATCAGAATTGTCTTCAGACTTTTAGTTCTACTGTTCGTTGATTTTGTGGCCATGGGAAATCAATTAATTTCTCTGCCCTTCAATGTCCTCATCTATATGTAAGTACAAGGTCAGGGTCAAGCTTATTGGGTTGTTATGAGGATTAAGTGAGCCAAGGTATGTACAAGCACTTAGCACAGAGCGCGATAAATTGTGAAGCTTATTACTGCTACTGCTATAATAATCAACACAGATGGCACTAAGATAAGCCAACCAAACTCACTGAAGGAAAGAATCCTATGTTCTACATCTTTGTATTCCCTGTAACACCTAGCAGACTGCCTTCTATATCTGTGTAAACATTAGTCTTTATTGGTAAGATAAAATATACCATCACTTCCATATAGTAGCATCTGAATGAATGCTTTTTGCTGTATTTAAGTTTCATGTTACCCCAAAACAAGAATTGGAGGATAAAGTGGCAAATAAACCAATTTCTCCTAGTCCACTTTAAGATTCTGTTTTTCAGAGAAAAAATGATCTTTCTTTCCCTCTCTCTCTCCTGGTATAGCAGCCTTTGCAGTCACTGACTGGCATAGTCAGCCAACGCATGCAGTATCCTCTGCAAGACCATGACTGCAGCTTAGCTTCACTACTTGTAGAAATCAATATAGTAAATGTTTACAGAGAGTCCTTTTTTTACAAGTACATTTAAAAAATTACAAAAGGGAGTAAAGTAGGGAGTGAAAAATGTTATAGGCACTCTGGTAAACGGTTCGATAGCTTCTTAGAAGCTGAATATGTACTTAGCATACAACCCATCAATCCCACTCCTAGGTATTTAATCGAGTGGAATGAAAATTTATGCTCATGCAAACACCTGCATGCAATGGCTAGAGAAATGAGCGAATGGATAAACAAGCCATGGTGCATCCAGACAGTAGAATTCCACACAGCACTAAAGGGGAATAAACAACTGATACACACAACATGAATACACCTCAAATGCATTTTTCTGGATCAAAGAACCCAGTATTAAAATAGTCACCTACCATACAATCCCACTTATATGGCATTCCGGAAAAAACAAAACTATAGGAACAGGGAAAGGATAGTGAATGCTGGGGTTAAGTGGGGAGAGGGTCAGCCTATACAAGGCAAGCATCAGAGAATTCTTGAGAGTGTTAGTATTGGTCTGTATACTGTGGTGGTTACAAGAATCTATACAAGTGTAAAACGTCACAGAACTGTTTGCCCAAAAAGGTGAGCTATGCTACATGTAAATTCAAAATGGAATAAAACATTGTAAGTGAATAAGCAGATTCTTCTATTTGGGAATTTATGAACTACTTTTAAAAGACCCTTCTATGTATTGCCACAGTGCTATATAGGAACTCTTTAAAAGAATGCTAAGGCGAGCACAGAATGCTAGGAAATCTGTGTGTGTAGGTATTAAAGAAGTCAGCACATTGGTTAACATCTTAATGCGTATTCTAGTTAGGGAACCGGAAGCGGGGCACAGGTAACAGATCCCTCCAGCAACGTTAACAGCGTGATCAGAGGTGCAGAGGAAGGAAAACCCTGGGCATGTTCAGGAAACACTGTTGGTCTGGTTTGGCTACAATTTAAGGTGCAGGGTTGACAAGCAGAGTACAGTAAAATGCTAATGCCTGTCTTGAGTGGAAGTGATGGGGATTCAATTGCATAATGTGGGTTATAATGCATGTATAATGGCATAATGAATGACATAATGTGTGTATAATGAGACAATGTACGTATGAGCATTTAGCGTCTAAGTTTTCTCTAGACATTACCAATGTCTAAGTTTTCTCTAGACATTACCAAAAAAAATGGAAGCTTGACAGGCTGGGAGATGCAGGATGCAGAATGAGCTAGAATGGGGTAGCTGGAGTGGTGGATGTCCACTGGAGGCTTTTGTTTCTGGTCACAGAATGAAGTTCTGAATTAAGCAGTCGGCAGGAACAGAAAAGAAATGCAGTCGTATCTCAGCAAGTCTGTAGATGTACAAGGAACTAAGACTAAATAAGACCAATTATTAACGGGATGTTGGGGATGGGGATAGGAGTAGAGTGGAGGGAAAAGAAACTGCCCACACAATTATGTCACCCTTCCTAGGGAAAGCAGGTGCCACCAGATCATATCACTATTCATAACAAAGCTCCGAACTAAATAAGAGCTTCCAACCAATGGGGCCTTTCTTCTCATTGGCTTCCTATTGCTTCCAAGATAAAGACACGCTCTTCAAAATTTCCTTGCATGAAATTTCCCAGCAAAATGTGAAACCTGTTCATCCCACCGGCCTCAATATCCACCATCCTTCTGCTTAGTCCCTACACTCAACCATTCTTTCTTTCAGTTTCTTAAATACACTATGCTCCCTCTTGCCACAAAGCCTTGACAAATGCTATTTGTTCCTTACCCGGAATCCTCTCTCCACCTTATAGGCTTCCTATGCATTTCTCAGCCCTTGCCCCCACCTTGCCTCCAAGACCCTCAAACCTGTGCTCAAACTTCCCTCTCCTCTTTTTTGAGTTCAGTGTTCTTTGGAACACACACCCTCTAAATGCTACGGACTCTCCCTTGCAGTTGTGATTCCTCAAGTTATTGCTAGCATAGGCATTCAGATATTTTCCCAAGTGATGAATAAAACACCTCATAAGTTTTGAGACACAGATAACCATGTAGACACAGAGAACTCCAGGAAAGGACAGAGTTTTGCTTCACATTTGAATATTTTATTGCCTACTATCCTCAATAAAAATATAATCAGTTCAATGATATTACGTGAAGGTATTTTCAGTTCATAATAGATAAGAGTTATATGAATACAAATAACTATTTAACAATCATTAGCTAAAGTTGATTTAAAGTATCTGATTTTAATACTATGCTTTTTTAAGATATTATAGAATACTTCTAGAAGACATCACAACATTTTCTTCATTCATGGTATAGAAGAGAACTTTAAAGAAAGAAGTGAGGGATAATGTCAAGTCAGGTTTTGCTTTCGGCCATGCCTCGCTTCCTTATTGTGCAGTGGCATTTGAGAGTGCATGCTTAAGTTGTCAAATGCAGATATTTAATGCAATGTTCTCAGTCCATTGAACAAGTCAGATGTGCCTTTTTTGAGCACTGGTGATTCATGATTTTCTTCCTTTCCCAAATGTGGAGACCATCCAGGCTACTCTCAGGAACACTGGTAGGCCAACCCACTTTAAATTATGCCTGAATATATACATGCACAACCATCCAAAAAAGAAAAGAAGTCTTCCCAATACAAGCTGCAAAGAGTATAAAGGTAATTCTATCTATCCATACGTTAAAGTTGTCTGATAATTGGTTTAAAAGCACATTTGCCAATACTCTACAAACAAGCTTTTATTGACTGTATTTACTCCCTGCGGAAGTGTGATTTCCTCTGGCTCATGCTCATACATTATGTAATACTTCCTGGAGAGCAAAGATACATTTTTTTTATTGCTCATTTACTTTATCCCCTTGTTCAGATTTTGAACTGAAAAAGAAACACTTAAGAACCTCTTAAGTCAGAAAGAGTGAGTATTGCTAGCTCAGTGCCTAGAGAAAGCAGATACCTCCAGGTTATGCCACGACTTCATTGTAACATAGTTCCCAACCAAAGAGGACCAGAAGGGATGGTCCAAAACACACAGACATAGGCCAAAATGGGACATTTGATATGGCCACTTCAATATCTCTACATGTTCCTCTGTGACCTGGCCATTCTTCATTTAGCAGTTATTTACTGATCAGGGCACCGTGACTTTGATAGGTGCTGGGCACATAGTGACAGACCATGGCCCCTCTCTTCATGAGTCAGCCTTCTAGTTGAGAAAAAGCAGGAAATAATTAAACAATATTTATATAAATTGTGATAATGGTGATGAAGGAGAGGCACAAGCTGCTGTGAGAGACAATAGTAGCAGAGTGATTCAGAAAGGTTACTTTGAGGAGACAGCACTTCAGAGGAGGTCCAAAAGATGAGAAGGAATGTATGTACCACGTTTCTAAGCTTCATCTCATCATTGAAGATGGAGTGAGCTCTGTTGTGCACAACATAAAAATCCATCCTGATAGCAGCATCGGAACTATCTCATCAAACTGGCATTGGCCATTTCTCACCCCTGGGCTCTCTGGACTGCTGGAGACAGTAGCAGCAATATGCCCAATGAAACTGGAGGAGCAATCTGGAATCCTGGTGTCTTGAAGATTCATGCTTAAGTTCTTAAAAATACTGTTGGAATTCGCAGGAGGAGGTTTGCTTTTTTGGAATAAGCACAGCTTTCATGGCAGTAGTAGATTTTAGATGGCAGCCTCAGCTGCCATCACTGGGAATCCCAATGCCATGAACTGTCATCAGTATGCAATAGCACTCTCTAAGAAAGAGGTCCGCAGCTCCCCTTAACCTCTGAGCTGGAACTCTCACTTGAGAGTCTGTTGTCACCACTATTAATACTTTCCATAGTCATGGTGAGTGCAGGGAGGAGCAAGAATCTCCAAGGTTCCATCAGAAGCAGCTGTTAGTTTTTGGAGTCTCCCCTACCAGACACTTCATGGCTTAGGGCTTCCTCTACAGATATAAGAGAAGTAATGGCATGAACCAAGGACCTGGGAATGAACCTTCCCCAGTGAGCGGGGGAAATGTGATGATGCTGTTAATTACTTGGCATTTCATACTCATACTATCATTTTGCTTTGTTTTCCATTTAGTTTTAATATACTCATTATCTGTTACTCTTATTATTCTACCATGTATTTATCCCCTCTTATCTTCTCCATTTCTCTCTCCTCATTGACATGGTCATTCTAGGAAACAAATAGGCTTAAATTTGCTTTATCTTCAATCCTCTTCCAGCTGTCCCTTGATCCTACAATCTTACAAACCATTGGTTTTTGTTTTGTTTTGTTTTGTTTTTCGTTTTGTTTTTCGTTTTGTTTATTTTTTTGAGCAGTTTCGCTCTTTTTGCTCGAGCTGGAGTGCGATGGCATGATCTCGGCTCACTGCAATCTCTGCCTCCTGGGTTCAAGTGATTCTCCTGCCTCCGCCTCCTGAGTAGCTGGGATTACAGGCATGCACCACCAAGCCTGGCTGATTTTTTTGTATTTTTAGTAGAAACAGGGTTTCACCGTGTTAGCCAGACTGGTCTCGAACTCCTGACCTCAGGCCGTCTGCCCACCTCAGCCTCCCAAAGTGCTGAGATTACAGGCAAACTGCTTTTTCTATCATAAGTTTTCACTCCGTCTAGAATAGACTGGTAAGATGTCAGTATACTAATTGACCGTCCCAACTCTCCCTACACTCAATGAATCTTGGGCAAGACATTTAATATTTCAAGGCCTCCATTCGCTTTTCTATCAGCAGATAAGCTTTTAACTCCGAATACACATCAGAGTCACCTGCGACCTTTTCCAAGGTGCTCTCATGCCCAAGTCACACTTTTAGAAGTTCTGATTGTGGAGGTTAGTGAACCAAACGTGTGTATTTTATCATTCTCCCTGGAGAATTCTGAATCTCCTCTCTTCCCTTCCTCAGTTGAGGACAACTATATTATTTACTCCCTAAAGTTATCTGATTATAAGTCTGTAATTAAGTGATTCATTGACAAACTTCTCAAAATGCTATTCTATACTTCTATACTATTCTACACTTTCTCCTGGCAACTCCTCAACCCATTGCAATGTCTCTTGCCCAAACCCTACAATTTTCTTAAATTTTGCTTTTCCATTATCATCTATATGCATTCTCCCACCAGAGAAAATACCCTACCCTCATCCTCATATGTGTTTTATCTAAAGGGAAATATTATTATCTAAACAATTCAGGATTTTTAAAAATGCATAGAACTTTTTGACCACTCTTCCCTTTCTCCCACCACGTGATAATCAAATCCTTTCCAGGTTGTCTCTGAAAGGCCTGCTTACTTCCTTCTGTTCTATTACCTTGGCCACGTCTACTGCCTATATCCAGTGATTTCCTTTGTACTCTTTTGTCCCCATCACTGCCAAGACAATCACTTCAATGCAATAAATGAGGAAAAATGTTTTAGCTTAAGAGCTGGCACCAGAATTCCATTCTGAAGAAATCTTGTCTTTGATGGAAAGAAATGTTTGAGGTGATGCATTAAACATAGATGATTAAATACATTAATTTATCTCTGTTCCCTCCTGAAACCACACTTAAAGTAGAACAAACAATGTATAAAACCACAAAGGACAAAGGAAATGGGACAATAGATGAGAGATATGAAATCTTCAGAAAATGGAAACCAAACGTATTGTAGCAGAGATAAGAATGCTAAATACATTACAAGACTTCAGAGGGAAATGCCAAGTCATTTCACATCTAAAAATCCAGGAAATAACTAATAATTTGAAAATAGGTTTTAGAATTAGTGAAGTAGCAGGCACATAACAGGGACTCAACCAGTAGTTTTTCAATAAATCAGAGGGACTAAAGGTTTATTCCACAGTAACACTAGTCAGCAGCAGAGAGAAAGGTAGGGGAAATTATAGGCCTGAAAAATGAGTTTAAGTGAAAATCTATCCACTAAGACACTCCCCTAGCCCCCGTGTACCACCAAGATCCAAGAATGCTATAAGCCAGATTTGAACACCCACGCTCAGGCAATAAATTAAAGAATTCCTCTCTGGAGAAACAGATTGGTTGCAGGAAGTACAACTTATACATTGTAGACTGAATGCTTGCATTTCAATGAAATTAATATGCTAAAGCCCTAATCTCAACATGACTGTATTTGGAAATAGGGACTATTGCTTCTCAGCTTTTTGACTAAGACCAAGTGCAGAGATAGGGGCTTTGAGAGGTGATAAAGGTTAATTGAGGTTATGAGTATGGGGTCCTGATTTTGTAGGGAGGGTCCCCTTATGAAAAGAAGAAGAGACACCAGGGGGAAGAGACATAAGAACTCTGTTTCCACCATGTGAGAACACAGCAAGGAGATAGCTGTCTATGAGTCAGAAAGAGAGTCCTCAGCAGGAATCAAGTCAGCAGGCACCCTGATCTAGGATGTCTAGCCTCCACAACAATGAGAAAATAAATTTCTGTTGCTCAAGTTGCCCAGAATGAGCATTGTATGGCAGCCTAAACAGATTAGCTCTTACTATACAAACTAATAGTAAGAAGTCTTCTAAGGATATGACTGGGTTCCATCCAATCAACCTAGAGAGAAATCCATTAGTTAACAAGCACCACTCAGGGGCCTCCAATCTGTTTATCATTCTTAAATGTAAGTGTAGAACAAAGGACAGAGTTTTTAAACTCTCTAACGTAAAAGGAATAAAACAAAATATCAAGACCCCCAAAGAAAGAAAGAGAAAAAGTTTTAGGGAAGAAAGTAACCTCTCCACAAATAAAGAAATATCTAGAATGTTTATCATTCTTAAAAAGTGTGGATGGGAGACAGCTTTAGGTATTGCTTATTTGAAAAGAGTCTTAGTCTAACCCTCACCTTTGATTGATAGGTTGACTAGTATAGACCTCCAGGTTGCAAATATTATTTTACTCAAAATTCAGTAATACTTCTCTGATATCTTTTGGCTTCCAGCACTGCTTTTGAACAGTGTTATATTGTTCTGATTCTTTTTGTTTGCTTGTGTGGCTGTTGTTTAAACTGGAAACCGTGATAATCATCTCTTTATCCCTGGTATTCGAGAATTTCATGATGCTAAGAATTAGCATTGGCCTATTTTGTGAGCTCTTTTAAGCAAAACTTTTCAGATCTGAAATATTTTCTTATGTTTTAATCATTCTGTCCCCTCCATTTCCAATGTTCTAACTCTACCATTGCCAATAGAAATTAGATTAGATGTTGGATTTTTTGAATTGGTCTTTAGATTTTTTACTATTTCCTCATCTGTGTTTTTTTTTTTTTTTCTTTTTTGTTCTTTCTGGAAAATCCCCCTTGACTTTATCTTCCAATACTTCAATTAAATTTTACATTTTTGGCCTCATAATCTTCAAATCCACACCCCCTTTTATTATATTGAAACAGAAAATAGAGAAAAATACCTGTTGGCGCTTGCTTTTGCTGGGTGAGAATTGGTATGGTTTAAATGTTTGTGTCACTCCAAGATTCACATGTCAAAATAATCTTCAGGGCCATGGAGATAGAAGATGGGGCGTTTGGGGGGTGATTAGGTCATGAAGGCTGAACTCTCATGAATAGGATTTGTGCCAGTACAAAAGAGGCCTAAGGGAGCTGCTAGGTGAGTAGGTAAGGATAAAACAAGAAGGTATTTATGAGGACCAGGCCCTCGCCAGACAGGAAATCTGCCAGTGTCCTGATTTTGGACTTCCCAACCTTCAGAACTTTGAGAAATATATTTATTTTATTTAAATATTACCCAGTGTAAGGTATTGTGTTATAGCAGCCTCAACAGACTAAGACAAGAATCAACCACTGAATTTTAATAATAGCAGTAGACAGCAGTGCACTTCACCTGGGTCTTCAGGTTGTTTTACAGTGGGGTCAGGGGAGCAGCTTACCTAGGTTGGGCAGGCATTTCTGGGTCTGGGTGTCCTGTGTGTCTTTCAACCCCACTTGATCCAGTGGTCTAGCCTCAGAGCATGTTCTTATCAGGGCGATGGCAGGCATAGGCACAAAGAGGACAAGTCCACCACACAGACACATTTCAAATTCTTGCTTGCATTTCACTGACTAACATCCCCTTCACCAAAGCAAGTCATGCAGCCAAACTCAAAGTTAAGGGGCAGAAAAGTAGATTTTTTTTCCTATGGATATAGAAAAGAATGAATATTGAATGAACAATAAGTCAATCTGCTGCATAAGACAAAAATTAAATCAATAAAAACAAGTTTTAAGTAAAGGAAATACTACAATATACAATGTGGTCCCTACTGAACAATAATTACCTGATCACAACAAGGCAAAAACTAAATATTGATTTGCCCAAAATTGTGATATAACAATTCCGAGGGGAGGCAGAGAAAGTGGAGTGGGTGGCCAGGTGCAGTGGCTCATGCCTATAGTCCCAGCACTTTGGGAGGCCAAGGTGGAGGATTGCTTGGGCCCAGAAGTTCAAAACCAGCCTGGGCAACATAGCAAAACCC
Organism: Macaca nemestrina; assembly: GCF_043159975.1. Taxonomy (NCBI): domain Eukaryota; kingdom Metazoa; phylum Chordata; class Mammalia; order Primates; family Cercopithecidae; genus Macaca; species Macaca nemestrina. Next base: position 126,151,700 of record NC_092135.1, on the reverse strand, counting down.
TGTCTCTACAAAATATACAAAAATTAGCCTGGTGTGTTGGTGGCATCTGTAGTCCCAGCTACTAGGGAGGCTAAGGTGGGAGGATCACCTGAGCCCAGGAAGTTGAGGCTGCAGTAAGCCAAGATTATACTACAGCACTCCAGCCTGCGCAACAGAGTGAGACCCTATCTCAAAAAAAAAAAAAAAAAAAAAAAAAGTGGGGTGGGGGAATGTAAAAGTCTGATTAAAAAGTAAAAGTATACACTTAGATCACTTAGAAGAAATAAGACCTGGTGTTCAATAGATCAGTATGGTGACTAGAGTTAACAATCAGTTCTACATTTCAAAATAGCTAGAGGAGAATTCAAATGTTTCTGGCCTAAAGAAAATATAGGCCAGGCGTGGTGGCTCACGCCTGTAATCCCAGCACTTTGGGAGGCCGAGATGGGCGGATCACGAGGTCAGGAGATCGAGACGATCCTGACTAACACGGTGAAACCCCGTCTCTACTAAAAATACAAAAATTAGCCTGGCGCGGTGGCGGGCGCCTGTAGTCCCAGCCACACGAGAGGCTGAGGCAGGAGAATGGCGTGAACCCGGGAGGCAGAGCTTGCAGTGAGTGGAGATCGCACCACCGCACTCCAGCCTGGGTGACAGAGCGAGACTCCATCTCAAAAAAAAAAAAAAAGAAAATATAAATATTAAGGATAATAGATATTTCAGTTACTTTGATTTAACTGTATTAATGTATCAAATTATCACATGTACCCTAAACACAGGTACATCTAATATGTATCAGTAAAAATAAATTTTTAACAAATCCACCATTGATGATTCCATCTGCATATGGCAAAACTTAAATCAGTAAGAACAAATTGTAGGTAAAGGAAATATTGTGAATAGTGCTGCTGTGAACATACAAGTGCATGTGTCTTTGTGGCAGAATGACTTATTTTCCATTGGGTTTACGCTCAGCAGTGGGATTGTTGGGTCGAATGGTAGTTTTAAATTATTTGAGAAACCTCCAAACTGCTTTTCACCGTGGCTGAATTAATGTATTTTCCCACCAACAGTTTATAAGTGTTCCTTTTCTCCAAACCCTAACATCCAGTTTCTTTTTCTTGGCCTTTTAATAATAGCTATTCTGACTGGTGTGAGGTGGCATCTCATTGTGGTTTTGATTTGCGTGTCTCTGAAGATTAGTAATGTTGATCATTTCTTCATATGTTTGTGGCCACTTGTACGTGTTTTTTTTGAGAAGTGTCTGTTCACATCCTTTGCCCACTTTTTAATGGGGTTATTTGTTTTTTCTTGTTGAGTTGTTGCAGTTTCTTATAGATATTGAATATCAGACCTTTGTTGGATGTTGGAGTTTGTGAAGATTTTCTCTCATTCTGTAGGTTGTCTGTTTACCCTGGGTAAAGAAAATGTGGTACATATATACCATGGAATGCTATGCAGCCATAAATAACAATGAAGTTATATATTTTGCAGGAACCTGGGTGCAACTGGAGGTCATTATCCTATGTGAATTAAGGCAGGAACATAAAACCAAATACCGCTTGTTCTCACTTACAGGTGAGAGCTAAACATCGGGTACATATGGACATAAAAAATTGGAAGATCTGGGGACTGCTAGGGCAAGGAGAGAGCGGGGAGTCCAAGGGCTGAAAAAGCTACCTATTAGGTCTTATGCTTATGATAGGATCATTCATACCCCAAACCTCAGCGTCATGCAATAAGCCTATGTAAGAAGCCCGGGCACACATGCGCTCCTTAAATCTGAAATAAAAGCCAAAATTATTATAAATAAATACGTAAATAATTTGAAGTGCTGAAAACCTCATTGTTTATAATGCGTCAGTGTCTAACATTTGTGATCAATAAACAGTATACTGGAAGAAAGAGAAGTTAGTTTGGGAAGGGACTCACACTTTAGAAGGGGTGGGGCAGAAGATTTTAAATAACACAGATTTTTCAAAGTTAATTATGTTTAAACATACATTGGTAATTGTTTGGAGAAGTAACAATTAACACAACAAAAATATCGAGCACTTCCTGTGTTTTAGGCTTTGTGTTTAAACCCTTCCAAAAATCCTATGAGTTAGGTACTGTTGTTTTCCCCATTTTATGGGCAAGGATATGGAGCCTCCTAGTGGTTGCATAATTTACAAAACTAATAGGAGCAGAGCTGGGAATGGAGCTGGGTTCTCAAGCACTGTCCCACACTCCCTCTCCTGGCCTGGGTTGGTGTCAGTGCAATCGCATGTCGCTTAAAGACAGGAATGCATCCTGAGAATTGAGTCATTAGGTGATTTTGTCATTCCGCAAACATAGAGTGTGCTTACACATATCTATAAGAAACTGCAACACCTCAACAAGAAGAACAACCCCATTAAAAAGTGGGCAAAGGATATGAACAGATACTTCTCAAAAAACACACACAATTGGCCCACAAACATATGAAGAAATGAACATTACTAATCCTCATAGCCTACTACACACTTGGCCATACGCTGTAGCCCATTATTCCTAGGCTACAAACCTGTACAGCAAGTTACTGTTCTGAATACTGTCGGCATGTAACACAGTGGTAAGTATTTGTGAGTCTAAAGATACCTGAACATTAAAAAAAAAAAAATTACAGTAAAAGTACAGTATAATTTTATGGGAACACAGTCATATATGCGTTCTGTTGTTGACAGAAATGTCATTATGAGGTACATTACTGTACTTCAGCAAAGAAACAGTTCTACATGATAAAGAGAATTTAGAGGTCAAGGACTAGCCAGGAGGGTGTAGGTGAGAGATGAGGTAGAGGTGAAGAAATAGAGCAAAGGGTGATGATAAATAGGTAGATATTCCCCACCCATCTGCACCCCCACTCTTGCACCAAAAGGTGTTCAGATACCCTGCTAAACTCAAAGGCTTGATATGAACGATTTATTTTTCTGTGTAAACCAAAGAAGTGACTGAGTTTTACCCGAGTTGATCTCCTGCAAGCAAGCTAACCTTTTAGAAATCTTTTGAGGGTGCTCCAATTTCATGGCAGCAAGCTGAAGAATTAATTCAGATAACATGAGAGAGTTGAACCAGATAATTTTATTTATTTATTATTTATTTATTTATTTATTTATTTATTTTATCTATTTATTTATTTGAGATGGAGTTTTGCTCTTGTTGCCCAGGCTGGAGTGCAATGGCACAATCTCAGCTCCCTGCAACCTCTGCCTCCCAGGTTCAAGTGATTCTTGTGTCTCAGCCTCCCAAGCAGCTGGGATTACAGGCACCCGCCACCACGCCCAGCTAATTTTTGTATTTTCAGTAGAGACAGGGTTTCACCATGTTGGCCAGGCTGATCTCGAACTCCTGACCTCAAGTGATCCGCCCACCTTGGCCTCCCGAACTGCTGAAATTACAGGCATGAGCCACTGTGCCCGGCCTAAACCACATAATTTTTTAAGTCACTTCTTGCTCTCATATTCTGTGATTTTTACACTGAAATAAAAATACAAGAAACACATTTTCCTACATATACTCACTTATATTTTGGAGAGTTATTCCACTTTTGTTTGCTGTCTCATTCATGTACTGATAGCGAAATTTAAAAATGTATTTGGCAAGAGCTATTTGAAGCTCAAGAATATTTTTTATGCTTTTATTCTGCTTTCAAGTGGGAAAATGTTAACTAGATGTAGATGCGGAATCATGATGAGGTTGGGGAATGACAAAAGGATAAACTTCAATGCTCAGCTGCCCTTGCCTAGATAGTATTGTCTCTCCTTGCCCAAGGAGGGGGTCTTTTTGAGGCTTTTCTGAAGGCTACGAAGAGATCGTTCACATACCCTTCAATTGCCTCCTGGAATTCTAAGTCTCAGACAGGAAAATATAATGATATTACAAAGAATTTTTCTTTGTTCTTTTTGTTGTTGTTGTTTCTGTATATACTAAAGCCAGATTAATGGGTGCTTCGGGGAATAAAGTCAGAAACATTGAAATATGAAAGAAACAAATAAAAAACCCAGCTCCCTATCCTGTAGCTGTCAGTGATTTTTGGTAGCATTAAAGAATATGAAGTGTTGGCAAGCTTTTCAAATCGCCTATTTATTTTTAATACTTGGTTTAACAACTGGAATTTAAGTGCAAAATTTATTCGCCACAACTTAACAGCCTGAGCTCACTTAAGCTACTGCTTACATCATAAAGGCCATTTTTCTAAAAGTCATTGCCTAAAACAAGTGAAGTTCAAGGGAGTAAATTAGACAAAGAATACAGAAATCAGGATATACATCATTTTTACCAACAGAGACCACAAAAGAGAATAACAGTAGTATTCAGCATGCAGAAAGTCTTTTGAAACATGGATTTTTATTTTAGTTTATTTTGAAATATTTAATGAATAAACAAAAATTATATGTATTCAGAGTATACAACATTTTAATTTGACATGTGTATACATTGTGTACTGACTACTGCAATCTAATTTTCACAGCCATCACCACCCCTAATTACCATCTGTTTGTGTGTGCACGTGTCTGTGTGTGTGTGCGTGGTGAGGGCAATTAAAATCTGCTCTCTTATCAAAATTCAAGTAAACAATACAGTACTATTAAGTATAGTCGCCATACTGTACATTAGATTTTCAGAACTGATTCATCTTAAAACTGAAAGTTTATACCCTTTGACCAATTTCTCCCCATTTTTCTCATCCCCCAGCCCCATGCAATCACCATTCTACTCTTTGCTTCTGTGAGTTTGGCTTTTTTAGATTTCACATATAAGTGAGACAATACAATACTTATCTTTCCGTGCCTGGCTTATTTCATCTAGCATAATGTCCTCCAGATTCTATTTTAATAACTAATTAGCATCATTGTCAAAGGAAACAAATATGAAAGACTAGTGGTTATCCTACTCACTCTAATAGATGTTCCCTCTCGTATTTTGCTTTGTTTTTCTCTAATTGTTTTTTCTATGTATTTATTCATTATGTGTCAACTATAGTTGGCAGAATTCCATTTTTCAAAGGCTTGAATTTAACGGTCATTTTTTTTGAAAAGTAAGTTACCTCTCAGCACTTGGCAGGCTGTGAGAAGATTTAAGTTAATGAGTCTCTAAAGCGTCCAATCTATAGGGATAGTAATTCAGATACATGCCTTGGGCTAAAGTTTTCATATGCAAACCTAGAGCGGGCCAAATAGAGTGGTTCTTAGAGTACCCGTGAAACTAAGAACCACTTGATGTCTTTTATTAATGTAGATATTCAATCCGGATAATTCTGTTAAAAAAAGAAGTACTTTTCCTGCATTTGCAGCTATATTTTAGGACTAAGTCCTCTGAACATTTTTCTGCTTCCCTATGTAGAGTCACTCAAGTTGTGCCTTTAATAATTGCTATTGAGTTGTTGGGATTTTTAATAAATTTTACCTATACCAATGAGATTGCAGCATTAGTTAATTATCAAAGATGCACCAAGTGTTTGCTCAGTTATACCTGAGGCTTCTTGGAGAGGTAAAGTTTGGAGTTATTTAGTAGTTTGGTTGTCAAACATGTGAGAGGGGAAAGTTAGCTGTTTAGTTTAGATAAACTATTTGCATTTTAAAATTAAGTTCACTATCACTTATTCTCCATGATTCTAAGTATATAAATTGTCTTTTATCTATTCTAAAATAATTGAGCCCTTCAGATTACAAACATGACTTTCTACCTTTTCTTTTTTGTATTTTCTCTGCGCAAATGTGTATGACTTTCAGAAGAGAGAGAAAGCAACCCTAGATGTTATTATGTTTTATTACTTTAAAGGTGAAAAAGTCTTTAATGGAAGTTTAGTGGAAGAGTTAAAACACAAAATTCTACAAAATTGTAAAGCATGCAATATTTATATTCAATTTATCATGTCTATGGCATTTTTTCTTACCCCATAGTCAAAGTTAGGTTGTCTCATTGTACCTGAGGAAGACTTTCATCAATTATTTGATTAGCTTTTTAACATTAATGAAAACTACATCCTCGGCCAGGCACAGTGGCTCACACCTGTAATCCCAGCACTTTGGGAGGCCAAGATGGGTGGATCACTTGAGGTCAGGAGTTCAGGACTAGCCTGACCAACGTGGTGAAACCTTGTCTCTACTGAAACTGCAAAAATTAGCCAGGCATGGTGGCACATGCCTGGAGTCCCAGCTACTCAGGAGGCTGAGGCACGACAATTGCTTGAACCTGGCAGGTGGAAGTTGCAGTGAGCCGAGATCATGCCACTGCACTCCAGCCTGGGCGACAAAGCGAGACTCCATCTCAAACAAAACAAAACAAAAAAGTGCATCCTCAATTAACTCTTCTAAATGTTTAAAATAAAACTAACCTATATATCCTTTCATACATTGTGTTGAGAAATTGAAATTATGCCTTGGATTCAAGTGTTTGATCTGCACATAAAAGCTGGCATTTGCTCATTCTGATCCAACATCTTTTTCTCTAATAATAAAGGATCTGTTGTCTGCAGGTCTATAAGTTCTCTCAGTATTATTCATATTTGAAATTGAATCAGTAATAATGACTAGAGAATGCTTGATATTTTTAACCTGCCTATATTTCCATTTTAAATTGCAGTCTTTTTGTAATTTCATGTATGTCGTTGGATACCTATTGCATATTCCTTGCAATCATTCTGTGGTATTATAACACATGATGGCAGGCAGTACCCATAATGCTGGCATCCATTTATACCCATTAAGTCATAAACGCCTCTGGGAACAAGAGGGAAGTCATTTCTTAATTAAATGTTCCATAGCCCTGAAAAACAAAATAACATTCTGTTCTTATATATAAGTAATAAAGGTTTAGAAAAGGCAATTTAATGTCTTAGGTCAGTAGATAATGTTTATGTAATTAAACAGAAATAAATACTTATGCCAAGTAAATAGAATTTGGGTGGCAGAAAAAATTACAGGCAAGGAGCCAAATTTTAATTGTTTTATGTTCTCAGAAATGGCTGTTCTTTATAAATAGTCGATCTCAGTCACCAAAAAACTACATATTATATTGTTCTATTTATATTAAATTTCCAGACCAAACACATCTATAGAAATATAAAGTAGATTGATAGTTGCCTAGGGCTGGGAAGAGGGTATTTGGGGGAAATGGAGAATAACTGCTAATGGATATAGCTTCTTTTAGAAACGATGAATATACTAAAAGTTATTGAATCACACACTTTAAATGGATACGTCATATGGTATGTAAATTAGATCTGAATAAAGCCATTGTCTTTAAAAAATAAATACATAATGATAGTAAGAATTGATAAAGAATTGAGTAAATATCCCCAGGCCCCAACCCAAGAGATTTTGATGAAATAGTTGTGGTTCAGAGCCCAGGAACATGCAGGTGTAAGAACTCTTTCCAGATGATTCCGATGGGCCATGCAGGTGGGTTAAATGTTCTTACTCCCGGAGCCAGGTGGTCTTCAGACCTAAATGCAGCTCCTTCCAGGAGTAAGCCAGTCCCTGTGGTGCTCCACTGGTGGTTTGTTTGTTTGCACGATTGCTTGTTTGTTGTTGTTGTTGTTTTTGTTTGTTTGTTTTTTTCTTCTGCTCTCTCCTACTTGGGTCTTTTTAATTTCCACGTTCACTTTCTTCTCCCTTTTCCGGGAAATAAGAGTAGTCCTCATAGTTCTGGTTCAGCCTTAAGACTGCCGACTAGTAGAAGATGACTAGCTGCTCTGTTTCTAAGACTCACCGGACAATTCACAAGCCACAGGACATGGCTCCCATCTCCTTTCCTCACAACAGCATGGGAGCTGAGAGCAGAGCCAGCATCTGCACATCCCCTCCCACGGCCAGTGTCCTCTGCTCCACATTACCACCTAGATTCATTCAGCAAATCTGCACTGTATTACATAGAGTAATACACTTACTCTAAGCCAAGGTTATACCCTCTAGTGATCATAAGATTTCAGAGAATGTAGAACTGTTTTCTTCCTTTTTTTTTGAGACAGAGTCTCACTCTGTCACCCAGGCTGGAGTGCAGTGACACTATCTCTGCTCACTGCAACCTCCTCCGCCTCCTGGGTTCTGCTGAGTAGCTGGACTACGGGCATGCGCCACTATGCCCGGCTAATTTTTGTATTTTTAGTAGAGACAGGGTTTCGCCATGTTGGCCAGGCTGGCCTCGAACTCCCGAACTCATGTGATCCACCTGCCTTGGCCTCCAAAAGTGCTGGGTCTATAGGTGTGAGCCACTGTGCCCAGCCCAGAACTGTCTTCTAAACAAATACTTGGAGAATCCTGATTTAACTTTCCTAAGGGCCCTTGGAAATAAAAATGATTATCCCCGAGAAAAGAAATTAGTGCTTAGAATATCTGCCTTAAACTTAGAGTGTAGTGTTGGCATGTAGTGGAATTCCACAAAAAATTGCTGATTGATGGAAAACAGAGAATAGCCACACTAGAGAAACTGCCAGTGGCTGATAAAACACAAGAAAGCTATTCCTAAAAAATCATATAGGAAAACATCTTACAGTACTGTGTATTTTTAATATGCTAATTTTCTATTACCACTTTATTTTTATATAACCCAGAGCACCTTTTTCCAAGCAGGTGAAGTGTAGAAACACATTTTTCTACTGATTCTTTAGTTTTCATCTGATCCAAATAATTACTCAGGGCCTACTTTCAAGAAGGAAACACTTGCTAGTAACAGATCTTTAAAATGGAAATCTAAAATAAATATAACGTGTTACATATCTAGTAAAAGTACATCAGACATTACATGTAAGTGTATCCTCTTGATTCAAATGAAAGGTCTAAGACAATAAACACTACATTTTTATGGCAAAATAGCTAATTATCTTGAGTGTATACTTATTTTTTAATTTTATTTTTTAAGCTATCAATAAAATTGACTTCAGGTATGTTTCGTTAAAAGACCTCTAGTATTTTAGGTATTTGTGCTCCTTTTACTGTATCTCTTATCACAAACTGTTCGAGGAGCTTCCCCCAGAATTGCAATTCAAAATTATTTTTAATGTTGACAATAAAAAAAGGAGAGAAGCTGGAAAGTCTTAAATGTCCATAAAACTTTATATTTCATTTCGTGTAATTGTTGCAATCACTTCAAAGCAATGACTGGATATAAATGCAGTATTTTCCCAAACAGTCAAATGTATTCCAGAACGGCCACAGCATGGTGGCATAATACCATAGATGAAAAACTTGCCTACAGTCCTAGGCAGAAAAAATGTCATATTCTTTATAAGGTAATTTTGGTCCAGGGTCCTGAATCTAGCAGAAGCCTTTTGGTTAGAAAAAGAAAGGAGGCAATGTTTTCTTTGGATGCTTTGTGAATCAGCATTTTGATGCCATCAAATTAAGAGATGCTGTCATATCCCACATGGCCAGATGGCTGCATTGTTAGAAGCTGCTTAAAAGAAGGAATTGCTTTTCTTCTAAGAAAAACTGTAAGTATATATTTGGTCATATTCAACATTCAAATATCTAGATTTTAAGGCAATTCGACATCATGCTGTGGGTTAATATTTTCTGAAAAGGTTTTATTTTTTTTTAATTATTTTTTGTTATTATACTTTAAGTTCTAGGGTACATGTGCATAATGTGCAGGTTTGTTACATATGTATACTTGTGCCATGTTGCTGTGCTGCACCCATCAACTCGTCATTTACATCAGGTATAACTCCCAGTGCAATCCCTCCCCCCTCCCCCCTCCCCATGATAGGCCCCGGTGTGTGATGTTCCCCTTCCCGAGTCCAAGTGATCTCATTGTTCAGTTCCCACCTATGAGTGAGAACATGCGGTGTTTGGTTTTCTGTTCTTGTGATAGTTTGCTAAGAATGATGGTTTCCAGCTGCATCCATGTCCCTACAAAGGACACAAACTCATCCTTTTTGATGGCTGCACAGTATTCCATGGTGTATATGTGCCACATTTTCTTAATCCAGTCTGTCACTGATGGACATTTGGGTTGATTCCAAGTCTTTGCTATTGTGAATAGTGCCGCAATAAACATACGTGTGCATGTGTCTTTATAGCAGCATGATTTATAATCCTTTGGGTATATACCCAGTAATGGGATGGCTGGGTCATATGGTACATCTAGTTCTAGATCCTTGAGGAATCGCCATACTGTTTTCCATAATGGTTGAACTAGTTTACAATCCCACCAACAGTGTAAAAGTGTTCCTATGTCTCCACATCCTTTCCAGCACCTGTTGTTTCCTGACTTTTTAATGATTGTCATTCTAACTGGTGTGAGATGGTATCTCATTGTGGTTTTGATTTGCATTTCTCTGATGGCCAGCGATGATGAGCATTTTTTCATGTGTCTGTTGGCTGTATGAATGTCTTCTTTTGAGAAATGTCTGTTCATATCCTTTGCCCACTTTTTGATGGGGTTGTTTGTTTCTTTCTTGTAAATTTGTTTGAGTTCTTTGTAGGTTCTGGATATTAGCCCTTTGTCAGATGAGTAGAGGTTTTATTAATAGATGTTAGCTAACTTTAGGAAAAATGAAAAAAATTCAAGCAGAGGAAATCAAAGGACTCACCTCCTAGCCTAAAACCCTGGTGTCCTCTGACCTCTGACACAGTGATTTGCCCCTAGTGGACGCAGAATACAATGACATCTCTTAATGATTGCATTTCACTATCAGAATAGTCTAAAATGTTGACTAAAATTAATACATGAAAACATAAAACTGCACTTATGATATGGTTTTGATCCCGACAATTGTCATCATCAGTTATTTCTATGTGTTTTCAATTCAAAAAGTCAAACTCATTTTTATCTGATATAAAAGCAGTGATTTCGTCTGACTTTATTTGTGTCAAATAAAACTATTTAGGGAATACAGTTGCCTCAAAAAAGTTTCTGTGAATTACAATCCACTTAAAAATTACTTGTTTTGTATTGAATACTAGATTTTCACGTCAGCCTCTTCCTCACATCAGTTTTTCACAAAGATATTTTATATCACCAGTTAACAAAATTTCACAATAAAATTTGAGTGTTATAAATGCCTACATGGAGCTTCATTTATGAAAAGAGAGTCATAAATAAGAGTAATCACTGAGATTACTTGGCTAATAACCCATGATACTAAAAAATAAAGTATATTTCCTATAGACATTCAAATTTTTATTACATATAAGTAGTTTTGAGGAATATTTTATTAGATTATATAAAAGTCAACATCATAAGGTGGTGTCATCTTCTCAGTGATATTTATTCCTGCAATGTCTTCTTTAAAAACCATAATAATGATAGAAGAGCAGCATTTGAGTGTAAAACATAGAGTACAACCACAAGATTAGCTCTGTTAAGGAAGCAAGAGAAGAACTGCTTGTATGCTTTTGGGATGATGCGTGTTTCCATCTGCTTCAGCTGAGTATGTCTGCAGATGGTCTCAGTAAGGACACGTGCACAAATACACAAAAGAAATGTATTTTATGTGAAGAGGAAGGAGCTGCGATTCCAAGAAAAACGTTAGCACCTTTTATGTGGCTTTATTACACTTATGATTCTCAACATTTTGTCTTTTTCTATTTTTTAGCAAATCCTTCTTTGTGAGAAAAAGAAGCCAATCTAAGTACTGGAAATAAGAGCCAACAGCTGGGTGATTAGCTCATTTAATTCTTCTGTAGCTTCTCTACGTATTCCCTATACCTTTATGGGAAGAAAATTGTTTATTGACTACACTGGAATTCATTCTATAAATAAGGGAAATGATTATTACAAATGTCCCTTTCTTGTACACCTGTCACCTGCACTCACCAACAAGAATTTATTGAGCATCTGCCAGATGCTTGGCACCATGCTGGGCATCCAGTAATGGACAGGGCCTGCCCTCATGAACTAACAGGTTGTGAAGGCTGCAGGAAAATCAACCACTTCTATGTTCAAGAAAAAAGAATAATTATGTAAAAATACATACTTAAAAAAATCCTTTCCTAAGTCATGTGGCATATTTGGATTTGCTCATGCAGGCATTTTACAGATAATGCAAAAGCATCACAGTACTTATGCCTTATTCTCCATCGGCTGGTGGCTCCAGCATGCAACCCTAGCCTCCGCACCGACAGGATTCTCTCCAGCTTATGGAACCGTAATGCAGAATCTTCCAGGCTTTATCATTGTAGTCTCACATAACATTCATCCTAACTGCTCCTGCAAAAAACAAAATAAATAAAAAACTTTATTTCAGTTTCCCACTACCAAAAGTTTCCTCCTGTAATAACACTGTAAACGTGTTCATGATTGACCCAGTTCTCCCAACTCCCTTCTCCAGCACACATGGCCCATGATGTTTCTGTCACTTTAAGGACATGTCCTGCCTTCAGACAGACCATAACTCCCAAGAGCAAGAATAATGCCTTGTATTGTTTGTCTTCTCAGCACCCAGGATTGACACCATGCACTTTGGAGACATTCGATCTCCTCATCAAACATTCAGTCTCCTCATCAAAGCCTCCTAATCCAGGCTCACCATTCCCTAGCTCTCCTAGACAGAGCCTGGTTCTATATTCTCCTTGGACTTCAGCATTAGTGGTTGCTTAAATCTCAATTAATAGCCCCAGTATATAGAGACTGAAAACTTGCTAAGAGCAATCCAGTCACATGGTCCATTTCATCAAGAAGTGGATTTACTATAAAACTATCAAACTTTAGGTTTCAGGGCTGTTAATATGCATAGGCCCCAGTTTCAAGGCCCTTGGAACAGGGCCTGTCAATGTATTCGCATGGCTATGCGTTTTTGTAAAATATTCAAAGTAAGATATTTTAATTTTGATTATCTCTTTCCATTTCGACTCCTACTACCTCTTACCTCCCCCCATACTGAGAGTCACTGGAGTGACCACAGGTGTTATTGGGCTCTGGCTTAAGGGAAATTGAGGGGGTTGTGTTTACATGAGATATATTTATGTGGCTTGGTACCACTTTCATATACAGTTAAGTGATTGCTAGCCATCCACATATAGCAATGACTTCCAGGAATGCTTCTACCATCAAGAGTGGTAACCCAGCCAGACACTGCAACATGAATGTGCCAGGTCAGGGATAGTGTGAGCATGTCCTACAGTTTCCAATACCAAAACTATGTAGGCAGTGAGAGAAAACAAGGTTTACATGCCAGAAGCTACTCTGTGTAAAATTCTTCCAGTCATCAGACATGGAAAACTGAAGTACAAAACTGGGTCCTCGTTGAGGCCTAGTCAAGCAGCAATTTCCTCTTGGTGGGCATTCATTTGATAGCACAGCATTGAAAATCAGAAATGCATGATTCATTGTTTTCATGGAAATCACACAAAAGAGAATCAATCCAAATTATGTCTTTAGAGTATGAAACTGTAAAGGTACTACAAAGAGTGGGTATGCCTATTACAACTCATATATGAAAGAAACTATATAGTAGTTTCTCACTGAATTTGACAATAAGCTGAAAAACATATTTTCAATAAAAAGTTGGAAGTTAAAAAAATCAGTCAACCATATTAGAGGAAAACTAGCTTATTTTTCTAGTTTCTCTAGAGAAGACAATATTTCAATATTGCTTTCACATGAAGAAGTGACCCAAGAGTATTTAGTCAAAAATGTAAAAAAAAAAAAAAAAAAAAAGTATTATGGAGGTGCATTGGGCAGTCGATTAGATATCATATTTCTGGCAGTTTTTATGTCTTAGTATTTGCCAGCCCTTTTAAGTTCTAGCTTTCTTGTGATTCCTTTCTTCCTTCTAAATAAGTAAATATTCACTCTCACACCTAATTTAGAATATTCCTTTTCTTTTTTTTTCTTTTTTTTTTTTTTTTGAGATAGTCTTGCTCTGTTGCCAGGCTGGAGTGCAGTGGCATGATCTTGGCTCACTGCAACCTCTGCCTCCCAGCTTCAAGCGATTCTACTGCCTCAGCCTACGGAGTAGCTGGGATTACAGGCGCACGCCACCAAGCCTGGCTAATTTTTATATTATTAGTAGAGATGGGGTTTCACCATGTTGACCAGGATAGTCTCGATCTCTTGACCTCATGATCCACCCGCCTTGGCCTCCCAAAGTGCTGGAATTACAGGCGTGAGCCACCACGATCGACCGTTATTCCATTTCTTAAAGAAGGCCTCACATTGCATGCATATCAGGCCCTAAGAAGCCTGGATCATCCTCTACTACCAAGATATTGAAAGATGTGCATAAGAAGTATAAGCAAGAAGTCGGTTTGTGTCTTGCTTTGTTTTTATCTTGGTTCAGCTAGCAAATGTGGAGAGTGTCCTTCAGGTGTAGGCAGAGTTTCATTTAGTAGCCTAGAACGGGTGAAAAGAGAGTTCATCCTCAGAGAACTAAAGAAAATATTGGAGGGCAGACAAATTGTTACTATAAATGCCTTTCTTTGCTTTCTGGTCTCTGCTTTGCCCTCTCCCACTGTGATGCAGGATAATAAAAGCTTTGTCATGCCCAGGGGCAAGGTAATGGGCCTTTCTTTAAGGTGAATGGAAAATCTTCTCATCAATTCAATACCTCCAGTCCCAGTTGCATGTTATTAAAAGTCCCCAAGCACTGATGGATATTGAACTAGTTTTCCAAGGGCAAAGTTTCAATTATTATATGAATATTCTCAAACTTCCCTAGATCATGAACTGCTTCTGAGCTCCATCTTCTATTTATGCTTCCATTTGCTCTGTCTGCAAAGGGACTCGTGCCGATTTCTTCCTGTTTTTCCATCTTATTAACCCAGAGTAAAAAGAACTTCTGATGAGAGTGTGGGTCCTTTTATGCCCTTTCTTCTCCCTAATGCCCATCAAGTTATCAGGACACATTTGGGGTCCCTGACTTCCCACAACACAAGTTATTCTTAACAGGTAGATGGTGCACCCTAGGGTTACACTTCAAGGATCTCGTGAGCCCATGAAACTTGAAGCAATCTCTTATTCTTTGGGACTAAAGCAGACGTGATCTTTATACTTCTGTTTCAGTTTTTAAGATCATTCTCAAAACCTTTCCATTATTTTTTTAATCTCAAAAAGAAAAAAGATGGACTAAGAAACTATGACCCCAAAAAGTAACTAAGATCAGAAATCCCCATATATTTGCAGGCATCTGAAAGTTCAAATGTCTAACTAAATTCCAGGCAATTAATGTTCTCAGTTTTGTATCATCAAACCAACTTATTAGAAACCAAAACCTTTGGATGATTTTTAGCAAAGTATTAAAGAACTTCATTTGCATCTTCTCATGTAGCACAAACCTAACTAGACCTAATTACCGACACTTCCCTTCCTCTAGGCCTGCCTGCAATCAGATTCTCTTATTCTCTGTGGCTTGACAGCATGTTACACCTTCTTATCTCAAAGTATTAATCATGCTGTCTGTCCAGCCCACTAGTGATGGTCCCCACCCATTCCCTATCCAACAAAAGTCTTTTTATCTTTCAAACACATAGCTAACCTCTTTGAAAACTTTAACTTTCTTTTCTCCAACCCCATCTGAATGCTCATAGTAGCTTTCTAACTATGTGATATGTTTGGGATTTAAATTACAGGCATGAGTCACTTACTCTTAGGGACATGTTATGAGAAATGCATCATTAGGTGATTTTGTCACTGTTTGAACATCATAGACTGTACTTACACAAGTCTAGAAGGCATAGCCTACTGTACCCCTAGGTTATATGGTATAACCTATTACTCCTAGGCTATAAACCTGGACAGCATGTTTGTGTCCTAAATACCACAGGCAACTGAAACACAATCATTAAATATTTGTATATCTAAACATATGTAAACATAGAAAAGGTAAAAACAGTAAAAATACAGTATTATGCTCTTAAAGGACCACTGTTGTATACGTGATCAGTTCTTGACCAAAATATTGTTCATTATGCAGCATATGACTTTATAACAATGTTTCATTGTTGTTCAGATTTATTGTTTAATATTATGGCTATTGTTTTTAGACTAACCCATTCAGACGTTTATCCAAGATGGCTAGCAAAGTGGCAAATTGTATAACAAGGTAAAATAAAGTAAAATGAACTAAAACAATGTGGCAAAGAGGAGTCCTGGCTTACTATGCACTATATTAAAAGTGGGTGGAGAAAAGGAGCAAAAATGAGAAGTGGAAAGGAGAAAACAGAGAAAAGTATTTATTGCAATTACAAACAGCCTTAGAGCATGAAAAGTTATTTTTCCTATTTCATGAGAATTGATAACACCTTGTAAACTTGAAGATTTTGTTGTGACTGTTCTATTCGCTCTAATACAAACAGACTTTTTCAGTATGTTGGGCCATAAAAGGAAGAGAGCATTTGTTGTAACCAGTGGGAAGCTGAGTAGGGTGTTGGAGAGCTATTTAGAGGCTCAAAAGTGAAATGACTATTTCTTTTTTTCTTTTTTCTTTTTTTCTTTCTTTTTTCTTTTTTTTTTTTTTTTTTTTTTTTTTTTTTTTTTTTTTTTGAGATGCAGTCTCACTCTGTCACCAGGCTGGAGTGGGCACGATCTTGGTTCACTGCAACCTCCACCTCCCGGGTTCAAGCAATTCTCCTGCCTCAGCCTCCCGAATAGCTGGGACTACAGGCATGTGCCACCACGCCCGGCTAATTTTTGTATTTTTAGTAGAGACAGTGTTTCACCATGTTGGCTAGGATAGTCTTGATCTCTTGACCTTGTGATCTGCCCGCCTCGGCCTCCTAAAGTGCTGGGATTACAGGCATAAGCCACCACACCCACCCTGAAATGACTATTTCTATGCCAAACTGTCTAAGATGTGGAAGATTCCCAAAGCATTTGCCCCAGCTGATTCCGGCTTGCTTTCTTCTAAAAAGACAGTCAGGTTTTGACTTTAATGTACTATTTTTGCCCTCTTTCCCAGGTCTGCTTTGTGAATCTTGATGTGAACAAGGATGAATGCAGCACAGAGCACCTGCAACAGGTAACATTTGAAACTCAAGCTGTCCAGGAGGTGATTACAAGGACTATTCAACTTGATTTCATCTGTAAATAATGCTCGTTTTGTAGGAGACTCTTTGGTTAGATAGTTTCATTACAGTCCATTTCCCCGACCCTTTCCCTAGCACTTACCCTCTACAGTTTGCCCTTTTTACATTTGTGAAACTTGCTTTCCCATGTAGGCAGAACTGTCCAAGCAGGCACACAACCTCTTGCCCATCAGTGTCTTAAAATGGCTATTTGTAGATGATTTTTCCAAGACTTTTCCAAAACCTGCTGATACCAGCCAACCCTCCCCTCTGTCTCTCAGATTTGCTTCTTCCTGCTGCTTTCATCAAATGCTCTATCTGTACCCGTGGCTTGAATGTTTTGCATCCTGTTGCAGCTAAATTCCCCAAGCACATCCAAGGCCGTGAGGGCCGTGATGTAAATGCTTGACAGTATGGAAAGACTTGAAGATCTATTCAGTCCTCTGGAACTAGAGCCTGCTGATACAATGGGAATAATTAGTGCTATAATAAGGTTGCCATTCCATGCCAAAAGCTGACAACGGTTTGAATTTACCATTTGGTGTAATACTGTTTAATGTATAACAGCACACGATTTGCCACTTGATTTTCACCGAACAGTAGACCTGCAATTACTCGGTTATTGACAGTTATTCCCATATTGCCAATGCTGTACTTCAAGCTTCTCAAGCCCAGTTTCCCACACCGCTAATTTATTACACATTTTCACCAAGCCCCAAATATAATTATCTGTATAGTACTATGGGATTTTCAAAAGAAATTGCACACATAATTTTATTTGATAGAATTATGGTGCAGAGTCCATCAGACAGCAGGGAGGGCCAAAGCAAGTTGGCATCTAAGAGTAGCGTGTTTGAAGAGTTTATGTGTGTGATTTGAAATAATCGTCTGTTATGGCTAAGAGCATACCTTGGCACTGATGTAGCTACATGAACTGAGCTAGTTACTCATCTCTGGGCCTGAGGCTGCTTGTGTATAACATGAAAGGAATAATGGTACCTAATCCATATAGGATTGTTGTGAAGATTAAATGTAGTCAGATTTCACATATATAGAGGCTCTAGCATAGTGCTTAGTACATAGAGTAAAATCAATGCTAGTCATAATTTTATTATTATTATTATTGAAAATTAGAACAGGAGACGTATTAGTCCATTTCACGCTGCTGATAAACACATACCCGATACTGGGCAATTTACATAAGAGGTTTATTGGACTCATAAGAAAGAGGTTTATTGAACTTACAGTTCAACATGGCTGGGGAGGTCTCACAGTCATGGTGGAAGGCAAGGAGGAGCAAGTCACATCTTATGTGGAAGGCAGCAGGCAAAGAGAGAGCTTGTGCAGAAAACAATCCTGCTTTTTAAAACCATCGGATCTCATGAGACCTGTTCACTATCACGAGAACACCGTGGGAGACACTCGTCCCCATGATTCAATCATCTCCCACCAGGTCCCTCCCACAACACGTGGGAATTATAGCATTTACAAGATGAGATTTGGATGGGGTAACAGAGTCAAGCCGTATCAGAAGATTATTAGTTAAAAAAAAAAAAAAAACTTTTATGCAAGGTCTTTAAAGGGAAAATTTTTCCAAGTTACTGTTTATACCTGTGGTAGGATAGTAATTACTATCATATAATGTTTACTTTATGTTTCCTTTGTAAAATGTTTAGTTTCGTAAAATTTAGAACTGAAGAGTTTAAAGCTTATATTTTCTCTTTCAATCTAAACTTGCATGCTTCCACTTTATAAAATTTCTTCTGGTAAGAATCTTAGTAGATTAAGCAAACTATAGTATGAGCAGTTGTGAGTATTATTTCCGAAGGTAAAACAGTTTGTGAGTAGTATATGGTGAAAAGAAATCAGCTAAACTAATAAAGATTCTTGCTTTACAGAAACTGGTCAATGTTTCACCAGATCTTCCAAAACTTATCAGTTCCATGAATGTCCAACAACCAAAAGAAAATGAAATTGTCGTCCTAAGTGGATTAGCCTCTGGAAATCTCCAGGCAGATTTTGAAGTTTCACAGGTAAGACGTAAGTTCTTGATAAGCCATTCACTTAAATCTATAGTTAGCTCAGCACAGATCAGTGTAACCCCCAAATAAACGCTACGCATAAGCTTCTGTAACATAGGAATCAAAGTGTCTTTATATTTGAGAAAAGTCTGCATTTATATTTCTCTTAAATACCACCACTTAGAGTTTGACAGAGCTTTTATTATATCAACTCCTAATTTCTATTGTCTTCTCAAATTCCTAAGTTGTATTTGAACTAGAACAGATTGAGTAGGCATTGGTTACTTAGCTTGGTTTTCCACAAATCTACTGGAAAAACGAAAACGGAACTGTCTTCTCTTTTAGGAGCAGTACCAAAATTCTATTTCAGAATCCCACAGTATCATCTTTCAGATGTTATGTATTCCTTAGGAGGTACCAAACTAGCCAAGCTAGTAAATCCAGAATGGCAGCTTCAAGGATGGAAAGAGAGTGTCTTGGGCCCAACGAATAAAATATCCCTCCTCCAAAACAAATGTTATTAAAAATAAAGCAGTAACTAAAGCACTACTATTATCATTCAGTGCACTCATGTGCACTCCTACTATATAAATCACTATAACATTATTTATTTAAAGACATGTAAGTAAAATTGTTTAATTAATTTATAAGAAAAATGCACATAAAGTATGTTACAGTGATATGTAACAGCTCCAGATTAAAATGATGAGCATTTGTTTTCCACAAATTGTTCTTCCTTGGGTTTTAATTTCGCTGTCCATTTTTAAAGTCTTCTTTTATCCTTCAACTTTTCAAAATATCAAAAAGCCCCAAAGTGTCCAAATTTCAGGAAACATAATACAGTGTGATAAATCAATTAATAAACGAGAAGGCTTTATTTCCAGGTAATCAGATCTCCCTGACTTTGTAGCTACTAACAAGGTTTGTATCCTATAAATTTTACATGAATCCTAGGTAATTTGTGGCTTGTCAATAAATTGTACATTGTGTCATTGAAAGCGAAGACTTTATTCCCATTTTCTTTTTAGAATTCGCATACTTTTTAAAAGCTGCCTCTGCATTATAGAACAATTTTCCTAGCTTTGGCAAGTATAGGTATTACCGAGAAATTCTGGCTTTCTTTCAATATCTCTATGAAAATTGGTATTGACATTAATTGGACTTGACCTTGAGTTTAACTTACTAGACCCTGATTAATCCCAGTTAGATTCTTAATTAAACATGGCAGAAAATTAGCTTAAACAAAAAGAGAACATATGGTTTCACGTAACCAGAAAAATTCAGGAGTAGATTAGAGACTTAAAAACAATGTCATCAAGACATGGATTTTTCTCTTGTGGCCTCTTTCCTGTTTTCTCTCCATTGACCCCATTATCAGACAAGCTCCTCCCACAAGGAAGCAATATCCCTTTGGGTTCAAGTCAGGAAAGTGTGAATGGAACGTCATTTCCAGGTGGTTTTCAGCAAAAGCCTCATTGCATCCTATTGGCTCTCAAATGTCACATGCCCATCTCTGAACCAATCACTATGACCCAAGGAATGCATCGTTCAGATTGGCCAGCCTTGAGTCACATGATCACCTCTGGAGCCGGAGGTGAATCAACTCCATGTGAATCACTTGGACTCTGGTGAGGTTGACTGACTGATAGTATAGTGTGCCCTTCTCCCCAGGGCAATTGTCTGATTCATGTTTGCACCTCCTTGCATAATTTGCATACAACAGGTACTCGGAAAATACCGGGTAAGTTTCAGTTTAGTGTAGTGTGTCTAAACTCAGTGGAAAGAAAATTAAGCCAACTTCTACTTACTCTACAACAGCAGTTCCTCTCCATTTGGGGGATCACAGATACTTTGTGAATTCAATAAAAGCTATAGACCAGTGGGTCTCAAATGCTAATGCATGTACCCATCGCCAACAGATTCCTTGGAAACACAGATTCTGATTGAGGAGATCTCGGTTGAGGCCTGAGAGTAAATATATCCAACCAGCTCCCAGGTGATGCCATGGCTGCAGGTCCATACCCACACTTAGAAAAACCAGGCAATGGACCACCTTCTTTGAAAAATAGACCTAATCACATATGCATACAGGGGAATTCAATTTTTGAGCCCCCAGGAGATTCCTGAACCCCTTGGAGAAGGATTGAATTTTTCATTTTATAATCATCTCTCCTAGAATTATTGGAATCTTTTATTACTATTCCAATGGCAATAAATAATATGAATAGTGAAAATGTGTAGTGGAGAATGAGCATATGGTTCATAACCCCAGAACTAAAAGAATTAACAGGTCTAACTAGTACACGATTCTATAATTTGGGCCTCTTTATCACTGTTCTTACCACACGCTGGTCTTTTAGAGATCATTAGTTCACTTCCTATGGATTTCATTTAATTTCATGTTGACTGCTTCTTCAGATAAGCAATACAAATTATAGAATCTAACTGTAGTTGATAGAACACTTACTGTACCTCTGAAGTACTAGTAGAGGTTTTACTGAGTATCTTCAAGGCAGAGAAAGATACTGGTCTGAGAAACTGGAACTCGATTTAATCAAGAGAGGTAACCAAGACAGCGTTGACATTCCCTTCAGCTTGACCAAAATGTGGACAGGCTCCTTCCTGACTCTAGACCCTGACTTCCCTTTTCTTAGAGCATTTAATCTAGAAAATTTATAATTGTAAATTCCTCTGCCTTTTTGAGATGTAAATCATTTTGTAAAAGCCTCTTGCCAGCTTTATACCCAGAAATGTCTTTCTCAAGGACCTGGGAGCTGTCTCGTTGAAATGTAATCCTCAAGGAAGATAGTTCCGTTAATGTCCCCAGTCTTTATGGGAGCGTAAGAACCTAACTTCAGTGGGCATCTTGCTCCAGGTTGTAAAACTACCTCCTGTCAAAAAGACACAAGAAAGTTTACTGTTTCTTTGGGTAAAGCCAATGATCAAACACAGATGACCTGAGATCTGCCCCATCACTCTAGCCCTTAAAAACCCTATTGCCTTTTGTTCAGTGGAGTGTGGTTCAGCTTAATTCTGGTCTCTCTTCCCTATTTTAATAGCCTTGAATAAAAACTTCTTTGCCTGTTTAACTTTGCCCAGTTAAATTTTTGCTTTGACCAAGGGAAACTAAAATATGTGATACAGCCGATCTATTTTCCCCCAAGTCAGGCTTTCTGCTAGGTACCTTGTGTTCCCAAACATCACTTGAATTTTTTTCAAGCAGTTTATTAATATAATCCCAGAAGACATTTCACATATTTTAAAGGTCCCCACTCCTATTAACAGGGGAGCTTGGTGGAAAAGGAAAGGTCAGAGGCAATAGTCTTTTATTTTCCCTTTTGAATAAATGCCTTCTTTTCTCTCCACTTTTAGTGCCCTTGGCTGCCAGATATCTGCTTGGTCCAATGTGCAAGAGGGAACAGACCAAACAGTACCAATTGCATCATCTTTGAAATCAACAAATTTCTGATTGGTCTGGAACTGGTGCAGGAGCGACAGCTCCACCTGGAAACAAACATCTTAAAACTGGAGGATGACACAAACTGTTCCTTATCCTCAATCGAGGAAGACTTTCTCACTGCTTCTGAGCACTTGGAGGAGGAAAGCGAGGTGGATGAATCTAGGAACGGTGAGAACTTTCCAATTAGTGCCTCTTGAAATTAGTCCCCATATAAAAATGTCTGGGTGGGATTTGAGAAAAGTTCCAGGCCACATCAGTTTGGCTGACACATCACAATCTTTACTTGCTGAATTTTAAGGAAGGAAGGAAGGGGAGGATATGAGAACACTGGTGAAGATGCTGACAAACACACTTAGCAGACTTAATGGTTGGATGGATCCAGACTCCCAAATGATGCCTTAGGGATGCTGAAGGGAATTTGTGTACTTTAAAGGTAAATCCTGCCTGCCTGCCAAGAGTTGGAGGCTATCACTGGGAGGAAAGTTAACTTCCCTAAGACTTCCATAAAAGCCATATATTAGTTGGATCCAAGTTGGACCAGCCTGGGCTTAAATCCCAGCACTGCCACATTGAGGCTGTGAGATCTGGCGCCAGTTATCTTATCTTTCTGAGCCTAGTTTCTTTGTCTAATTTGGGAGTACAATCGTGCCTGTAGCTAATGATATTTGTGAAGACAGAAAGAGATAATCCAGGAAAGTGTTTAGCACTCATTTCTTCAGCTCTTTCTGTTGACCCACTCACAGAGCTCAATGAACAATGTGTTTCTCCTCCCCACTTTTAGCCACAGAGGAAGGGGTACCCCAGATGTTATTGCCACTGTCTCTGGGACAAGTCTCATGCAAACTTTAGAACAAATCTTTGCAACAAGTCCCACTACTGAGCTTGCTGTAAACATCCTCCCTTCTCTCTTTGTACCCAGTGGGAAGCTCTAAGATGCACCTGTCTGGGTTGCTTTCCCCTGAAGAATGGTGGCAACCCTCAACCCTCAAACACTTCCTACTTGCATTTGTATCCCACATGGAAAGCCATTTTTTGGGGTGGCATTCTATCATGAAACTTGAAAGCCTTTTCCGATTCATTTTTCTTGAAGAAAACCATTCAAAATGTTATTCTTGAAGGGGGAAAAAAGTTGATGCTTTATTTTTATTTATTTATTTTTATTTTTTTATTATACTTTAAGTTCTAGGGTGCATGTGCACAACGCGCAGGTTTGTTATATAGGTATATATGTGCCATGTTGGTGTGCTGCACCCATTAACTCGTCATTTACATTAGGGTATATCTCCTAATGCTATCCCTCCCCCCTCCCCCCACCGCACGACAGGCCCCGGTGTGTGATATTCCCCACCCTGCGTCCAAGTGTTCTCATTGTTCAGTTCCCACCTATGAGTGAGAACATGCGGTGTTTGGTTTTCTGTCCTTGTGATAGTTTGCTCAGAATGATGGTTTCCAGCTTCATCCATGACCCTACAAAGGACATGAACTCATCCTTTTTATGGCTGCATAGTATTCCATGGTGTATATGTGCCACATTTTCTTAATCCAGTCTATCATCGATGGACATTTGGGTTGGTTCCAAGTCTTTGCTATTGTGAATAGTGCCACAATAAACATACGTGTGCACGTGTCCTTACTGATGCTTTACTTTTAGAAAGTAATTATTACTTAAGACTTATGGTAACCTGCTATCCAAAAAGTAATAGTGCCTCTCATATTCTCCTCACTAGGCTATGAAAATATAAATGTCTCAGCCAATGTTTTGGAAAGTAAACAGCTAAAGGGAGCCACCCAGGAGGAATGGAATTACAACAAGGAAAAGTGGCGTTATGCTTTGGAAGACAAATACATCAACAAATATCCCACACCATTGATTAAACCAGAACGATCGCCAGAAAACCTAACAAAGAACACAGCCTTGCAGAGTCTAGATCCCTCAGCCAAGCCATCACAGTGGAAAAGTGAAGCTGTAGGGAATAAGAGAGAAGCCACCCGTTATTATTATTCAGAAGATTTTAAAGGTCAAATGGAAAAATCACAGGCACTGTATATTCCAAAAGATGCTTATTTCTCCATGATGGATAAAGATGTACCTTCTGCATGTGCTGTGGCTGAGCAGAGAAGCAACCTAAACCCAGGAGATCATGAAGACACAAGAGACGCTTTCCCTCCTGTACAAGATGGAGAAGTCACCACTGGCAAGTATGCTACAAACTTAGCAGAATCCGTGCTGCAGGATGCATTTATTAGATTATCTCAGTCTCAGCCCACATTACCCCAGGAATCTGCAGTCAGTGTTTCTGTAGGAAGTTCTCTGCTTCCCAGTTGCTATTCTACAAAAGATACAGTGGTTTCTCGGTCATGGAATGAGCTCCCCAAAATCGTCGTTGTTCAGAGTCCAGATGGCAGCGATGCTGCCCCCGAGCCAGGCATCTCCTCATGGCCTGAGATGGAAGCCTCTGTTGAAACCTCAAGTCTCCTCTCTGGAAAGAACCCCAGCAGACAACCCCAGAGTGCTCTAGAAGTGGCGTTAGCTTGTGCAGCCACTGTGATTGGAACCATTTCCAGTCCACAGGCCACAGAAAGACTCAAAATGGAGCAAGTGGACTCAAACTTTCCACTAGGGGGCAGTGGTGCACTGCAAACGCAAGCACCCCAAGGGCTCAAGGAACCTTCCATCAGTGAGTACTCCTTTCCATCTGCTTTGTGTGGCATGACTCAGGTGGCCAGTGCCGTGGCTGTCTGTGGTCTAGGTGAAAGAGAAGAGGTGACGTGCTCGGTGGCTCCAAGCGGTGGCCTCTCGCCTGCAGCTGAGGCTTCTGAAGCCATGCCCCCACTTTGTAGTTTAGCAAGCTTGGAGCTTGGCAAGGAAGCCATTGCTGAGGGATTGCTCAAGGAGGCTGCTCTGGTTTTAACAAGGCCTAACACCTACAGTAGTATTGGAGACTTCCTGGACTCCATGAACAGGAGAATCATGGAAACTGCTTCAAAGTCTCAGACCCTGTGCTCAGAAAATGTCCTCAGGAATGAACTGGCACATACCCTGTCCAATGTTATCCTGAGGCATTCCATTGACGAAGTTCACCACAAAAATATGATAATCAACCCCGATGACAATAGGCATTCATCTGAAATTCTGGACACCTTAATGGAAAGTACAAATCAACTGCTTTTCGATGTGATATGCTTCACGTTCAAGAAGATGAGTCATATTGTACGGCTTGGTGAATGTCCTGCTGTCCTTTCTAAGGAGACCATCAGAAGGAGGGAGACAGAACCTGGCTGCCAGCCATCTGATCCGGGTGCTAGTCTAGCTTGGACAAAAGCCACTGAATCCTCCAGCAGCTCTCCACTTAGCAATTCACACAACACGAGTCTTGTCATCAACAATCTTGTGGATGGCATGTATTCAAAACAAAACAACGGTGGAGTGAGGCCAGGCCTCTTCAAGAACCCCACGCTGCAGTCAGAATTATCACATGGTCACAGAGTGCCCGATTCTTCGACTGCTACAACATCCCCCAAGGAAATATATCTGAAAGGAACAGCGGGAGAGGATACAAAAAGCCCTCATCACAGTGAGAATGAATGCAGAGTCTCTTCCGAAAGACAAAGGTCCCCGACGGTTGGCCAGTCCAGAAGCGGTTCCCAGGAGGCTGAGGACAGTATCCACCCAAACACCCAAGAAAAGTACAACTCTGCCACATCTTGCATCAACGAAGTTCAAGTCAACCTGTCCATGTTAGGGGATGACTTGCTGCTTCCTGCTCAATCCATGCTTCACACAAAGCATCCAGACATCTACTGCATTACAGACTTTGCGGAAGAATTAGCAGACACGGTCGTCTCCATGGCAACTGAAATTGCAGCGATTTGCCTTGACAACTCCAGTGGAAAACAACCCTGGTTTTGTGCATGGAAAAGAGGGAGTGAGTTTCTGATGACACCCAATGTACCCTGCCGATCCTTGAAGAGGAAGAAAGAGAGCCAGGGGAGCGAGGCTGCTGTGAGGAAACACAAGCCGCCCCGGCTCAGTGAGATCAAGAGGAAGACGGATGAGCATCCCGAGCTTAAAGAGAAGCTGATGAACAGGGTTGTGGATGAGTCCATGAACCTTGAGGATGTCCCAGATTCTGTCAACCTTTTTGCCAATGAAGTGGCAGCCAAGATCATGAACCTATCGGAGTTCTCTATGGTGGACGGCATGTGGCAGGCGCAGGGCTATCCCCGGAATCGGTTACTGAGTGGTGACAGGTGGAGCCGGCTGAAGGCCTCTAGCTGTGAAAGCATTCCTGAGGAAGACTCCGAGGCTAGGGCCTATGTCAACAGCCTGGGCTTAATGAGCACGCTGAGCCAGCCGGTCAGCAGGGCCAGCTCTGTCTCCAAGCAGTCGAGCTGTGAGAGCATCACCGATGAGTTTTCCAGGTTCATGGTGAACCAGATGGAAAATGAAGGGAGAGGATTTGAGTTACTGCTGGATTACTATGCTGGCAAGAACGCCAGCAGTATTCTGAGTTCAGCCATGCAACAGGCGTGCCGGAAAAGTGACCACCTCAGTGTGAGGCCAAACTGTCCCTCTAAGCAGTCCAGCACAGAGAGCATCACTGAGGAGTTCTACAGGTACATGCTGAGGGACATTGAAAGAGACAGCAGAGAAATCACCTCCTCCAGACGGAGCAGCCAGGATTGGACAGCCAGCCTGCTGTCTCCTTCTCTGCGATCCCCGGTGTGCCACAGACAGTCGTCCATGCCAGACAGCAGATCCCCATGCTCCAGGCTGACAGTGAATGTGCCCATCAAAGCCAACTCTTTAGATGGCTTCGCTCAGAACTGCCCACAGGATTTCCTAAGCGTGCAGCCAGTCAGTAGCACGTCCTCATCCGGTCTCTGCAAATCTGACTCTTGCTTGTATCGGAGAGGTAGGACTGACCACATCACGAACATGTTAATTCATGAAACGTGGGCGAGCTCCATTGAAGCCCTCATGCGCAAGAACAAAATCATTGTGGATGATGCGGGGGAAGCCGACGCTGAGCCTGTTTCTGGTGGCTCTCCCTCGCAAGCAGAGACATGTGCAAATAGATTAGCTGCCAGCAGGATGTGCAGTGGGCCAACTCTGCTTGTTCAGGAGTCTCTCGATTGCCCGAGGAAAGACTCTGTTACCGAATGTAAACAGCCCCCAGTGTCATCTTTGAGCAAAACTGCTTCTCTTACAAACCACAACCCTTTAGATTCTAAAAAGGAAACTTCCTCGTGCCAGGACACTGTAGCAATAAACCACAAAAGGCGATCACTTTGCTCGAGGGAAGTGCCTTTGATTCAGATTGAAACAGATCAGAGAGAAGCCTGTGTTGGGGAACCTGAACCCTTCCTTTCCAAAAGCAGCCCCCCAGAGGAAGCAGAAGAGCATTCGAATGACAAAAACATCCCAGATGTGGTGAGAGGTGGAGACACAGCCGTGAGCGCTTGTCAAATCCATAGGTGAGTGAATCGTCTCTTAGACTACATAGAGTGCATGTGATGGAGTTTGCATCTTAATCAGTGTTTAGTCTAAATTTTAGACATAAAGGATTTGATTGGTGCAAGAACTAAATTTTCAAAACCAAAAATAATGACCTCCTAGGTTAATATGCATTTATGGTAGAGAGTTGAAAGTAAATTTCTTCTTAAAATCTCCAAAGCAAATTAAACTCGTCTATATAACCAAAGATGTAAGATATAATTCCCCCCATTAAAATTAATCTCCTGTGGTTTCCTACCTTTTAAAATTCATTCATGGCAATTTTTAAGCAAATAATAATCTTAATAATATATGATGCAATAATAATAATAAATGATGCAACTTATTCATTTGAAAACAGTTAAATTTAAATAAATATTAGTATTGGCATTTGACATTCAATATTTTGCAATCATTTTTCTCTCCTCTCCTTTTTCTTCTCCATAGAGTCTCTCCTTTCAAGTTTTGCTTTCTGTTTTTGTTTTTTGTCTTTTTCTAAAGATCTTGCCAAGGACACTGTGTTCCACAAGGGCTGGCCCTTTAGATGCCTGGTATAATTCTGGCAGTATAAATGCAAAGCAACACTGAAGTATTGTTATTTAAACAGCTCTTTTCCAGAAAATTATGACGTAGTTGACAATCCATTTTGAATTTGACATAAGGTAATAATTTCTCTGAGGCTGCTTAAAGAACTCTCCATTCCTTTTACAACTCATATTTTCTGTAGAAAATCTATAAGATCTTTGAATATGAGACCATTGTATCATTTCTTTAGCTTTGGTTTGTAGTTAAACAAGACAGGACAACAAAAAAGGAAGCTAGTGGCCTTGGAAAATCTAAGTTGGAGAAGTCTTTTCAGAGACATATGCCTATATTGTTTATTATTTACCAAAAAGCCTGTGATTTTTAAATGTTTAGTGGCAATCAAGTGGAACACAGCCTTCATCAAATTTCAGCAGCTCTCTGAAAGTCTTTGATACTTTTCCACTTCCACCAGGGAAGAAGGGATTCATCCTCAGGTACCAGTGCTGCCCACTAGAGGGCATCATCACTGGTGTGGTTATGGTTGAGTGTATTTGGTACATAGTGTCTAGGTGGATTTAAATATTTCTTTTTTAGCCACTCAGTACTAAGACCTTAACTTTCCAATCAGATGAAACCCTGGAAGAATAAGGAGAAAGGATGAAAACATAAAAGCAAAAGAACACAAAGCTAAATCAAATGACGTAGGCAGAGCTAACCCAGACGCTTTTTTATACATCAGTAGTTCTCCAGCTATAGACAATATGTATCGAAGCATTTTATGTAGGTGATACGGAGAATTACAAATTTTTTAAAGCAATCAGAGTTAAAGAAACAAATTAGCTCATGTGTAATTCTTTAGAATTACCTTAACCTGAAATACAAGAAAATGGAAAACCCTTCTTATAAAATCCAGATGCCTGACTTGGAGTCTTCTTTAACACAGATATCTTAAACCCAGCTGAGATTTTTAACCAAGGAGTGACTAGTTAGGGAACATTCATGAAATAGTAGTTCTACAAGATTTATGGTTGTAGGCTGAGATCAAATAGCAATTGTCCCTGAAGTTGAATAAAATTCATTATACAATTGTGAATTAAATGTCACTGATATTATCCTTAAAATAGGATATATTGAAAATATGTATGAATAAAGTCCCCAAATGGCTTAGGTTTGTATTACATAGAATGGCCCAAGAATATACCCTTTCAAATCATGATTTCTGGTTTGGTTTTCCACTAATAAAACAAGAAAGAATGTGGAGTCATCCACCTTAGAAATTCAAGACCTACATCTGCTTCCAAAACATAAGGACTAAATATTGAAAATGTTTTTCTTTGTGGAACAATATAAAGAATTATTAAGAACATGGATTTCACTAACCTTGTAACTATGCAACCTTGAGCAACTTCTCTGTTTACCAAAATTTACTCACCTGTAGGTGGGAAAAATAATTATCTTCTAAGAGGATCTTTAAGGTTTTATTAAGGAAGTGCACATAAATCTCTCAACTCAGGGCCTCGCCTATTGTCATAAATGCTTGCTTTTTGGTTGTTGTAATTGCTGTTTGGGGTTAGGGTACATGATTGCCCTTATTCCAGGAATTTTTTTTCCAAAAGAAATATCTTAAAGGCTCATGCCTATAATCCCAGCACTTTGGGAGGCCAAGGCAGGTAAATCACGAGGTCAGGAGTTCAAGACCAGCCTGGCAAGATGATGAAACCCTGTCTCTACTCAAAATACAAAAATTAGCCAGGTGTGGTGGCAAGCACCTGTAATCCCAGCTACTAGGGAGGTTGAGGCAGAGAATTGCTTGAACCTGGGAGGTGAGGTTGCAGTGAGCCGAGATCATGCCACTGCACTCCAGCCTGGGTGACAGGGCAAGACTCTGTCTCAAAAAAAAAAAAAAAAAAGAAAGAAAAGAAAAGAAAAAGGAAAAAAAAGAAAAAGGAATATCTTGTAAACGTTACGAGGATTTTATTAAAACAAGAAAATTTCCAGATTTTGCTAGAGGGAAAATTAACCATATTTAGATTATTACATTTTCTAAGCTCAGAGATGTTATAGGATTTCATTAGTCAAAATAGTTAAGTACAAAACTCGCTTCTCTGTGAAGCAGTTCTTCTCCCTTACACACAAACAAGGTAAGTGGCATATGGACTCTTAATTTTGTTTGGAGATGGGGAGGCGTCATGTCCTGAAAATAATTTTAGGCTACTTTCTTTAGGCATGTTTTCATGATTCTTTCTTTAAAAAATGTTATTTACGCTCAATATGCTGAAATAAAAATCACTTTCTTACATTTTTGATAAAGGAATAACAACTTCAGAATTTGTTGGACTTTCTGGTAAGTTGAAACCACAAAGTATAAACAACAAACTGAGAATTCCGGACATTCATATGCTGTACTTACTGACATCATCTTGTGTTTTAGAAACATATTTTAGGTTGTGTATCCATTTATATTTGCTTCAAGAAAAAAAAAATATTCATCCAACAAATATTTGAGTGCTTACTCTGACCAGCAATTGGCCTTGGGGCTGAAAACACAGAAGAAAATAGAAAGACTGGGTATCTACTCTCATAGTTCTTACACACGAGTGGGAGAGACAGGGAGAGTACATAGGAAAATATTTTGAAAAAATATTATTGTACAGTGTGATGAGAGAAAAAATAAAAAGTAATGTGGTAGCAAATAACTGGTAGGGAAAGTGGATACTTAGATAGGATGTTGGCATTTGAGATGAGACCTACAGGAAGAGAAGGTGCCAGCCGTGGGAAGAACGAGAGTGAGAGACTTGCATTTTAAGCATTGTGGTGATCTAGCCAGCCTGAAAAATGTTCCCACTATGAGTCACCTAGAGATCCTGGATTAAGTATAATAAACATCTTTTTAAGTATGTAGCTGATCTTTTTTTTTTTTTTTTTTTTTTTTTTTAAAGAAAGACAAGCAAATAAGCTTTAGTGATCTATTGCCCAGAATGGTGAATGTAATAAATAACAATGCATTATATATTTCTTTTTTTTTTTTTTTTTTTTTTTTTTGAGATAGAGTCTCACTCTGTCACCCAGGCTGGCGTGCTGTGGTGCAACCATGGCTCACCACAGCCCCAACCTCCCAGGCTCAAGCAATCCTCCCACCTCAGCCTTTCAAGCAGCTGGGACTGTAGGTGTGCACCACCATGCCTGCCCAATTTTTTAATTTTTTGTGGAGATGGAGAGCTCACTCTGTTACCCAGGCTGGTCTCAGACTCCTGGGCTCAAGTGATCCTGCCACCTCAGCCTCCCGAAGTGCTGGTATTACAGGTGTGAGCCACTGTGCCTGGCCTGTATATTTCAAAACTGTTAAAAGATTAGATCGTAAATGCTTTCACCACAACAAAATATAAGTATATGAGGTGCTAGATTTGTTAATTAGTGTGACTTAATCATTCCACAAGGTAAAACTATATGAAAACATCACAGTATATACCCCATAGAATTGATACAATTACTGTCAATTTAAAAATTGACAAGCAGGTGTGGTATATTCCCCATGGATTTGGATGTTTAGCACCCCCGTCTAAAACAGCAGCCCCCAAGAGCCCTTATCTGGAGAGATGGAAGCAGAATGCTGTCTGCCACTTATGATTTACCCTCATTTCTATATCCTCAGGAATTATTTTATTTACCCTTATTTGCAAGGCTAATCTTAACAATAGTAATTATAAAAACTGCAGAGGTTAAAAAAAAGAATTTGAAAAGGTAGTAAATTAAAGCTGACTCTGCTTGCCCTTGAGGGCATCTACCAGTCTCTGTAGCCTAAAAATTCATTTTCTAAAGGCTAGTGGAAACCAGGAAATGAGGGTCCACGAGTGGTGAAGACTTGGAACTGAGACAGACTTCCGCATCCTCAAGGGTTACAACCTTAGTAAAAGTGTGAACTATGGAAAAAGTTCACCCACCAGAACAGTGAACTGATTTAAAAAAAAAAAAAAAAAAAAAAAAAAGTGTCTTTCAAGCTTCCAGCGCTGGGTACGAGGAGAAAACAATCCCCTGGAGAATTTATGACCACGGCTTACCCTAATGCGTTTTTGCCATTCTAATTTGCATTATACTTGTGGTCCAGGAAATCCCAAGCTGGTGAGTTACCTTAAAGCAATCTCAGGTTAACAACCCTGTGAGAGCTTGGCAGAGACAAAAGTAAAATCTCTGGAGAGTTAAGCCCAGTCTCAAAGGATTTCAACAAATAAAACCTCATCAAATATGAGCTCAGAGTCTTAAACTGAGAGACACACAAGGAATCAAGGCACTGTAAGACTCATCACAAACATGAAGAGGCAGAATTAGCCCCATCGAAGTTCTCAGACACTGGAATTATTAAATACAGAATGTAAAGTACTTATGTTTAATATTTGGAAAAATTGAGATACAAAATAGGAGCAAGAAACAAACCACCATCAGAATAGAATAAGGTAGATATAAAAATCAATCAAATACTACTACAAAGATGAAAAGTATAATAATTGAAATTAAAAACCACTAGATAGAAAAACACATGAATTATTGAAATCAAAACCACAATGGCATACCTGCAGAGAGAGCTTTAAAGATAAATGTGAAAGAACTTCTGTTTCCATTCACAATGAAATTATTGAAACTCCACTTGCCCTCCATTCGCAAATAATCTTTTTTCTTTCTCTTTTTTTTTTTTTTTTTTTTTTTTTTGAGATGGAGTCTCGCCCTGTCACCCAGGCAGGAGTGCAGTGGTGTGATCTCGGCTCACTGCAATCTCTGCCTCCCAGTTGCAAGCCATTCTCCTGCCTCAGCCTCCTGAGTAGCCGGGATTACAGGCACATGCCACCACACCCGGCTAATTTATCTTTTGTATTTTTAGTAGAGATGGAGTTTCACCATGTTGGCCAGGCTGGTCTCAAACTCCTGACCTCAAGTGATCCACCTGCCTCTGCCTCCCAAAATGCTGGGATTACAGGCATGAGCCACTGTGCCTGGCCCATCCATGAATAATTTTTTTAATGGGCAGAATTAAACAACTGTTTTCATATATTATATGACAAACAGCACATTGAGCAAAGGGAAACAAACATGATTAGCCCTATAATTGCCCTCACTTTCTATCCGGATTGCCTTTTCAGGCAATAGTGCAAACAGGGAAATCCTGAGCAGAGTTCAGTGGGCACAATGAGGTGAGGAGACATGGACTAGAGGAAGATAGGCAGAGAAAGAAGAGGAACCTGCACAGGAAGCCCCTCGACCTGTTGCTGAGCAGTGAGGCATGCATGCATAGGTACAGCCCCATGACGCTAGAGAGTTGTAAGCTGAACGATGCCACAAGCTCACATAATACTAGAAGATGTTTAGTCCCAACTAGCCAGAGTGAAGAATCCATCTTACATACACACAGTACTTTGTAGAGACCCTAAAAAGATCACATCATAGAATTAAGGCTAAACTAGCCCTAAAAATAAAGGCTAATCTACACTTGTTCTAACAAAACTTAAAAGCAAACATCAAAAAGATCAAGCTGAACTGAAACTAATTTAATCTAGAATAAAGTTCAACATTGTTTAAAGAAAAGATGACAAAATCTAGCACTCAACAACATAAACTTGCAATGTAACATCCAAGCAAAAAAATACTACATAAAGAAGAAGTAAAATATCACTCATAATAAGGAGTATAATCATCAAAAGAAACATATCCAGAAATTACAGAAAAGATGAAATTAGCAGACAAGGATTTTAAATATCTCTTATAAATATGCCGAAAGATTTAAAGGTACACATGAATATAAGATTTGATGGAAGTTATAAACTCACAAAT
The DNA here is from genome assembly GCF_043159975.1 of Macaca nemestrina. Lineage (NCBI taxonomy): Eukaryota > Metazoa > Chordata > Mammalia > Primates > Cercopithecidae > Macaca > Macaca nemestrina. The sequence goes on along the minus strand of NC_092135.1, from coordinate 126,117,431 downwards.
TAAGAAATATAATGAACTCTAAGCATGATCAACAGAAGAAAATCACATCAAGGCACATGATAATCAAATTATTAAAAACAAATCATAAAGAAATGTCTTAAAAGCAGCCCAGGGGAAAAAAAATTATATACTAAGGAGCACAAATAAAAACTGCAGATTTCTTATCAGAAACAATGTAAGATAAAAGACAAAGCATGACAACTATACTACGCTGAAGGAGAAAAAAAACTGTCAGCCTAGTATACTTTGTCCAGCAAAAATTCCTTCAAAAATAAAGGCTATTCATTAATAGGAAGATTCGATATTGTCAAGATGTCAGTTCTTCCCAACTGAATCTATAATTCATTGCAATCCCAATCAAAATTCCAGCAAATTATTTTGCAGATATCAACAAACTAATTCCAAAGTTTATATGGAGACCAAAAGATGAAGAATATTGAACACAAGATTGAAGAGGAAGAACAAAGTCAGAGAATTGAGACTACCTGACATGATGATTTACTGTACAGCTATAGTAATGAAGATAGTGTGGTATTGGCAAAAGAATTGATAAATCAATCAATGGAACAGAACAGAGAGCCGAATAATAGACACCCACAAATACAGTCAATGGATCTTTGACAAAGAAACAAAGGCAATATATTGAAGAAAAAATTGTCTTTTCAACAAACAGTACAGAAACAACTGGACATTTACATGCCAAAGAAAATGAATCTAGACATGGACATTACACCCTTTGCAAAAAATAACACGAATGGATCACAGACCTAAATGTAAACACAAAGCTATATAACTCCTGGAATGGCCGGGTACAGTGGCTCAAGCCTGTAATCCCAGCACTTTAGGAGGCCAAGGATGGTGAATCATCTGAAGTCAGGAGTTTGAGACAGCCCAGCCAACATGGTGAAATGCTGTCTCTGCTAAAAATACAAAAATTAGTTGGGTGTGGTAGTGCGCCTACAATCCCAGCTACTCAGGAGGCTGAGACAGGAGAATCTCTTGAACCTGGGAGGTAGAGGTTGCAGTGAGCCAAGATCACACCACCGCACTCTCAGCCTGGGTGACAAAGCAAGACTCTGTCTCAGAAAAAAAAAAAAAAAAAAAAAAAAAAACTCCTAGAAGATAATGTAGGAGACAAATCTAGATGGATCATGGGTATGGCAATGACATTTTAGATACACCAAAGGCACAATCTATGAAAGAAAGGCTTGATAAGATAGACTTTATTAAAATTAAAAACTTTTGCTCTATGAAAGACACTGACAAGAGAATGAAGACAAGCCACAGATTGGGAGAAAATATTTCTAAATACATATCTAATAAAAGACTATTACCTGAAATATACAAAGAACTCTTAAAACTCAACAACATAAAGATAAACTGATTTAAAAATAAGCGATGTCATGGAGTTTTTCAGCTATGTTTTCTTCTAGTAGTTTTATAGTTTTAGTCCTTACATGTAAGTATTTAATCCATTTTTAGTTGATTTTTATGTAAGAGGTGAGAAAAGGGTTCATTTTTAGTCTTCTGTATGTGGATATTCAGTTTTTCCACACCATTTATTGAAGAGACTATCCTTCATTGTGTGTTTTTGGCACCTTTGTCAAAAATCAGTTGATTATAGATAGGTGGGCTTATTTCTGGACTCTCTATCCTATATCATTGGTCAATGTGTCTGTTTTTATGCCATTACCATCCTGTTTTAATTATTATTGCTTTGTAGTATATTTTGAAATCAGGAAATTCTGCCATTTGTGACAATATGAATGAACCTTGAGGATTTTATGTTAAATGAAACACGCCAAACACAGAGAGACAAATACAGTCTGATCTCACTTACGTATGGAATCTTTAAAAGTCAAACTCATAGAAGGAGAGAGTAAAATTATGATTTCCAGAGGCTGGGGACTGGGGGAAGTGGACAGAGAAAGGAAGATTCTTGTCAATAGGTAAAAAGCTACAGTTAGAAAGAACATGTTCTGGTGCTCTATTGCACAGAAAGGTGACTACAGTTAATAATAATGTATCATATATCTCAAAATAGCTAAAAGAGAAGGTTTTAAATGTTCTCATCAAAAATAAATAATAAATATTTGGCATGATGGATATTCTTATTACCCTGATTTAATTATTCCACAGTGCATACATATATCAAATTATCGTATTGTATCCCATACATAGATACAATTATTATTTGTCCATTAAAGATAATACAAAACTTGAAAAATGAGCAAGAGACCTGAAGAGACCCTTCACCAAAGAACATGTATGGATAGCATCTAAGTATATAGAAAGATGCTCAACATTATGTCATTAGGGACTTGCAAATCAAAACAATCAGATACCACCACATACGTATTAGAACCCCAAAATTCAAAATACTGACAAAACCAGATGCTGGCAAAGATGCTCATTCATTGCTGATTGGAATGCAAAATGAAGCAGCCACTTTTGAAGACATTTGGGGAGTGTTTTACAAAACTAGATACTCTTAGCATACAACCCAGCAATCCTGCTCCTTGGTATTTAGCCAAATACGTTGAACACTTATGCCCATATAAAAACCTGCACACAAATGTTTATAGTAGCTTTAGTTAGAATTGCCAAAACTTAGAAGCAACCAGGGATTCTTCAGTAGGTAAATGGATAAACTGTGGTACATCCAAACAATATAATTTTATTCAGCCCTAACAAAAAAGAACTATCAAGCCATGAAAAGATACAGAAGAATCTTAAATGCTTAAATGCATAGTATTAAATGTCAATTTTTTTTTTTTTTTTTTTTGAGATGGAGTCTCACTCTGTCTCCCAGGCTGGAGTGCAGTGGTGCCATCTTGACTCACTGCAACCTCCACCTTATGGGTTCAAGTGATTCTCCTACCTCAGCCTCCCAGGTAACTGGGACTACAGGCGCCCACCACCATGCCCGGCTAATTTTTTGTATATTTAGTAGAGATAGGGTTTCACCATGTTAGCCAGGATGGTCTCCATCTCCTGACCTCGTGATCCACCCGCCTCAGCCTCCCAAAGTGCTGGGACTACAGGCATGAACCACCACGCCCGGCCAGATAATTTTTGTACTTTTAGTAGAGATGGGGTTTCGCTATGTTGGCCAGGCTGGTCTCGAACTCCTGACCTCAGGTGATCTGCCCGCCTTGGCCTCCCAAAGTGCTGGAATTACAGGTGTGAGCCACCACACCTGGCCAAATGTTGCCAATCTTAAGATGCTGCATGCTATATAATTCCAACTATATGATATTCTGAAAAAGGCAAAACTATGGAGACAATAAAAAGATCAGTGGTTGTCAGAGGTTAGAGGGCAGGAAGGATGAATAGGTAGAGCACAGAGGATTTTTAGGGCACTGAACTTATGCTGTATGATATTAGTCATTATACATTTGTTAACGCCTATAGAACATGCAACATCAAGAGTGAACCATGGCTGGGTGCGGTAGCTCATGCCTGTAATCCCAGCACTTTGCGAGGCCGAGGCAGGTAGATCACAAGGTCAGGAGATCGAGAGCAGGGTGAAACCCTGTCTCAACTAAAAAAAAAAAAAAAAAAAAAAAGCCGGGCACGGTGGCACGCACCTGTTGTCCCAGCTACTCAGGAGACTGAGGCAGGAGAATGGCGTGAACCCGGGAGGTGGAGCTTGCAGTGAGCCGAGATCGCGCCACTGCACTCCAGCCTGGGCAACAGAGCAAGACTCCATCTCACCAAAAAAAAAAAAAAAAAAAAAGTGAACCCTAATGGAAATTACAGGCTAGATGGTCTCTAAAATCTCTGCCAACTCAGAGATTAGATTCTGTGGTGGAATTTGCTATGACGTAGTCCTCTGAATCTCTGTGGATGACATGTAAGATAAGAAGGAAACCATCTGCATGCATCTGCACAACACCTCTATGCATTATTCACAAATGAGCAGAACTAGACATTTCTCTCAAGAGAAAATGAAAACTAGTGTTGTGGATAACGATTACTCATTCTGAATTCCTAGTTATGTGACATGGAACGTGAGATGTACTTTAAATAGAGCATGAAATTAAGATAAAGTAAAATACACTAACAGACTCATTTTTTAATAAGGATGTTGGATGTCAATCACTGAGATTTAAGTTCTTTAGTAAGAAATAGCCTGGAATAAATGTTTCTAATAACAGGAGATTCTAACTTAGTAAGAAATTGGTCCAGGAAATGACTTTTTAACTAGGCAAATGAATGGTTTGGGAACCTTCTCCTTTGTATCTGGTCCTTGGCTCATTTGCACTGTGTTGGGAATATGTGTATTACTTCCATTTGTCATCAATGAACTTTTCTTTCATTTGAATTTAAGTCCATGCTGCCTCTTTGGCTGCACCATTCCCCTCCTTCCCCCTTGCACGATTTGGAAAAATCTCAATATTTCAAAAAGAAAAAACCAAGCAAGGACCTTCTTTCACAAAGTGTTAGCAGCATAGCATACTAGAAATAACCACACCTTAATGCCAAACCTACCCAGAACGCTGTGAGAAGGACTGTCAGGAGCAAACATCCAAAACCTTTTGTAAAACTCCTGCGGTGGCGAGTTCACATACCAAAAAGGAGATTTTTAATCACACTCAAAAAGTTATGCATTTGAAACTCTGCTCTCTATATGAGAACTTTTTTAAATTTTTAAAATATAACCATTCTCAGAGAAGGGATAACAGTACTAATTCTAAGACTGAGGAAAATTATATAGACCTTTCCGTAACCAAATTGATTTTACTTTCAATGAAAGAGGCCACCTGTCTTAGGTTGTATTCCCCAGGAAAAGACTCTGAGAGGGAGAATTGCAGGCAGATAATTTGTCAGGGACTTCTCTGCAGAAATATGTGCATACACATGTAAGGAAGTGAGAAAGGCAAGATTGGCCAAGAGGAGAGGTCCTCCCCAAATGTGTTTGCAACTGAGGCCTTGGCACATCCTGCAGGAAATGCTGAAGATGGGATGGTCTGTCAGTTTTGATGCAAATGGAAGCAAGGAGTGGGCTTTTGTATCTCTGTATTAGCCAGACATTAGGATCCTCACTGGGAAAGGGTCTAACCTTGGCAAGGAATTCCTTCACTGAGGGTAACTCCCAGTGTGTATAGTCAGCAGCCTGTGTTCTCCACAGTCAGGGTACCATGGCCTGGAGTAAAGCATTCCAGCATCTACTAGATCAAGTGACTCTATTTTTATTGTCAATAGCAAAATATGCTGTTGCTTTTTGTTTGTAGTCATTTATGTCTGTTAATGTCAAAAACATAAATACTGTTAGTTTTTGATGACCCTGTAAATAGTCTGCAGACAAATTTCCATGAACATATTTACATTTCTGTACACTCGGAGTTTCCTGAGCAAAGGGCACTGACACCTGAATTAAAGGGTGATTGTATATTAACCCTAAAGGCCAGGCGCGGTGGTTCATGCCTGTAATCCCAGCATTTTGGGAGGCTCAGGAGTGCAGATCACTTGAGTTCGAGACCAGCCTGGCCAACATGGCAAAACCCATCTCTACTAAAAGTAAAAAAATTAGCCAGACGTGGTGATACATGCCTGTAATCCCAGCTACTTGGGAGGCTGAGGCAGGGGAATTGCTTATATCTGGGAGGTGTAGGTTGCAGCGAGCCAAGATCACGCTACTGCACTTCAGCCTGGGCAACAGAGCAAGACTTTGTCTCAAACAAACAAACAAAAAACAACTATTAGCTTGCAAGTAGTGCAACATCTCAGATCTTTCACAGTTTACAACTTAACAAGTGGAGCTCTGTAGACTGAGAGTGTGGCTCTACTTATAAAACTAGATACTTTTAGCAATAACATATTCATCCAAAGAATAGTTTATGTATTCACAGCTCTGTTCTTAAAATACAAAAAAGTGCAAAAATTCTTAATAATGAATATTATATACACAAATAACTGTATGTACCAGAATGTGAGTCAGGAAGCTTTCCATTTCACCAAAAAGAAAAACAAATAGATTACTTCAACCATTCAAGGGAGAGAGCTCCAGCTAAGGAGATTGAGAAATGTTTTGGGGATGTGGGAGTGTCTTGGCTGAGGCTTGAGGAGTAGTGAGAAGCAAAGATCAAAAAAGCGTGTTATTAGACTTATGATTCTTTAAAAAAGCATGTTATTAGACTTAATGAATTATATAATTTATTAATAAGGAGGAATACTTGTTCGATACTTATATACAGGCACTAAGCTAAATGCATTAAATGAATTTTTTTCTAATTTATATCTTCCAAAAACCTTTATGAGATGTTATTACTTTTCTTGGAGAAATTTATTAACTTACCTAAGTTGAACAGGTGACAAGTCGTGGAACAGGAATCTACAGCAGTTGGTTGGCAGAAAATATGCTCAAAGCACACTTCCCCACCATTTGGTCAGAGGACTCAGCTAGGCGAAGGCTGGGAGGCAAGAAATCCCTGCATTTTTGAAAAACAGTAGATAGTTTTGTTTGTTTAGTAGTGATTAGGGTTGAGGCACATGAAACTTGGTAAGCAGGGGAAGGCCATGACATATAGAGTTTGGCTTCAGGAAGTTCCTGAAGGCTCCTCACGAGAGCAACCAACAATATGCTTTAGGAACTTTAATCTGGCACCAGGGTTAAGAAGGTTTTGAAAGTGGATGACTAGTTGAGGCACAACCGTTGGAAGGCTGGTGCAATATAGTCCTGGCAAGCACAAGTGGTGCAATGCCCACCGATCGCAAAACTCAACGTCTAAATGTCTAGTACCAACTCCTGTTTCAGCATAAGCCCTCCAATCTCACTGGGCTTCTGGATCTTCATCTACAGGAAGTCTTCCTTCGGAATCTGGAATTCTAGCAATTTAGAAAGACAAATTGAAACATTATGTTGGTGCAATAATAATTGAGGGTTTTGCCATTAAAAGTAATTGCAAAAACCGCAATTACTTTTGCACCAGCCTAATAATTTCATGAACACGGAGACAGGGATGAGTGAGTAAGTAAAAGATACTTTAGAGTTGGAACTGATTGAACATAGAAATTTATTGAATGTAAAGGGCAAAGAGAGGAAATTGGAAGACTGCAAGATTTTAAGCCTAGGCACTCAGAAAAGTCAATGGAAATAAGAAGCCCGGGAAGAGGGTGGGAAGGCAATTAGAATTCATTTTAGATCTATTGATTTCGAGATGTTAATGAGCTATGCAGAAGACCCACTGATAAAAGAGCCCCAGAATCTAGAAGAAGGATCCTGACTGGGATCCAGACTCGGAAGCTATTTTCATAGACAGGCAAGGAGATTGCTTAGGAACTGACTGTGGAAAGGAGGACAGGAAATCAATCAGAGTCAGCTATAGCTACACTTAAAGGAAAAACAGAGAACTGGGTTCCAGGCAAGAAGGGATCAGAGACAGAAATTCACAGGAGGCCGGGGAGGAGAAGTTTCTAGAACAAAGGCCTGTCAGATCAAGGGTTAAATGCTCTGGAGAGCTCCTTGGTCTAAAAATTCAAGTGCTCAAAAGAGTGGTGCTGATATAAATCAGGGGTTTCAGAGGGATGAGATGGGGTAAAACACAGCACAAAATACAGTGCAAGTACAAAATACAGAGGATATGTATATCAAAATATAGAAGCATCTTGCTTTTTACCAAGTCAGGGCAAAATGACTTGGTAAAAATCACCAGAAACGGGGCAGGGATTTTTCTAATGATCCTCTTGCGTTAGAATCAACCAGGAGTGATGGATGAAAATGCAGATTTGTGGGCCTCCTTCCAGAAACGCTGAGTCATAATCTCTGGGGTGAATGCTTTGTGTGTCTTCTTTTTAAACACCATTGTTCCTCGATAATTCTTTTGTGTGTAGGCCAGGCTACATACATTCAACCTGTGTTTCAAATGATTGGAGGGAGTCAGTAGACAGAGATTAATAGAAGAGATGGAAAAGCTGGCTGATGGGGAGTAATCCTGAAAAGGCAAATGGTACCTGGAGAACCAGCAGAAGGATCAGCTCAGGGAGACTCTGCCTGTGTCCAGTGACATCCTGTTTATTGGGACTCTACAAAGTGGCTCTGTGAAGTTTCTGTGTGTGTGTGTGTGTGTGTGTGGGTGGGTGGGTGGGTGTGTGTGCTGCCTCTCTTGGTAATAATATCCTGCCCTCTACAGTGACAGCCTTGATGCCAGAGATGTACCACAGACTGAAGCCTCCACAGAAGCCAGAGCCCCCGATGAGTCCCCCAACCCTCCAAGCAGCAGTGAGGAGAGCACAGGCAGCTGGACACAGCTTGCCAATGAGGAGGACAACCCAGATGACACAAGTAGCTTTCTGCAACTCAGTGAGCGATCCATGAGGTACCTGCTCTTCCCTTGACTTCCCAGGGAAATTGTTCTCAACACAGATTCTAAAAAATATGCTTTAATGGTTCTCTGCAAAGGGTCTCTAATAAAGAGAGGAGGAGAGAACAAAAAAAAGGAAAGTTCCCACTATGTCAAGGTGCCTGCCTGTCATGATTTGTGTGCTGAGAGGTATCTTAACATCCAGTTATGGCTTAAATTTCATTGGCCGTGATTAAGAATGAGCTGCGTTCCCTTCCCTGCAAGCCCCAGCTAGTACATTCTGTGATAACAACTGAAATTTTTTTTCAATGGTGAGCTGCTTTTACACCTAGTGTGTTTGATGCTCTGCCTCTGGTTCGTTTGTATTTCAGATGCAACACAGGCTGGGTTTACACGAGGCAAGTGTTTCCACACTGTGTTCTATTGTTTGGCCTGACTGTTCCTCCCTCCATCTCCCCTGCCTCTGTATTGTTCCTCCCACAAAGCCGGAGAGGAGATTAGGAGACATCAGATCTGGAAGGGCTCAAGCCAATCAGGAGACTTTAACTAAAAACTATTCCCTGTTGAGGTGGAACCTCTAAAAGACTCCCTGTGTTTCTGCCCAAAATCTCATTTGATACTGGACCGCAGGCTTTGCACAGAGGCCGACTGGAAAATGGGATCGGCATCTGGGTGTATGTATGACTCTTGGAAAGTTTTATTTCTGGGAGTTTAGTCTGTTTAGACTTAACATTTCACAATGTTAAACGGTTTGTCAAAACTTCTAAAACTAGTGGAAAGTATTACAAGATAGAAACAAAAAGCAAAGAGAACTCGAATCTTTGGACTCAACAGTAAGGTTTACAGGGTTGATTACCTCCAGTGCAATTTTGAGTCATCAGGTTTCAATATGTGAATATATCTGATGTCCCCCTCAAAAGCTAAGACAAGAATTTAAAATTGAAGGCATCCAGTTGATATTTTCTACTCTTAGAGTACCATCTACTCTTGGTATATTCAGGAGAAAACTGTCCCACTACACGATGCACCACCACTCACCCTTTGAAAGCCTTGCTTGAAAAAGATGTCACTGGAAACAGAGAAGGTGTGAGGAGACTGAGTGGTTTGGTAAAATTGGCTATATTTCATTTCACAAGCACAAACAGAGCCTAAAAATGGGCTCAACTTTGCTGTGTTTCAGTCAGTAAGTTCCAGGCTAGTAACTAGACCATATGTTGATTGTGCAGCCTATGAAAATGATGCAATCTGGGTCCTCCTTCTCTACAATAAAAAAGGTACCAGGTGTTGCTCTTTCTTGAAGATTGTAAGATAAAGGACCAATAAAACATTGACACTGCCCAGCTTTGTACTTGGGGTTCTGTAGTCTCATAGGAAAATAACAAGCCAGATGCTTAGCCTATGAAATCCTATGGAATGCCCCTGAGAAAATCCCCCAAATGGCAAAGGGAGAACATGAGTCCACTGGTTTCTGTCAAAACTGGTTTCTGCCAGCCCATGTTTTCAGAAGTTCCTTCATCTCTGCAGGTGTCCCCAGCAGCAAGAAATCTCTTGCCAATAGATAAATACCTTCGCTGTAACTAGAATGAAGAAATGAGGCATACTGATTGTTATCCCCTGGGTGTGATCTACCAGCTGTGATACCACTTCAAAAAGTGGTATCACAACTTAGTATTGTTCACAAATTATTAGTAGTATTATTAGTATCTGCTGAGCCTGTTAGGCTTATGTCTCATTATGATTTCTCTTAATTTGGTCAGAAATAAATATTAATTGAGGTGTCCTAGGCACAAAGCGATATTCTTCTGGGGACCAAAGGAAGGAGCTTGTACAACAATGGAACATCACTGTCAGCAGCATGTTAGGGGCTGGAGACGGGCATTAATATGTAAACTTTTGCTTTGTCAGCAATGGCAACAGTAGTGCCACTAGCAGTCTTGGCATTATGGACCTGGACATTTATCAGGAAAGCATGCCATCTTCTCCCATGATTAAGTAAGTAGCCACTGAGATGCAGTGATTGTGAGACCACTACTCCAATTCCATCTGGCAATCCATTTTGATCATTCAGGGTGTGCCCAACCACTGACCTCATCGTGTCTGTACTGCTGTGGTTCCATGTCACTGGAGCAAGAATTCAAGCCTAGAATAGGCCCTGCCCTGCCACCACCTGCTTTCTGGGTTTCAAATCTGCCCCCTGTGGAATAATTATTTCAGATAAAACTTATCAATATAATCTGAAGTGTATGTCATTTTACCTACCTAGAAACAGAAGCAAAAATCCATTTAAATTATACCATGCCAACTAAAGAAGACTACTCAATAGTCTTCACTGTGAAACATCATCACTTCAGTAAAATCAAATGTGAATGGCTTTTCCTTTACATGTAGAAACCTGGGATTATCACTACTAAATGTGTCTAATATTAAATGGTTGTCATGATGGATATGTGTCATTCTCACCCAGTGACTATGCTCTCCACAATATGGGGACTTCCTTAAGACCAAAGGAAAAAAGGACTTAGAGAAGGACGAGTACTTCTAGGAAGTACATGCATCCTAAAATATGCCGCAGAAAGAGAGGGCAACATGAGGTCAGGACTACTTCTAGAATATGTGGTTATTCTGGAAAATTTAAATGATCGAAATCTATTTTTGACCATTCTGATTTAGCTTATGATTTGGAGATTTCTGAAATTTCAGAACAATGATAAATAAGTGTAGGCTAAAGTTGCTCCCTGACCTATTTTCTCCATCACTATCTATAACTACAGCACTCTTATTTCACCATTTAACCGGGTGTGTTCCTCAGTGATTGAGGGTGACGGTGCATCTTTTGTTGCTCCACACAGCCATTATTCAGTGGAGATGAACGTACACATTATCTTGTTTTTTTGTTTTGTTTTGTTTTGTTTTAAAGAGAAACCAAAAACCAAAACAAACAAACAAAAACTACCTTGGGGTAAATTTATTTTTCTCTTTCAGGAAACATTTATTTAGCTACTTTTCCCAACTTTCTCTGCAGTATGAGCCTATGAGCCTATGACCCCAGGGAAAATCTGTATTCTAAGAAAGCCAAGAAATCACCTCCATGGTCAGCATCCAAAACAGCAGAAACTGTGCCTCCCATTTGTCATACCCCCAATGTCACTTGCATAGAGATCTAGAAGAAAATCTAGATCCTTGAAAAATTAACATTTCTGCAAATAAATATGTATGAATGAAAGAATTACTATACTCTTTCTCTTAACATCAGGAACGCAATGGAATTTTTCAACCATATCTTAGTAACAGAATGAGAGAATTGTCTAACATCAAACAACACATTTTTAAGGGCTCCTGTACTCCAATTTCTAGACACGACAAAAATATAGGACAACCACAGGCTTCCCAGGATAGCCACTTCCTTTCAGCTGCTGGCCATATGTTCTTACTTTAGAAACATTTACCAAGTCCTCCCACTACGTGCAAGGCTCTGTAATAAGTACACACCATATGAAAACACCTCCGATATTGAACTCTACCATATCTAATGAAATACTTCAGTTATGAGTCCCTCATTCTAAACCACCCAGCCTACTATACTTCCCCAATAAAAAGAAAGAAAAAGAAAATTTTTAATTGAGATATTTTTCTGTCAAATGTAAGTTCTGCAGTTTGTTGGTTGTCTTTTTTCTTTTTCTTTTTTTTTTTTTTTTTTTTTTTTGAGATGGAGTCTTGCTCTGTCGCCCAGGCTGGAGTGCAGTGGCGTGATCTCAGCTCACTGCAAACTCCGCCTCCTGAGTTCACGGCATTCTCCTGCCTCAGCCTCCTGAGTAGCTGGGACTACAGGTACCCGCCACCACGCCCGGCTGATTTTTTGTATTTTCGGTAGAGACGGGGTTTCACCATGTTAGTCAGGATGGTCTCGATCTCCTGACCTTGTGATCCGCCCGCCTCAACCTCCCAAAGTGCTGGGATTACAGGCATGAGCCACCACACCCAGCCGGTTGTCTTTTTTCTTATTTCAGATCAAAGAACCATATCCCTGTAAAATTATTTTTTAAATAAAATAAAAGCTAGGTTGCTATTGTAGTATAGAAAAAAAAAAACAGTGACAAGATGGGAACATATGATTCATTAACATGAAAGTAAAATGCGGAAGAATAAATCTCCAAATCAGAACAGTTACCCACAAAATCTCTCTTTGATTGTTTAAACCTATGAAGGTTTATGGTAAGGAGGTTGAAGAGAAGAGGATGCATCTCTCAGTCTCCCACACCAGCTATCCTAACTAAAGTAACTTGAGTTATCTGGCCTGTTGTTGTTGGAGGAGGACATTTATTGCAGACCCAGTGATCCTACATAATAGCCACATTGGTATTTTCCCAGCATTACTCCACTCTACAAAAACAATAAATCCAGAATGAACTTCAGAAGCCTTTAGATCAGTAAGACCCATCGCCTCATCTTTCATATACAGCTTATTCTTCTAAACATTACCAATCATATACTGTTGTTTTCTCCCAAAGTGAATTACTAGAAGAAAAGGAGATTCTTAAAGGACAGTCAGAAAGCGTAGAGGGTAAGCCACCTTCCCATACTTTTGACACACAATTGCCTGGGCTCTCCCTTTGGAAAGAGGGATAAGGCTGTGGTTGTGTCTGTGCCCAGCGCCTGCATCTGGACTGCCCATGGGAACAGCCAGCCCCCAGAGGAGCCTGCTGGTGATCAACTTTGACCTGGAGCCAGAGTGTCCGGATGCCGAGCTCCGAGCCACCCTGCAGTGGATAGCTGCCTCTGAACTTGGGATTCCCACCATCTACTTTAAGAAGTCTCAGGAAAACAGAATTGAAAAGGTATCATGTTCCAGGTTTGGGTATCAATGAAGCTTTGTGTTTTTATCACCACTGGAAACTCAGTAAATGCTCAGTAAATGCCCTATTTCCATTTGAATTATTTGATGCTGACTGTTCTTGACCTTAAAATTGTAGCTAGAACATTGAAATCTTCCACCTGTGTAAATATAATATAATTAGCATTTCTTTGATCCTTACTTTGTCTTGGCTAGTAGGTGGTTGTGAGAAAAGCAAATTGGGGGGTTGGGAACTTTTTTAGAGTCTCTTAGTTTTTGGTGTTTTCTTGCTCTGGGACAAACTTCTTCATAGCACTCCTTTAAATGAAAGAAAGAAAGAAGAACCTGATATATAACAGAAACCAAAGTAAAGCCACATTGACATCTAAAACAAGCCAAGAGAAGGCATTTTTAATTCCCTTCCAAACAGATTTGCATTAGGAAGGCTTTTTATTTATTATTCTCCACCTACCAGAAATATAAAGCTAGGCAAGGGATCCTTGGCCAACATCAAAATTAATAGTAACTATCACTCTAATTCTATATCTGTAACTGTGGTAGAATCTTAGCTATTAAGAGTAAGGCATGAATCTGTCTGCCAATGTCTTCAAGCTCAATTTTCCATAGTTTAAAAATAGACTCGTTTTAAAAGATTTCAAATTAATAATAACATATTAGTTTTCTATTGCTGTGTAACAAACTGCCACAAATTTACCAGCTTAAAACAGCACTCAGCTCCATAGGTCTGAAGTTAGGGTGAGTTCCATTGTAATCTTTGCTTTAGGTTTTACAAGGCGGAAATGAAGGCATTAGCCTGACTAGGCACTTATCCAGAAGTTCCAGGGAACAGAAGGAGTCCAAGCTCCTTCAGGTTGTTGTGCTAACTCAGTTTCAGGTGGTTGTAGGACTGAGGTCCTGTTTCCCTGCTGGCTGTCAGCAGAGGGCCGCTCTCAGCTCCCAGAGCCACCCACATTCCCTGTCACATGGCTCCTTTATGTCCTTTTGGTATCAATCTCTCTGATACCTCAGCCACCAGCCAGAAAAAGCTCTGTCTTTAAAGAGTTTGTGTGATTAGGCCAGGTGCGGTGGCTCATGCCTATAATCCCAGCCGTTTGGGAGGCTGAGGTGGGCAGATCACCTGAGGTCAGGAGTTCAAGACCAGCCTGCAACATGGTGAAACCACATCTCTACTTAAAAAAAAAAAAAAAAAAAAAAATAGCCGGGTGTGATGGCAGGCACCTGTAATCCTAGCTACTCAGGGGGCTGAGACAGGAGAATTGCTTGAACCCAGGAGGTGGAGGTTGCAGTGAGCCAAGATTTCACCACTGCACTCCATCCTGGCATCCTGGTGGCAGACTGAGACTTGAGACTTTGTCTCAAAAAAAAAAAAAAAGAAAGAATATGTGTTATTAGATTATAATCACCAGATAGGTTTCTGATTAACTCAAAGGTAACTGATAAATCCTTTTTGCCATGTAAGGTAGCGTAATAAGGGTATGATATCTCATCTTATTCATAGTCCCAGGGATTAGGGTGAAAAACCTTGAGTACTGTTTTAGGATCCTGCCTATCAAGCCACCGGGTAGGATTTTCATGTCTTGTTGTCACAAGGTGCCTCCATGTGCCTCATCCTACTTGCTTCTCAACAAGCCTGTGAAAAAACAGAACAGATATTATTGTCCCTTTTTGACTAAGGAGCAAATCAGGTACATGAACGATTTCCCAGGCCAAGTCCCTGCACCCTGCTTTCTCCATAAAATACTTCTCAGTAGTTCTTTATTTTAAAAGGACCTTTCTCAAGTTAAATGACCTTGGGCTTACAATCTGGATTTTTTTTAACTGTGTAATTGCATTTTAATTATCTGTGCCAAAATCTAGCGGTCTGAAATGGAATGTTCTTTACCTTCTTGCCCCTGCTTATGGTAGTTAGAGCAGCTTCTCTATTTCTGCATCACGAGTCCATGGGATCGACTATAGGAAAAATTGAAAAGGAGATCTAATTCACTGTTCATACCCTCTCTCACTTCAACCTTTTACCAACTGGTAATTAATACGTCCTTTCATGCCTATGCCTGCCTGCTGTTATACCCAAAATTATTCTAGGCACCTTGCTATACTTGTCATACTTTCATTTACAAGGTGTTGAGCGGTTCACTACTTGATAAATTCTCCTCCAACCTTACCACTCAGCTGCAAAGGGTGCAATGAAAAAACACAATCACATGTGAGCCTAAGCCCATGCCATACACTGTCCCAAAGACCCTCTTCTATATAGAGGAGAGAAAAGCATTCTCAGGAATACATTCCCAGGCTCATGGGAAAATGAAAGATGAGCTGGTTCCAGCTCTATCGCCTGCCACTTACTGAATAAGAGTATGACATGGTAGATTTTTAGGTGGTACCTTAATGGAATAGATGTTTATACAATGTATCTTCTTTAAGAAACAATGTTATATGAATATATGTCTCAGAAATCCCCCGTCGGTGCAAGGGTAAGAGGTGTCTCACAAACACCTGGGTTACATAAATCATGCCCTGACTTGGTATTTGTTTATCCCAACCTGATTTTCAATTCTCAAAGAGAATACTTCTTTTTGGATATAACTCTTTTTCTGAGAAAAGAGACATTCCGCTAATGTTATTAAGAAGGATATTAAATGATATTTCACTCATTCAATTAGCACCAGCCCAAGAACTTTAATTCTAAATAATGTAATTTTAGGAATAAAATCTTCTAATTTTTTTTGAGTCATCTAAGATTCTCTCCAAAGTCCATTATATCATTCTTATGCCTTTGCATCCTCATAACTTAGCTACCACTTATGAGTGAGAACATACAATGTTAGGTTTTCCACTCCTGAGTTACTTCACTTAGAATAATAGTCTCCAATTTGATGGTATTGACTTTTGACTTAACTTTGCAGATACGAAGACAAAAAAACTACAGTTAAGGTGATTAGTTTCAAAGAAACTCATCGCAAAGGAAGGGGAAAATTAGGAAGAATTCAATACTGAGGCACTTCATCTGTAATCATAATAAAGTGCCTTGAACTGATTTCTTTAGTCAGATTTAGTGCGTGTTAGAGTAATACAGGGAGGTTTTACAAACTCCAGTGCTCCAATCAATTAGATCAGAATCTTCTCCGGCAATGCTGCCCAGGCATCAGGGTTTTGTAAAGGTGCCTGGGGTTCCAGGGTGCAGCCAAGGCTAAGGCTGGTAGCTCTACGGGCCTTAATTGCAGGAGCAATATAAGAACCAACTCTCTTATGCTTAATGCAATCTAATTCTGCCTTGGAGCAAAAGGATGTAGTTGCTTTCAGAAACCTAAGTTGAATGTTTCCAAAAAATTATACAACTTGCAACAACTCCCATAGATTTCATGATACAATTTTGTAAACAATTAATCTAATTTATTAAATGCACCTGAGAATATAAAAACTATCTCCTATGTGATTCTTTTCTTCAAACGAGTCTACAGATGATAGAATGTAAATTCTTCTAGTTTCCTAAGACAAAACATTCGAAATGCCAACTATGATTTAAGGGAAGGGAACCTCATTATTACTGATTGTGAAATGGCAGAAAATGAAATATTTTCATTTTTATTTTTCAATACCATTGAAAGAAAAACTCAGATCCTGACATGCTAAAGCTGATTGTGAAAATACCCAGGCAATAGCATGAACAGACACAACGAGAGCTCTAGGAATTGCTGCTGAGTAGGACGTGGTTTTAAAATTTCAGCCCAGTAAAGAACTAGAATGTCCTTTTCTGACTTCTTCACAATCATTTTTCATTCTTACCTTTTTTTAATGGAAGAAAAGAAAACATGAGATCTTCTTGCTCATCAGCCCCAAAGATGTTTCCAGGTCTCAATATCCAAGATTAAGTCATCATAGCCTCAGAGCATGCTCTGTGTAGTGGGGCCAGACCATTGTTAAATGCCACTTTTTTGGGATATCAGCCTGGACTTAGAAATCATGACAGATTCCAGCTTGTGACCACACCACAAACTATACGCAGAGTGGCCTAGCTGGTGGGTTATTTTGACAAGTTTGGAGAGATTGTCCTTCACAGGCCCCAAATAGATGGAAAGAAGCTGGTGTTAGGGCTTCTGGAAAAGTATGAGGCAGGGAGAATTCTGGGAAAATATTGGCATCTGCTCCAAAGCTTTGATTCTTCCCCCACCCAGACAGTGACTCAGAGATAAAAGCTGGGGATAAGGTGGTGGTCCCGTGAGCCACGGTTTACAGAAAGGAGCCAAGGCAAATGTCATGTTTTCATCGATGGAATCTTTTCAGACTTGCTAAGTGAAAGGAGACACCAAGACTACTGGGGATGCTTTGGCGAAATCTCGAGAAACAAATCAACAACCTGTGAGCCTCTCCCAGTGAGACCTCAGAAATTCAATGTCCCCACCTTCTGCACTAGGAGCTCTACTTTCTAGATTTCCAGTAAGAGCTGGAGAGTGAGGAAAAACCTGCTTAGTGGAATCACACAAAAGCTGTCATTTTAGCCTTTCTCCCCTTTATTCCCTTCCAGACCACTATTCCAAAGCCACATGTCATCATCCCTTTGTTGAATCAAAATCGTGGCTTGGATCTTACATACACTCTTAGATAATAAGTAACAGCTCACAAAATTATTTTTATGTATCTCCATAAATCACTAATAGCTGCTTGAAATGTTTCCCTTCCCAAAAGTATTTTCATCATTAGCAAAGCCTTAACCTAAAGGGTTTGCACTCTGTTCCTAAAATGTCAAGAATCAGATGGACAAGAAGCTCAGAAGGATGGTGAGAGGTCCCAGGCAATGAATACTTTCTTTTAAATTTTTTCTTTCTTTCTTTCCATTTTTTTTTTTTTTTTTTTTTTTTTTTTTTTTGAGATGGAGTCTCACTCTGTCACCCAGGCTGAAGTGCAGTGGTGAGATCTCAGCTCACTGCAACTTCTGCCTCCCGGGTTCAAGCGATTCTCCCACTTCAGCCCCCTGAGCAGCTGTGATTACTGGTGCACGCCACCACGCCTGGTTAATTTTTGTATGTTTAATAGAGATGGGGTTTTCACCACATTGGTCAGGTTAGTCTCGAACTCCTGAACTCGTGATCAACCCACCTCGGCCTCCCAAAGTACTGGGATTACAGGCATGAGCCACCGCACCCGGCCTCTCTGAAATTCTAATACTGAGACTGATGGGAGTGAATGAGCTGGCTCACCATGGCTGCTACCATGAGCATGAAGCAGCCCCACATCTCACCCCCACAACGTATATGCCCACTCAGTCACCACATGACAAGAAACATGCCCCATGACCAGCTTTTATTTTGCCGCATGCCCACCACTCTCCCACTCCAGGCTCTGTTCAGCCTTTTCCTAGATCTATAACCTCCAATCATTTTCGAGGAGCGCTCTTGCAGTAGAAAATTATTGAGCAACAGCCTCAAGAGATGCATGTTTAAATTATATATGTGAAAATACATTACCCAAAACTCAAGACTGAATACTTAGTGAAAGTTCATCCTCAATGATGCTAAACGTTTATCCATATTCCAAACAGCCTTCTTGAGATCTTTGAATGTATTTGACTCACGCTTGGTCTTGCATCCCTTCTGTCATTCAGCAAATATGCATGGAGCACCTACTATGTGCAGGCATGAGATATGAAAAGATGGCTAAGATGTTGTCCTTCTGCTGGGAGATCACTGTCTGTGGTTACCATCTGCCTTCCATCTGTCTCCCTTTTCACAACATCCTAAAACTCCTTAAGACAATGTTTATGTTTCCAGGTAGTAAAAATTAAGGATGTCATTTTCCAGCCTAGGAAATTGCTTTATTTTGATTCAGCCAATACAAGCCAAATGAGTACAATAAAGCACTGATTACTGTCACTGTGCAAATGGTTGGTACCATCACAGCTGGGAGAAGAAACATCATTTAACAGCGGATCTTTATGAGACAACTTCTCAGTAATTGAAATGAATTAACATACTCAAACTGGAAAGAAATTAGCATTCCAGTTCCTGGCTGATCTCTGAAGTCTGAGCAAACAAATACCAAAAAAAAAAAAAAAAAAAAAAGAAAAGAAATTTAATTTTTAAAAATCCTAGAAAAAAAATCAAAGAAATAGTAACTGAACCACAATCCTCATCTTTTTAGCAAATAAAGCTCTCTTCCTCATAAAACTGCCAAATTTCCAGCCTATTTTTTCTCCTAGTGCTCCAAGTAAATATCAAGAACATAGAATTTACTTATCCATATTCCAAACAGTCTTCTTGAGATCTTTGAATATATTTGACTCACACTTGGTCTTGCATCCCTTCTGTTGTTCAGCAAATATGCATGGAGCACCTACTATGTGTAGGCACATAGTTATTCTGCCACCAAAATGCAGAAAGTTACGGTGGTAGAAAGAGCATTGGACGGAAGCGTTAGAAGACCATGATCCTACTGACAACTTTTCATCTTCCAAGCCCACATCTTTTTCATTGCAAATGCTCACATCATAGAGTTGTGACAGAACTGAATGAGATTCCACGTGTTAAAATATTTCCTGTAGTTCCTGGCTTTCATGACATCTTTCCTCAAGAAAGTACCTAAGAAATTAGAGAGTCCTTCACACTGGACTTCATCAGTTCTATGAAGAGAACCACTTATAATTATTTCCCCATTTTTCCTCCCTTCAAGCCCTCAATTTCACTTGCAGTCCAGACTTTCTCTCTAGGTTGTGGCCGATAGAACTGGTACCAATCACCAGGTGACAAATCTAAGGTGTTTCCTCCATCTTTCCTGATCCTGTGGCTGTGGAAAGCCAGACTTTCCTGATCCTTCATCTTAGCCTGGAGGGTGAGGGAGTTGCTTCTCAGGATGGAATGAGAAACCAACAGGTGGTCCTGCTTCAAAGTTTACCACTTGATTTATTTGGCCTAAATTTACACACCCAATGAGATCTTGTTTGTGATAGAAATAGAAGGGACTGGGAGCTGTAATACACAGTCCTATTACAGAAAGTCTAACCCAGAAAAAAGCAGACCCCAGAAAACACTAAATATCTAAAAGACTGGCTCTTAAAAAAAAGAATTAGTCTCATTCCATCTAATCCTCTGCAATCAGTGAATGGCAAACTGCTGTGAAAAAAAAAAAAAAAAAGCAGTTGATGAAGTTGGTAATAATCTGGAATCTTTAAAAAGAAAATAGATTATCCTGGAAAACAGTCCTCTGACACTAGAGACATTTAAATAGGGACTGGAGAGCCATTGGCTTTGCGAGGGTGGTTGAATGAGGTGGCTTTCAGGGCCCTCTATGCTCTGTGAGCCCTAACTCTCTGTTTTATTTTAGTTTCTAGATGTCGTGCGGCTGGTTCATCAGAAGTCCTGGAAAGTGGGCGATATCTTCCATGCAGTTGTCCAGTACTGCAAAATGTATGAGGAGCAGAAGGATGGGAGACTGAGTCTGTTTGACTGGCTCTTGGAACTGGGATAAGGCAGTCTGCCCTATAGAGCATTCCTTCCCTTTATTCAGCTTAGATTACAGTGGTTTGTTCTAAATGCTCTAAACATTCTCAAAACATCACATCACATTAGCAGAGCTATAAAAAAAATCTGCTACTCAAATCCACTGCATACAGAATAAATCGGAGGAAAAGCAAAATATAGGTCTGTCCAAATTCATACAACTTGTGAGTGAGTTCCAAAGAGCTTGGATTAGAAGGGCTGGACAAAGAGAAGTTTCAATGGGGCCCAAATTAGAAGGCTTATAATGAGACCCAGTCTCCAGGAAAACAACGCTCACATATGTTTAATCATATAAAATGATTTGTAATATCTCTAATTAACAAACTCAGTGGTCAAAATAATTTTTAAAAGTATTCTGTAACCTATATTTTCCTTTTTCTGATTATGTTAAGGGGCTGCCAGCCCAGGGAAATACTTAAGATATGAGTGAGAAATCCCCAGGCTTTTATACAAAAGATTTCCACTTTCAAACCAATGTCAGTGGACACTGATAAAAGGATAGCAGCGTCCTCTACTGAGGTGATTTCATTTATTCCCTGCAGCCCACTGATAAATATCCCACTTCTCCCAAATAGTGTCTGGGCTCCCAGCTAAGCAGAAAACTAGTGTCAATTGGCATTCAACTGAAGAAGAGGAAAATCAAAGATTGTCTTGTTTCCATCCCTGTATTACTTGGGTAACATGATCACATAATTCTTATCCTAACAGAAAGCTCTCATATTAAAAAAAAAAAAAAAAAGTCTTTTCAGATAAAATCTGCTTGTGTCTTGAATAATATGACATACAAACTTCCACTTTATTTTATTGTAAATTATAAAGAGATTATTGTCTTAAATAATATATTGAGTTAGCTTCGAGCTTCCTAACTTATGAAGAGATTGTTGTCTAAAGTCACATATTGACATTGAGCTCATGGTTTGTTTCATCACGTGTGTGCTGGTAGCTGTACAGCAGACACTCCACTCCAATGACATTTTTAATGACAGAAGCAGGGTAATGGTCTCATATTTGACATGATCAGTTAGGATCATAGACTTTCCCTGACTCGTGGATATTAGCCTTGAATTGGGGGAAAAGAAGATTTTGTCACATTTTAGTAATTTTAATAACAGAGATTTACTCTTTTGAAAAATAAAGGTATCTAATGTCCCTTAATAAGTCTTCTTTCCTTCCAAATAATGACCTACACGGACTTTTATTTTCTTGATCAAAGAGGTGTTTATTAAGGATTTCTGGATATACTATACTTTTACTCTATTTTTCAAGATCACAAAGTAATTTTAAATGTCAACAGGTTCTCATACATGAATGCTGGCCTCACCTGCTCTATCAGCCACATTTTGAAATGCAAAGAAAGCTCCCTTGTAAGCCATCCTTCCTTCCCCACTCCCATCCTAGGATAGTTGCCCAGTGCTCATTAGGCATTTATTATTGAAATAGTCCAAATTTAGGTTATTATGCTTAATTTGACACATTAACCAAATGCCCAGTTTTAGAATACATCCATCAATTCATGCTGAAATGTGCTTCTTTGTGCTATCAAATGGAATAGAATACACGTATTTTTTAAACAATCCCAGAATATTGTGTGTAGACTTTTGTTGTGCTTGAATAAACGTTCACTTATCTTACAAAGCACAAATACTGGATTGTAACCGTGTGATGAAGTTATCTATGTTGTACCTCACGTTGCAAATTAATCAATAAATCTCTGTTGTCAGATTGTCGATTATTTTTTCTGCAAGAGCTTTAAGCACCTCATAGGAAAAACAGTCACGGTACAATTGGATAAAGGCCTATATATCCCTTAGAAAAGTTTTGTTGTCCTGCTTTCATTTATTGGAAAACATAAATGTTCTTGGCTTCATTTGTTAAAATCAGTAATATTCATGGAAATCAGTTTCTCAAACTTGGCGCTATTGACATTTGGGACCACATCATTCTTTCTTGCAAAGGGTTATCCTGAATATTGTGACATGTTTAGCAACATCCCTGGCCTCTACCCACTAGATGCTAGTAACCACCCCCTCACAGTTATGATAACCAAAAATATTTCCAGCCTTGCCAAATGTCCCCTGGAGGCCAAAATCATCACTGGTTGAGGACCACTGTTGTCAAGAATGCATTGAAGGATCAGGGCCTGAGTCTCTATGAGGTCTTAAAGGAGGAGGTGCCTTCAGCCATCTAGGGAATCCCCATAAGGAGCCTGAAAACCGGGTATTTCCCTACCCAAGACCCATAGAGTGTGGCTTTTGCCTTAAATCTGGGGAATAGGAGAAAGAGGCACAAGACAGACAAGGAGTCTAGAAACCTGGGGATAAACCAACCTAGACTCAACTAAACTCAAAGTAAACTCATCAGGGTTAGAGGTAAGTGAATGATGCTCTTTGAATTCAGGAAATAAACTATTAGAATATATGCAAATAGAACATTGAGAATCATGGGCACTTTGTTTTATTCACTAATTAGGAGGCATAAACATGCTTTGAATTCTGCAGTCAGCCAGGGGATATTGTTAAATAAAAACAAACTCTGCACATTAGCAAAGAGAGATTTTATTGAAACCGATTAGGGCAAGTGGGGTTGGGGGACTCTTTCAATGGAGGATGGAACTATTGCAATAACAAGAATGCTCCAACCACAAGATCTGCAAATGTGTTAAGGGTTAGGCAAAAAGGAGTTTTTTGTTTGTTTTGTTTTGTTAGAAAGAGAAGTAAATAAGGCTAGAATGAACCAGGTGTGGGGAATGGGATGGACAGGGTGAGCCAATGAGGTGGCGTGATCACACAGTAGATTAGAGAATGTTTTATCCTGAGATCAGCCTGGTCTCAGGAAGGGGCCTCTTCGGGAAGGGCTGTATGCTGGATCATACTGAGAAGGGGCCAACATTCAGGAACCAAGGAAAGGAGAGAAGTTTAACTAAGTTTAGTTACAAGCGCTTGTTCGAGTTGGTCAGTGGGTACAGTTTGGCTAATTCTTTATGAGATAATAAAAAGAATTTGGAGGGTCTGTGTCTGGACTTGTTAGAAGTAAACCAGAGAGTAATCCACGAGTCTTAAGTCGTCTGCAGAAGGATGATTCCTTGCACTAAGCTATTTCTGGAACATACTGGTTGGGGGAATTTCCCTAACCATGGCTGTTCACTAGCATCTCAGTTGTCCATATCAAAGACTCAGCAGATAGTCCTTAGGAAACCATTGTCCTTGACATCTTCTTGGGACCCATTGTCTTCCTTTCACAGTGTAAGTGCATGTCCCTTCATTTAATAAACATTTTCCTTGGAACTACGGAGCGTTGGGTACCATGCTAGACAGTTGGAATGAAGAGCTGAATTACACGGCATGGCACTTAGGAGTTCACAGACTATAGGGGAAATGTACACATCAAAGTCTAACAGAACAACATAATAATGGCTATAATGCAACTCTATACGGACTGGCAAGGCAGGGAACCCTGGGGAATATTCATTGCTACGTGGTGGAGAGAATATTTGAGCTCAGTTTTTGGGGTATGAGGGAGTCATTTAATAAGTAGGGAGAAGAGACCCCAAACTGCAGAAGAGGGGGCATTCGGAGCAAAAGGATCATGAGCAGCAGTCTGGATATGCAGCCTGAGACACAGCTGGAAATTTGATGCAATCGTAACACAGCTATGAGCTGAGGGAGGCACCAGGTGTGAAGCTGGGAATAGAAATCGAAGCCACATTTTAAGAGGCTTTCCATCTATGCGAAGGAGTCCAAAATATATTCTTCTTTCCCCCCCCACATAGAGACAGGGTCTTGCTATGTTGCCCAAGCTGGTCTTAAACACCTGGCCTCAAGCAATCCTCCTGCCTTAGCCTCCCAAAGTGCTGAGACTACAAGCATAAGCCACTCTATTTGTCCCAAAATATATTATTTGAGCATGAATCCTTTTAATCAAAGGAGACGGAAAATTAGAGGTACATGTAAGAAAAATTATATATAATTTTTGAATTATATATAATATGAATGTGTATGAATTATATGAATTAATGAATGTTTGAATTATATATGAATGGATGTATATAATTTTTGAATTATATACAATATGAATGAATACATGTGCGGGCCACTGAGTCTTAGCTTTCATTTGAGATAATGCCATGGAAGACAGCTTTGTTCATGGGCATATTCAGGGTAGAGGGGTTCCCTCACAGTTCTACGACTTGTTCTTCTCATACAGCACTCGGCACCAGGGGTCTCTCCAAGGCCGACCTCAGACTCAGCGATATGCTGGAAGGATCCACAGGATTCAGAAGCCATGTTTCCACAGTTATGATTTATCACACCAAAAATGGATGCATTAAGCTCAGCAAGGGGAAAGGGCACACAGAGCAAAGTCCAGGAGAAATAAACGCAAGCTTCCAGGCGTCCCTTCCCAGTAGAGTTGCGCAGGATGCACTTAACTCTCCAATAATGATACATGACAACACAGGCAAAGTGTCGCCAACCGGGGAAGCTTTAGTGTCCAGGTCTGGTGCTGGAGGTCAGCCATGTAGGCATGCAGCACCCACGGGACTGACCTCAGCTACTCATGCTCCAGCCTCCACTACACACCAGAAATGGATGTTTATGATACATCCTATTATTAGAGTAAATTATGTGGTCAAAGTTGTATAGCGTGGCCCAAGGCCTCAGGCACACAAAACACTCTTACCAGGCAGAACATTCCCAAGGCTCAGTGCTTAGCTCTTAGGAACCAGCCAAAAGTCAGTCCTGGAAATAGACCTCTTTGGGGAATGTGCAGGGTTGGAACAACCCAGGCATCATGAGTTAACCCTTTCCTGCACAAGCACTTATCACCATCTGCCTTCTAGCATGGTACTTTGTGTACAGGTGGTCTCCGTTGCTGATTGTGAATTCCTGGAGGATGAAACCACATTTTACTCATCTATGAATTCCGCCATAGTCCCTAGCACAATAGCAGATGTTATGTAGACCTGGAAAACGAATAGGCCTTGGAGAACTGAGGCCTTGGTTTATGTCTGATAAAGTTCAGCCATTAATTCTAAAACTACAGTTGTATTTTTATGCTCTTCTTAGCTTATTAGAGACTGCTACCTGGCATATAAATCTGCTCAGAATTTATGAATTACTTTTGGATTCAGGCAAGTGAAGCGTTCTACAAACATTTGCATGTTATTGGAATTGTATAAGAATGTTTGACCTAAAATATTTTAATACCACAAAACTGAGAATATTTTAGAGGTATTAGAATGAATTTCAGTGATATTCAGGACACTGCCAGCAGAACTTGGAGCCAATTGAGTGCAGGCAGGTTCAAATGAAATGAACAGAGGAAGAAAAACATCCTTTGAGCCTGCCTTGCTCCCAGCAAAACTTGTTTGTGCACAAACAAACAAAACGTTAATCCATCTTTATTGTTGCAGAGATCCTTTCACCAACTAAATTTTTCCTGAATAATTCCTTCAAAAATGCCCTCTCGAAAGTCCTCTAATTTCCCATTCTTCCTGTCAGTGTTCACAGCTCCTTTCTGCAAAAAGGGAAGGGAAGGCCTTCTGTTCCTTGGAGACGGCCTTCCATTAAACAACTATCAACATGTTTTTATTTCTTTTTGGAAGATTCCCACCACTTTGTTGAACTCCATCCCATTACTATACCCTTCATTCTGTCAGTTTCTGGTCCAGAACCTGGCAGGGACTCCTGATTTTACAATGATGCTCTGAGCACTCAAAACCCAGGTGCCAAGATTGTTTTATGGCAAATTGTGATGTCCTCGGGCTGAGTATCTGGCCCAAATATTTATATGCACACAACCTGTCTCTCTCTTGGCTTGTCATAAACAACAGCATGCGGGACAGATAAAGCAGAAACAAAGGTTTCTGTTCTTACGGAGGAAGGTAGAATTAAGGCTCTTTGTTGAGACAGCATAAAGGTGGATGAAACCAAGACAGCCTCTAGCTTTAAGTGCCGTGGATCCTTCTCCAGGCCCATGTGTGACATTTGTGAAGGATACTCTTGCTGACTATTTCAAGCAACAGGACACAATTATTTTAAACCTAACAATATTTTTAGTAATCAGGGCAATATGTTGACCTTTTATGAAATGCACAGAAATGCCAAAAAAAAAAAAAAAAAACACCTCACTGAATTAGATCAGTTATTACCCTCTGTATTTTTGACAGCAGAATCTTATTTTAAATTTTCATTGCAGGGTTATAGTATTGGAGAGTTCTAGGCTCTCCAATCTATATACCAAATGTTTTTGATACTTCATTTTTAATCTGTGTTTTAATATAACAAGTGCGTGAATAATCTGATACGAGACCATTTCTAACTGAACATTTTGTACATTGCTGTCTGCCAGACAGATGATACCAAGGACGGAGCAAAACAATTGTCTGGGGTGTGGTAAGCAACGTGAAGGTTAGAAGAGGCTTGCTCCTAAACATCCGGGAACAGTTTGTTTCTTTGTTTTCTAAATGCCTGGAGCAAGAGGCAGAGAAATCAAATTTTGAATAATTATTCCCAAGAAGGTCAGGAAAACTCTGAGAGTGTTGAGTGAGACAAAGAAAAAATGTAGCTACAATTCTTAACATTTTTATGGCATAGGCTTTTATTAGTCCTTTCTCATGCTGCTATAAGGACATACCTGAGATTGGGTAATTTATAAAGGAAAGTAGTTTGACTCACAGGTCCACAGGGGTGGGGAGGCCTCAAGAAACTTACAATCACGGTGGAAAGGGAAGCAAACCATCCTTCTTCATATGGCGGCAGCAAGGAGAAGTGCAGAGCGAAGTTGGGGTGGGGACAAGCCCCTTATAAAACCATCAGATCTCGTGAGAACTCACTATCCTGAGAACAGCACGGAGGTCACTGCCCCCATGATTCAATTACCTCCCACCAGGTCCCTCCTACAACACATGGGGATTATGGGAGCTATAATTCAAGATGATTTGGGTGAGGACACAGCCAAACCATATCGAGGCTCTTTTGAAAACCTGAGAAAAGCTGCAAATACACAAAATTTAGAGGTTATTGGTAGAACTTCAGGGAGCTGTTCAAGCCTTCTACATAACTCAGTTCTAGTTTCTAAATAGTAGGGCTCATGTCTTCTTCATTTGCTTTCACCTTCCAGACCCTACCTCTGGTTCCTATCCTCAATTCTTGTTTGTTTGAAGAAACCCCACCCTCATTCATGAGGAAGGCAGATCAAAAAAGTCAGATTCTGACCAGAAGGAATGCTATTTTAAAGGTTTTTGGTTTTTTGTGTGTGTGGAACATGTTCTCATCAAGATCATTACAGAAATGCAAATTAAAACCACAATGAGACATCACCAGTCAGAATGGCTATTATTAAAAAGTCAGGGCTGGGCATCGTGGCTCATACCTGTAATCCCAGCACTTTGGGAGGCTGGGGCAGGCAGATCACTTGAGGTCAGGAATTCAAGACCAACCAGGGCAAAAAGGTGAAACCTTGTTTCTACTAAACATACAAAAATTAGCTGGGTGTGGTGGAGCGTGCCTGAAATTCCAGCTACTTGGGAGGCTGAGGCAGGAGAATTGCTTGAACACAGGAGACAAATGTTGTAGTGAGCCGAGATCGCGCCACTACACTCTAGACTGGGTGACAGAGTGAGACTCCATCTCAAAAAAAAAAAAGAGGTCAGAAAATAATAGATGCTTGCAAGGTTGTAGAGAAAAACTCATTCCGTTCATTAGCCACTCGTTCCACCAATACTTATTCAACACCAAGCACACTAAGCACTGTTCTAGATGATGCAAAGAAATGCAATGGAGAACAGAGAGTGTTTTTGACATTTGAGAATTTTCACTCTGGTAAAGGATATAAATGATGAGCCGTAACAAAAATATATTAAAAATATATAAACTTAGTTGGGCATATAGCATCAATAAATAATGCTGGGAAAAATAATTTAAAAGCAGAGTAAGGGTTAAAGGGTAATGAAAAGTGTTCATTAGGACATGCCTCCCCTCAATGGTTCCAAGGGCCTTTTAGTAAATTTGAAAGTTCTTGAAGAAGTCCAAGAGCGTCACTTGAGATGGCCCCTGAGGACTGACGCGCTAGTCTATCTCAGCGTGTGATTGCTGGTACCAAGTAAAGAGGTGGTGAGAAAGCCAGCTACTGCCTGCACTTCATCAACTGAGAGCGTCTGTGCTTGCTTGTTATAACCGTGAGAACAATACTGGGAGCAGGGATGAAAGAGTAAACTATATATCAAAGGACAGTAGTGTACACGGAGACAACACATCTCTATTCTTTGGACAGTTTTTCCTCTCAGCCCCATGTCTCTTTGGTGATATATTTTTCCCACCTTCATTCTCTCCTGATGTTTTCCAGCTGTCTCCAGCTCTTTCTGTCCCTGCATGCTGCATTTGTTTGCCCTGCGCTGCCACATGGGTGGGTGACACAGAAGTGCAGGTTGCCTGAGTCATGGAGTCTCATCCTTCAGAATGTCAAGGGCAACACCACCATTGCTGGAACTTCCCTGACTGATGAATAAACAACATTTTAAAATAAACAAATTTGGCCAGGCACAGTGGCTCACATCCGTAGTCCCAGCACTTTGGGAGGCCAAGGCAGGTGGATCACCTGAGGTCAGGAGTTCAAGACAAGCCTGGCCAACATGGTAAAACCCTGTCTCTACTAAAAATACAAAAATTAGCTGGGCATGGTGGTGGGTGTCTATAATCCCAGCTACTGGGGAGGCTGAGGCAGGAGAATTGCTTGAACCCGGGAGGCAGAGGTTGCAGTGAGCCAAGTCCATGCCATTGCACTCCAGCCTGGGCAACAAGAGTAAAACTGCATCTCAAAAAACTAGTAATAAATAAATAAATTTATTCATGGAAGAAAATGAAGTTTCCTGACTCAGCCTGGAGGTTTTGGCCAGCCCTTCAGTTAAGATAGCGACATCTGCTAATGAGTATCTCACAGAAGTCCGAGAAGGGTCAACTTCTAATAGTTCTGGAAAAGCAGGACAGTCTTGACAAGAAGCTCCCCGATGCTAATTAGTCGGTGTTTTATTAATGATTTCTTCCTCTGTGCTCCTTGTTCAGGTCCATGTACTTATTTGAATGTAGGGGGGAAAACCGAATGTAACTTTATAGGTAAGCAAATCAAGATGCAGAGATTTGAGAGGACTCGAGCAAGGAAGCAGAGACAGCAACAAGTAACATTTATGTGAGCACTTGCTCCACGTTCCAGACACGATTTGAAGTGCCGTACATGTATTGACTGATTTACTCTCCGCCATAGCTAACTGAAGTAGGTTATCACCTCGTTATTGAAAAACTTGGGGCACAAAGAGAATAAGTGGCTTGCTTAAGGTCACAGAGCCAGAACCAGGCAGAGCAGGATTGATCCCAGGCAGATCAGTCTCCGAGGCTGCACTCTTAACTTCTGCTGCAAGGTTGTTAATTGGCACAAGTTGGAGGCATGAGAAGCAAGGGAGGTCAGAGGACGGACAATGCAGAGAGAAAAAGAAGCAGAGTCACAACCCACACATCATTCTTTCTCGATTGTACTATGTATTTTCTCAGCCACCATGACTCTTCTAAAATAAGAAGAGAGAACAGTGAATAAAACTGTGTTACTTACTTGACATTGAGCACAATTAAGGCTGGGAAAGTGGAGCTGATGGCTATTTATACAGTTGGGTTGACTGTTTGAGAGCACTCCTAGGGAAGGAGCCTCTACTTCTAGACCATTCATATAAGCTGCCTCCAGGCAAACACTGCATTTAACTGCAACATGTAAAGATGCCCTCAATCTGGAAGAACACCAGGTTATGTTATCCAAAACTTTTTAAAATTTAAAATAAAAGTTTCTTCTTAAGGCATCAAAAAAAAAAAAATGTTTAGCTTCCCTCATAATGCTTTTAGAAGTATTTTTAAAATGTTATATTATATTTAACCTTTAAAATGCTATATTATATTAAACACTCAATGAATAATGCTGTGCCATTCATCTGTTCAAAATGGAAAATTAAGCAGCAAATCAAAAAGCAGAATTGTTCAGTGGATCGCAGAGGAAGCGTGCACGAGCCAAATACTCAGCACGGGAAGAATGAACGAATCCTAAACACGCTGGGAGATGAATTTCAAATTCTCTTTTTAGAACTTGACTCCAGGAGGCAGCGAGAAAAGAGAAAAAGTAACAGGAGGTTATTTTTCAAAGTAACAAATGCCAACGTGAATTCATTACACGTCTAGGAGTTAGAGGAATCTTCCCTTCAGACAGGCCAATGGAAAGAGGGTATGAACAACGTCACCACAGTACACAGACCTGTTGGTCACTATTGGTCACTAATTACACACTGAAAATGACAACTGTCCTGTCCCAATCTGGGCATTGATAGTGACTGTGAGTAATGGAGGGGATCTTTGGCGTGAAGCAATCCAAAGAAAATTGGTTACACTGCCAAGGGCCACATGGGTCATTGCCAAAATGGAAGCAGATGATTATCACATACGGTGACACCATGTGGTAGAGGCTTTTGGTCCCCTAGTCAGCAGCATGCCTTCTCTCTCTCCTTTTTCCTTTTTTTTTTTTTTTTTTTTTTTGGTAGGCATCAACCTTCCTGAACATAACCTATGTGATACAAGAGAAGCTGATGCCATCCCAGCTCCCAGGGTGGATGCAGGCTGGACCGAGCCCAGCGGAGTCTTCCCTTACCAGAGCATTTAGCCCAGAAATAGACATGGGACCTAAATTGTCCCAATCTGAAGGGAAGGAATCACACAGAAGGCTCTAGCTCTTTCTCCCTCTCTCTCTCTTTGTCTCTCTCTGTTTCTTTCACTCTTTCTGTCTTTCTCTTTGTTTCTTTCTCTCTTTCTCTCCTTCCCCTCTTGCTCCAACTCCCTGGGAATATTGAACAAGGAATCATTTCCTCAGCAGTCAGCTTGCAAATGTAAATGGTTTATTAAACGACTCAAATTATGTGAGGCAGACAAAAATATGATGCATTTTTAAATTTTGCGAACTATGAGGCCAACCGTATTCTGTTAAATCTCTTTTCTGCCATTCTATTATGAATCTATGGTAGATCCCATATCTTCCAGTCACTTGCATTACTAAAATCTCCAGCCAGTGTAATCCAGTTTATAGACCTGGCTTTTGCACACAGCTTATCAGTCTTGTCTGCCTTTCCTAAGCACCTGGCTGGCTTTGGCCTGAGGAGCTCAAAATAGGAAGAGGGGCAGTGTCTGTGATTTTGTTCTTCTGCCTTCTCTAGTTATATTTCCACTAGTAGTGGGCACTGGGGAGACAGAAGGGAAATAGAGCAAATTTTTCTTTCTTTATCTGGAAGTGTAACTGCAATTCTCTGATAGCCATGATTGCTTCCCTAGTTAATACAATTGCTGGCAATGTTCTCCTTGGGACAGAAAGCTAAATGTCTCCCATCTCATGAATATGTGTGTGAATTGTGTGGAGGGCCCTGTGGGGTCACTTCTTTACCATTTCTCTGATGTGGGAGACACAACCCCAACTTGAGCTTTACCCCTTCTCCCTGTAGCTGATGACCCTGCAACCCTATTTCCCATTCCCCCCAATACCCAATTGGCAGCCCTCATGGGCAGGATACCCACAAAACTTCCCAAGCACAGTGTGATGGTTAATTTTATGTGTCAGTTTGACTGGGTTAAGGGATACGCAGATAGGACAAACATTACTTCTCATGAGTCTGCCACAGTGTTTCTGGAAAAGATATACATTGTAATCAGCAGACTGCATAATGAAGATCCACCTCACTGATGTGGGCAGGCATCACCCAATCCATTGAGGACCTGAATAGAACAAAAAGGTGAAGGAAGGGAAAGATATCCATCTTCTTGAAATCACCTATGCAAAATTATGACAGACAAATCTGACATAGCTGACTATATCTTGCTTCTGACCACCAAGCTGTCCTTGGTCATACCTGGTCATAGGCCCAGCTGACTTTGGGAGGAATTTATAGTATAACTTTGAAGTAGGAATAATAAAGTCCCTCCCTAAAAAAAAAAATTTACCTCCCTTTTCCAGGGCTGAAATCACCTTTATTTTCATTTTTTATGTATTTATTTTTGAGACAGAGACCTAATCTCTCACCCAGGCCAGAGTACACTGGCGTTATCACACCGAACTGCAGCCTTGATCTCCTGGGCTCAAGCAATTCTCCCACCTTAGCCTCCTAAGTAGCTGGGACTACAGATGTGTGCCACCATGCCGGCCTTTTTTTTCTTTGTGGAGAGACAGGGTCCTACTCTGTTGCCCAGGTTGGTCTTGAACTCCAAGGCTCAAGTGGTCCCTCTTGCCTTGGCCTCCCAAAGTGCTGGGAATACAGGTGTGAGCCAACATGCCTGTTCTGAATTGCTTTTGTAAGACTGTGAAAGACCACAAGATTAGCTTTATGGAAGGGGCATGAATTCTGCTAAACTCTAGGCATAGTTTCTATAGTCCCAGGAGTCATGTGGCTCCAGTCACATGGTTTGTAACTTCCCCAGTTGCTCCTGTAGATAACATCACTATTGTAGAATCTAAGATTGGCTTTTTGAGATGTTTTTTAGACTGATTCCATCACAACCAGGCCTGCCTTACAAAAGCTCGTGAAGGAAGCACTAAACATGGAAAGGAACAACCAGTACCAGCCACTGCAAAAACATGTCGAATTGTAAAGACTATTGACGCTAGGAAGAAACTGCACCAACTAATGGGCAAAATAACCAGCTAACATCATAATGACAGGATCAGATTCACAAATAACAATATTAACCTTAAATGTAAATGGGCTAAAAGACAGAGATTAAAAGACAATTAAAAGACAGAGACTGGCAAATTGGATAAAGAGTCAAGACCCATGAGTGTGCTGTATTCAGGAGACCCATCTCACATGCAAAGACCCACATAGGCTCAAAATAAAGGGATGGAGGAAGATCTACCAAGCAAACAGAAAGCAGAAAAAGTAGGGGCTACAATGCTACTCTCTGATAAAACAGACTTTAAACCATCAAAGATCAAAAGAGACAAAGAAGGCCATTACATAATGGTAAAGGGATCAATTCAACAAGAAGAACTAATTATCCTAAATATATATGCACCCAATACAGGAGCACCCAGATTCATAAAGGAAGTCCTTAGAGACCTACAAAGAGACTTAGACTCCCATACAATAATAATGGAAGACTTTAACACCCCACTGTCAACATTAGACAGATCAACAAGACAGAAAGTTAACAAGGACATCCAGGAATTGAACTCAACTCTGCACCAAGCAGACCTAATAGACATCTACAGAACGCTCCACCCCAAATCAACAGAATATACATTATTCTCAGCACCACATCACACTTATTCCAAAATTGGCCACATAGTTGGAAGCAAAGCACTCCTCAGCAAATGTAAAAGAACAGAAATCTTAACAAACTGTCTCTCAGACCACAGTGTAATCAAATTAGAACTCAGGATTAAGAAACTCACTCAAAACCACACAACTACATGGAAATTGAACAACCTGCTCCTGAATGACTACTGGGTACATAACGAAATGAAGGCAGAAATAAAGATGTTCTTTGAAACCAATGAGAACAAACAGCATACCAGAATCTCTGGGACATATTTAAAGCAGTGTGTAAAGGGAAATTATAGCACTAAATGCCCACAACAGAAAGCAGGAAAGATCTAAAATTGACAACCTAACATCACAATTAAAAGAACTAGAGAAGCAAGAGCAAACAAATTCAAAGCTAGCAGAAGACAAGAAATAACCAAGATCAGAGCAGAACTGAAGGAGCTAGAGACACAAAAAACCCTTCAAAAAATCAATGAATCCAGGTGCTAGTTTTTTTTAAAGATCAACAAAATTGATAGACCACTAGCAAGACTAATAAAGAAGAAAAAGAGAAGAATCAAATAGATAACAAAAAATGATAAAGGGGATATCACCACCAATCCCACAGAAATACAAACTACCATCAGAGAATACTATAAACAGCTCTATGCAAATAAACTAGAAAATCTAGAAGAAATGGATAAATTCCTGGACACATACACCCTTCTAAGACTAAACCAGGAAGAATTTGAATCTCTGAATAGACCAACAACAGGATCTGAAATTGAGGCAATAATTAATAGCCTACCAACAAAAAAAAGTACAGGACCAGATGGATTCACAGCCGAATTCTACCAGAAGTACAAAGAGGAGCTGGTACCATTCCTTCTGAACCAATTCCAATCAATAGAAAAAGAGGGAATCCTCCCTAACTCATTTTATGAGGCCAGCATCACCCTGATACCAAAGCCTGGCAGAGACACACACAAAAAAACCGGAATTTTAGACCAACATCACTGACGAACATCAATGCAAAAATCTTCAATAAAATACTGGCAAACCGAATCCAGCAGCACATCAAAAAGCTTATCCACCACAATCAAGTCAGCTTCATCTCTGGGATGTAAGGCTGGTTCAACATATGCAAATCAGTAAACATAACCCATCACATAAACAGAACCAAAGACAAAAACCACATGATTATCTCAATAGATGCAGAAAAGGCCTTTGACAAAATTCAGCAGCCCTTCATGCTAAAAACTCTCAATAAACTAGGTATTCATGGAATGTAGGTCAAAATAATAAGAACTATTTATGACAAACCCACAGCCAATATCATACTGAATGGGCAAAAACTGGAAGTATTCCCTTTGAAAACCAGCACAAGACAAGGATGCCCTCTCTCTCCATTCCTATTCAACATAGTGTTGGAAGTTCTGGCCAAGGCAATCAGGCAAGAGAAAGAAATAAAGTGTATTCAATTAGGAAAAGAGGAAGTCGAATTATTCCTGTTTGCAGATGACATGATTGTATATTTAGAAAACCCCATTGTCTCAGTCCAAAATCTCCTTAAGCTGATAAGCAACTTCAGCAAAGTCTCAGGATACAAAATCAATGTGCAAAACTCACAAGCATTCCTATATAAAAATAACAGGCAAACAGACAGCCAAATCACGAGTAAACTCCCATTCACAATTGCTACAAAGAGAATAAAATACCTAGGAATCCAACTTACAAGGGATATGAAGGACCTCTTCAAGGAGAACTACAAAACACTGCTCAATTAAATAAAAGAGGACACAAATAAATGGAAGAACATTCCATGCTCATGGATAGGAAGATTTAATATCATGAAAATGGCCATACTGCCCAAGGTAATTTATAGATTCAATGCCATCCCCATCAAGCTACCAATGACTTTCTTCACAGAATTGGCAAAAACTACTTTAAAGTTCATATGGAACCAAAAAAGAACCCACATTGCCAAGACAATCCTAAACCAAAAGAACAAAGCTGGAGGCATCACACTACCTAACTTTAAACTATACTACACACTACAGTAACCAAAACAGCATGGCACTGGTACCAAAACAGAGATATAGACCAATGGAACAGAACAGAGGCCTCAGAAATAACACCACCCATCTACAGCCATCTGATCTTTGACAAACCTGACAAAAACAAGAAATGGGGAAAGGATCCCCTATTTAATAAATGGTGCTAAGAAAACTGGCTAGCCATATGTAGAAAGCTGAAACTGGATCCCTTACTTACACCTTATACAAAAATTAATTCAAGATGGATTAAAGACTTAAATGTTAGGCCTAAAACCATAAAAACCTTAGAAGAAACTCTGGGCAATACCATTCAGGACATAGGCATGGGCAAGGACTTCATGACTAAAACACCAAAAGCAATGGCAACAAAAGCCAAAACTGACAAATGGGATCTAATTAAACTAAAGAACTTCTGCACAACAAAAGAAACTACCATCAGAGTGAACAGGCAACCTGCAGAATGGGAGAAAATTTTGGAAATCTACTCATCTGACAAAGGGCTAATATCCAGAACCTACAAAGAACTCAAACAAATTTATAAGAAAGAAACAAACAACCCCATCAAAAAGTGAGTAAAGGATATGAACAGACACTTCTCAAAAGAAGACATTTATGCAGCCAACAGACACATGAAAAAATGCTCATCATCACTGGCCATCAGAGAAATGCAAATCAAAACCACAATGAAATACCATCTCATGCCAGTCAGAATGGCAATCATTAAGAAGTCAGGAAATAACAGATGCTGGAGAGGATGTGGAGAAATAGGAACACTTTTACACTGTTGGTAGGACTGTAAACTAGCTCAACCATTGTGAAAGACAGTGTGGCGATTCCTCAAGGATCTAGAACTAGGAACACCATTTGACCCAGAGATCCCATTACTGGGTATATACACAAAGGATCACAAATCATGCTATTATAAAGACACATGCACATGTATGATTGTTGTGGCACTATTCACAATAGCAAAGACTTGGAACCAATCAAAATGTCCATCGGTGACAGACTGGATTAGGAAAATGTGGCACATATACACCATAGAATACTATGCAGCCATAAAAAAGGATGAGTTCATGTTCTTTGCAGGGACATGAATGCAGCTGGAAACCATCATTCTCAGCAAACTATCACAGGGACAGAAAACCAAACACTGCGTGTTCTCACTCATAGGTGGGAATTGAACAATGAGATCACTTGGACAGCGTAAGGGGAGCATCACACACTGGGGCCTGTCATGGGGTGGGACAAAGGGGGAGGGATAGCATTAGGAGATATACCTAATATAAATGACGAGTTAATGGGTGCAGCAAACCAACATGGTAACAAACCTGCACGTTGTGCACATGTACCCTAGAACTTAAAGTATAATAAATAAAAAAGAAAAGAAAATTAGCTCAGAGCAGTCTGAGCTACAATGAGGTATGAAAAATGTATCAGGCCCGAGTGGCATCAGTATGAGACTTGAATCTCGACCTCCTCCACATACACATGTATGCCTAGGGTCAATTGTTTAAAGGCATTTTGCTGTTTATTGTCTTAGAGTTGCATAAAGTGACCCTCACCCATTATCTTCATGTTCCTGAAATTTGTGATACAAAGAACAATGTATAGCCAATCAATAGTTTATGTTATTTTAATGAATCAGTGTAAGAAATGTCCCCTATTTATTCCTTTAGAAACCCACTTGTAACTGCTGCTAATTGGACAATATATTCAGGGCAATTTGAATCTGTTTCTCCTGTGTTGTGGTCCTCAAATTTGGCCCAAATAAACCCTCTAATTATATTAATTTTGCCTCAGTTTCTTTCTTAGGTCGACAGGATCAATGTTCAGAGAAGATTGTCAATGGTCAGAGAAACAGTGACAACCATGACACAGAGTATTTCAAAATTGGCTAGATAAGTAGAACATTATTCTTTTCTTTCTGCCTGCCTTTCCCTCCAACCTATTGGAGAAATTTAAAACCAAGAAAACAGCACAGCTGCATAATCAGCAAGCCCCAGTGCAAAATGAAAATGTAGGGCCCCTTTTTCTAAAATTAAGAATTTCAAGATGACAACAGCAGAGCATTAAACCAAGTGCATGATTTTACAAAGTGTAGGGCCTAGGTGGCCACACAGGCTGCTCACCCATGAAGCCTGCGGAACAGTAAAGGAATAGATAAAACCATGCCTTCTTCTCCTCATAGTTCCTTCAGGCCATAATCAAGCCTGAGTGATAAGAGGAGGCAATAAGACAGGTATTTAAAATTGGTTTGGAAAGAAACTGAACAACAATTAAATACTTTTATGTTTGTAGCCTGCAGAGTTCATATTGCTTAATAAACCCAATTATAAATGAGTGAAATCAATTTGAGGACAATATCTACATTTAGAAAATGCAACTTGTGATAACATTTTTATATAAGTTATCGGCTCATCTACAAACTACAAGGAAGACAAGAAAGAACAAAATGCCTTTAAACAATTGCCCCTGGGCATGAGTGTGTATGTGGAAGGGGTCAAGACTGAAAATTGGGGAAAGGTGCCGCTGAGAAAAATTACAGAGGATCAGGTCTAAACCTCTCAACTTATCCTGCTCAGAGCTGTCCTGTGTCTACGTATATAAAATCATAAAAGTCTTCATTGTTGTTTTATAAGTAGAAATATATATATATATATATACACACACACACACACACACACATATATATATATCAGTATCATTAACTACTCTAACAAATGACCCTCAAAGCAATGTAAGTTGATTTATCCCTCGCTTACCAGTTCAGTGAGGTAACTTTTCGAATTCAATGGAAATGATGTTACACAGTTCTGGCTGTGGCCTGCAAAAGGCCTGCCAGTCTCTTGGGGAAAACTAGCAGCAATGTAAGCATTGTTAGCACTAGTGAAATGTATCCGAGTCAGGCCGCACCAAAGTATGTTAGCTGCCGTGAATCTGCCCGGGTCTGCAGCAACCTTAATTCTTGCCATCACAGAAGAAAGAATTTGACGGAGGGGTATAAGGCAGAGTGAGAGACTGAGGCAAGTTTTAAAGCAGGAGTGAAGGTGTATTAAAAAGCTTTAGAGCAGGAATCAAAGGGAGTAAAGTACTCTTGGAACCGGGCCAAGCAGGCAACTTGAGAGATCAAGGGTACGGTTGGAACTTTGACTTGCAGTGTACACATTGGCTTGTGTCTAGGGGGTTGCCTCTCTTCTCCCCTGCTCTCCCCTTAGGATGGGCTGTCCACATGCACAGTGGCCTCCTAGCACTTGGGAAGGGCCTGGTGCACAGTGTCTGCTGAAGTGCACACAAGATCGCTTGAGGCGTTTTTCCCTTACCAGTCAAGTTACCAGTTAAACTCAGCCATTTTGTCTCTTAGTGCATATGCTTGCTCCTACTCACCCATCTCCTGAGATCTTATCTGGAAGCTGCTGATCATCAGTTTGTGGTGCTTCTGTCTATCGGGAGACTACCTTTCCCTGGCACCAGCTGTGACCCAATTATTATTTTAGAGAGGCGGTTTAACAACCACCTGACCATCACCGGATGGTTGCCTGACTTCCCTTGGAGTTGTAGGGTGGGGGCAGGAGGGCTGTCTCCTGCCCTGCTTATGTCTGGCTACCTGCTGTAACAGTATCACTATCCTGAGACCACCATACTATGAGGAAGCCCAAGCTGGGCATGTGAAAAAAGAGGTCATGGGGAGGAGCACCGAGGTGACAAATACGGGAGGGACTCATTCTTGTATCTTCCATACCAGTCCAGCCCCGTTGTCAGCTGCATGCTGCCAACACAGTGACCCAGCTGATGCCACATGGAGCAGAAGAACTAATCAGCTGAGCCTTGCTCAAATTCCTGATCCACCAAATCACGAGAAAAAATAAATGGTGTTATTTAAAGTCACTAAGTTTGGGGGTAATACAGTTTGTTACCTAGCCATTGATAACCAAATCACAGTTATCCGTAAAGAATGAAAAATATTTAATAAATGAAATGAAAAATATTTAATAAAATGTAAATATTTTCAGTTAAATATATAAATTAACTGTTAACAGTTAAATACATAAATTCAGTTAAATTATATATTTAGGTAAATTTAGTTAAAACGTTATAAACTGTATAACGAAACACTATATTTATAATATATACTATATTGTACAAAAATAAATCATGCTATTTAATGCTCCTACAATTGATAAATTTTAAAAAATCTCCAAAGTGGACAGAAGATAATAATGACAATTAATAAATAGTGAAATAAAAAAACCAAAAAGCATATGGAAAAATTATGTGCTTCTTCAGCCATCAGGAAAATGCAAATGAAAATAAAACTAAGATATGATTAGCAACAATTTAAATCATTGATAACATTCCGTACTGGCAAAGGTGGAGGGAAACAGGTATTCTCATGCAATACTGATGGAAATGCAGAATGCTAAAGCTTTGGGGGACATTTTTGGCAGCATTATTAAGATATGTACACAAATAACTTTATAACTCTTATAGAAAGTTACATTTAACCAATTAAGAACCATCTGGCCTGGTTGGCAGTGCCGGACTTACTTCCGCAACCCAAGCCAAGAAGCTGAATTTGAAGACAAATAAAAAGGTAATTTATGAATTAGGCCAGAGAAACATGAAGCTGCCATCTGCCTTGCTCTCGTCACATACACATTCCGAGATAAAGATTAGACATAGAGTTACAGTGAGATAGTTTGAGGGGTCAATGGGGAATAATGACTGTTAGAGTCTATGTAGACTGTGCCTGAAAGCCCAAGTCAGATGTAGGAAATCGGAAATGGAAGAGGTATAGCGAAGATCATTCTTAGCAAAAGAAAGACTGTAGGCCACAGTAAGGGGACTCAAAGCTGAGACAATATAGGACACAGAGCGTGGGAGAATGAAGGGACTCATGATTCAGAAGTGCTTGGAGTCAAAATGTAGAAGGCCTTGAACAAATACAACTAAGAATGTAGGATCCATCCATACAATGCAGTGTTTTATTCACACTTGTGTGGTTTTTTGTTTTGCTTTGCTTTGTATATGTGTTTTGATAATTTTTGTTTTTGAAACTAGTGTTCAATTAAAAATTACAGTTGACTCAAATAACACAGGTTCAAATAACACAGGGGTCCACATATAAGTGGACCCATGCAAAAAAAATTGGAAAATATATTTATTTTGGAATTTTGTGACAATCTGAAAAAGCAGGCAGACAAACTGCATAGCCTAGAAATATTGACATAATTAAGAAGTCAGGTATGTTATGAATACATAAAGTATATATAAATACTAGTTTGTTATGTCATTTGTTACCATAAAATATACACAAACCTATTTAAAAATTTATCAAAACTTATGCACACAGATTGTACATGATGTCATTCACCATCAAGAAAAATGTAAACAAACATAAAGATGCAGTATTGAATCATAACTGCATAAAAATAACTGTAGTATTTATTGTGCTACCATAGCAATTTTGTGTTCACCTCCTGTTGTTATTGAGATAGCTCAAGTGTTGCATGTAGCCTCTTAAAAAGCCATGTGATGCCAATCATCTCTGTGTGAGCAGTTCATCTCTCCAGCAAATTGCATATCACAGTAAAAAATGATCTCTCTGCCAGGC
Source organism: Macaca nemestrina (assembly GCF_043159975.1). Taxonomy (NCBI): domain Eukaryota; kingdom Metazoa; phylum Chordata; class Mammalia; order Primates; family Cercopithecidae; genus Macaca; species Macaca nemestrina. The sequence continues at coordinate 126,075,800 of NC_092135.1, read as the reverse complement.
GCGGTGGCTCAAGCCTGTAATCCCAGCACTTTGGGAGGCCGAGACGGGCGGATCACGAGGTCAGGAGATCGAGACCATCCTGGCTAACACGGTGAAACCCTGTCTCTACTAAAAAATACAAAAAACTAGCCAGGCGAGGTGGCGGGCGCCTGTAGTCCCAGCTACTCGGGAGGCTGAGGCAGGAGAATGGCGTAAACCCAGGAGGCGGAGCTTGCAGTGAGCTGAGATCCAGCCACTGCACTCCAGCCTGGGCGACAGAGCGAGACTCCATCTCAAAAAAAAAAAAAAAAAAAGATCTCTCTTAGATTTTTCATTGTATTTAATTCAGTACTGTAAACCTTCACTAACAGCATGGGACTGATATAAAGTGCCACTAATGATGCTGGAAGTGGCTGTAAAAATTAGAGAAAAGTCATGACATTACAGGAAAAAGTTGAAGTTCTTGATATGTATCATAGATGGAGGTTTACAACTGGTTTCCCACTATTTCAGACAGACAATTCATCTTATAAACAGATTGCATAAACGTATTGTATCAAAAAATATGAAACAATACTGTAAATGTATTTTATCTTCCTTATAATTTTCTTTTTATTTAATTTTTAAAGAACAGAGATTTATTTCTTACAGTTCTAAAGGCTGGGAAGTCTCCTTATGATTTTCTTATAACATTCTCTTTTCCCTGGCTTATTTTATTATGAGAATACAGTATATAATACATATACTGTGCAAAATAGGTGTTAATAGACTATGTTATTGTTAGGCTTCTGGTCAACAGTAGGTTATTAGTAAAGTTTTTGGGGAATCATAAATTATACACGGATTTTTGACTGTCCTGGGGGTCAGCACTAGTGACCCCTGAATTATTCAAGGGTCAGTTATACAATGAAAATAGGTAAAGTGTATTTTTTATTATTCTAGTATTCTGGGTATAGACAAACTATTGCCATAATTCCAGCTACATAGTGTAGCTTAATATATGATGTGGGTTCTGTGATTCAAATTGTACTTTGATAAATGAGAAGCTCTAGTGATGTCTGCTTTATTTTATTTTTTGAGACAGAGTCTCACTCTGTCACCCAGGCTGGAGTACAGTGGCACAATCTCAGTTCACTGCAACATCTACCTCCTAGGCTCAAGTGATCCTCCTGCCTCAGCCTCCCAAGTAGCTGGGACCACAGTCTTGCACCACCATACCCAGCTAATTTTTCTATTTTTTGTAGAGATAGGGTTTGCCATGTTGCCCAGGCTAGTCTCAAAGCCCTGGTCTCAAGCAGTTCACCTGCCTCGGCCTCCCACAAGTGCTAGGGACTACAAGTGTAAGCAACCGCACCTGGCTGACATCTGCTTTACTGATGACAGGAGAGAGCACCTGCCAAAGGAGGGCTGCACTTGGGTTAAGGAAGTGTGACCTTTATTCTCATGTGTCACTGACCATCTGTGTATCTTTGAAAAAATAACTGACCTTCCTGAGCCTCAGTTTATCCTTCTGTAAAGGGGGTATCAGTATACCTCAATTATAGGGTTGTTGTAAGTAAACAATATAACAACATTCACAAACACACTTTGTAAGCAGCGAGGTGCAGAGCCAATGTGATTCCTGAACCCTTGACTCTATTTTGAAAAGGTCACCCTAAATGATGTCTGCTTAGAAAAATGACATATTAGTCTACAGAGACAGAGTTAAAAACAGGCTGAAGTATTTATAAACCTAGTTTTCACTTGGGTAAAGCATATTTTTGACAGGTAATTTTCCGGGGAAGCTTTCAAGTGTCAAGTTCATGGACCCACGAATAGAGTCTATAATTGAGGGTAGTCAACATTAGCTTGAAGCAGAGTTACTAAGATCTTAGAGAGCATAAATAAGACTTTTAAGAATTAAGCCTTTATATAATACGTTTGCATTGCACCCTCTCATTCTCTGTATTTTTCCAGAGAATATTTGTGAGATTTCTCCTATCTCAGCTTCATAAGAATACAGGTCTCTGGTTTATTTTGAAAAAGTGTTGTTAATGAAATAATTAGGTAATCTCCTTTTAGTGTGACATAATTATAGTCTGGTCCCTGTGATTTCAGTGGCCAAGGATATTAGATATTATTTACTCCAGTCATAACAGTTCCTTGCCATTTTCCCACAGATGACTGATGATCTTGCAGAACCTTACATATACCGTTTGCTCTGCCTGGCGTACACCTTCTCCTATCATGGACACTTGAAGGTGACTCATCTCGCATCTGTTTGTCCCATCCCAATGACTCCTAATTTTCATCTACGTATCTGCTTGCTTAAGAGGGAAATTAATGGCTTTGCAGCCTGTAGGGGTTGATATGTACCTAGGTCAAACCAGTCACTGCATTCTATTTCTTTGGCCAAGAGGTTGATTTAAGGGTTAACATATGACCAAATCTAGAGGGTTGGGCTAGATTTTGTTGACTATGGTGGTCTAATTAAATTGATTGGTCAGGATAAATGGGCTTTTTTCTTTATTTTTATTTTCCATTTTTCTAACTTGTTCACTAAGTATTTGTGGCATTTCACATGGTTCTATTGAATTAGGGTTTCCTGGGACTAAAATGTATTTCTTTCTAAATATTGAGAAGATCATTCTGACCATCTGTTTATATAGTTCAACTAATATTGGAGCTCAACAGTTAAAGTGATTGAAAGTCCCTCCAAGAAGTCTTGGTATTTTGCTGCAGAATGAAATTTGCATAAGCCAGGGATTTCTCCTCTAGTAACTGGTAGCTCCATAAATCTATTAAAATAGGTATTCAATAAACACCATGAAAATCATATCAGACAACTTGGTTAAGTTATTGCAGTAATTCATGCTACTCAGGAGATTTGTCCTTAGTGTGCATATAGCTTTTCCTAGTTTTCATAAGGTGATTTTTTATTTTTATTTTATTTTATTTAGAGAGGGAGTCTCACCATGTTGCTCAGGCTGATCTTGAACTCCTGGGCTCAAATGATCCACATGCCTCAGCCTCCCAAAGTGCTGACATTACAGGTATGAGCCACTGTGCCCAGCTCAAGGTGATTTTTTTTTAATGCAGCTGATTTTTTGACACTTATCCAATTCACTAGTGTCTATGCCCGCTAAGCTTGAATTTAGGTGGGGTTCTGACTTCTTTACACAAAAGTGTTTGGTTGAAGTGAGGCAATGTGTCTCCTAAGGCTAGGCCATCAAACACAGTGCATCTTCTGCCTGTTGCTCTTGGGCGTTCACCATGAAGGAATCCATCTGCCATGTTTAAAAACAAAACAGATCAGCCCAAAACTACCATGTTGGAGAAACCAAGTAGGCATTCCTGTTGACAATCCTAGTGAGCCTAGCTTTCAAGTCATCCATCCCACTCGCACATGCCATTGAGCAGAGATAAACTACCCCTGCTCTGTCTTATCTAAATTCCTAACCCACCCAGAATTTGTTAGCATAAGATTGTTGTTTTGTGCTGTTATGTTTTCAGTGGTGTCTTATGCCACATAGTAACAGTAATATTTGCCTTTATTCCTCTTCAAGCATAGATTGCCAGATTTTTCTCGGATGTTTCAGCTACTATGTGTGTAGGTATGCTTTTTTAAAATTATACATAGCATTTAATAAACGTTTTGAATCTGTGGGTAGTTTCTTAAATAGTTCTGAAAAATTCTCAGCCATTTCTATACCTTCTCACTCTTTCTTTCCATGTCTCCAATTAAGCATGGCAGATTTTTCCACTGTATTTCATCCACTCTTCTAGTATCTCTCCATGCTAGATAATTTCTTCTGACCATTTACCAGTTCACACGTTCTCTCTTCAGCTTAGCCTGCTGTTAAACTCATCAATTGTGTCTAAATTTCAGTTATTGTTTTTCAGTTGTAGAAGCTCTATTTGGTTCTTTAAAAAGTCTATTATGTCACTTTTTATTATAGCTCCCTATTCACTAAATACATTTCCAAGTATAGATTGTTTTTTGAGACAGAGTCTCCCTTTGTTGCCCAAGCTAGAGTGCAGTGGCACGATCTCAGCACACTGCAACCTCTGAATAGCTGAGACTACAGGTGTGCGCCACCACACTCAGCTAATTTTTGTATTTTCAGTACAAACAGGGTTTCACCATGTTGGGCAGGCTGGTCTCGAACTCCTGACCTCAAGTGATCTGCATGCCTCAGCCTCCCAAAGTGCTGACATTACAGATGTGAGTCATGGAGGCTGAACCCAAGTTTAGATATTTTAAATATTTCTTCAAATAAGCATAGTCAGTTGTCTTTTGGTTTGTATCTAATAATTTGTTGATCTAAAGTCTATTGCTGTGGCCTGTTGTTTTGCTGGACCTCATTCATGTCCCCTAGGTTCTCTGAGCATCTGGTATCTTTGACAGCGTGTTAGATATCTACTTTAAAAACTATCTACATAAGTAATTTTAGTCCTGTGATGATGAAACCATTCCCTTGTGGCAATTTTTGTTTGCTTCTGCCAGGCACATGAGAAGTCTTTCAGTCTGAGACTTCCTTAAGATCATTTTGTATTTTATCCAGTTCATTTTAGTTGTTTCATTGGCGGTTTTGTTCAAACTACCTAGCTCATCATTACCTAATAAGTTCAGGGCATGGTAGACTAATAAGAATCATAAGCTCTTAAACTTTAGCATGCATACGAATTACTTTGATGTTAACTAGTGGAATTGTCAACAGTAGTTCAGATTCCAATTCAGTAAGCCTGGAGTAATAACCAGATTTCTGTATTTCTAACAAGCTCCTAGATGAAGGAAATGCTAAACTTTGAATAGGAAGAAGGCAGATACATTGTAAAGCTGGATAGGAATATTAAATGAGAGTTGTGGGAATTCAAACATATGCCAACTTAATTGTGTAAAACAATATGGTACCCCAAATCAAATATGTTGAAACCTTTCCTTTGCAATACATTAGATATCTACGTACCTGGATACCTAGTTCTAATATACTAGATATTTAAAACCTAGATACCAAGGTACCTAGAGATTGAAGCATGTCTGAGGGCACCTGATGCAATGGTGAGGTTTTAGTGGAGATGATTTGCAAGGAGCGAGGAATTTATAGAGGATAGTAAAATACTTGCTCCTTACTCTAACTCTCACAAACAGGTAGTTAAGCCCTGAAGAGGGCAGGTTGTAGATAAAACCTGAAGGAGCTACATTCATCTTTCATGAGACACAGAAGTATAAGGAAAAGGCCACTTATCGTCAGGCCTTGCAGCTTTGGAAACTCTGGAAAACCTACCCTTTACCTATTCCCAGTAACTGGTACCACATACTAAGGAAGCATTAAAAAATACTGGCTGCAGCTGGGCATGGTGTCTCATGCCTGTAATTCCAGCACTTTGGGAGGCCGAGGCGGGTGGATCACCTGAGGTTAGGAGTTTGAGACCAGCCTGGCTAACACGGTGAAACCCCATCTCTACTAAAAATACAAAAAATTAGCTGGGTGTGATGATGCTTGTCTATAATCCCAGCTACTCCAGATACTGAGACAGGAGAATTGCTTTAACCCATGAGGCGGAGGTTGCAGTGAGCCAAGATCATGCCACTGCACTCCAGCCTGGGTGACAGAGTGAGACTCTGTGTCTCAAAAAAAAAAAAGAAAAAAAAAAAAAGAAAAAGCAAAAACACACATGCAAGCAAATACTGGCTGCTATGACTCTTGGTGGTGAATCAAAAAGGAAAAAAAAAGTAAAAATACCAGGTGAATGAATGATTTGCAGAGTGTATTAGTCAGTTTTCCCACTGCTGATAAAGACATACCTGAGACTGGGAAGATAAAGAGGTTTTAATGGACTTACAGTTCCATGTGGCTGGAGAGGTTTCACAATCATGGCAGAAGGTGAAAGGCACGTCTCACATGGCAGCACACAAGAGAAGAGAGATCTTGTGCAAGGAAATTCCCCTTTTTAAAACCATCAGATCTCATGAGACTTGTTCACTATTACAAGAATAGCATGGAAAAGACCAGTCCCCATGACTCAATTACCTCCCACTCGGCCCCTCCCACAACACATGGGAATTATGGGAGTACAATTCAGGATGAGATTTGGGTAGGGACACAGAGCCAAACCATATCACAGAGTGAGTGGTATTTCTCAGATTCAGTCCAAGGACATAGTCAAGGCAGTCTAGAACTAAACAACTAAACTCTGCACTGGCATGAAACATCTCCATGGGTCCCTGGAAATCATTAGGAGAGATTTTAAATTGAGGTCCTTCAGAATACAAGTGAAGAAGGCAGTGGAATTTGAGCGATTATTATTAATATTGACCTTATTTGAACCCAGGAAATGAAGAAGCGTGGGGATTAACAATGAACTGTAAGCAATTAGTCTATCAGACACCATCAAGGCACTGTGCTCTTGACAAGTCTAACCAATGTTTGCAGCAGATATAAAGAGCATGAAACATTGACTCTATCCTTAAGAAGTTGTAACATTAAGAAGAAAAAAGGTATTGAACACTAAAAAACTATAGATATAGACATAGCTATAGATATAGATATCTCATTTTTGGCATCTCAAGGCCATCTATATTACATTTCAACATGAGGGGTGATTCTTAACTAGTGGAGGTAGTACAGTATATTGGAAAGTATACAAGATTTTAAAGCCGACATTTTAGGGTTCAAATCTGTGCTCTGTCATCACTAGTTGTGTTATTTAGTGTTGGTTAGCTAGATTCTTAAATTCCAGAGAGTTTGCAAAGTTTAAAAGTGATAACCTTTATAAACTACTTGCCACATATTAGACATTTAATGGCAAATGTAAATACCTTTACTTCTCCCTTTCCTCAGTGTATTAGCCTGTTTTCATGCTGCTGATAAAGACATACTCAAGACTGGGCAATTTACAAAAGAAAGAGGTTTAATTGGACTTACAGTTTCATGTGGTTGGGGAAGCCTCAATCATGGTGGAAGGCAAGGAGGAGCAAGTCACATCTTACATGGATGGCAGCAGGCAAAGAGAGAAAACTTGTGCAGGAGAAGTTCTCTTTTTAAAACCATCAGATCTCATGAGACTTATTCACTATCATGAGAACAGCATGGGAAGGACTTGCCCCCATGATTCAGTTACCTCCCACCAGGTGGGAATTCAAGATGAGATTTTGGTGGGGACACAGACAAACCATATCACTCAGAATCAAAAACTTAAAAAGATGTTTAAATTCTAAGTTTTCTCCAGTTAGGATTGTGATGACAGAAGATGTGGACTATTTTGAGGAGACATGCTCTGAAAAATCAACATCACTATTGCATAAGAAATTAAAGCAATAGAAATGTAAGTCCTCTTACTTCTCTTCACTCCATTTTTAGAAAACCAATGCAACAAGCCAGGAGCATTGATTTGTTTGGTCACACCATTCCAAAGTTGTAGCAAAACAGATCTAGATAATTAACTAATAAATTTTGTTCTAATTTAAGAAAAAAGGAAAAAGATAATTCTCTCCTATTCTCAAAGTAGATTATTCTCAGATTCTTTTTTTAAAAGTAGATGTAGGGGGTACAAGTGCAGGTTTCTTACATGCATATATTGTGTAGTGATGGAGTCTGGACTTTCAGTGTATCTGTCACCCCAGTAGTGAACATTGTACCCAATAGGTAATTTTTCAACCCTCACCTCCCTCCTGCTAAATCTTTTTTAATATAAATGTGCTAAGCATAAATGATAAATTGTTATTATTTAGAAAAGACATAAATGCTAAAATGCAAATGTAATGCTCTCCTATATTTTCACCCTGACAAGTTCAGACATATTTACTAATAATTACTTGTGAAAATATGCTCCACAAAGCATATCTTCTTAGAACTACGGTGCACTTATTTATCCCAGCAGTAACCACATGCTGGTGCTTACCTAGCATCACTGGAAATGAGTATTCAGCATCAACATGGTAAGTTTCAAATTGGAATCCACTTTAGGTGATAAAAGGTCCATTTTCATAGTGCAATAAAGAACTGCCCAAGACTGGGTAATGTATAATGGCAAGAGGTTTAACTGACTCACAGTTCAGCATGGCTGGATAGGTCCCAGGAAACTTACAATCGTGGCAAAAGGCTAAAAGAAAGCAAGGGACCTTCCCAAGGCAGCAGGAAGGGGTGCTGAGCTAAGGGCGGGAGAGCTGATTAGAAAACCATCAGATTTCATAAGAACTCACTATCAGAGAACAGCATGGGGGAAACCACTCCCCTGAGATTTGGGTGGGGACACAAAGCCTAACCATATAATTCCACCTGCCCTTGGACCCTCCCAAATCTCATGTCCCTTTCACATTTCAAAACCAATCATGCCTTCCCAAGAGTCCTCCAAAGGTTTTTTCGTTTTGTTTTGGGTTTTTTTTTTTTTTTTTTTTTTTGAGATGGAATCTTGCTGTGTTACCCAGGCTGGAGTGCAGTGGCATGATCTTGGCTCACTGCAACATCTGCCTCCTAGCTGCAAGTGATTCTCCTGCCTCAGCCTCCCAAACAGCTGGGATTACAGGCATGCACCACCATGCCCAGCTAATTTTTTGTATTTTTGTAGGGATGGGGTTTCACCATCTTGGCTAGGCTTGTCTCGATTCCTGACCTCAAGTAATCTGCCTGCCTTGGCCTCCCAAAGTGCTGGGATTACAGGCATATCCTACCACACCTGGCCTCAAAGTCTTAATTCATTCCAGCATTAACACAAAAGTCCAAGTCCAAAGTCTCATCTAAGATAAGGCAAGTCTCTTCCACCTATGAGTCTGTAAACTCAACAGCAAGTTAGTTACCTCCTAGATACAATGGGGCTACAGGCATTGGGTAAATACAGCTGTTCCAAATGGGACGAATTGACCAAAACAAAGGGGCTACAGGCAAGTCTGAAATCCAGTGGAGTAGTCAAATGTTAAAGCTCTGAAATGATCTCCTTTGACTCCATGTCTCACTTCGAGGTCACACTGATGCAAGAGGTGGGCTCCCATAGCCTTGGGCAGCTCCACCCCTGTGGCTTTGCAGGGTATAACTTTCACAGGCTGGCATTGAGTGTCTGTGGCTTTTCCAAGTGCACAGTGCAAGCTGTCAGTTGATCTATCATCTGGGGTCTGAAGGATGGTGGCCTTCTTCTCACAGCTCCACTAGGCAGTGTCCCAGTGGGGATTCTGTGTGTGGGCCCACACCCCACATTTCCCTTCCACACTGCCCTAGCAGAGGTTCTCCATGAGGGCTCCACCCCTGCAGCACACCTCTGAAACCACGGCCTGAGCTGTACCTTGGACCCTTTTAGCCATGACTAAAGTAGCTGGGATACAGGGTGACAAGTCACTAGGCTGCACAGAGTAGGGGGGCCCTGGGCCCCACCCATAAAACCATTTTTTCTTTCTAGCCCTCCAGGCCTGTGATTGGGAGGGCTACTGCAAAGATCTCTGACATACCCTGGAGACATTTTCCCATTGCCTTGGCAATTAACATTTGGCTCCTCCTTACTTATGCAAATTTCTACAGCAGGCTTGAATTTCTCCGCAGAAAATGGGTTTTTCTTTTGTACTTCATTGTCAGGCTGCAAATTTTCTGAACGTTTATGCTCTGCTTCCCTTTTAAACATGAGTTCCAATTCCAAACCATATCTTTGTGAATAAATAAAGCTGAATGTTCTCAACAGCATCCAAATCACTTCTTGAATGTTTTGCTGCTCAGAAATTTCTTCCGCCAGATACCTTAAATCATCTCTCTCAAGTTCAAAGTTCCACAGATCTCTAGGGTGGGGGCAAAATGCCACCAGTCTCTTTGCTGAAGCATAGCAAGAGTGACCTTTACTTCAGTTCCCAACAAGTCCCTCATCTCCATCTGAGACTACCTCAGCATAGATTTCATTGTCCATATCACTATCAGCATTTTGGTCAAAGCCACTCAGCGTGTTTCTAGGAGGTTTCAAACTTTCCCACATCTTCCTGTCTTCTTCTAGCCCTCCAAACTGTTCCAACCTCTGCCTGTTACCCAGTTCCAAAGTTGCTTCCACATTTTGGAGTATCCTTACAGTGGCACCCCACTACCTCAGAACCAATATACTGTGTTAGTCTGATTTTACACTGATATAAAGAACTGCCTGAGACTGGATAATTTATAAAGGAAAAAGGTTTATGGACTTACAGTTAAGCATGGCTGGGGAGGCCTCAGGCAACTTACAATCATGACAGAAGGCAAAGAAGAAGCCAGGCACCTCCTTCACAAGGTGTCAGGAAGGAGAAGTCCCAAGCAAAGGGGGGCAGAGCCTGTTATAAAACCATCAGATCTCGTGAGAACTCACTCACTATCATTAGAACAGCGTGGGAGAAACCACCCCCATGATTCAATAACCTCCACCTGGTCTCTCCCTTGACACATGGGGACTGTGGGGGTTATCAGGATTACAATTCAAGATGAGATTTGGCTGGGGACACAAAGCTTAACCATATTATACACTTTCAAATTAGCCTTCCTAAATGTCCTCAATTAATTAAATCTGAACTCTTAATTTTTTATATGTCAGAAATTTTTAAGGTGAGGGCTTGGGAAAAGGGTATTTTATAAGAGATACTCAGTTGGGCATACAAACATTGACATCCCCAGAATTTCCCTATAGTAGGAGCAGCTTAGTCGGAAAAAGCTGTTCTTGAAATGAAACATGCTGATTTTATGAGTCCTTTATGTTTATCTAAAGGGGCTTTAAGCAATCCATTGCTGAAGGAAGAAAACTTTAACCTTCCCCTGATTGCAATCCCTTGGTGCTCACAGGTCTGCAAATATATTTTCTTTCATGGAAAACAACAGGCCCTTATGAGAGTACTTACTCAGTAGTCATTTCAACTCTCATCAGTTGTTTCAGTGAAGGAGAAAAACATGTTAGAGTTGAAGCCTGACATTTGAAGATTCTTTTCTGGCAATAAAAGGGAAAGTGTGATTTGTATGTGCCTCTTATCCAGATCTCAGTATGAATGAAGAGAGAAACTCTAAAGGTAGTTAGACCCAGACAAAAGAAGTTTAGAAGTGTTAACTTTTTTTTTTTTTTTTTTTTTTTTGAGACAGAGCCTCACTCGGTTGCCCAGGCTGGAGTACAGTGGCATGATCTTGGCTCACTGCAACCTCCACCTCCTGAGTTCAAGTGATTCTCCTGCCTCAGCCTCCCAGTAGCTGGGATTACAGGCACCTGCCACCACGCCCAGCTAACTTTTCTTTTTTTAAAATTTTTAGTAGAGACGGGGTTTCACCATGTTGACCCAGCTGGTCTCAAACTCTTGACCTCAAATGATTCGCCCACCTCAGCCTCCCAAAGTGCTGGGATTACAGGTGTGCACCACTGCACTTGGCTAGAAGTGTTAACTTTTATAATTCCACATAAAATATCCTTTAAGTACACTGTAAGTATAGCTTAATGCTTGGAAGGGGAATTTGGCTGCCTGACTGAGGTTTAACTTGAATGCCACTTTGTTAAACAAGCTCTTACTAAGTTTCACTGTACTCAAGCATCCTGGGAACACCAAATATAAACAAGGTCCCTGCTCCATCGAAAAGCATTCTTGTACAAAAACTATAATACACAGAGACCAATCAAATGGCTCATCTGTTAAGTACTAAATAAACTCTTTTTAATTTCTTTTCTTCTCTTTGATCATGTTCAATTTTATAATTAGATGGTACGGGGGGTATACAAGTTTGACGTTTCCTATGAAGATGTGCTAGCTCTTGATTTAAAAGGGTCCATTTAGAATTACGGCAGAAGCATAAATAATATAGTACCTGAATCCGTTGCTTCAAGCTGGAAACTTTCATCAGAAGACTCAAGCACAAAGAATAAATTTCTAGCAGGGTTCTGTCAAAGCTCATTGTTCAGAATAGGCTGTATCTGAAAATGCTCTTATTCATCTGTCTTCATTACCTTAAAACTAAAGACTTTCACCCAGATAAAATTATACCTTTCCTGCTGGTTGATCTTTTAATAATATACACAGGTGTCTAAAGATTTATCAAAAGGAATTGCTGAAGTAATTTAGGGCAGTTTCCTTTAAGAAATGCATTTCCACTTGTTATTTTGCCATTGTGTTTTTGATAGAGCAAAACATGAAAATTATATTTAAGATTCAAAACTTTATATTTGTTAAGCTAATTGTCTAAAAGGAAAACAAGACACCTCAGATTTGAAATTGATTTTGAATTACACTAAGTCTCTCTTTGACACATTTCCAAAATTATTAAATCATAAAATTTTAGAGTTGGAAGAGACATGAGCAGAGCCAAAAAATACAGTCAGTCCTAGGTTCATACATTTCCTATAACATTTCATTGGTCTTGGCTTAACTGGCTTTCAGGTGATACCATTTCAGAAATCACAAAGCTGAATTACAGCAAAAGAGAGTATATCAAATTCATGTTGCGGGAGGTAATGGAGGAGTTAAAGAGCCCTCAATCTTCCTTTTCTTTGAAGAGGTGTAGAAACAAACTTCACTCAAGGCGAAACAAGTTAAGATTCAAACGTTATTTTTAAAGCTACAAATAAGTAATGGATAAAATTAGGAATCATTGAACAAATATTTGAGTGTCTTTCACAGAAAGACCTTGGGTGATATGTCCAAGGCCCTGGACTAGCAAGGAGGCTAGCCTGGCCGTCTATCAATTAGAGTCAGTATGACCCACCTTTGCAAAGACTGTAATGAGAGAAAGTTAGCATGGCTGACTCTGTCTTACTTCTACCCTTGCAAGCTGGCTGTCCTCACTCATTCCTGTGTATAGGGTGTAGGCCAAGCTAACCATGGGAAGAATTTAGTTTATAATTTAATTTTGAAGCAAGGATGATAATAGTCCCTCCCTAAACCTAATCCCTCCTTACTAATGAAAAGCTATAAGATTAGGATTTTTGGAGGGGCCTGAATTTTGCTAAAATGTCAGTGTAGTTTCTTTTTCTTTCTTTATTTTTCTCCTCTTTTCTTTCTTTCTTTTTTTTTTTTTTTTTTTTTTTTTAACAGAAGGGATCTCGTTATGTTTCCCAGGCTGGTCTTGAACTCTTGGGCTGAATTGATCCTGCTGCCTCAGCCACCCAATGTGCTGGGATTACAAGCACGAGCCACCATGCCTGGTCAAGCATAGTTTCTATAATCCCTTATCGCTCAGGAGTCATGGCCAGAGGTCACAAGATTTGTGACTTCCTCAATTGCTCCTATAGATAACATCACTATTACGAACTTAAAGTTAGTCTTTTGAGATGTTTTTCAGATTTTTGCAGTCTGGCAACTGATTGACCCCACCCAGACCTGTGACTCGTGACTCAGTTGGTACTGTGCCCACCTCTACCCAGAGGCAGACTCAGTTCACAAGGACCATTTTCCGTACCCCAATAATTTCACCACCAACCAATCAGCAGCACCCATTCCCTAGCCCCTTACCCACCAAATCATAAAAGCCTAGCCTCTGAGTTCTCAGGGAGACTGATTTGAGTAATAAATCCAGCCTTTCTGCTTGACCAGACTTAAGTTAATTAAATTTTTTTTTCTTTGAGGCAGAGTCTCACTTTGTCACCCAGGCCAGAGTTCAGTGGCACCATCTCAGCTCACTGCAACCTCTGCTTCCTGGGTTCAAGCAATTCTTCTTACTCAGCCTCCCGAGTAGCTGGGACTACAGGCACGTGCCACCACACCTGGCTAATTTTTGTATTTTTAGTAGAGACGAGGTTTCACCATATTGGCCAGGTTGGTCTCGATCTCCTGACCTTGTGATCTACCCACCTTGACCTCCCAAAGTGCTGGGATTACAGGCATGCATGAGCCACTGCACCTGGCCTAAACTCTTTCTTTACTGCAATCACACTGTCTCAGTGAATTGGGTTTATCTGTGCAGCAGGCAAGAATACATCAGGTGATTACAAATATGCCCATAAAGTATAAGACTTACAAGCTAGGTAGAGGAAAAGCAAATGCTATTCACTGCCCTGACCTTGGCCATTGTCTTGATGTGGCTAGAGTTTACAGCTGTAAATACATGTGACTGCATTATGCAGAAGCAATATTTTATCTTCTATATCCATGCTGTCCAAAATAGTGGCCACTGGTGACATATGGTTATTGAGTACCAAAAATGTGGCTGGTGTGACTAAAGAACTGACATTTTCACTTTATTAATTTGATGTTAATCATACTGAGTTGACACAAGAATTAACAAATTTACTTAACTTGAATAAATGTAGTTTTGAAACAGATGCTTTTGCTTTAAAGTCAAATCAATTCTGGCTGGGCTCAGTGGCTCACGCCTGTAATCCCAGCACTTTGGGAGACCAAGGTGTGCAGATCACTTGAGGTCAGGAGTTCAAGATCAGCCTGACCAATATGGAGAAACCCCATCTCTACTGAAAATATGAAAATTAGCCAGGCGTGGTGGTGGGCGCCTGTAATCCCAGGTACTTGGAAGTTGAGGCAGGAGAACAGCTTGAACCTGAGAGGCGGAGATTTCAGTGAGGCAAGATCACACCACTGTACTCCAGCCTGGGTGACAGAGTGAGACTCTGTCTCAAAAAAAAAAAAAAAAAATCAATTCTTCTAAAAAAGATATACCAGACCTGTCAATGTGGGTGTGACTATTAAAGAAAAATGATTATTTGGTACTCGGTTTAGTTATTAAACAATTTTTACAATATGGTTGGAACAACTTGGATCACAATCTAATTTTTCAACTGGGGATTTTATAAAACGTAAATACAAACTGTGTTTCCAGTGAAAATTTAGTGTCTGAATAAATATGAGTCTGTCCTCATTTTCTCTCTACTATAAAAGTGTTCTCATTCTAATTTGTCTCAGGAGGGAGGGTTTCTGGTGCGTTTGTCCTGTGGAAGTCTCTGTCAAGCGAACCTTCCTTTTGAGGTGGTGACACCTGAACAGCTGGCGTTGGGAAGTGCAGAGGCTTGTCAGGCCACTGGCAAGATTCTTGAGAAGACTTGACCTCCGGACAGCCTGTCCTTCCCTTTCTAGTCAAGTCACCATTCTCCAGAGCTATGCAGATCTGGGGATGCAGGCACAGCACTAGCCAGTGGTATATATCTGACCAGGGGAGCAATCCAGGAACCACATTACTGACTCACGACAGAACTTATCTGGGTTTGTGGCAAAATGATGGTTTTTAACTATAGAAAATAGAATGATTTGTCTCCTTCCTGAAACTTATTGTGATATTTTTGAATAATGTGTTCACTGTTCTTCCCAAGGTGGGTCAGTTTTATATGTCTACTTGGTGAGACTATCATCCCCAGTTATTCAAACACTCTGGAAGTTCTATTTGCTTTTTTATTGAGTGTAAATGAGAAAAGTCTGAAAACATGAGTGAGGATCAATGAGTAGTTGGAGTGTCTGTGGTGTCAAGGGAGCTGCTCTTCAGTGGCACTATCATTGTGATTGAGGTCACCTTGGATCTCACAGCTATAGGTATGGGGATCCCAGCTCTGCTCTTTCACTCCCAGTGGTAACAAATCTGCAGAGCTATAGACTCGCAGAGTCAGTATGCTGAGATGCACCTGCATGGAGAGAAAAATATACATGCACACATGTGCATGAACACACACAATGATGCATAATCTCCAACAGTGAAGAAAATGTGGTACCGTAGTTGCTCCTTATCCACAATTTCACTTTCTGTAGTTTTGTTACCCAAGGTCAACTGTAGTCCAAAAATAATCAGTAAAAAGTTCCAGAAATAAACAATGCATATATTTTTAATTGCTTTCCATTCTGAGTAGCATGGTGAAATCTTATGCCATCCCACTCTGTCCCATTTGGGAAGTGAATCATCCCTTTGAGCTGCACGTGGCTATAGACACTACCTGCCCTCAGTCACTTAGTAGCTGAGGGAAAAGAGAGATCACATTCACATAATTTTTATTACAGTATATTGTGATAGCTGTTCTAACTGTTCTATTTTACTATTAATTATCATTGTTAGTCTCATACAGTGCCTAATTTATAAATTAAACTTCATCATAGACATGCATGTACAGAAAAAACATAGTATGTATAGGGATCAATGTTATATGTATAGGTTTCAGGCATCCACTGGTGATTGGAACATATCCTGTAAGGATAAGAGAGAGATAACTTAACGTGGATTCCTGAATATCTAGTAAGTTCTCACGCTATGACAGTTATTGGGGGAAGTGCAGAAATATAAAGCCAAACAGACTAGATATTACTAAAGTTCATCAATATCTAGTTTTCTTCAACTTCCACGTACTCAAAGGATTACATTCCTCCCCACCTTTTTTATAGAGACAGGGTCTCACTCTGTTGCCCAGATTGGATTACAGTGGCACAATCATAGCTCACTGCAGGCTCAAACTCCTGCGCCCATGTAATTCTCACCCCTCAGCCTCCTGAATAGCTGAGACTACAGGCACATGCCACTTGCCTCACTAATTTTTTTATTTTTATTTTTTTTGGTAGAGACAGGGTCTCACTATGTTGCCCAGACTGGTCTTGAACTCCTGGACTCAAGTGATCTTCCCACCTTGACATCCCAAAGTTTTGGTATTACAGGCATGAGCCACTGTGCACAGCCCTTTCCCCCCTTTTTTTTTTAAAGTTATGTATGGTCAGGTGACCAAAAAAACTGAACAGAAGTGTCATGTGTCAGTTGTCAATTCTGAACTCTACAACCTCTCTTCCTTTGTCTCAGTGATCCTGAGACCATATGCTGATGTGGAGCGGCACATGAGTCATCCACAGAGAAATGGTGCCCTGAAGAGTCACCTAGAGTCACAGCAGACCTACTTTACAGAAGTGAGAAATAAACTTCTGTTTTATTAATCATCTAAGAATTGAGAGGGGAGCAATTTGTGTATTTTGTGTTTGTTTGTTTGTTTCTATAGCACAACATTGCCTATCCTAATGAATGTCTAAGTAACACATAGTACCTGCCCTCCATGTGCTTACAGTCTAGGAAGATGATATCAAGTGTCTCCATGGCTTTGATAACATACATTTATTTTTACTGAAATAATTAGTTATTTCCAACTTATGAAGGCATTTATTTCCAAAGATGATGGAATGATCATTTCATTATCAAAACATGTATAAAACAGGAAAACTTTTGGTTTCAAATATATTTAGAGCATTTATTCTCAACCTTGGCTATCTCAGAATCACCTGGGGAACATTTTCAAAATACCAAGGTCAGGGCCCTAATTGTCAGAGATTCTGATTTAATTGGTGCACAGTGGAGCCTAGGCATTGGTATTTTTCAAAGTTCCCTAGTTTCAGATTCAATGACTTTAATAATTGCATTAAGCTCCTGGGATAAGTCTTTTAAGTTGTCTTAATATTAAACATTAAATTAAAAATTAAATTTAACTTTAGTTAGCTTCCAGTTATCCAAAGGAAAGTAGAAATACATTTCTCAACTGACAGGTGACTGAAAAAAAATGGCAGATAGGAGGCAGGACTAAATTGCAGCTCCCACTCTGGATGGACAGAGCAGAATGTAGAGACTAGCATTGTGGACTTTTGCTCCAAAAACTAAATGCAGGCATACACCAGAAAAGCTGAGAGAATCCACAGACCCTTTGAAGGAAGTGGATTGCTCCTGCAGGGCCCAGGAGACAGCTCAAATACTGTGCTAGTATCCACAGCTGAGAGAACTGAACACAGTTCACCTCACAGGACTCTGTGCTGACACCCCCCAGTACCAGCCCAGAGCCTGGTAGCCCTGCTTGCTGGCTAGATTCAGAAGAGAAATAACAGTCACTACAGTTTGGCTCTCAGGAAGCCACATCCCTAGGAAAAGGGGGAGAGTATTACATCAAGGGAGTACCCCGTGGCACAAAGGAGTCTGAACAGCAGCCTTGAGCTCCAGATCTCCCCTCTGACATAGCCTACCTGAATGAGAAGGAACCAGGAAAACAATTCTGGTAATACGACAAAAGAAGGTCCTTTAACACCCCAAAAAGTCACACTAGCTCACCAACAGTCCTAAATATATATGCACCTAAGACTGGATCCAAACCAAGAAGAAAACTCTGAATTGCCAGAAAAAGAACTCAGAAGGTCAATTATTAAGCTATTCAAGCAGGCACCAGAGAAAGGTGAAGTCCAACTTAAGGAAATCAAATAAATGATACAAGATATGAGGGGAGAAATCTTCAGTGAAACAGATAGCATAAATAAAAAACAATCACAACTTCAGGAAATAAAGGACACACTTAGAGAAATGCAAAATGTACTGGAGAGTCTCAGCAATAGAACTGAACAAGCAGAAGAGAGAACTTCAGAGCTCAAAGACAAGGTTTTTGAAATAATCCAATCCAACAAAGACAAGAAAAAATAATTTTAAAAATGAAGAAACCCCCAAGAAATTTGGGACTATGTTAAATGACCAAATCTGATAATAATTGGCATTCCTGAGAAAGATCAGCATTCCTGAGGAAATTTAAAAGTTTGGAAACTATATTTGGGGGCATAATCAAAAAAACTTTCCCCAGCCTTGCTAGAGCTCTAGATATCCAAATATAAGAAGCTCAAAGAACACATGGGAAATTCATCACAAAAAGATCATTGCCTAGGCACATTGTCATCAGGTTATCTAAAGTCAAGACAGAGGAAAGAATCTTAAGAACTATGAGGCAAAGCATCAGGTAACCTATAAAGGAAAACCTATCTGATTAACAGCAGATTTCTCAGCAGAAACCCTACAAGCTAGAAGGGACTGGGGCCCTATCTTCAGTCTCCTTTAACAAAAACAATCATCAGCCAGTGATTTTGTATCCAGCAAAACTAAGCTTCATAAATGAAGGAAAGATACAGTCTTTTTCAGACAAACAAATGCTGAGAGAATTCACCACTACCAAGCCACCACTACAAGAACTGCTAAAAGGAGCTCTAAATCTTGAAACAAATTCTGGAAGCACATGAAAACAGAACCTCTTTAAAGCATGAATCTCACAGGACCTATAAAACAAAAATACAACAAATAAACAACAACAACAACAACAAAAACAAGACATTCAAGTAACAAATAGCATGATGAATGGAATAGTACCTCACATCTCAATACTAATGTTGAATGTAAATGACCTAAATGCGCCACTTACAAAACACAGAATTGCTCAATGGATAACAATTCACCAACCAAGTATCTGCTGCCTTCAAGAGATTCATCTAACACATAAGGACTCAAATAAACTTAAAGTAAAAGGGTGAAAAGAAGACATTAATGAAAATGGACACCAAAAGCAAGCAGAAGTAACTATTTTTATGTCAGACAAAACAAACTTTAAAGCAACAGCAGTTAAAAAGGACAAAGAGGGCCATTATACAATGACAAAAGGCCTTGTCCCACAGGAGAATATCACAATCCTAAATACATATGCACCTAAGACTGGAGCTCCCAAATTTATAAAACAATTTCTACTAGACTTAAGAAATGAGATAGTGCTTGGCAAGGTGGCTCACGCCTGTAATCCCAGCACTTTGGGAGGCCAAGGTGGGTGGATCACCTAATGTCAGGAGTTCAAGATCAGCCTGACCAATATGGAGAAACCCTGTCTCTACTAAAAATACAAAATTAGCCAGACGTGGTGGTGCATGCCTGTAATCCCAGCTACTCAGGAGACTGAGGCAGGAGAATCGCTTGAACTTGGAAGGCGGAGTTTGCAGTGAGCCGAGATCATGCCATTGCGCTCCAGCCTGGGTGATAAGAATGAAACTCCATTTCAAAAAAAAAAAAAAAAGAAAAGAAATGAGATAGCAACACAGTAATGGTGGGGAACTTCAAGACCACACTAACAGCACTAGACAGGTCATCAAGACACAAAGTCAATAAAAAGCAATAGATTTACGCTATACCCTAGAACAAACGAACTTAACAGATATTTACAGAACCTTCTACCCAACAACCTCAGAATGCACATTCTATTCATTAGTGCATGGAACTTTCTCCAAGATAGACCATAGGATAGGCCACAAGACAAGTCTAATAAATTTAAGAAAATTGAAATTATATCAAGTACTCTGTCACACAACAGTGGAATAAAATTGAAAATCAACTCTAAAGCAACCTTCAAAGCCACACAAAGAAGAGCTATGCAAAGAAGAATTGGTACAAATCTTATTAATACTATTCCACAAGATAGAGAAAGAGGGAACCCTCCCCAATTCATTCTATGAAGACAGTATCACCCTATTACCAAAACCAGGAAAGGACATAACCAAAAAAGAAAACTACAGACCAATATCCCTGATGAACATAGATGCAAATATCCTTAACAAAATACTAGCTAAGCAAATCCAATAGCATATCAAAAAGATAATCCACTATGATTAAGTGGGTTTCTTACCAGGGATGCAGTGTAACAAATAAATTTAATACACCACATGTACAGAACTAAAACTAAAACTCACATGATCATCTTGATAGATGCAGAAAAATATTTGACAAAATCCAGCATCCCTTTATGATTAAAACCCTCAGCAAAATCAGCATACAAGGGACATACCTCTGTAATGTATAATGTAATAAAATCCATCTATGACAAACCCACAGCAAACATAATATTG
This sequence comes from Macaca nemestrina, assembly GCF_043159975.1. Classification (NCBI taxonomy): domain Eukaryota; kingdom Metazoa; phylum Chordata; class Mammalia; order Primates; family Cercopithecidae; genus Macaca; species Macaca nemestrina. The sequence continues at coordinate 126,055,276 of NC_092135.1, read as the reverse complement.
AATGGGGGAAAGTTGAAAACATTCCCTCTGAGAACTGACACAAGACAAGGATGTCCACTCTCACCACTTCTATTCAACATGGTACCGGAAGTCCTAGCGAGAGCCAACAGACAAGAGAAAGAAGTAAAGGGTATTCACATTGGTAAAGAGGAAGTCAAACTGTCACTGTTTCCTGATGATATGATTATATACCTAGAAAACCCTAAAGACATCTCCAAAAAGCTCCCAGAACTGATGAAACTAATTCATCAAGTTTCATAAAACTAATTCATCAAAATTAATGTATGCAAATCAGTAGCTCTGCTATACACCAACAGTGACCAAGCTGAGAACAAAATCAAGAACTCAATCTCTTTTACAATAGCTGCAAAAAAATAAAATACTTTGGAATATACCTAACCAAGGAGGTGAAAGACCTCCACAAGGAAAACTACAAAACATGGCTGAAATAAATCATGGACAACACAAGCAAATGAAAACACATCCCATGCTCATGGATGGGTAGAATCAATATTGTGAAAATGACCATACTGCCAAAAGCAGTCTACCAATTCAATGCAATTCCCATCAAAATACCACCATCATTCTTCACAGAACTAGAAAAAACATCCTAAAATTCATATGGAACCACAATGAGCCTGCATAGCCAAAACAAGACTTACAAAAAGAACAAATCTGGAAGCATCACATTAACTGATTTCAAACTATACTATAAGCCCATAGTCACCAAACAGCATGGCACTGATATAATAGTAGGCACACAGACCAATGTATCAGAATAGAAAACCCAGAAATAAACCCAAATACTTACAGTCAACTGATCTTTGATAAAGCAAGCAAAAACATAAAGTGGGGAAAGGACACTGTGTTCAACAAATGATGCTGGAATAATTGGCAAGACACACGTAGAAGAATGAAACTAGATTCTTGTCACTCACCTTATACAAAAATCAACTCAAGACAGATCAAGAACTTAAATCTAAGACCTGAAACAATAAAAATTATAGAAGGTAACATCAGAAAAATCCTTCTAGACATTGGCTTAGGCTTCATGACCAAGAACCAAAAAGCAAGTGCAACAAAAACAAAGATAAATAGGTGGGACTTAATTAAACTAAAGAGCTTCTGCACAGCAAAAGGAACAGTCAGTATAGTGAACAGACAACCCACAGAATGGGAGAAAATCTTCACAATCTATATATCCAAAAAAGAACTAATATCCAGAATCAACAAGGAACTCAAACAAATTAGCAAGAAAAAAACCAAACAGTTCCATGAAAAAGTGGACTAAGGACATGGATAAACAATTATCAAAAGAAGATATACAAACAGCCAAGAAACATATGAAAAAATGCTCAGCATCACTAACGATCAGGGAAATGCAAATCAAAACCACAATAAAATACCACCTTACTCCTACAAGAATGGCCGTAATCAAAAAATTAAAAAATAATAGATGTTGGCATGGATGTGGTTAAAAGGGAACACTTCTACACTGCTTTTGGGAATGTAAACTAGTACCACCACTATGGAAAACAATGTGGAGATCCCTTAAAGAACTAAAAGTAGAACTACCATTTGACCCAGAAATCCCCCTATGTCTATCCAGAGGAAAAGAAGTCATTAATTGCACACTCATGTTTATAGCGCACAATTCGTAATTGCAAAATATGGAACCAGCCCAAATGCCCATCAGTCAACAAGTGGATAAAGAAATTGTCCTATATATACAATGGAATACTACTCAGTAATAAAATGAAGTGAATTAATGGCATTTGCAGCAACCTGGATGGAACTGGAGACTATTATTCTAAGTGAAGTAACTCAGCAATGGAAAACCAAATATCGTGTGTTCTCACTGATATGTGGGAGCTAAGCTATAAGGACGCAAATGCATAACAATGATACAATGGGCTTTGGGGAAAGTGTGGGGGGGGTAAGTGATAAAAGACTACGAATTGGGTTCAGTGTATACTGCTCAGGTGATGAGTGCACCAAAATCTCACAAATCACCATTGAAGAACTTATACCACCAAATACCACCTGTTCCCCCAAAACCTATGGAAATAAAAAATTTTAAAAAACAAATGAAAGCATAATAAATGAATTTTTAAAAGAAATGCATTTCTCTTTCCTGAAACATATCATGATTTTTAAAATAATTTTTAAAATATTTTTCCCTGTGATGGTCAGTTGTGTGTCAACCTGGCTAAGCTACAGTCCCCAGTTATTCAATCAAACACTAATCTATGTGTTGCTATGAAGGTATTTTGTTTTAATTTTTGGTAAAGATAGGGTCTTGTTATGTTGCCCAGGCTGGTCTCCAACTCTTGGGTTCAAGCAATTCTCCCACCTCGGCCTCCCAAAATGTTGTGATTATAGGCGTGAGCCACTGTACTGGGTCTTATGAAGGTATTTTGTAGAGGTGATTAAAATCCATAATCAACCGACTTTAGGTAACGGCAATTATCTTACATAGTCTGAATGGCCCTGATTCACTCAGCTGAAAGACCTAAAGAGAATAATAAAAGCTTCTCAGGAGAATGAAATATTCCTCCTGTGGACAAAAGTTTCAGCTGACACTTATCCTGATGGCCTTCCCTAAGAATTTCAGACTTACCTAGTCAGCCTCACAAGCCTGGAAGACAATTCCTTACAGTAAATCTCTTTATGTTTTCTACTTACTCTGTTCATTGTCTGAACCTCAACTGATATACTCCACCACCCTCAATAAATTGTAAACCGTGAGGGAGAAGTGTCTGTCTTCCTTTTTATGAATCCCAGTACCTAGCAACATGCCTGGCCCATAACAGGCACCCAGTGAACATCAACACAAACAAGGCTACTCTGTGATCGTGATGTGGGCCAAGACAAAAGAAAAACAAAACAAAAAAAATCACCATACAGCCATCTGAACAGATAGAACATGACCATTGTCCAAGCCACAAAAATGACTAAACAGCCCCCTCTCCTGGCTGGTTTGAGAGATAGCTGCTCCTTTACCAATTACAACTTTAACCTTGCTCTAGTTTGCTTTCTCTATGGATAATTTTATGAAGATCCCCAATAATATAAAATTATTCTCACTTCCTGAGAGTATTCCATCTAGAGCAAAGACCAAAACTGGAAGGAAGGGGAGGGGAGGGGAGGGGAGGGGAGGGGAGGGGAGGGGAGGGAAGGGAAGGGAAGGGAAGGGAAGGGAAGGGAAGGGAAGGGAAGGGAAGGAGAAACAATCTGGTTGAAGAGGCAAAACGTGCAACATAAAGGGTGGGCCTTGAGCCATAATAAATGCTATCAGAATTCAGCACATCTGGCCATGGAGATCAGGGAAGGTTTATAATATGACCTGGGGTTAAAGGATAGAGAATGGGGGAACAAAAGTGTAGAGATTAGAAAGGACACATCTGGACACATCGTACAAAATAAACTAAACAAAGAATTCATGTGAGCAAGTGAGGGAAAACAAATGTGGAAGAATAGATCATGACCAGATGTTGCACAATTAAATGCAGAACTTCATTCTTTCAGCCAGCTGTTTCTTGCTATTTATCTATTTAACTATCCCTCTATCTCAAGATTCAAAATTTTTTTCTTCAAATGCATTTTACTTGGAGGCTAAAATCAAAGACGAAAACAAAGTGTTTTTAATGGCACTCCACTGGCTGAAGTACAACGTGGAAGACAGGATTCAGTGTACTCAGCTCCTCACTCACTGAGCTTTAAAAAATACCTGAGGCTCCATAAAGCTGAGTTTGAAATTCAATGCCATATTAGTATTAATTCATTCATGTATTTACTCCATCAATCAATTAATTCAGTATTTAGAGAACTCTAACATGCCACATTTTGGAGAAGCTCCAAGTAAGAAGAGAAACTTTGTCTCCTGGTGGTGGGACCAGAATGAAAAGGGACAAGAACACTCCTGAGGTTGCAAGTCTTTCTGGACATGACTGAGGTCCAGCAGCAGCCTCCAGGTTCTATGAGGCTTATTCCAAAGACAATGAGTCCCTGACAGAGAGGCGGACTGTTGTGAACACTGTGGATGTATACTAGCCAGATTTTTCCTGACCTCATCTCTCCATGAACTTGTGCCACAGCCCTGGGGAGATGAGTTAAAAACAAAGTGTTCCATCATAAACTTCTCTGTGAAACACTGGGGCAGCAGCAAAGCTGCTTTACAGTCCACACAGCAAAGTGCTAAAGCAGTGCTAAAAGGGACTTGAGGTGGAATAGATTTTTTAAATGGAATATGAGAAAATGTTATCTATCCTAACAGGAAAAGGTGATGATCCCAGAGATAAAAGTACTTGTCACTTCACCCGCATCCTGTCTTGGAAAAACCAGGATGTTTGACAAATCCAAAGAGTCCCAAGGAGAATTCAAAGTCTACTTGCCTGGGCCTTCTTGCAAGACTTTCCATTTTTCCCCAACCTCCTTATTTCCAATGGCCTAGGCTCTTTCCAGACAATGATCTTCCCGTCACCCAGCAGGGCTTCAGCTCAGAACACTCTCTAAAAGATATCTAGTCTCCTCTTTTCTTGGTGGTTAGTTTTTTCTCATATTCTGTCTTTATTCGTGGAATAGCCCATTCCTCACAAGGAACCAACAGATCTGTGCTCCCTGGCACTTTCAACTCTGAACTCCTGTCCTTTGTCCTGATCTCTTTGTAAACCCCCAGCCCAGGGCCAGTGTTAGGTTGTGCCTTCTCCACACCAGTGCTGCACAGCCTAGCCCAATCAGAATGCTGATCGCTACAGTTACTCCATCACCTCCAACTTTGGCTGCACCTCTGATGCTGCCCATCAGCCCTTTATGATTCTCTTCAGTGACTATTCTCCCCAAAAAAAAAAAAAAAAAAAATTGCCAATGTCCATCTCCATCTTTAAACACCTCATTCTCAGCAGACATCACCAGAAAGCAAAGTCATCAGGCATTCATTATTCAGGTCTTGGTGTTGCTACTGGGCTGATACTCACAGCCAGGTCTCGGTGTTTTCCAGTTGAACACAACTTCACAGAACATCAACATAAACAAGGCTACTCTGTGATCATGATGGAGATCAAGACCAAAAGCAAGACCACGCTAGAGTCATGTCCGAACGGAGAGAATGTGAGCATTGTCCAAGCCACAAAAATGACGAAACAACCCCCTCTCTTGGCTGATATGAGTGACAGCTGCTCCTTTACCAATTACGTTAGCCTTGCTTTAGTCTGCTATCCCTATGGATAATTTATGAAGTACCCCATCATGCAGAATTATCCTCACTTCCTGATAGCATCCAATATAGAGCAAAGAGCGAAGTCCCTAAACCCAACCTAACACAAGCTCACATCCTATAATAAATTATCTCTAAAATTCTCTGAGGCATTCCATGGTTTCCCAGGGAGTGCATTTTCTCTGCAAGGCATCATCAACCAAATTCATTCAACTATAGTCCTGTTCCTGTTGGTGTTCAGCTGGAGGATATTGACAAGAGTGATTAAAAAAAAATGATTGTTTTCGTTGGGTTCCATACTAAGTAATTTACATGTGTTATCCATTTTATCCTTTGGTGATAGTGAGGATTTGTACCCATTGTACACATGGAAACACTAACACTGAAACAAATAAAAAGCCATCCAAGTCACAGATCCAGCATAAAGGATAGAGGGATTCAGGAGTCTGGCTCCTGAATGAAATAATGTATACAGTGGTCCATTTCTAAGACAAAGTGCCTTGAATCGGCTTAGGTCAGCAAACTACAGAAGAAACAGAGTATACTAGGCCCCTGCTTGGATAGCCGATGCCTGCTTGTCAGCCTCCCCCTCCCCCCACCAACTTAGTTGCCTTTACCCAAACCAAAGAAGTTTAGTCTAAGATAAAAGTTTACTAGCCTGCAAAATAGCTTGTTTTATCTGTTATCAGCCTGCCCAGCTACTTAGGTCATAAATCAAATACTTGAAGAGCCCCCGAGCTAACTAGGATTGCAATGCATTGTGGGCTGCAACAAAATGCAGCAAGAGGACCCTGCAAAAAAAAAAAAAAAAAACCACCTGAAGGCCCTACACAACAATTAATAGGTGACATCCGGGAAGATTGTGACCCCATAGTACTCAGCCTACCAGGAGCCAGGGGAGGGACCTGCGCTCTAGAGGTTAAATTGCTTGTGGAAACTGTGCTGGGTGTACCTGCCTATCAGACACCTGATCTTGCAAGATCCTCATTAAAAGTCTCCTGGCACCTGTGAGCTGATCCTAATCTTCATTTCTGGCCTCACCTCCAGATCTCTGAGTCCATCCTTTGGGTTTGGACGAGTGAGTGAGTTTGTCTCACACTCCGGAGCTCATGCTCTTAATGATTTTAGAAATAAAAACTAAGAAAAGTTAGCAAGACCATTGTCTTCCTCACATCCTCTCCTCCGGTCTCAGAACAGGAGTTGTTCCTCCTTATAATGTCAGCCTCCCCCCTCTGTCTGCTGTTTCACCCCTCCTCTTCCGCCTTAAGCAACTGGCATCAGCAAATACCAATTTTCTTGTGATTCTTCATTTCTCTTTCCCCTAGGACCATCTTCTCAGTCAGATGTAAGCCTCTTTCACTCTAAAAACAAACCACAATTACCTCCAATGACCCACGGTTCCTTCACCTTTTCCATCTCCACCCCAAGTTCTGAAAACCCTAGTCCACATTTGCAAGAGGAGGATAATTAATAGGCATGCATGAGTGGAATTTGGGAAGCCTATCTTTTCCAGTGTGGAGGGCAAGAGTCGGTGGGAGAAACTCAAAAAAGAGTACAAGAAAATAATGATATCTGGAGTAAATTCTAAAATGTGAGGGGGTAAGATTGTCCAGTTGTGGGGATAGGAAAAGGAATTTTAGAGTAGTTAGGTAAAAGTAAAATCACAGAGAAAGGAAAGCATGGCACATTTTTGAGACCTAGTGAGCAGTCTATCTGCTGTATTAGTTTACTAGGGCTGCCATAACAAAATACCAGACTGTGTGGCTTAAACAACTTGTTTACTCCCAGTTTTGGAGGCTAGAAGTCCAAGATCGAGGTGCTCCCAAGTTTGGTTTCTTCTGAGGTCTCTCTCCCTGGCTGGCAGATGGCACCTTCCCGCTGTGTCCTCACATGCTCTTTCCTCTGGCCATTTTCCTGCCTCATGTTTTTTTTTTTTCTTATAAGAATGCCAGTCATTGGATAAAGAAAATATAGCACATATACACCATGGAATACTATGCAGCCATAAAAAAGAACGAATTCATACCCTTTGCAGGGACATGGACGAAGCTGGAAACCATCATTCTCAGCACAGTAACACAGGAACAGAAAACCAAACACTGCATGTTCTTGCTCATAAGTAGGAGTTGAACAATGAGAACACATGGACACAGGGAGGGGAACATCACACACCAGGGCCTGTCGGAGGGGGTGGGGGAAAGGGGAGGGAGATCATTAGAACAAATACCTAATGCATGTGGGGCTTAAAACCTAGATGACAGGTTGATAGGTGCAGCAAACCACCATGGCACATGTATACCTATGTAACACACCTGCATGTTCAGCACATGTATCCCAGAACTTAAACTAAAATAAATAAATAAATGCTTGAGGGAATGGATTAAAAAAAAAAAAAAAAGAATACCAGTCATATTGCATTAGGACCGCCCCCCATCCCCCGTGGTCTCATTTTAACTTAATTACCTCTTTAAAGACCTTATCTTCTAATAATTACATTTTCAGGTATTGGGCGTTAGGACTTCAACAGATGAATTTTAGGAGGGACACAACTCAACCTATAACATCTGGGATATACAGGCACGGGAAAGATGCAGTCAGAAATGCAGATTAGGGTCAGCTCACAGATGCCTGGGAATATAAGAATGGGAAACTTGAACTTCTTTAGATAGTGAGCTATATGAACACCTGAGATGACATACTTCACTCATTTAACCTTCAAAATTGAAGGTTAAATCTGCTAACATGATTCATTTACAAATAAATTATCTTTGAATGTTATAATGTGTATTTTGTAGCAATCAACACTTCCCTCTAAAGAAACTCGCTTTCAGATATAGAGATATATATATTCACATTCTCCTATTTTTATCCTCTTCTTTCAAACCAACCCTAAGAGGAAGATCTTATAGATAGCAAGAGATTATCTGAAATGTACATATAGCCAATGCTACAGAAAGGTTTGGATTAATATTCGTTAAATATTAGCTCAAATGCTTGGGAAAGACGCTAACGCTATTCTAAATATAGACCACCTGCTTTCCCCAAGGGAATCAGTAAAACCTGAGTGACTCAGAACACATTGGAGAGAGAAAGGCTCTGCTACAGCAGTAATGAAAGGTCTTCAGAAAGGCAGAGGAGCTGCCCTTGCACTTTGCAGGAAGGGCAGTGCATGCAAGATCTTCCTTCCCGTCACACAGACAGAACTGATTCCAGCCTCAAAGTGGCACATTCTCAATGCAGAAAGGGAAGGCCTTTTGTAGGTGAGAAAACTGAGTCACAAACAGAATTCTCAAGGTCTCAGAACCACAAAGTGGTGGAGCAGGATATTAAAACAGGCATTCTGATTCCAGAGTCCGTATTTTCAATCACCAAAATACTGCCACTCATGAGAAACGGGCTGTCATGGCAGCCACCCCTCCTCTCAAATAAAAACCATTATGACAGCTTGATGTCAACAAAGCACCCTTGACCTCCACTTATTCCAGGAAACAGCCACCACAGAAAACCTTCCATCCATAGCATTGAGCAATCCTTAAAGAAACTGCCAAATGTACCTGAAGACCAGTTAGAAAGTCTCCCGACTTCCAAAGCTCCCTATCTTCACAGAACGCTTGCTAATGAGTGGCTGCCTCACATTTCCTCTTTTTACTCAATAAAATGGATTCCCCTCTGAACCTCTGATCTCCTGCTGAAACGCAAGTGACAGCAGATGGTTTCCCTATCTGGTCTCAGACTTACTTTAGTCTTTGACAACCAAACACAAATCAGTTTGACCCTTTAGGTTTATAATCATGCAAAAGTAATCAAATTCAAAGTACTTAACAATTATTAGACACTCAATCCACTGAAAACACAGTAAACTTTATTAAAACAAAAATAATCCATGTCATACTCTGATCGGATACTAACACTAAAATACATAACTGAGTGTTGAATTCCCTGGACCACACGTGGTAGTCATGACTCTGAATCAATCCAGCTTTATAGCAACTTTTCCCCTTTGCAAATCTCTAAACCTCTAAGTAGGTTAAGAAGCCTCCTCCATTCTGCACAGCAATGCAAATCATTGTTCATGAGGAGGAAGATGTAAATATCATTAAGAGCAATTGACAAATCTTGAAATCCTCCTCCCAGCACTTGAGACGATAAAGTATTTTTATAAGAAAAATTAGAGGGAATTCATCAAATACTTTAAAATATATATATTAAGGGTAAAATATTTCCCAGGGTGTTCTCATGCTTTAATTTGAACAGCAGTCCTGTAAGATAAATGATCATAATATGGCTTTCAACAGAGGGGCCTGCAAAGAAAAATGGAACTATCACTTACTCGCCTTATTGGTCTATGTCCTCACAAATAGAATAGAAGAGGCCTCTACAGTGCATCAGGATTAAGAAGATAAGTCATTTGCCCCAATCTGCCAGTGTGGTCCTAAATTTATACCACAATCTGAGCATTGTTATGTATTCACCCATAAACCTGATCGGTCAGGGACACAATACAAAGCCTACTCTATATTCTTCACGTGTAGCTGCAAGAAAAGAAGCAAGTGTTTACTTATCTGCTGAAAGATGAACACTGCCACCTGCTGAGATAAGAGAACTAACAAAAGTGTGCGAAGTTATGCACTTCTAAAACGCGACATTTTCTAGTTTTCATTAGTGAGAGCAGTAAAACGTATTCGCTTCGTTGTTAAGTGAAATGCATGAACATCTGGCCTGTTGTGGTGATTACTTGATTAAGATCCTATAGTCCCAAGAAAATAGTAGCAAAGGCAACTTTTTTCAAAGCAATCCATCCAACATTTCCCAAAAGGTAAGACGAAGAGCAAACTTCACCTTCATGGTCTTTACAGCTGCCATAGAGCCTTTCTGGAATTCCTCTTGTTTGCATGCCCACAAGTACCCATGAACTCATTTTTAAGCTTCTAAGTAATAAAACCTGAAACAACAAAGCACAGGAGAAAAATTCGGACTAGAGAGAAACTGATGGTTTTGCTCTGATGTGCAGCATCCACAACTGTATCACTTCCCCTTCATATGCTGAATCGATGTTCATCCTCGGAATTTCTCATATAGACCAGGGTGTTCCAGAGGAAAGGCAAGGAGAAGAAGGTGGGGGCGGGTAGTAAAAAGGGTTAAAAGACTCCAAGTTATACCAACTCCTAAACATGCGTTGTCAGCTTAAATTAAGGCTCTAATAATTCCTACTTTGTTCCTATTATTAAATGAACTAGCTAATGCAAAAGTCTTGCAAAATATAAAATATGCAGATATTTGGAATGTTTTCTGTTTATATTAGAAAGAAGTAGCCTGATAGAGCAGGAGGAAGCTAGGACAATTAGCTAGAGGATTGTTTCAGTTTCTAGTGCCAGGGTGATCATGAGATTCTAGATTCTAGATTAAAATGGAATAAGACTGGGTAACTAGGATTTTTTAACTGAGGGAAATCTTTATGATTTGGCGGATAGATAGAGAAAATAAAGGAAAAAAGGGAATGACAAGTCTATTGTTAGCAGAAATAGCATTGCTGAGATGATACAGAAAATGGAAGGAATAGGGAGGGGAGTAAGTAGTTCCCTTTTAGCCTTGATGAGATTAAAATAGATGGCAAGATGCTTAAGCTAATAAAGCTGTGTCCTCAATCTTGCAAGCAGGAAGGTTACTCAGGAGGACAGAAGCCAACATGCTAACGATAAAAAAGTGGAAAGTCACCAAACTCTGGGTCCTTGAGTCCTCGTGCCATTGCATAACCACCTTTGGGACTAACCTTGGTTTAATCATGGTATTAATCGTGGTATTTAATCACGGCAAGTATTCTGTTGCTTGCAACCAAAGCATTTCTAACCAAGACAATAGCAAATTTGAATTCAGCAAAATATGAAGTAATCTTGGTAAGATAACAGTTTTTTTTTTTAACTTCAAATTTTACTCCTTCGGAAACTTAAAAAATAAGTTGTTTTAGAGTAACACTAGCAGTGAAAATATAGAAGATAAATTTACTTGTAATTTAAAGATGATTGATGTGTTTTTAAATGGCAATGTGAAACACACATGTATAAAAAGCATTGTTTAGTTCAAAAGTGTATTTATTTTAATTTTAAAATGGAAATTATGCTAAATCGTGAGCTAATATATTTTTATATATGAGCTGTTGGGAACTATTTCTTTTCGTAAGAATAATCCTCTTTTATAGACTCATAAGAAATCTAAACATATGAAGAAGATGGATTAGATCATAATGGTCTACATCGATGATTTCTTTACTTCTCAGTTCCTCTGTTCAATACAGAACTTTTAAAAGGGTAATACTCTAAAGAACCTTAAATTTTATTTCTAATTGATAAAAAATTGATCTAGATAATTCTCCTTACAATACCTATAACACATTAAAGTCAGTTATATCTCAAGTATGATTTCTGAGGAAGTAATATCATGTTCTTTCTGGAGAAATGTGTTTAAATAAGATGACTAAGGTTTTGTTCATAAAAATAGTAGTAAATGTTGGCCGGTACAGGGGCTCACACCTGTAATCCTAGCAATTTGGGAGGCTGAGGTGGGCAGATTGCTTGAGCCCAGGAGTTTGAGACCATCCTGGGCAACATTGGAAGCCCTCATCTCTACAAAAAGTAACAAAAAATTAGCCGGGTGTGGGGGCATGTGCCTATAGTCCCAGCTATTTGGGAGGCTGAGGTGGGAGGATTGCTTAAGCTCTGGGGGCAGAGGTTACAGATTACACCACTGCACTCCAGCCTGGGCAAAAGAGTAAGACCCTGTCTCAAACAATAATAATAATAATAGTAAATGTTGATTACTATGTTTATTATGTGCCAGGTATTCCTTTTTTTTTTTTTTTTTTTTTTGAAATAGGGTCTCACTTTGTTGCCCAGGCTGGTCTCAAACTCGTGGGCTCAAGTGATCCTCCTGCCTCAGCCTCCCACAATGCTGGGACTGCAGGTATGAGCCACCGCACCCAGCCTGCGCCAGGTATTCCTAATCCTAAAGAAGAGAACTATTGTTAGCACTTTTGAAGTAAGGAAACTGAGACACAGTAAGGAAACTGAGACACAGCAAGTAAACTGGTCAGGTAACTTGCCTAATGATTAAGACTTGGAATCAGAATCCACAAGCAGGCAATCTGACTTCCAGACCCCACACATACCGCACTACAACTCTTCAATGCCTTTTCCGGCAAATGAAAATAAAGTGGGCATATTATCACTTTTCTTATGACTGTAAGTAATCAAACACTTATTTTAAGTAGGTTGGAATATCTGAAAATCGTAATAAATATTAAGAAAGACTTCCTCAACATATAAAAACTAGCGAAATAAGCCATTTTCTGGCCAAGGCCTTCCTCCACCTAAATTGGTCTATGGGACATTGGATCTCCACTACCATACATTGGCCGACTCTTTTGAATAATGTAACAAAACAGTATCACCCTTCCCTAAAGCCATCAAAGAGTTAGATAGGCAAGAGTCAGCGTCTGCTTCTATTTCTTTGGAGTTTTAAAAGAAGTAGCCACAATGGGAAAATGATAGTCTCTTTAATAAATGATGCTGAAAAAACTGGATATCCACATAAGAACAAATGAAATTGGATCCTTATCTTACATCATACTCAAGAATCAACTCAAAATGGATTAGAGATTTAAATATAAGACCTGAAACTATAAAAAATCCTACAAGGAAACATAGGGGGAGAGCTCCACGGAGTTGGTTGTGGCAAAGATTTCTTTTCTTTTCTTTTTTTTTGTCATGACAGGAAAAGCACCAGCAGTAAAAGAAAAAAAAAAAAAAAGGCAAATAAGATTACATCAAACTAAAAATATTCTGCACAAATAAGAAAATAATCAACAGAAAGAAAAGGCAACCATAGAATGGGAGAAAATATTTGCAAACCATAGGTAAGATAAGGAGTTATGATGCAGTCATTATGGAAAATAGTATGAAAGAACCTCAAAGAATTGAAAATACAACTACCATATGATCCAGCAATCCCACTTCTAGATATATATCCAAAGGAAATAAAATCAGTATCTCAAAGAGGTGTGTGAACTCCCATGTTTACCGCAGCATTATTCACAATAACCAAGACATGGAAACCACCTAAGCGTGCATGGATGGATGATGGATAAAGAATATGTGATATCTATATGGATATAGTGATACATATATGTCTATATCAATAAAGAAAATGTAATACATATGTATATATTTCTTTATCTGACAATGTAATGTAAGAAAATCTAATACACATATATGTATATATCTTTATCTCATATATATCACATTTTATTTATTCATATGTTCATCAGCGAACACTTAGGAAGTTGTTTCCATATCCTGACAATTGTGAATAATGCTGCAATGAACGCAGGTATGCAGATGTATAATATAGATGCAGGCAGACCTTGGAGATATTGCAGGTTCAGTTCAGATGCCTGTGGCAGTTTCTTAAAATAAGATGGCAATAAAGGTTGCTGCATCAATTGACTCTGCCTTTCATGAAAGACTTCTCTGTAGCATGTGATGCTGTTTGATAGCATTTTACCCACAGTAAACTTTTTAAAAATTGAAGTCAATTCTCTCAAACCCTGCTGCTGCTTTATCAACTAAGTTTATATAATATTCTAAATCCTTTGTTGTCATTTCAACAATGTTCACAGCATCTTCACCAGGAGTAGATTCCATCTCAAGAAACCACTCTGTATATCCGTAAGAGGCAACTCCTCACCCACTGAAGTTTTATTGTGGCATTGTAGCATTTCAGTCACACCTTCTAATTCTAGTTCTAGTTCTTTTGCTATTTTGAACCACATCTCTTGTACCCCTCAGTCATCCATGAGGACTGAAATCAACTTCTACTAAACCCTTGTTAATGTTGATGTTTTGACATCCTCAAAATGATTCATCATTCAGGATGAATCATGAATGTTCTTAATGGCAACTAGAATGGTAAAACCCTTTTAGAAAGTTTTCAATCTACTTTGCCAAGATCCAGAGGATCACAATTTATGGCAGGTATAGCCTTACAAAATGGAATCACAATTTATGGCAGGTATAGCCTTACAAAATGTACTTCTTAAATAATTAGACTTGAGAGTCAAAATTACTCCTTGATCTATAGGCTACAGAATGAATGTTGTGTTAGCAAGCATGAAAACAAAACTAATCCTCTCGTTCAACTCCAACAGAGCTCTTGGATGACCAGGTGAATTGTCAATGAGCAGTAATATTTTTGGGAAAAAAAATCTTTTTTATTTCTGAGCAGTGGGTCTCAACAGTAGACTTAAAATATTCAGTAAACTATGATAAAAACAGAAGTGCTGTCATCTAGGCTTTGTTTTTCCATTTACAGGGCACAGACAGAGTTCATTTAACCTAATTCTTAAGGGCCTTAGGATTTCAGGAATGGTAAATGAGGACTGCCTCAACTAAAGTCACCAATTGTCTTATCCCCTAGCAAGAGAATCAGCCCTATCCTTTAAAGCTTTGAAGTGAGGCACTGACCTCTCCTCTCTAGCTATGAAAGTCTTAAATGGCATTTTGTTCTAATGAAAGGATATTTCATTTACATTGAAACTCTTTTATTTAATGTAGCCACTTTCATTAATGATCTTAGCTAGACCTTCTGGATAACTTTCTACAGCATTTGCTGCTCACCTTGCACTTTTATATATGGAAGCAGTTCCTTAAACTTCATGTACCAACCTCTGCTAGCTTCAAACTTTGCTTCTGTACCTTCCTCATCTCTCTAAAACCAACATCACCACCTAATATCCAGATGCCCTTGGCAAATTCCTTAACTTCTCAGGGACTCAGTTTCCTCATTTTTAAATCAGGGCTTGTATCTACTTTGTAACCGTTGCCAGGAAGATTAAATGAGATGTTCTACATGAAGTGGTTGGGCACTACTGGCACATGGTAAGCACTCAGCCATACTGGTATTATTCGCATTATTAAGAAAATGAGTTCTAGAACACGTTCTGGGGATCTGCTGTAAACCACAATACCCATAGTTGACAATAAAGTATTATACACCTTGAAATATGCTAAAAGGATAGAGCTCATGTAAAGCGCTCATACCAATAAACAACAAAAAACACAAAACAACACAAGGAAATAGTTGAAGATGATGAGTATATTTAGTACCTTGATTTTGATGATGGTGTCATATATGTTCAAACTCATGAAAATGTATACATTAAATATATGCAATATTTTATATATTGATTATATATCAATGAAGCTCTTTTTGAAAAATAATTTTATAAGATTTTCAGGCATTCTCTTGCTTCAGATTCAGGCTTTATTAATGCTTGTGCTTTTCTTTTAACGTTAATTTTAATATACATTTGGGTACTTTTACATAAACCAAGCTTTTAAAAAACATTTTAAAATATTTCAGCAGTACTAAGGTTGGTATTTGATCATTTTCTCTCATGCTTCAATCGTTTTCCACCCAGATTGTATTTATTTATTTATTTATTTATTTATTTATTTAATGTGTGTGTAAGACGGCATCTCGCTCTGTCACCCAGCCTGGAGTGTAGTGGCACGATTTCGGCTCACTGCAACCTCTGCCTCCTGGGTTCAAGCGATTCTCCTGCCCCAGTCTTCTGAGTAGCTGGGACCACAGGCCCCCACCGCCACGCCCGCCTAATTTTTTTTTTTTTTTTTTTTTTTTTTTTTTGTATTTTTGGTAGAGATGGAGTTTCACCCTGTTGGCCAGGCTGGTCTCGAACTCCTGACCTCAAGTGATCCACCTGCCTTGGCCTCCCAAGGCACTGGGATTACAGGTGTGGGCCACGGCACCTGGCCCCACCCAGATTTTCAAATGCAATAGTCTGAATATTCTGTTTAACTTTTCCTTAGAAATAAACCTGCCAACATTTTTTTCAATGTATCAATACAGAACAGAAGATATTTGCTATTAAATAAGATCCACATTATTTCCCTTACTTCACCCTAAAAACATACATCATAAATACAGATGTACAAGGAATTTCCTCCAAAGACTTTATTCAACAGAAATTATAACAATAGGCTTCAAAGTAAAATCCAGGAGACACGTTGTTAAGTTACTCTGGTTTCCTTTTTCAGTATCATAATGCTTTTAAAAAACAAACACAATGGAAATAACTGGTGGCATTAGCCAAACATTACGCTGTGTCCTGCCATCTCCATCCAATAATAATATTGGAGTGGCATAACTTTGTCATGTTTAATGGTCATATCCGTGAAATAAAGGACAGTTGTATAAATAGTTGACTTGTAGAAAAAGAGAAAGCGTAAGAAATATTAAAGGAGCAGCTGTCTGGGAAGTTCCAGTTCTGGATTACCATTGCTAGCAAGTTTGCTCACTGACGAGCTTCCTTCAGTCAACGCCATATCCTACAGGTATTATCCTTGCTGCCTAATAAAACAGATTTCACAGAGTTATTTTTTTCTTCATTTCATTCACCTCATTCTCTCTTTCTACAAGTTGACCTTTTCTGGGCCATCGGTAATTAGCAATGTGCTAAATGGACTAGGTTCTCCGCGCCTAACTGCAGAGTCTCTGAGCAGCTCAGGCACCTTTGAAGTAGTGATTTTTTTTTCCCACGATACCAGCTAGTTGTAAATTAAGCAGGTACACATCCTGCTTACTTACACTGGCAAGATTCATGGCTTCTTAGAATGGGAGAGAACTTGGGAATGCAGCCACCTCAGCCATCCCCTCTGCTGTCCCCTCAAACATCACCACCCAGTGGAAAGTAACTTTGAATATCTCCAGGTTTGGGTGATAAGCTTAGGAGGAGGCAGGACATACCACCATTCAAAATTTTAGGGGAGTTTTCTCATCATCAGTGGGCACTACTGGTTTTCTCACCTTCAGGGACTAGGCACATAACATCAGTATAAGAAGTGTGAGTGCCTTAGGAACTAGGAAAGCGTATAAAAACCGTATCTCACAAAATGACACTTCATGTTTTAAAAAATGTAAAGACCATGCCAGCTACTTTTCTGCCATTTTCTTTGTGAATCTAAACCCAGCCTCAGGCAGCCCACTACAAAATGCCTGCAGTTAATCACGCTGGCGTCCACCCAGAAAATAGAGTAGACTCTTTCAAATAAAGTGATTGCTCTATCGATGGCAAGAGAGAAGTGTCACCCCGTTCTAATAGGCTCTGTTGTCTAGTGAGCCAACGTTAAGCACTTTGGTGCTTTGGGATACACTAAATTACTCAGTGGCATCTTAGAAGCACTCAGGAATGTATGTGCCGGCACCAAAGCAAGGCACAACAACAAAATTTCTTTTGCTAAACCCTCCAGGGTCCTCTGTGAAAACTGGCTGAGAGAAGAGGTACTGCAGAGCCAGCCTCACATGAGGCCATGTGGACTAGGAAAGGCTGGTCTTCCTTCTCTCACTCCCTGCAGGAGCGCCCTGTGCCCTCCATCGTTGCCCTTCACCTCTTTTCTCATCAAGGAGAAGGATTTGATATTGTGTTGACAACAAAAATCTATGGCTTATTTTCCCAGTGTTTTTGAAGTACCTACATTTTAGTTAACACTTGAAAATCATAAGCCCGAAGATTTTGAAGATCATAAGCCCTGTGATTTTGGAAACTGTCCATGATTAAGTAGACTGGGGAGGCATTCTAATTGGTAAGGGGAGATAATTCTCAGCACTCCTGAAGTTACCTGACTAGGAAACCACCTAATTAGCCAATATGTAAAGCCAACCTTGGGCCTGTGGCATTTAACTTATTAGACCAGTAATTTTTAAATTTGCTCAACACAATGAGAATCACTGGTACTTAGGCAGATCCAGTCTTTCGTGCTCACTTAGGGCACCCTACTCCACACCACTGTGGCACCCGTTCCCTGCCAAGGCCTCCCCTCGAGCCACTGCACTAACATGATGTCATTTTTCTCCCCCTTCCACAATCTAAGCTACCCTTTTCTTATGAAAAGTTGCTAATATTATTAATTCACCATAAACTGTTAATGGTTGAAAAATGGTTAATACATGTACTTTTCCCCCCAAACATTAGTGCTTTAGCAGGGGAGAAAACAACTCTGCTCAAAGAATAAATCTCTAATGGGCTGTAAAGCCAACTAGGGAGAATTTTGATCCTGACTTGTTTTGGTTACTAACACTTACTGCCATAAACTGAATTTTTTTCTTGAGACAGGGTCTTACTCTGTCACCCAGACTGGAGTACAGTGGCATGATCATAGCTCATCGAAGCCTCCAACTTCTTGGCTCAAGTGCTCCTCCAGCCTCAGCCTCCTGAGCAGCTGGGACTACAGGTGCATGCCACCATGCCCAGCTAATGCTCTATTTTTTGTAGAGACAGGGTCTCACTATGTTGCCCTCACTTAGTAACCAGTAAGGTTACTAAATCTAGATAAATTATTACCTTATCTAGAGCAAATAAAATTCAAAGTTCACAAAGCCTTACTATAGTCAATGGCAGAGCTCACTCCTGCAGGTCCTCATAAAACTAAAATTAAATAATGAAAATATGAGGGCAGGCCAAGATGAGCTAGTGACTATAGAAAAGAGGTAGGGAATGGGGATGAACTCCTGTTAGTATTCAGCTTGGAAACTCTAACAGCCAATCAAGAAAAAATGAGTCTATGGTGTTGATGTCTTCCATACCTGTAATGACTATGTTGCCTTTATAGTTGAAAGTACATGAAAAGATTTCATCAGTGTGCCCCTCAAGAACCTGGAGGCACTGGCCAGTCTGAGCATCCCAGATTCTAGCCGTTTTGTCAGAGCTGCCAGTTAGAAGACGGTTCCCTTGAGGGTTGAAAGAAATCTGCAAAAAAGAAAGAAAAATGATCACGGCTTTGTGTAATGGTTCCAAACACATTTCTTATCAGCAAAAAGAGGACATTACTAAGCACATGTCACCTTCCTAGTCTGGTATTTATTCTTGCATAGAACAATTTCTTCATGATGGAAAAAAAAATATTGCAGGGATTAATACATGGAAATTAAAATCCAGAGAGAAAATTTAATTGCCTACTCCACACATTTTTAAGCATAAAGACCAAAGCATCCATATAATTTGAGTATTCCCCACCCAGCCTCTTTCCAAAGATGCATGATGCCCTTCTCCATGCAAAGACGCAGGGCCCTGGTGTGAATGAACACACAAGTCAGGATCCTTCATAGCCAAACCCTGGTGTTGTCTTTGTAGTCAAAAGCACACAGATCCAGGCGGGGGGTGGTGGCTCAGGCCTGTAATCCCAGCACTTTGGGAGGCCAAGTCAGGTAGATCACCTGAAGTCAGGAGTTCAAGACTGCCTGACCAACATGGCGAAACCCCATCTCTACTAAAAACACAAAAATTAGCCAGGTGTGGTGGCGCACACCTATAATTCCAGCTACTGAGGAGGCTGAGGCAGCAGAATCGCTGGAACTTGGGAGGTGGAGGTTGAAGTGAGCCGAGATCATGCCACTGCACTCCAGCCTGGGTGACAGAGCAAGACTCCGTCTCAAGAAAAGAATAATAATAAATTAAAATAAATAAAAAACAAAAAAGCACACAGATCCTTCTCTAATCTGTGCCACAGAATAAGTGAATGTTAGAACCTACAAGAAAGGAAATTCTCATCTACTGCTACCCCAAGTATAGCATTTTCCATAAATAACCTTCTGTGCCTCCCATGTGCCAGGTGTTGCCAGTTGGTATCTGAGTGACCATCAGAGGAACCTGTTAGTCCTGCATTCCTTTGGGCATCATGCTTACATCCCTCTCTAATCACCAGAAGACAGTGATTCGGGCCATCTCGTCAATGACTGAAGGTTTGAGGAGGGCAGTGCCATTTCTGTTTTTATCACTGTGTTACTAGTGGCTGTGCAATGCCCAGCATAGTGTACACTCTCTAAAAACGTTTGCTGAATGACTGAATACTTTAGCTTTGCACCCCATAGAAATGCCCTTACCAGATGCCAATTCAATAGTATGTTCACTTAAAAAGCATAACATTTAATAAAATAGCACTAGAGAATTATTTATAGTCACTCATTCATGAAAATAGATGTTTACTTGTCGAGGGGACACACCAGATGTATCAATAGCTACCTAGTCAGACACTCAGAAACGTGGGCCAGGCTTCCTCCTCGTCCTGCCTCCCACACCCACACCCCACTTTTCCATCCCCTCCTGCCATCCATAAGCCTCCCAGCTTATGAAGAGGCCATAGTCTGCATGCCCTGCAGACCTCCACTGACCAGCCAGAGGGCAATGATCACCAGCTGCAGGTGCAGAGGCAGAAGAGCCAAGAGCACAGCATGGGGCAGAGTTCCAGGGTCTAGATGGAGCCTTCAGAAACCTAAAATCATCAAGCTGATATTTTACAAAGCAGGAACACAGCTGATCTCAGACAGGGAACCAAGGGATTGGGCTGAGCTGGGAGGTGAGAGCCACCAAGTCCTAGTCTACTCTACGAAGTTCTGATGACACATCTGAACTTCAGATCACTGACTAGGTGGGCCTGCTCTGTGAATGATCTTTTGGGGGAAGTTTATACAAATCCTAAGATACAGCTTTGTAGTTCAAAGTGGATAATTTTATATTTTAGTTGTTACGTATTTCCAGGAACTACTTCCTCAATTGCATCTAACTTACAGAACACTTCACATTTGCTGCACAGCATATTTTTTGCACAACATAAACTTCTGTGTTTATTGGAACCAGGAAAAGCACTTTACACGCTCCTTAAATTGCTGTATTAAGTATTTTCAGCTAACTAAATCTTTTGCTGAGAGTGGAAGAGAATGTTGCTCCATACTTTTTAAGAGGTTTTAGAAATCATTATTATGCTAAGTTTGAGGGCACAGTTAAAAATAAAGTCTTTAGGTGAGCGATTTCTAGAAAAAAAAAAGAGACAATTGAACAAATTTTAGTACTTCAGTTCCAGTAGACCTATTCATAATAAGCATGCGCTTTTTGCTTTTTTAATTTGAGATAGGGTCTTGCTCTGTCACCCAAGCTGGAAAGCAGTGGTGCAATCACATCTCACTACAGCCTTGACTTCCTGGGCTCAAGCGATCCTCCTGCCTCAGCCTCCAGAGTAGGTGGGACTACAGATGTGTGACACCACACGCAGCTGACTTTTTTTGTTTTGTTTTTTTTTTTTTGTAGAGATGTGGTATCCTTATGTTGCCCAGGTTGGTCTTGAACTCCTGGCCTCAAGCAATCTTCTCACCTCTTCTTCTCAAAGTGCTGGGATTATAGGTATGAGGCACTGCACCCACGCCCTGCTCTTTATTTTTTGAAAGTAAATAAACTCCTCCAAATGAGAAAGCAACTCACCTTTGAAATTTCACCTTCATGGCCTTCCAGTTTGGCAATGCATTTTCTTGTGGCAGCACTGAAAATTCTTGCTGTTCCTTTTTGAGAGGGGTAGGGATATATATAAATTCATCTTAAATACAGAACTTTGGATAAAAGACCCTGCATTGTATAAATATCTATCCCCCGACACACGAGCTCTGTGCTAAGTTCATCTTCTTGCCAATGGTAAGAGCTGGATACTTAATACTCTAAATGCCTGCTGGTGCCACTGCAGGAGAGGGCGAGAGGGAGCTCCCTGGTAGCTCATTAGAAGAAATGATGTATTCTAAGGTAGAAAAGAGAGCAAGAAACAGGAATCCAGAAAGAAAAACCTTTAAGAGAAAAAGAGGAATTAGAGCAAGTTTCAAGAGGCAAGTGATGAAATAAGCAGCAAGCCCAGCATGATACACTAGGTGTGAGTCTGAGTTTCTGCAAGGTGCACAAGGAACATCCCAAGAAGAAGCATCAGCTGCTACTCAACAGGTAAAAAACAGGCTTCAAAAACTCTTTTCCACAGAAAAACCTAATCGAACACTTTGTTCCTGCTCTGCCTCCAGTGACCAAAAGTGCCAAGCCTATAGTAGCCATTCAATAAATAGCTGTAGGATGGATGGATGAATGGATGGATGGACGATGGACGGATGATGGATGGATGGATGGATGGATGGATGGATGGATGGATGATGGATGGATGGATGGATGGATGGATGATGGATGAATGGATGGAGAAATGGATGGAGTAAGTACTATGGACATTTCCTTATAAGTAAAGGATGAATAAGTTAAATAAATAAGTATTGAAAGAGAAAAACATGAGTAGTAACATTTTTGTTAGAAGAAAAGTTATAATTTGCCTTGCCAGATGAAGACTGCTTTTTAAAATCTCTAATTATAGCTTTACATAGTAGTAAAATATAGCAAGGATACAAAATTGTAGGTACTTGATTTGCATCCAGAGAAAAGTAAAATACTGTAATAAATTTTTTACTTGCCTTTCTGACAATGTCAACTTCATGAGGAAGTACAAAAATGATAAAACTTGCTATTTTAGAATTAATGTAATTTAAAAACATATAACTTGAAATTCAGTTGGACATTTCAAAAGCCTCAAAGGGAAGTGACCAATTTGGTTTCAGAGTCAATAACATGAAAGAGAATGTCCTGCATAGATCTACACTTTAAATTTTATAAAACTATATTTCTAAACTTCAGAAAACTCAGAAATAATATGGCCTGAAACACTGTAGTTTTTTTACAGATAGGGATACAACTAAAGAAACAAAAAAAATCAGCCTTCAGAATAATTCCAATGAAGAAGAAAAAGTAGATAGATAGATAGATAGATAGATAGATAGATAGATAGATAGATAGATAGAGAGATAGATAGATAGATAGACAGACAGACAGATAGATAGATACATAGATAGATGTTGCTGCACGGGTAACTATTAGATGAGATCTAAATTTTAAGAAGGGAATTAGGAGCAAAGACCAGAGATAAATAAAAAAAGATCATTGTAAACATCAAGACTTCCTAGAAAGACTTCTCATTCCTAGAATGAGAAGAAGTTTACAAAGCATGCAAAAGGGAAAAAAGAGAGAGAGAGAGAGAGAGAGAGATTTTCAAAGTAATGTTTTATCAGACAAGGAGAGAATAGAATCATGGCCAGAGCAAATACCAGATTATATAGAAAATAAAACTAGAATTGAGCTTGATTTTATTCTCATTCACCCTAAGAATCCTGATTCTTTAATTCTACCTTTTTTATCCCCCCTTAGTGTGAACCAACTTCTAACATTCTATACAGTCAAACATTCCATATAATCTAGCATTCTATATGAGTATGGTGTTACATATTGTCTGCCTGGAGAGTTCACAATGTAACTCCATGAAGGCAGGGATCCCTATCTCTTTTGTTCACTCAACTATCCTATATTCCTAAAACAATTCTGGCACAAAGTAGATATTTTGATACATATTGTTGAGTAAATTATTTCTATCAATAATGATATTTAAAATGAGAGGGGTGGATTAATTACACTTAAGGTATGGTTATTAAAAGCCAGGATCTGTAAGAAGATAAAAAAAAGTAAATAGTTATTTAAAACAATTAAATTCTCCAGCCTCAGGATGTTTACATTCTAGGGTATAAGGAAGACTTATATCTATCAGCAAGGGATCACCTTTGAAATGTCCTAGCGAGTAAGACAGCAAGCATGCAAATGTAATTTTGAAGGAGACAATGAAATACTGTGTAATTACAATAAATCACCAATAAAATTCTACACCTGATTATAACATAAAGGATATGTGACTGCTTAAAAGTATGTTAGTCACAAGGTGTTTCCATTTTTGCCAGAATTTTTGTATCCAAAAATGTCATTGCAGCCATAAAAAAGAATGAGTTCATGTCCTTTGCAGAGACATGGATGAAGCTGGAAGCCATTATTCTCAGCAGACTAACACAGGAACAGAAAACCAAACACTGCATGTTCTCACTCATAAGTGGTAGGTGAATAATGAGAATACATGGACACAGGGAGGGGAATATCACACACCAGGGTCTGTCTGGGGGTAGGGGCAAGAGGAGAAAGGGGAGAGAAAGCATTAGGACAAATACCTAATATATGCAGGGCTTAAAACCTAGGATTGATAGGTGCAGCAAACCACCATGGCACATGTATACCCATGTAACAAACCTGCACGTTCTGCACATGTATTCTAGAACTTAAATTTAAAAATAAATAAATAAATAAAAATTAAAACCTTGCTCATAACCCCTCAGCCAGCAAATCACATATCTAAGTTCTGCAACTCCAAGTTTGTCTATCCAGCAAATATTGACCTTTATAAGAGATTCTGAGGCATACAGGGAATGTAGTTATACAATCATTATATTGAATAAAAGAGAAGAACTGCTGTCTAAAAAAAATTTCTTATAAGTACTTTTTAAAAATATTTGGTTTTGACAAATAAAAATTATATATATTCAAATTGTACAACATGATGATTTTATATACAAATATATTGTGTAATGACATCAAAATTGAGTTAATTAGCACATCCACCACCACCCCTGCTATACTTGAGACCCCAGAACCTGTTCCTCTTGTAATCTAAGTTTGTGCCCTTTGACCAACATCTCCCCATTTTTCCCACCCCTTGACCCCTACTAGTCACCCTCCTACTCTATCTTCATGAGTTCAACTTTTTTAGACTCCACGTCAAAGTACATCATACAGTGTTTTGTCCTTTTGTGTCTGGTTTATTTCACTTAAATCCTCCAGGTTCATCCATATTGTCACAAACGGCAATGTTTTCTTCTTTTATGGTGAAAATAAAAGTATGTATATATATATCACATTTATTTATCCATTTATCTGTCAATGAACACTTTGGTTGTTCCCATATCTTGGCTATACTACAAAGCTATAGTAATCAAAATAGTACTGGCATAAAAACAGACACATAGACCAATAGAAAGCCTAAAAATAAACTCACACATATATGGTCAACTAATCTTTAACAAAGGCATCAAAAATACACAATGGAGAAAGAAAAATCTCTTTAATAAATGGTGCTAGCAAAATTGGTTATCCACATGCTGAAGAATATTACACTATTTACAAAAATTAACCCTAAATAAATTAAAGACAAACACAAGATATGAAACTGTGTAACTTCTAGAAGACAATATAAAAGGCAGCTTGACAATGGTCTTGGCAATGACTTTTTGGACATGACACCAAAAGCACAGGCAACAAAAGCAAAAATAAACAAGTGGGACCACATGAAAGTAAAGGCTACTGCACAGCCAAGAAAATAATTTTAAAAATGAAAAGGCAACCCATGAAATGGGAGAAAATGTTTGTAAATCACATATGTGATAAAGGGTTAACATCCTAAATGTAGTTCACACAACTCAATAGCAAAAAATAAAAATGGGCAAAGAACCTGAATAGATTTTTCCAAAGAAGACATATTAATGGCCAACAGGTACATATGAAAAGGTGCTCCTTTCACTAATCACTAGAGAAATGCATATCAAAACCACAATGAAATATCACCTGCACTTAGGATGGTTATTGTCAAAAAGACAAGAGATTTTAAAATGTTAGCAAACGTGTAGAGAAAAAGAAACCCTTGAATGTTGCTAGTGGGAATGCTAATTGATACAGCCATTATGGAAAACAGTATGAAGGCTCCTCAAAAAAAATTAAAATAGAGCTACCATACAATCCAGCAATCCCTCTACTGGGTACATATCCAAAGAAAATAAAATCAGTAACTTGAAGAGGTATCTGCACCCTCATGCTCATTGCAGTATTAGTCACAGTAGCCAAGATATAAAAACAACTTAAATTGTCCATTAGTGAATGGATGAACTTCCAGAATCTCTTAAATGGCTGTCAAGGAGTTTATGCAGACATGATGTCGAGTCACCACATGTAGTCATCAGAGGAATCGGAAGAATCAGAGGAATGTCGTCATCAGAGGAATCAGACAGAAATATGTGCCTGTCAAAGAGACGATAGTATAGACACAATGTATTCTCATATATGATTGCCAAGCAATGACATGATCATAATTCAGCATGACACATATCACAGGGGGTGACACAGATATAATGTAGTGTCATATGTGGTCAACACAGATGTAGACATAGAGTAATGTCATGCATGGCCATGAGGGAGATGACACAGACATAGCTTAGTGTCACATGTGGTAAGAGAGATGACATAAATGTACTGTAGGGTCAAATGTGGTTATCAAGGAGATAATGCAGATATAGTGTAGTGTCATACATTGTTGACAAGGAGATTATACAGACATAGGTCAGAATTACGGAGCTGACACATACACAGTATAGCATCATACATGATCATCAATAAGATGATCCAGATGTATAGTAGTACCTACACAGGAGTCCGAATGTTAATGCAGACATGCTGTACATCACGTAAGGATTTAAAGGAGATAATGCAGACATAGTATAGCCTGAGGTGTGATCATTGTCAAGTTCAAGTAGATGAAAAAGACATAGTGTAGCATCATATATGATCATCAAGAAAATAATGGAGACATCGTGTAGGGTCATATGTGGACTATAAAAGATGATACCCAAATAACATAGTATACATGGCCATCATGGATATGACACATGTCCATGATTATCATGTGTAATTGTCCAGAAGATGATGCAGAATAGTATGGTACTCTATAAGGTTATCAAGGAGATGACAGAGAAATAGTATAGCATCATACTTGGTTTTCAAGTAGATGACATGCACATTGACATTCATAATATGTGACTATCAAAGAGAACAACCTTGGTTTAAACATCATACATAGTTATCAAAGAGATAATGCAGTCATAACAGCATAATATGTACTTCTCAAGCAGATTTTGCACATATACTGTGGCACCATATATAGTTGTCAAGGTGATAACACAGATATCTTGCAGCCTCAAATACTGTCATCAGTGAGATTACTCATAATATCATGCATAGTTATTTTAAAATTGATGTAAACGTAGTACAAATTCATGTATTGCTGTTAAAAACAATGCAGACATGGTATGTAACCATAAGTGGTTGTCAAGTAATAATTACATATTAGATATAGTGTAGCAGTATATTATTTTCAGGGTAATAGTCATATAGGGTCTCAGTAAGACAACGAAGACATAATGTCGCATCATACATGGTTGTCAGGGAAATCACAAAGGTTTAAATGTCACAGATGTTTATTAGAAATATGTGACTGATAAAATAGCTATAGTGAAAATATGCAGAAATAATATATAATCATATGTAACTTTCAAGGTGATGGCACAAACATTGTAGCATTATAAACTGTCCTAAATGAGATGAACTACAGCATAATATCATAAAGAGTTTTCAAGGACATGATATAGACAACAGTATAACATTGCATGTGGTTATCAAGAAGAGGAAGTAGATATAGTGTAGCATTATATATGGCTATTAAGGATATGACACATAAGATAGCATTGCATATGGTTGACAGAGACAATTATATTGTAGCATAATAACTGGGAGTAGTGAGATGAAACATGGTACATATATTCAGTGTTATTAAGAAGACCCAAATAGAGTCTAGTATCACAGGATTTACTACAGACAGGGTATGTTACAGCATCACACATCATTCTCAGGGAGATGATTATCAGAGGTTATTGTCAAGGAGGCATCACATAAATAGTTTAGCATCACACAGTATTAATCCCACTTGATGTTCAAAGAGATAATGCAGACATCTTCCAGCATCAAACATGGTCATCAGGAAACTGACCCACAAATTAGCATACTTTATGGATATCAAGAAAAAGAGGCAAACATAGAATGGCATATACATGGTACTTAACTTGATGACACATACATAGAGTAACACCATACGTTACCATCAAAAAGATGACCCATAATAGATTGTCATTTGAGAATATTGTGGAAATAATAAAATCATAGTATAGCATCATATATTGTCATCAAGTAAAGGATGCAAATATAGTTTACATCACTACACGACATGAATTAAAGCAGAGCATCATATATTTGTCAAAGTGTGCTGCAGTAATACTATACCATAACACATACTTAATAAAATTATGATGCAGACAGAGTGTGGCACCACATGTTTTTGTCAAGGGTATGATGCAGACATTATGTAGCATCACTGTCATCAGGAAGTTTAGCCATAGTACAGCAGTATCATACATGGCTCTCAAGGAGGTGAAAAAGTCATAATGTAACAACATATATAGTATGTTAAAAGGTGATACAGACATAGTATAGCATGATATGTGGGTGTCATGGTGGGCTATAGCCTAGAATTATATATGATTATCAATGACGCAAACATGTGATTGGCAAAGGTGCAACATTATCTAAAACAGATATTGTATTGAATCCAGCATAAATTTCAAGATGGTGATGAAAACATGTAGCATCGTGGGTGGTTTTCAAGGTGATGACTCTGATAAGATATAGCACCATACATATTAATGCAGACAGTGAAGCAGACATCATGTATCCTCATAAGTGATCATCAGTGAGATGAGGAAGACAGACAATATAATGCCAAATGGGGGGATAAGGGAGATGACATAATCTAGTGTAACATCATATGTAGTCTTCTTGGATGTAAGGTCCACAGAGTGTAACATCATACATGGTTTTCAAAGAGATGACACAGAGTGGCATCATATATGGATATCAACATGATGGCTCAGTGTTGAATCATAAGTAGTAATCGAAGTGGTGACAAATAAAATAGATCATCAATGATTGTAAAGGAGCTGTGGTACACATAGTAGAGAATCGTTTGTGGTTATCAAAGAGATGGTGCATGTAGTATTACAGCACCATCCATGGTTATCAAGTTTATGATGTAGACATATTGTAGCATCATACATTATGGTCAGAGAAATGACCCAAAATATAGGATAATCCTCAGTACGGGATCAGGGAAAAGACCAGGTTCCAAGATCATACATGGTTATAAAGATGATGAAGATGCAGTATAGCACCATATTTGTTTATCAAGGAGGTGGTGCAGACATAGTACAGTATCACTCATGGTTATAAAGTAAATGAGGTAGACACAGATGTGATGTGAGGTCCTACGTGTTTATCAAAGAAATGCCACAGAAATATTGTTGCATTATAAAGGCCTTTAGGAACATGAGCAGACCTAATGCAGAGAAAGAGAGAGAGAGATGACTCTCTCAATAGATCAGATAGATAGATAGATAGATAGATAGATAGATAGATAGATAGGATGACTATCTTCTGGCAGAAGGTGTAGACATGTTGTAATGTCATACATGATCATCAGGGAGATGACAGAGACACTGTAGCATACTAGTGGCCATCAAGAGCATGACATATGCATAGTGCAGGGATATATGTGGTGTACAAGGACTCTACAAAGATTGATTTTAGAACCATACCTAGTTCCAAGGAGATGACACACTTACAGTATCACATGGTCATCAGAGGGATGATGTACATGTAGAGTACCATCACATATGGTAATTTTAAAATGGCACATAGGATACCATTATACATGAATATCAAGGAGATGACTTACACAAATGTAGCACTGTAGGTTTTCCTCATGGAAATAACCTATATTATGGCATCATAAATATCACAAAGGAGCTGGTCCGTATAAACAGCAGGCATCATATGTGGTTACCAAGGACAAAAACATTACCCATGATGAAAGGGACAATATAATGTCACGTGTGGTTATCAAGGTGATGACTCAGAAATAGGGAGGTATACCACATGGTTATAAAGGCGATAACTTAGTATAATATCATCTATAGTTTTTAAGGAAATGAAGTACACATAGTATAACATCACATGTGGATATGAATGATATCATGCAGTCATGTTTTAACACAATATGTGGTGATACCAAGACCCAAGCAAAGGATAGTGTCACAAATCATCATCAAGATGGTCTTCTCATGTGTGGTTCTGAAAGACGAATCCTAAAACTGCACGTCACTTTGTTATCTAGGAGATGATTCAGATATAGTACAGACTCATACACAATTGCGATTGTAAAGGAGATGACAGAGAAATAGTTTAGCAATATACATGCTTGTCAAATGTTACACGCTCCTTTGTAGCATTTAGGATGCTATACGCAGTGATAATATTGTACAACACATAGTGGTCAGAGATGATGCAGATGTCTTGGGGCATCAAACATGACCATCAGTGATAGGACCCAAAATGTGGCATCACATATGGTTGCCAAGGAGATTTGGAGTGATATTGTAGCATACATAGTTGTCTAAGACACATAGATGCAAACATATGAGAGCACAGTCCACAATTAGCATGTTTATCATTGCAGACACATGGCAGCCTTTTATATGATCACCAAGGAGATAACCCAGAATATGCCATCCTACATGATTAACAGGTAGGGGGTGACAGCAGTATAGCTTAGGTGTGGTTTTCAACAAGGTGACACAGACATAGGAAAACATTTCTGTTTTCAAGGAAATGAAGAATACAAATGAAGCGCAATAGGCGGTCATCACTGAGATGATGAAGACAAAGTGTAGCAATGTCCAGGCCTCCAGTGATATGAAACAGACATACCAGACAGTGCAGCATCATACATGATCATCAAGAAGATAAGGAACACAGTATGCAGCATAACATATTGTTGACAGCGGATGACACAGGCATAGTTTAGCATCACATCCAGTGATCAAAGAGATAACACACTGGATAACATCACACATGATTACCAAGAACGTGACATAACTCGGGAGGCTGAGGCAGGAGAATCGCTTGAACCCGGGAGGTGGAGGTTGCAGTGAGCCAAGATCATGCCACTGCACTCCAGCCTGGGCAACAGAGCGAGACTCTGTCTCAAAGAAAAAAGAAAAAGAGAAAGAAGACGACCTCGATATCACATAACATCATACATGTTGACCATGGAGATGAGGCAGAATGTAACATTATACTTGGTTCCAAAAAAGACAACGTATACACATAAGTCAGTATAGTATGGTATGGTATGATATGGCATAGCAGAGCAGAGCATAATGTAGCACAGTATGGACACATAGACACACACAGACACGGCACAGAGCCAAAAACTGTTGTCATGAAAGGATCTACACGTAGTGAAGCAGGATATATGGTCATGAGAAAGATGAATCAGACAGCGTAGAGGCACATGTGGTCAGGGAGATGGCACACATGTAATGCAGCTGCCATTTGTGGCCATCAGGGAGATGACGTAGACATAGTGTAATCTCATAAAGGTCCTACAGAAAGGTAAGAGGTAAGAGAGCATCACATGTGGTTATCAGGGATATAAGACACATATTATACAGCATCATATGTGGTAGTCAGAAAGATGATACAGAAAGAGTACATGTGGTTATCAAGGCAATGACACAGACATAGTGGAGAATTATAAGTTGTTGCCAAGGAGAGGATGAAAACACGTTCTAACAAATAAAATGATCATCAGGGAGACAAAGTAAATATATTGTAGCATCATCCTTAAATAACTAGGCTGTGTCACCCATAAGGTGTAGCACAGTCCTTTGCAAAGGGCATGATGAAGTTACAGTGTAATTTAAGTGGCTTCAAGAAGATTATAAAAACATAAAATAATATTCAGTCTTCAGGCAGAAGAAGCAAATACACAGTATGTCATATGTGATATTATTGTATGCTGAATTGTGTCCTTTTAAAATTCATATGTTGAAGTTCTAATTCCCAGTATCTCGGAATGTAATATATATACACATAATATATAATCATGTATAATGTTATGTATATGCGTGTATATATAACATATATATTATATATAAATATACAATATATATACACGCATATATATGTATATATACACATAGTATGTATGTGTGTATATATACATATATATGTATGGGTATACATACACACATGTATATATGTATATACGTGTGTATATATACAAACATGCTTGTATATATAACATTATACATGATTCTTAAATATATGCAAGCATAGCATAGTTTCTTCCATCGTCAAGAACATGATGAGACATAATATAGCTTCATATACAATTGTCAAGGATATGGCTCAAAAAATAGTATAAGCTTACTTAGGTTGTCAGAGACATAATGCAGATATAGGGCGGTGTCATACATTATCAGGGAGATGACACATAGCATAGTGCCATACAAGGCATCGGGGTCTCATGGATGATTGGATGCAGAAAAAAAAGGTATCTGGGTGATGACATATAATTTTGTGTCATATGAAGATACCATGGATTTGACACAGGTATGTTGTAATGTCACAGGTGCTTATCATGAAAATGAAGCAGACATATTGCAGCATCATAAATTAAGTGGTCAGGAAAGTAACACAAAAATATTGTATCATCATACCCTGTTTTCCAAATGGCACAGACATAGTGTAATATCATATATGTTTGTCCTGGAGATTAATTGTAGCCTAGTGTAATAAATGGTTATTACGAATATGATGCAGAAATAGTATAAAGTAACATATTATAGCATCTTATGGGGTTAATAAAGGGGTGATATAGCAATAATATAACATAACACATCGTTGTCCAATATATTTCAAATAATGTAACACCACATATGGCTGTCTAGAATATGAGGGGTGTGTGTGTGTGTGTGCATGTGTGTGTGTGTGTGTTCATCAACGAATATATTCATCAAGGAGACAGGGTCTTGCTCTATCACTCAGACTGGAGTGTAGAGGCATAATCATAGTTCACTGTAACCCTGAACTCCTAGGCTTATTTTCCTCAGCTTACTGAGTAGTTAGTTCTACAGGTGCACGCCACCACACCTGGCTAATTTTGTTTTAATATTTTGTAATGATGGGGTCTCCCTATGTTGCCCAGGCTGGCCTCAAACTCCTGGCCTCAAGCGATCCTCCCACCTTGGCCTCCCAAAGTATTGAAATTACAGGCATGAGCCACCACACCTGGCCATGATGCATATATTATATAGCATCATACATGATCATCAAGGAAATTGTCATAGTACAACATCATATATGACTACCAAAGAATAAGGTAGGCATAACGCATGCTTTAGGATAACTCAGAAACATCATGACAATGTATTTGGTTATCAGGGAGATGATGCACATATAGTATAGTGTCATATGTGGGTAACAGGTTATACACAGACACAGTGTGGCGTTGTGATGGTTAATTTTATGCATCAACTTGACTGTGTTAAGGGATACCCAGGTAGTTGTTAAAACATTATTTCTGGGTGTGTCTGTGAGGGTGTTAGACTGAGTAAAGAAGAGCCACCCTCACCAATGTGGGCAGGTATCATCCAATCCATTGAGGACCCAGATACAACAAAAGGTGGAGGAAGGATGAAATTCTTCTCTCTTCTGGAGCTGGGACATCCATCTTCATCTTCTCTGGCCCTCGGTCATCAGAGCTCCTGGTTCTCAGATCCTCAGACTCCAAGACTGACACTAGTGCCCTCCTCAGTTCTCTCAAGTTTTTGGCCTCAGACTAAGAGTTACACCATTGGTTCCCCAAGTTTTTAGGTTTTCAGACTTGGACTGAATTACACCACTGATTTTCCTGATTCTCCAGCTTGCAGATGGCATATCGCAAGATTTCTCAGCCTTCATATATAAATATGTATGTGTGTATACTTATATAATATTGGTTACATACTATATGTGTGTGTGTGTATTTATATACTATTGGTTATATATTTATATATAATATAAACAGAATTATACATAGAGTAAATATAGTATAATAAGTATAAATATATAATATATAAAAATATATAAATATATACAATATATAAATATATAAAATATATATAATTATATATAGGATAAAACAGAACCAATAGGACATACATATAAAATACAATAGGATATATGTATAAAACAGAACCAATAGGATATATACATATGTACAAAACAGAACCAATAGGATATATACATAAAATATCACCACCTTTCTAAAGGTGGCGATGTGATATAGTGGACCCTGCAGACCATGTTGGCCAGGGCAATGAGGTATAAATACTATAGCATCATACATGGATTTCTAAGAAATACTAAGATATGGAACAGTATCATACATGGTTATAAAGAATAGGATAAAGATATAGTATACTACCATACATTATTATAAAGAGGATAACAAACAGTGTAAATTAAAACATAGTAGTCAGATACATGACATAGATAAAATATAGCATCATATGTGGTCGTCAGATGGATAACATAGACTTGGTGTAGCTTCATACGTGATTATCAGGTAGATGGTATTGATGTAGTTTAGCATCACCTGTGTCTTCAGGAAGATGACACATAGTTCATACTTCATATTCTATGCCTCATAGAATAGCATCACGCATGGTATGTGATGCCATGATATAACATAGACTTAGTATAGCATCACATATGCTTGCCAAGGAGACATAGGATGATGGAGACATAGTATAGTACCATGTGGTTATCAAGGATATAGTGTAGACATAGTTCAGTGTAAAATAGGAAATTGTCAGGGAGATAATGTAGAAGTTGTATAGTGTTAACACATGTTTGTCAGGAATATGCTGCAGACATAGAGTCACACCATAAATACTTGCCAGGGAAATAGTGCAGACACTATGAATCATCACATGTGGTTGTCAAAGAGATGACACATAATACAGCATCATATATGTTTGTCATGGGAATGACTTGTTGTTCAGTATCATAAAATGTTATCCAGGACATGATGCATGCATAATACACCAATACAGATGGTTGTCACTGAGAGAATAAAGACGTCATATAGCATTGCATGTGGCTTCAATGAGATGATGTGGACACAGAGTTAGTATCACACATATTTGTCAGCAAGATGACTCAAGGTTTTGCATCATATATGATTATCAAGGATATGATGTAGATATGGCCCAGCATCAAATGTGGTTTTAAAGGAGTAGATGAAAACACGGTGTAGCATAATATTCAACTTTCAACAAGATGATGCAGATACAGCATAGAAATAAACATGATCCTCGGGTGATAAGACAGACACAATATCATGTCACATGTGAGCCACAGGGAGATGACAGATAGAGTGTAGTATCACATGTGACTGTCACAGGATTGAAGCACACTTAGGATAGCACCATGTATGGTTATCAATAAGATGACTTATAGTGTAGAATCACAGTGGTAATCAAAGAGACAGTGTATAGCATAGCATCATGTATGCTTATCACAAAAATGTGGTAGACACAGTGGAACAGCACAGGTGGTTATAAGGGAGATTATAGCACCATTGATGGCAATTAAGTTGACAAGGCCAACATAGGGTAACATCATACATAATAATCAGGGAAGCCGGGCGCGGTGGCTCATGCCTGTAATCCCAGCACTTTGGGAGGGCAAGGCAGGTGGATTACCTGAGGTCAGGAGTTCTAGACCAGTGTGGCCAACATGGAGAAACCCCGTCTCTACTAAAAATACAAAAATTAGCCAGGCATGGTGGTGCATGCCTGTATTCCCAGCCACTTGGGAGGCTGAGGCAGGAAAATTGCTCGAACCTGGGAGGCGGAGGTTGCATTGAGCCGAGATCGCGCCACTGCACTCCAGCCTGGGCAATAGAGTGAGACTCCATCTCAAAATAATAATAATACTAATAATCATGGAGATGACCTAGAATATAGCATCATATACAGGTATTAAGAAGATGACAAAGACCTCATATACCTGGTTATCTAGCAGGTGACACAGACATTGTATAACATTACATGTGGTTATCAGCTATATGATATAGACATACTATTGTGCCATACATGGTCACCACAGAGATGAGACATGGTTTTTAATCATAGCTGGTCATCAGAGAAATGACCCATAGTGTAGAATCATGCATGGTCATCAAGCAAAGCATAAATCTCTCCAAAAATTAAAAGTATGAACAGATCACCTACCATCGGCTGAAGCAGTTGCAATAAGCTTTCCAGTGTAATCAAAGCAGCTGTCTAGTATTTCATCGTCATGGCCTGTTAAGGTTGCCACACATTTGCCATTTGTAGCATCCCACAGCTACAATTAAAAGAAACAAAAAACAAAAAAAAGACTATGACTTTCTGTCTCAAGTGTGAAGATGGCCAGTGGTCTTCATGACATGCTTAGGGCTGGTTAAGTAACTGTGCAAAAATTACTTGTGTAATTCTCGCATGTTCGGTTAGATTTACTTTGATTCATGACCAGAGACCACAGCCAACCATCAAGGAAGGCACACCCTAATCACAGAGAAAACCAAAGTCAGACATTTAGAATCTGCCACTACATTAAAGAAAGAAAAAATATCTCAACGTGTATGCTTTACTGGTTGGGGAAGAGTTTTGCTCTTTTTGTAGGAAGGACATCAAATGATTAGGAGCTTCATATAAAATGACAATGTCAGAAAATGAAAAGTACATTATAAAATTGTAATATATTTGTTACATAAACAAATGATAATTCCATAGTATAATCTCTTAGTAACCATTTTTTAAGTATAGAAACTTAGGGACAAGGAAACATTGTGTTTGAGGCTCCTTGACGGTCACTCTACTAATTGAAGTTCTATAAATGAAAAGTGGGATATTAAATAAAAATAAAATGCCTTCTCAAATAAGATATTTAATATACTTGAAGAAATTCAAATTGCTTTACTACATCACAATTCCTTCAAATTTGGAAAATCCCAAACTTGAAATTTAAAAAATTACCAATTATTATTTGTAAATTAATATCTTAATTTTATATCACTTTTGAAATTTGTTAATGTTACAATGGATATCTGACACAGTAAAGAGTATAGACACAATATAAAGCAAAGATATTTATTTATTTAGCTCACCATGCAGGTTTTGTCCATAGAGCCAGTTAATATTAGAGAGCAATCCCAGTTGAATAAGGCACTGCTAATCTCAGCACAATGACCAATTAAGATATTTACCTTCCTACAACACAAAAATAATTAAAATTAGTGAAAGATATCTTACTTCAGTATATGCACATGAATAACGAGGCCAAGCCCATCTGTGTAAGCTAATCTAAATTTTGGTTTTTATAAAATAATATATTTGATGACAAAACAAATACGGCTTTACTAGTGCTCAAAAAGAAACTACTAATAATTTCATTTCGGCAGGGCGCAGTGGCTCACGCCTGTAATCCCAGCACTTTGGGAGGTCGAGGTGGTGGATCCACAAGATCAGGAGTTCGAGACCATCCTTGCTAACACGGTGAAACCCCACCTCTACTAAAAATACAAACAAATTCTCCGGGCATGGCGGCGGGTGCCTGCAGTCCCAGCTACCCTGGAGGCTGAGGCAGGAGAATGGCGCGAACCTGGGAGGCGGAGCTTGCAGTGAGCCGAGATCGCGCCACTGCACTCCAGGCTGGGCGACAGAGTGAGACTCTGTCTCAAATAAATAAATAATATCATTTCAACAAAAATGTACTTAGATTTTAAACTATCAAAATAATGCTACTTAAGGCAACATTTCAAAAAGAAATGGGTAACAAATAGTAAAAGCCGTAAGAAGTATTCTTACACCAGACGAGTGCACCCTGGTTGTTCAGAAACCACATGTCAAGTAACTGAAAGGTCCTTCTTTCTCTGTCATTTCTTGTTGCATACATCTTGGTCGGCACCCCTGATAATTAGCCCCTCTATTAAATCACAGACAAATCCAAGAGTAGTTTTCCAACACAAATATGCTAATTTAGTTAACTTCCTAGCAACTAGGACCAAAAATCATTAGGAAGGAAGTTGAAGTTCTTGGACTAAATTAAATTTGGGAAATTAACTAAGAGTTTTATTTATACATGATATTCATGCCTAACATAATGACAAGCCATTGAAATTTGATTATCCCTGGAATAAATAGTAGCTATGTAACCAGACTATTGC
The DNA here is from genome assembly GCF_043159975.1 of Macaca nemestrina. NCBI lineage: Eukaryota > Metazoa > Chordata > Mammalia > Primates > Cercopithecidae > Macaca > Macaca nemestrina. The sequence continues at coordinate 126,017,239 of NC_092135.1, read as the reverse complement.
TAACATTCTCCTTTTATGTTGCTATTTGTCATTATTTGCTCTGAATTCCAAGAATGCACATATTTTGTGAATCAGAAATATCATTAAAGAATGAATTAATTTACATTTTCAATATGTCCTATTTTTATGGAACCCACAGCAGAGTTAATAGAGAGCAGCTTAAGCTAATAAAAAACAGAGGGTTTTCTGAACCCCCTGATCCAGGTTAAAACAATGCTTAAGAACTAAGAATTACCTTCCAGTATCAGCATCCCACACTACAACTGTATGATCAAAAGACCCCGTGATGATTCTGTCTCCTGAGGTGTTAAATGACAAGGAGATGATTTCGGCAGAATGTCCCTAGAAAAAGAGCAGATACCGTCAAGTATACCGGCAGATAAAACAATTTCTGCAAGTGTACAATATCATAGTCTGAAAGGAAATGCTGGAGAAGGCCGAGCTCCAGGAAGGGAGGTCAGCAGTTGGCTGGGGTGAGGATGAGGAGTGTCTGCACGTGGGCACAGGGTTCTTTTTGGGGTGATGGAAAGGTTTGAAAACTAGGTTTTAGCTACACAATCCTGTGAGTTTACTAAAATTAGTGACTTACACACAGCTAGTTCATTTAACCTAATAATGTTGATTAAAAACAAAAGAAAGAGGTTGTGTTGGGGGAAACTAGAGGGCGTCCTTTACATTGTCTTGGAAACACTACAGAGCTGGGGACTACATGGGCTAATAACGCATGGTGTGCAAAAGTAAACAGTGTATGGAATAAAACTAATTACTTTTAAAAAGGCAATTATTAGGATAACTTGACATGAAATCGATTGATAAATTCCTGCCTTTGGCCTGACGTTCAGCTCGTTACTGTCTAGTGTCAGTGAATCAAACTGTGAGACAATGGGAAGAAACCCCTCTGTAGAGCAGATTCGGGAACTCTGATAAGGGGATCCTGGGTGGAGTACGTATAGCCCATGATTCCTCCACTATTTTAGTAAATTCACATAATTATATTTTTAAATAATACAAAGAAATGGAAAAGTTGATTTATAACTGGATATTTCTGATAGATTTCAAAGGACAAAAATGCATGTAGTTGAATATTAGAATTCTAAGTACGCAAAACAAATGCACTCTCCGGGGCAGACAGGTGTGCCGAGCAGGACCCCTCCCTTCGAGTGCTCTTAGGCAGTCTGTAAAAGGAGTCATTTTAGTTGAAAGTGCAGCATTAATAGGGCCTTTCCCTGCACATTTGCCTGAAAGAAGAGATAGTAATGTTGTTGTTGTTGTTTAAAAAAAAAAAAAAAAAAAAAGAACTGAGAACAGAAAGAGTATACTTATACTAATAATGCTAGATGCTCAGATTTAAGAAAGAAAAGCCATTACTGTTATTTTTAAATGGAGAATTTTTTCTTTCTCGGTCCATGTTTCAACTTTCTTAGAAAAAGCTTTCTGAGGAAACAAATCATGTTTTTAAAAATGTATTTATAGTTTTGAAAGGACAAGGAAACTGAATTTCCCATCCAGCTGTTCCCACTGAGTACAACATAGGGTCACCCTATTTTTGTTGCAGTGACTTGGGCTGGGGTGGGAGAAAGGCGAGGGTGGGAGGAAGGGGAAGGTGGGAGGAAGGGGAGAGTGGGAGGAAGGGGAGGGTGGGAGGAAGGGGAGGGTGGGAGGAAGGGGAGGGTGGCAGGTCACCGGGAGGTGCTGGGCGCATGGTGGTGACACACAAGAGCACACCCCACCAGCACTCACTCTGTGGGCGGAGCCCTTTGACCTTCTCCCTCTGGTCACTTGCCCCTCTCTCATTTCAGACTTTGTGATAAGGATGGTTCAAAGAGCAGCGGGCAGAGGAGAGTGTGCTCACAGCAATCGCTTTAAAGATTCTCTTGGCATGGTTCTCCAGTTCTGCCTCTTGCAAAAGTGCCAGCCTCCACCTGCTTTCCTTTTAGCCAGAGAGATGGTGATGGGTTCTAAGCTATAGTTGATGTGTTTTGCAGACTAAAGTTAGTCAAAATAAAAAGCTCCTTGGACTTCCCCAGCACCTCCACCCAAGTCTTTTGGAATAGACAGAAACCAGTAGGAATACTCTTTCACCACTACAGTCTGAAAACCAGCAACTCAACAACATCCAACTTAGAGCTCATTTTGTAACAAAAACACGAATAAGAATTAACACAAATAACAGGCTCATTAACATTATTGACATACTCTTAAGGTGCAAACTTCCTCGCCATTCTGAATGTTCCACAATTTGGCTGTTGTGTCCATACTTCCAGTCGCCACCAATGTGCTTTGAGGGTTAAATGATAAACACACCTAAATTACATGAAATGGGAGAAATTTTAGGAAGATAGAGTTTCAAAGTGTTCATTATACACAGAAAATTTTCCAGATGCAATTACCTTACCAGATTCAGCCTAATTCTTTGTACAAAACACCACATATGTGTGACCTGCTATCCCCAGGTTGAGTCCTTCAGAGTCTTCCTCTTGAAAAGAGGCTGCTTGTTCTCCCACAGCACCCAGCTCAGGCTTGGAGGGGCACTGGCTCCCTTTGCCACTTGCAGACCACAGAAGAACATGAACAAAAGTGAAGCCCATCTCCTTCAAGATCCCTGCTATCTGGCTCTCCTTCTCCTTGCTGCTGTCACCACAGTCCTTCCAATCATGGCCCCTCACTCATCAAGAGACTACAGGCTTGTAGTCTCAATGCCAAGTCTTAGGTGTCCTTCACATGGGCAATCCATCCAGCTCCCCCAGACCCATGCCCCAGACGACTCTTCAGTAGTCTCTCCCATGGCCACACCATGGACCTTGGTATTATCTTCTCTAGAAGATTCACCACCAATTCACCAATCCAGGGTCACAATTTCCCTTCCCACTCCCCTCCCCTAGAAGATCTTTCATCTCATTGAGACATCTGCCTTTTCTCCTGGTCCATCCTCCCCATTCAACTGACACCCTGGAAGCATCACTCCTGCCATTATCCTCGACACTCTTAGTCCCTATCTATCTAATGTACCTTTCGTACAAACTCCTAACATTAACTTTTATCAGGTAAGGATTTTATCCAATCATCTGCCTCCCTGCCTCATCACCCAGCCAAGGTAGCTTAAGAGAACTGCACAGAAAGTTACTGGTATTGCTCATTTATGCCTCTGTCCTCAACAGAGTCCTCAGCACCATTCCCTACTTTGTTTAAGGTGCCTCTGGCTCCATACATTCTCCCATTCCCCACTCCTGCCTCTACTTCCATCCTCACCCCTCCTCAACAGACAAGCTGGCCTCCTACCACTTCCCCAAGAAAACTCTCCTGTCAGGTAGGAACTTCCCCACTTGGATCTTACTTTCCTTCCCTTCAGTCTCAGATGCAGAGGGATCCTTCCATCTATTCTAAGACCCCCTTCCCTGCACAACTAGGGGAGATGCGCCCACTAGGGGAGATGCGCCCACTAGTTTTCCTTCCCTCTAGACTAGATGCTTTTCAGTGACCTGTAAATATGTTTGAGTAAATCTTCCCTTGACCTTATGTACCCCTCTTAGCTACCCTTCTTCTGCCTTTACAACCAAATTTCTTGGGAAACAGTCTACCATCATTTTTGTCCATCTTCTGCTCACTCTTAACTCTTCTGAAACCACTCTGGCTAAATGTCCAATCCAGGTTTGGTCAGTCATCCCACTTAACCTCCCTGACATCTGCAGCACTGACTCCTTTGTTCTTTAGTTTCCCTCCCTTTCTTCTTGTTTTTCTTTTTTCTTTTTGTATCATTTGAAGTTCTCTCTTCTCTATCCTCCCAAGATTCTGTCAGTCTCCTCTCCACACTCTACCTTTTCCTCTAGGCAATTTCAATTGCTCATTGGTTTCTACTGCCACCCAGATACCAGTGACTCATGCATCCAAGTCTCTTTCCGAGACCTCACTGCTCAGTTCCAGCCCTAAAGTGCCAACTGCTAAATGGATGCCTCTGTTTGGCTATCACACAGGCAGCTTATATCAATCTAAGACACAAAAGTCATATCGATGCAAACCTGTTCCTCCTCTTTCATGCACAGAATTTGTGAATGGCACTGCCCATCATGCAAGCACAAAATCAGGGAATCCATCCTGGGTTCCCCTTTTCTTTTATGCCTCATAACTACTTAGTAACCAGGTTCTACTCACATTCTCTTCATCTATCTTTACAACACACCTTCATCATTTTTCACTTGGATTGCAGCAAGATCCCCAACTGGCCAATAACGCTGATCTTACCACCCTCCCATTTCTTTTTCACACTGCACAAAAATAATCTTTCCAAAGACCGCAGATGATCATACCATCTCCTAGCCAAAAAGTCTCAACAGTGTGGCATTACCTGCAAAATCAAATCCAATTCTTTAGCATAGTACATAACCTCCTGCATAATATGGCCCTTGCCTGCCTCTCCCACTTTAATTGCTCACACCCTGTGATCTGAATTTGAATGGGCTATAGGTGCGCTAAGGCATGGACACTGTTAACCCAGGCAGCTGGGCAGCAGCAGGGATCCTTGCCCATCATCTCTGGCCATGCAGCTCCCCTCAGTGTGCTACAAATCCACATTTGCATATTCTGCACATGGCACCACATGGAGGGTCAGGAAGTTCTGCTCTGATCACACAGAGCCACCTGAGTTTCAGGCACACACCACTTCTCAGCATTTACCAGGACTGCTCGCTCTGCCTGGAATGCACATGCCACCCCTCTGGAAAGTCTTTCCTGAACACCTTTCCCTGGCTCAGGAGGCCAAACTGCTCCCTCTGTGTCCACACTGAAATCCCCATCCACTTCTGACACTTACAACACATCTTTGAACTTATCCACTGATGCTTTCACTCCTTCTATTAAATAGTAAGAACTGTGTCAGATTCTCTCAGGTACCCTGAGCATGTAGGCCAGGGTTCCACACATAGTCAATATTTAATAAATATTTATTGGATGAATGTTGACTGAAAAAGATGAACGTCTCCCTAGGAATTATAGATAAAGAAAATATTTCCCAGAATCTAAAAGAGTGTGGGAAAATGGTCACACTCTAAGGACATGCACTATGTTTTTCTTTGACTTTGGGCAAGTTACTTAAGCTTTCAATGCCTTAGTACCCTACTCTGTAAAATGGGGAAATACCTTCCTCTTAGGGTTGCTATGAGGCACAACTAAGCTAATACCTGTCTGTGTAAAGGGGCTTAGGACAGTGCCTCTCAAACAGCAAGAACTGTGAAAGGGTCAGTTATGTTTCACTGCAGTATTCCCAGTCACTAGCAAAGTACCTTCAACAGAGCATGAGTTATTGGTGGATTAATACACCATGAATGTTTAGGATGAGTGTAAATGAATTTTACTTCTAAAATAAGCAGACTGCTTTTGTTCTTGTTTTGTTTAAGGTGTACATAAATTAGCAGGATACAGGACCCTTTCCCACCTACAGGTAACTTCCTTATCCTCAAGAAATATTTCCAAGCATTCTACAGTCTGTCCTAAGTATCTTGTTCCTCAGTTCCAGGGGTGGGTGTGGGTGCTAGAACTTGAACACTGCTGGCAGATTGGCTGTCACCAACTATTTGCAAAAGCAGTCGCTGCTGTGGCTTGCTTTCCCTCCCTCCACCCCTGTATGTTCTTGTTTGCTTTTTCTGGTTCACAGCAGGTATCTTTTTTTCCAGTGAATATTGAGATTAAAAGATCTATCACTCTTTGTTACCAATTTCCCCTCTTCATCTAATAATAGTTATTAGCACATTCTTTTTATGTCTCTGTTCAATTCAAAAAGTACTGAGCTATATTTCCCTACTGACAATTATGGGAGAAGTGGTTATATTTTGTTTCCTGCTTTAGCCTTTTCTCTCTTTCACCCTTAAAAGTTTCTATTATTTTTATACCACTACTGCATTGGGTACCTTCTATTTGTGGATTCTCTTTTGGTATTATCCACTTAAGAGTAACTTCAAAGTACAACAAGGAAAGTGAGTTGAATATCTAAAGAATCATTCTACCTAATGAAGGCCAGAAATGGAGGGAAAGGGGTGATCCCCACTAACAGGCCAAAACATAACTTGGGGATTTGTTAAAATCAGATCAATTTTTCCTTATTTAAATCTTTGATTAAAAACATTTAAGGTATTACTAATCATTAAGAGCAGCAGCCTGTTTATTTTTAAGAGCTGTCATCTGTTCTTACGGAATGCCAATTATTGCACTAATTGTTATAAGATACATCTCAGAATTGGTCAAGGAAAAGGGCTTCCCAATAGTGAAAGCTGTTTCAAGTACCAGACTATTCATGCATATTTGGGCTCTAATGATACACAGAGAACAATCAGCCTAAATATTTCATATAGTAGTTTAAAAATTATATTAAGGCTGGGCGCGCTGGCTCAAGCCTGTAATCCCAGCACTTTGGGAGGCCAAGACGGGTGGATCACGAGGTCAGGAGATCGAGACCATCCTGGCTAACAAGGTGAAACCCCGTCTCTACTAAAAAATACAAAAAACTAGCCAGGCGAGGTGGCGGGCACCTGTAGTCCCAGCTACTCAGGAGGCTGAGGCAGGAGAATGGCGTAAACCCGGGAGGCGGAGCTTACAGTGAGCTGAGATCCGGCCACAGTACTCCAGCCTGGGCGACAGAGCGAGACTCCGTCTCAAACAAAACAAAACAAAACAAAACAAAACAAAACAAAAATTATATTAAAAACTGTTTTTATCACTTAATTGACCCTCATTGAGTCAGTACTTTAAAGAAAAGTCAATGAAAAAGAAAAAGTAAGATTGGTTATTATATTTATAAATGTATCATATTACGTGTCTACTTAGTCAATACAGGATACAATTCTTTATAGAATCTGCAAGATATTAACTAGAGTAATTTTTAAATTGTATTGGTACCACCATATAAATATAGGCAAACTAAAAACATGGGGTAGAATTTGAAAACTAATTATAAAAGTAGCCCCACTACTTTTATAATAGAATCCTAAAAAGAAACAGTAACATAAAATATAATAATAAATTGTTCAATATACTCACTATTTCTGCTGTATGACCCCTGAAGGTATGGTAACATTTTCCTGTTTCTACACTCCAGAGTTTGCAAGTTTTATCAAAGGACCCAGTGGCAATTTTGTCACTAAGATTTAAAAGAAATGTGGAATATTAAAAAAAAAAGACACATTATATAATAAACTGAACTAAGATAAGAGATGTTAACACATGAGTAAAAAATTTACTTCACTTCTAAAGCTATAAGCAATCTTAAATTTGTTTCAGTGGATAATAAAAGTCTAATTTTTGAGTGGTATCAATTTACACATTTAATTTTGAAGATTTCAAAGTTATAGGTATGTTTGTTTGGGATTATAACAATTTTTTTTATTATTATACTTTAAGTTCTAGGGTACATGTGCACAACGTGCAGGTTTGTTACATATGTATACTTGTGCCATGTTGGTGTGCTGCACCCATCAACTCGTCAGCACCCATCAACTCATCATTTACATCAGGTATAACTTCCAATGCCATCCCTCCCCCCTCCCCCCTCCTCATAATAGGCCCCGGTGTGTGATGTTCCCCTTCCAGAGTCCAAGTGATCTCATTGTTCAGTTCCCACCTATGAGTGAGAACATGCGGTATTTGGTTTTCTGTTCTTGCGATAGTTTGCTGAGAATGATGGTTTCCAGCTGCATCCATGTCCCTACAAAGGACATGAACTCATCCTTTTTTATGGCTGCATAGTATTCCATGGTGTATATGTGCCACATTATCTTAATCCAGTCTGTCACTGATGGACATTTGGATTGATTCCAAGTCTTTGCTATTGTGAATAGTGCCACAGTAAACATACATGTGCATGTGTCTTTATAGCAGCATGATTTATAATCCTTTGGGTATATACCCAGTAGTGGGATGGCTGGGTCATATGGTATTTCTAATTCTAGATCCTTGAAGAATCGCCATACTGTTTTCCACAATGGTTGAACCAGTTTACAGGGATTATAACAATTTTTAAAACGAGTTTAATGAATGTAGCAAAAGGTTTAGTTTAGAAAATTACTTACAAATTAAAATAAATAACTTATAGTATGAACTGTGTAAACATAGAAAAATTCTGTTAATAAATATATGGAAAAGAATAACATTGAATGTAAAAGAAAAATGAGAAAAGATAAATCCCATTTAAAATATGGGTAAATAAGGTTTTGAGAATTTAGACAGTGCTTGTCCTCTTAAGGAAATAATGCCTATATTATTCCAGTTGTAAGAGGGCTTAGAAAGGAAATACAAAGACTTCAGTGACTTTCAACTAAGAGGCTTCTCACATTGACTGAGGGGCAGGGCTGTAGTCAACATCCAACAAGCAAGAGTAGATTACCCTGTTTGGCCTTTGATCTTGGAACTAAAACCTTTCCTTTTAACCCTGGCTTACATCTGTCTTTTATACCAGCTCTTCAAGATGTTCACTCAATTGGATTATCATTTACAGCACAAGTTCATTTTCCCAAAGTGTAAGAGATCTCACCAACACATATATCCTAAAGCAGACTAGAAATTTATATTTATCCAGACTAACACTGATGCCTTCATTCTCTCCCTTGTCCCAGGACACCCATATTTCTGTAGTGTCTATGTGGTCTCTCAGACTAAAGCAAAGTGGCACCCTCTTTGTCAATGATCAAAGGGCAGCTTGTACTGGCAAACACTCACCCACCCAAAGCTTCCTAACAGCATATCTGACCAGGCTTTCTCCTCTGGCATCCAGCCCAGGGTATTTTACTTCAGCTGCTGATGTCTTCCAATATGTGCTCAAGAAAGGCTCAAAGCCTTGCACTTTTTTTTTTTTTCTTTTTTTGAGACAGAATTTTATTCTGTTGCCCAGGCTGGAATTCAATGGTGAGATCTCAGCTCACTGCAACCTCAACCTCCAGAGCTCAAGCAATCCTCCCACCACAGCCTCCTGAGTAGCTGGGACTACAGGTACATGTCACCATGCTTGGCTAATATTTTTTATTTTTTTGGAGAGATGAGGTCTCATTATGTGCATTCTTTATCAGTTTCCTCAATTTTTTTTCACCCTTCCTGCCCCTCAAACATATGAGTCTGGAGTTGTTGTTGTTTCTTGACTGATATCTATTCTATCACCAACTGTTCTCTATATCCACATGACACCATGTTATAGAAGATATCTTATTGGGAGAACCTGCTCCCGATGTTTAACGTGGGTTCTCTTCTATTTCCTAAGTGTCTCGGCTGGGTTGAGAAATAAAGGGAAAGAGCATAAGAGAGAGAAATTTAAAGCTGGGTGTCCAGGGGAGACATCACGTCGGCAGGATCCATGATGTTCCCCGAGCCATAAAACCAGAAAGTTTTTATTAGCAATTTTCAAAACGGGAGGGAGTGCACGAATAGGGTGTGGGTCACAGAGATCACATACTTCACAAGGTAAGAAAATATCACAAAGCAAATGGAGGCAGGGTGAGATCACAGGACCACCAGATGAGGTGAAATTAAAATTGCTAATGAAGTTTCGGGCATGCATTGTCATTGATAACATCTTATCAGGAAACAGGGTTTGAGAGAAGATAACCTGTCTGACCAGTTTATTAGGTGGGAATTTTCCCATCCTAGTAATCCTGGGAGCGCTATAGGAGACCGGGGCTTATTTCATCCCATCGGCTTCGACCATAAAAAACGGGACGCCTTAAAAAGGCGCTGTCTATAAGCCTAGCTTCAGGGCGCATTCTCTTTCTCAGGGATGTTCCTTGCTGAGAAAAAGAATTTAGCGATATTTCTCCTATTATGAAAGAGGAGGAATATAGCTGTTTCCGTCTGGCTCACCGGCAGCCAGTTCAAAGTTACCTCTCTCGCTCCCTGAACATCGCTGTTATCCTGTTCTTTTTTAAACATGCCCAAATTTCATATTCAAACACACATGCTCTACAAACAATTTGTGCAGTTGATACAATCACAGGGTCCTGAGGCGACGTTCATCCTCCTCATTACAAAGAAAATGCCGGGATTAAGAGATTAAAGTAAAGACAGGCATAGGAAATCACAAGGATATTCATTGGGGAAGTGATAAGTGTCCATGAAATCTTCACAATTTATGTTCAGAGATTACAGTAAAGACAGGTGTAAGAAATTATAAAAGTATTAATTTGGGGAACTAATAAATGTCCATGAAATCTTCACAATTTATGTTCTTCTGCCGCGGCTTCGGCCCGTCCCTCCGTTCGGGGTCCCTGACTTCCCGCAACAATATGTCTCATGTCAATGTGTTTGAGAATTACTGCATTGAATCAAAGCTTACACCTGCCCTAAGGTATAAAGCAGATAAACAGTAAATTTGGTTGAAGTTTTTTTTATTCTCTCTCTCTGTCTAATAAACACACACACACACACACACACACACACACACACACACACACTCCCTCTTATTCTTTGGTGATTGTGTTGAATTCATGCTACTGAAACCCCAGTGACCCCAAAGTGCAATGAGAAACGCTGTATTCACGCATACATGAATCATCAGGCGAGGATAACTGATTGGACAAGGGGGTTTTTCATCAGGGGCTCTTGGTAGAATTCAGTTGAAGGGTCAAAAAGTATCCCTCACCTCTCCAACAAGAGAAAACATCATCCTCAGATAGACAGACACCCAAACACATCACGTTTGTTAAGTAGACTATTAAAGGATATGGCGTTATTTTATAGAGAATACCCTTTAAATAGCATTGCAATGAAAGTAGGAATTATACCAGAAGTAAAATAGTGTCATTTATAATTTCAACAAAATCTTTATCTTTTCATAAGCTGGTGTAATAAGGTATTATAAAAACTGTCATTCTCTGGAATATAAAAATGCATAGATCAAAGTTAAACTTTCTAAAACTTAATTGGAATGTTTAATCATTTTAATGTACCAATTTAAGTTTGTTGCCATCACAATTAACATGTTTTGAAAGGGTATTACATTTTTTACAGATATGATATGGGCAACCTAGATAACAAGTTTTTAAACTATAGTATAAAATATCTATTCTAAGTATATCAAATTTTTATGAAATTCCTCTATTCTTTCTGCCCCTACCCAGGCAATGAGTGTATTACTTTAACACGAGTGTATTGTCGCATCTGCATCCTAAATGACCTCCTTGTGTCCTGTTTCTTCTCACATCCAAACCCTCTGACCTCTTCTCTCTGCCAGAGCTATCCTTCCATTTAAAACATCACTTTCATTGTTCCACTTTTTGTTCCTAAACCCTTGATGGCAACTCAGTCCTACAGGACAGAGTTTAAACTCCACTGAATGCTCTGACCTCACACATTTCTGTTTCTCAACATGAAATGCTCGCTGCAGACACTGGCCACTGAGTGTGCCTGATGAATCCCCCCCTTGAAACACTGAGCTGCTGAGGTCTCTTCGCTCCATGCGTCCTCTCCACTGCTCACCACCTTCATCCTTCTGGCTTCCGCTTTCGGCTCACACCATCTCTAAAGACTCTCACCAGGAAAAATCACAGTGATCTCTTCTCTTAATTGTTAAATCATTTACTGTTTTGTTCTAGTCATCATAACACTATAGTAAATGAGCCACATTTATAGAACCAGCTTCATCTATGGAAAAATTCATTTAGCAGGTGCAATCATGAAAACATACATGCTTGTCTAAAAAATGTATACTCCACTAGATATAAATATATATTTATTTGCCAATCTTTTCACAAGAGGGCACTGTCTTTCTTTGATTATGTGTCAGCTAAGTGGAGTTCACCATTTGTCTTTCAGAAATGTTATCAAACCTCTACAATATCTAGTTTTCTTTTCTTGCAAGTGGAATGAGAACTTAAAGAACTTAAACATATGTGCAGAACAATCTGAGTGCAGAATTTTTCTAGATTTTGACAGTATGCTTTCCAATTGAACATTGATCTCAGCCACTACTTCATTTAGTTGTGAAACAATTTTTCCAAGATTTGCCTTATCTGTGCTTCCCTAGAAAAGACCAGGTTTCTTTTCCACTCATATTTTATTAGTTTATGTAATATTTAGTTAAATTACATGTTATGTTACACAATTACAATTGAAAGCACAACCAATATAAGCACATTGGTCGACAAATACAACTAACTCTTGATCAGTTTAGAACCTAACCAGTGGGAGGAGAATGCCCATTCCAGTGGGTATCTTCATTGCTACAGATGCTCAGGGTGCCATGGGAATCAGCAGTGTGTCGTGAGGAAGAATAGAGGACACTGGGTAATCTCCTGTCAATTATCTAGAGGTTGGTTTAAAAATACTTCTGTTGTACTTGGTACTGTTATTTAGCATGTTGGCATGTTGCCACACACGTTTTTTTTCCTGCCTGGCAAGACTGTAAATTAACTTCTAAATGAAGTAAACCATGCTGTGTGTGTATGTCACATTCCCCCAGAGGGACGAGCCCAGGGCTGTGAACATCAATAGTCAGTGCCTGTCGGAACTTCCAAGGGTTGAGAGTCAAGTCTTGGCTGAGCATGAATTCCAGCTCTTCTCTTTACTACCATGCGGTCCTTGGAAGCATACTTGAACCTTGTATTTTTTTTTTTTTTTTTTTGTCAGAGTCTCACTCTGTTGCCCAGGCTGGAGTGCAGTGTTGCAATCTCAGCTCACTGCAACCTCCGCCTCCTGGGTTCAAGTGATTCTCCTGCCTCAGCCTCCCGAGTAGCTGGGACTACAGGCATGCGCCACCATACAGTACATACATTAGCCCAGCTCATTTTTGCATTTTTAGTAGAGATGGGGTTTCACCACGTTGGCCAGGCTGGTCTCAAACTCCTAAGCTCAAGTGACCCACCACCTCGGCCTCCCAAAGTACTGGGATTACAGGCGTGAGCCACCGCGCCTGGCCTTAAACCTTGTATTCTGTATGAGGATGGTGATAGGTAACCCAAAGACCCCTTTAAGCATTGAAGGAGGCATTTAAAAGGCTTCCAAAGCACATACCAAGCACTCAGTCAATTTAGACCTCTTGTCTGCTTCCCTTTCTCCCCAAGCAGATGGAGGGATGAATAAATGAATTAATGAACAAATACGTGAAAGGATGAACACACCCGTAAGGATTGTTGAATGCTATGGCATAAACCACATTCCTGTGGCCCTCCAGGGTGTTCAGCTCCTCTCCAGACGCAGTGTCCCAGAGCTTGCACGTCCGATCGTAGCTTCCTGTGATAAAGCTAACACAAGGAATATAAACGTGTTGCAGGGAAGAATGGCAGTGTGTTAATAAACACTTCATGTTTTACCTGCAGGATAATAACTCTATTTATTATACTATTTGTTTGTTTGTTTGAGAGGGAGTCTCGCTCTGCCACTCAGGCTGGAGTGCAATGGCATGATCTCGGTTCACTGCAACCTCTGCCTCCCAGGTTCAAGTGATTCTTCTGCCTCAAACTCCTGAGTAGCTGGGATGACAGGTACCCGCCACCATGCCTGGCTATATTTTTGTGTCTGTTTTTAGTAGAGATGGGGTTTCACCATGTTGGCCAGGATGGTCTTGAACTACTGACCTCAGGTGACCCGCCTGCCTCAGCCTCCCAAAGTGCTGGGGTTACAGGTGTGACACACCACACCTGGCCTATTATGCTTTTTACAATGGAAATCATGTGTGCAGAATAAAAAGTTAAATTGAGAACAATATGTAAATTGTGATATATTCTGTTGTTCCACCCCCACCCCCACCCCACCCCCGAGACAGAGTCTTGCTCTATCGCCCAGGCTAGAGTGCAGTGGCATGATCTCAGCTCACTGCAACCTCTGCCTCCCGAGTTCAAGCAATTCTCCTGCCTCAGCTTCCTGAATAGCTGGGATTAGAGACACACCACCATGCCTGTCTAATTTTTATTTTTATTTTTAGTAGAGATGGGGTTTCACCATGTTGGCCAGGCTGGTCTCCAAATCCTGACCTCGTGATCTGCCCGCCTCAGCCTCCCAAAGTGCTGGGATTATAGGTGTGCACCACCATACCCGGCCTATATTCTGTTTAATAAACGAATGATTCCTTTAACATTCTTCTACAGGAATAGTGAGTCAAGTATAATGTAAAATAGCAGCATCTTAATCATTCCTTCAATATTCAATTAGGAAAGAGATTTTCTTTTCAAAATATCTCTGAAATCAAAATATCGCTTCAAAAGTATAACAAAAATATATTTCCCCAGCACAGAAAACAATCCACAAAATTGAAAAGCCAGTCTGAATGTCAAGTGGTAACAAGAAAAGGTGAAGAAAAGTCTAATAGCAAAACTCAACTAAACAGGCAGGTTGACAAGACAAAGTATCTTTGATTTCTCCTCGGTATTTTCCTTCTACCATCTTCTCCCACAGACTTTCTCTACCTTTGGATAGATGCAAACACACATTTGCAACTATACACATATGTACTATAGATACTTTTATGGGTTGAAATATAAGCCCTCTAAATTTATATGTTGAAGTCCTAATCCCCCAGAACCTTAGAATATGAATTTATTTGGAAATAAGGTCATTGCAGATATAATTATTAATAGTTAAGTTAGGGCTGGGCGTGGTGGCTCACGCCTGTAATCCCAGTGCTTTGGGAGGCCAAGGCGGGCAGATCACCTGAGGTCAGGTGTTCGAGACCAGCCTGACCAACATGGAGAAACCCCATCTCTGCTAAAAATACAAGAAATTAGCTGGGCGTGGTGGCAGGCTCCTGTAATCCCAGCTACTCAGGAGGCTGAGGCAGGAGAATCGCTTGAACCTGGCAGCTGGAAGTTGCAGTGAACCAAGATCACGCCACGCACTCCAGCCTAAGCAACAAGAGTGAAACTCCCTCTTAAAAAAAAAAAAAAAAAAAAAAAGAGTTAAATTAGGATGAGATCATGCCGCAGTAGGGTGGGCCCTAATTCAATACGTCCATATAAGAACAGGCCATATAGACACAGACACGCACAGAGAAAACCATGTGAAGGTGAGAGCAGAGCTTTGATGTGCTTCTCCACATCAAAGATGGCCGGCAAACCACCAGAAGCTACAGGAACTGTGGAACAGCTTCTTTCCCACAGCCTCAGAAGGAACTGACCCTGATGACACCTTGACCTCTGACCTCTAACCTCCACAACTGTGACACAATAAATTTTGGTTGTGTAAGCCACTCGGTTTGTGCTACTTTATTATGGAAGTCCTGGCAAACTGCTTATTGTATGTCTATTTTATGTTTATTTTATGTCTGTAGGTCAAGAGGAGGCTTTTCCCTCATGTCTGCTACCTAGCACATCAGCTCCCAAGCTGATCACAGCCATGCTCTCAATAGAGACTTGCAGCTGCTGTTCGCCATACCCCAAATCACTGACCTAGATGGAAAACGCCTGCTCTGAATAGACTGATCACAACCAATCAAGTTATATATGAGGCCACCCTGCCCGACTCATTCCTGAGTTGAGTTCTTCACAAGCTACATTGGCTGAGAATCCAATATGCCTCCCATTCACTGTGGCACGAATATGACAGAAAACTTGGATTAGAATAGTGGGAGAAAGGGCTTATATTTCTCCTCAATATCCAAGAGGGTACTGAAATCAGAAAAATGAATGTATTATGTACTTAGCAAACTGGAATCTTTGATAAACAGAGAAATTTGTTTCATTGCTAAAAATTAGATACAAAAAGAGAACCTTACCATGAGCCCGATTTGTTAAGTGCAACGTTAGTCAGTGGCAATATATGTGCTTTGAGAACCTTCAGTGAAAGAAAACACCATTTTTTAGACTCAAGCCAAATTAAATTTAATTTGTTAGTTATAACTTCAAACCAAATATGAAGACATTCAATTTTGTCTTAATTATACATCAGATTTACCTTTAGACAGTGCTATGTGGCATCTTATTGATACCACTAAGTGTTCCCAATTAGTGCTATGTGGTATCTTATTGATGGCACTAATTGGTAACATTTTCTTTTACATAAGGCATGTGGTTTGTACATATGTATAGACTGGGTATATAGGCAATACACTAAATATGTTTCAATAAAGATTTGACAATGTATTATTACTTTATGAATCCTGAAGCTCCTTTAGAGTCAGAATATGTCTTCTTTATCTTTCAATCCCTACAACATCTAACACAGTGAATGTTACATGAATATTTGTTGAACGCATATACATAGATTGGACAGTCTATTAAGAGTGATTGGCTGGGCTGGGACAGTCCAAGTTATGTCTGTTACCAAAATGTAACTATTAATAGCATGTACTTTCACTATCAAAAATATTCCCTTTGGAGAATAAATTATGAGACATGCTTGTTATATAGCTCATATTTGAAATTAAACAGTGCCACCTGCTGGACAAAGAAATGTTACACAACTATAATTTCTTCCAGAAGCAAATGCCTGGATATTTTGTATCAGGTGAGTATATAACTAATAATTATACTTTATTATCATAATTATATTTAAATCATAAAAGATAAAAGCAGTGTAATATGAAGTAATTCTAAGATAATGACAAAGGAAAATTAAAAGCTTTTCTTGAAGTACGAAATGACTATATTTGCTATATTTAATCATCAAAAAAACTATTTAAAAAGCATATTTACATCACATTAAAATTATATGCCCAATAAATAATTTACTGAAATATGGTTTAGTTCACATGAAAGCAGAAAATATGAAATGTTGATTTGTCATAAAACACTTCTTAATGTTACTTTAACTAGAAAAAAGCTTTACTTATTCCATAACTTAAAACTATCTTAATAATAACCCTTTAAATTTATCATTATATGAGGAGCTGAAATCTTTATTTAACCTCTCAAGAAATAAGTGTTTTGGATTTCACTCATTCATTTAACAAATAATTATTGGGACAATCTTAGCAAACATGTGAGGCACTACAGTCAATCACTGACATGCATTTTTCATGGAAAAATATTTTTAGGGAAAGAAAAATAAATAAAATATCAATCATTTCACTGAAATTCTTCTATCTGATATTTTTGTAAATCCATTACCTTAAAAAGATAGAATGTGTGATTGCTGTGCTGGCCGAGTTTCTCTTGTAACCTCTGTATCAAAAGTTTGACTTGCTCTGTTCGTGAAGCTGTGATTAGAGGTTCTGCCTTCTGGATTTCTTCTACTAAAGCACTGACATCAGTACTGAAATTCACCCAAAAAAAAAGTTTCTTTTATTTTATGTCAAAATTTGCATATATCTTTATTACATGAAGAATTGATTGTATTGTTTCATGAAGCACACTTATAAAATGTCAAAAACATCATTATCTTTCCCAAGAGATATCGGGGGGGGGGGGATCACATAAGTCAGTAAATAGATGATGGCAGGAAAGCAAGAAGCTTATAGATGATGGCAGGAAAGCAAGAAGCTTGGAATTTCTAAAACACATTTTTCCAAAGCTAAGGCTTGTTTCATGGAGGCTGTGCCAAGAGTCTAATGTTCTCACCTAGTGTTGTGGTTTGAATGTTTGTGTCCCCTCTAAAATTCATGCTGAAACATGTTCACCAATGTCACAGCATTAAGAGGTGGGGCCTGAATAGGTAATTAAGTCACAATGGTGGAGCCCTCCTGAATGGGATTAGATGCCCTGAACGGGATTAGATGCCCTTGACAAAGAGAGTTCATCCCTTTTGCCCTTCTGCCCTCTGCCATGTGAAGACACAGCATCAAGATGCCATCCTGGAAGCAGAGTGCTGCCCTCACCAGACATCAAACCTGTGGGGGCCTTGGATTTCCAAGACAGAACTGTGAGAAATAAATAATCCCGTCTCAGGTCTTTTTTGTTATAGCAGCACAAAACGAATGAAGACACCTAGGAAGGCCTAGTCCGTACTAGTTCTGAACATGAGCTCTTTTTCCTTCTTTCCTCTCTCTTTTGAATGAACATGTATTGAACGTTCCCAGCATCATACTTTTCACTTTACACATGTTCTCTTATTTAATCCTGTAATAATTTGCTAGTGTAATGCTTTTATCGTAATTATTTTAGAGATGAAGAAACTGAGGTTCAGAAAGATTTGATTTAAAATATTTTTAGGAAAAGAGAAAAATGCCTAACCCATAAATTTAAAGAATCATAAGACTAATATTAATATTTATTATGGACTAAAATATTATTTCCCTGAAAGATAACTGGTCTGAAAAATATACAGATAGATTCAAATTTCTTCTAGTATTCAAATAATTCACAGAAATTCTGAAAATGTTGCTGGTACAGAATAATATTCATTCAAAAAAGGTTTCAATGTATATACACCATGAAGCATCCAAAATAGAGCCATTTTACAAGTCCTGTCACACACGTGTCTAGAAGATGCACTATGCAGGTTCCCCCACCTTTAAGAAAGAACTCAGGCCCAGCGTCAGGCTTGGAGCTTTGTTGCCTGACAGCTTCTAGCTGCAGCTCTTTCAGGCTGCACCTTGGCATTCCAGGCCAGGGCTGCCTCTTCTCTTGGGGCTCTCCGTCCACCGCTGGGCAGGGGCAGAGCAAGAGCCTGGCCTTTTCTCCCTGTGAGGCATTCCTCTAGCTGGCAAGTCTTGCTCCTGAGCTCCTCCAGACTGGCAGAGATTCTGTTGTCCTGTCTCCTTCATCGAGGTCAGATGGCTCCTCCTGCCTGATACTGCTTCTGCTTCATGCCCTGGACTGTCACAAGTGTCACTGCCCAATAAACCTTTGACTCACCCACCTCTGTCTCAGTATCCACTTCCCATGAATGTGGCCCCTGATAAATATCCCCCTCTTCACCCCATCAACAAACATTAAGCTCCAGTTTTGTGCAAGGCACTGAGCTAGGAACCTGCTCATTCAATTGACATTTATTGAGTTGGTACTATTGCTTTAGCACTGGGTGTGTAAAAGATATGGTCCCAGCTCTCAAGAAACATAATCTATTAGAGTAAGAGTGAATATTTTGAACAAAAATGAACCAGGGACCGTCCATAATAATGACTTGGATAAACCCTGAGATATTCCATCATCAAAAAGATAATTAATTTCATAAGAATTAAAAGGGTAAAAATGCTCCTTTGAAAAGTTTTCAATAACTTGTATAAAAACAGATTTCCTTGCAAGATCCAAATTAACCAAATAACCTAAACACTCCAACCCTGTAGGATTTTCATGCAATAATTCCAGCATGTCATCTACGGTGCCAGTGTTTTTACAGGCACAATACTTCCAGATTCTTGCAAAAACTAGAAATAAAATTCATACTTTTTTGAGACATTTATTTACTTTCTCCTATCACCAAAAGTTCATGTTTATGAGTGGCTAACACCTTACATCTCCTCAGGAAAGCATAGCACGATTGAATGACTATAGCTAATATGAAGCCCTTCAAAGTGTTGAGTGCCTGGAGTCAGAGCCCACAAGTCCTTTTTGAAATCACCTAATAATTCATACTTTTAAAATATAAAAATCTGTGGTTTTGCGGAATGTCTAGCTGGAGGTTATTCTCTCATATAGAAGCTTATCTGTACCACTTGTGTGATATCCGATGCTGCACAAGTTGTTTCTCAAACTAGACAAAAAGCCTATCAAGTCTAGGGGTTAATTAATACCTTTATAGCCTCTTATAGAATCTCACCCAGATTAGATTCTTAAATATATGTTGAAGGCACATGTACATAATTGCTGACTAAATAAACAAATGTCTAACAAAGAAACTTTCTGCATGCTAGCATAATCACACAAATCAGTAACATGTTCCATTTATAAAAATTACAGGTTGGGTTTGATATTAGGCCTCACTGTTCCTGAAAATAACAAAGACTGTTGTATTCAATGACACTATCTGTGCCACTGTTTATTCTTTGACTTTAAAAAAAAATCAATTGACTACCTTTTTTGTGCCAAGCACCTGAAATAAGACTTGGACCCTACATAGACCACCATCCTCTGAGCCATGCCCCATCCCCACCCTAGACAGGTGTTCCCAGAATCACCAAACCTCTCAAGTGGCAGCAGTTCCAGGATTGAGAGAGCCCCTGTCTCATCAGCTATGGTGCCAAGTGGACTCATTATAAAACTAGAGAGTAGCCCATATCAGACAGGTCCTTTCGCTTACAGTCTCAGGCCACAAACCTAAAACACAACATTTTTGTTTTGTTTCTTTTGCAATTTTCACCCATTGAGATTATTTTCACCTTATCTGAACTTAGGCTCTCACAGGATAATCACTAGTCTGACTCGCTCTTGAAGTAGGATTTTTGTTTGTTTGTTTGTTTGTTTGTTTGTTTACAAAGACAGGGTCTTGCTATTTTGTGTTGCCTGGGCTGGTCTCAAACTCCTAGCCTGAAGTGATCCTCCTGCCTTGGTCTCCCAAGGTGCTGGGATTACAGGTGTGAGCCACCACACTTGGCCTTGGCCTTGAAGTGGAGTTTTGTATGAGATTTCTTTTTTTTTGAAGACAGAGTCTCACTTTGTCACCTAGGTTGGAGTACAGTGGCGCGATCTCAGCTCACTGCAACCTCTGCCTCTTGGGTTCAAGCGATTCTCCTCCCTTAGCCTCCTGAAGAGCTGGGACTACAGGCATGCGCCACCATGCCTGGCTAATTTTTGTATTTTTAGTAGAGACAGGGTTTCCCCATGTTGGCCAGGTTGGTCTCGAACTCCTGACCTCAGGTGACTGTGCTGCCTCGGCTTCCTAAGGTGCTGAAATTACAAGTGTGAGCAACCATGCCCAGCTATTTGCATTAGATTTCCTAAAGAGAATGAACTCTGGGCATTATTACATCACAAGGGTTTCCTCTGGGCTCATACCAAGCTTCAGAAATAGCGATTAGGGCTCCTTGTTTTTGCCCCATGGCAATTAATGAGGAGGAACATATGCAGTCAGCCCAAAGAAGTATTTAATAAGAAAATAACAGGCTCAGTAATATTCTTAAAACTCAGTAACAAGTACTTCTCAAAAATGTAAAGGTCACTGGCTGGGCGCAGAGAATCGCTTGAACTCAGGAGGCGGAGGATGTAGTGAGCCGAGATCATGCCACTGCACTCCAGACTGGGCAACGAGAGCAAAATTCCGTCTCAAAAAAAAAAAAAAAAGAAGAAAGTAAAGGTCAGCAAAAATAAGGGAAGTCTGAGAAACAGTCGCAGCTTAGGGAAGCTTAAGGACACATGATGGCTAAATGTCATGTGGGATTCTGGATGGAATCCTGGAACAGAAGTAAGGAATTAGGGAAAAACTACGAAAAACTGAATAAAGTGAGCCTTAGCTATTAATTAGGTATCACACTGGTTCATTAATCCTAATAAATGTACCTCACTAATCTAAGATGTTAACATCAGGGGAAACGGGGTGTGGAAACTCTACCTTCACAGCCTCTCTAAAATTATAAACTAAAAGATTTATTTTTTTAAGACCTTAGAAAAAAAGAAAAGAGCAATGACCCTTTTCCCACTTCCTCTTCATTCAGCAAGAGCCTCAGGTACAACTCCCTGAAACAAACAGAAACTGACACACCACAGAAGAGCAAGAGCCTCAGGTACAACTCCCTGAAACAAACAGAAACTGACACACCACAGAAGAACAATTTTTTAAAAACAATGTATTATCTGCAGTTTCTGCAGTTCATCCACACATCACTCTGTGTCAAGGCTTTCCCAGTGAACATTTACTTGTTGAATCCTACAGCTAACTCACCTGGGACCAAGATCAAGCAAATCTATCGACTTCGTCTTTAATTCTCCATGTTTTTCATATTCCAACATAATTCCTATAGAAATAAACAAACATGTTATAAAAACACTTACGATGACCACCTATGTCAAAAGTTAACCTACGTTGCCAGTTTTTTCCATTTTTATGTTTTAAATTTTTAATTTTTTAATAAAACATAAGCAGTGATATCTAGTTCTAAAACAAGATCATGTAGACACACTTTTCCCTGGTCCTTCCCTCTAAATTTAACTAAATACCCTTGAAATTGTCCAGCAGACAATGATAAAATAATAGAAAGACTAATGGAAGAAGGTAGACTGGCTATGGGTTTCAGGGCTTGAGGAATGACTACATGGTGAGATTCCTGGATTTTCTTTTTATCACTGCACACCACACCCCAAAACTAGGACAAGAGGGCCCTAATCCTTGCCCCACAAATGAGGCCCCTGCAAGCAGTTTGATCCCGTAGTGGAAGCTTGGAGCTGGTCCAGTTCCCATTGCACATGCTGGGCCCCAGCAGGCAGTCGGATCTGGCTGCAGCCCCATCAAGAAAGTCCTGGGACCTCCCAGACCCCGCTCCACAGCCAGACCTTTGGTGGATGGTCCTCTCCACTTGCAAAAGGGGCAACAGTGACATCCAGGGATGTCTCAGACCTCACTCCACACCTAGGCACTGAGGCAGCCTTAGCAAAGCTCTGCGTCTCCCTGTCTTCCAGCCAGCAGCACAATCAGGCCACAAAGTGACCACCAAGATCACTCAGTGACCCCAGGTCTACTAGGGAAGTACCTTCTGCCCCCTGCAGGTGGCGCCAGCAGCGACTGAGCAGGAGCCTCAACAGTGCCCGAAAAAACAAAGGACAGTGACGTTGCAAGGGCCTAGGAAACTACACCGACACCATTGGAACTAACGCCCGCAAAAGTAGCCCAAGAACACATATGCCAAATCTAAGCAGATTTCGCCAAATTAGAAGGTTTAGACAGGATCAAGGATCCCTGTAATAATCAAAATGTCTAGGATACAATTTTTTTTTTTTTTTTTTTTTAGACGGAGTTTTGCTCTTGTTGCTCAGGCTGGAGTGCAATGGCACGATCTCGGCTCACCGCAACCTCCACCTTCCAGGTTCAAGCGAATCTCCTGCCTCAGCCTCCCTAGTAGCTGGGATTACAGGCGCCCGCCACCATGCCCGGCTAATTTTGTGTTTTTAATAGAGACAAGGTTTCTCTATGTTGGTCAGGCTGGTCTCGAATTCCCGACCTTGGGTGATCTGCCCGCCTCGGCCTCCCAAAGTGCTGGGATTACAGGCATGAACCACCATGCCAATTTTTTGAAAATCATCTATTATACCAAGGCCAATCAACAAACACCAATACCAAGATGAATCAGAGGTTGGAATCATCTGACGAGGACTTTAAAGAAGATATTATAAAAATCCTTCAATAATCATTTACAATTTCACTTGAAACAAATGAAAAAATGGAAAATCCCAGGAAATATTTATTAAGCCAAATGAGGATTATAGAACTGAAAAATATGATAACAAAAATAAAAAACTTGCTAAGTGGTGGGGGGAGGGGGGAGAGATAGCATTAGGAGATATACCTAATATAAATGACAAGTTAATAGGTGCAGCACACCAACATGGCACATGTATACATATGTAACAAACCTGCAGGTTGCGCACATGCACCCTAGAACATAAAGTATAATAAAAAAAAAATTAATTTAAAAAAAAGAAAAAAAACTTGCTAAGTGAGTTCAAAAGTAGAGATGACAGAGAATAGAATCCGTGAACTTGAAGATGGATCCATAGAATATATTCCATCTGAACAGCCCAGCACTAATAAAAACTGGACAGAGCCTCCTAACCACTTTAATTCTACTACCTCTGTCTGTGGATATAAACTAGTACATCTCAAAAATTTGGCTTCAGGATCACCTTACACTCAAAAATTATTTAGGACACCAAAGAGTTTTTGGGTTTTTTCCATTATTAAAAACTAAAATTGAGAAATTTTTAAATATGTATTAAGTAAAATAACAATAATTCATAGCATGTTCTTTTTATAAAATTTTTGTAAAAATAACTATATTTTCATGACCCTAAAAAGAGTAAGAAGAGTAGTACTGTTTTATACTTTCACAAATCTCTAATATCTGGCTTAAGACACTGGATTCTCATCTCTGCTTCTGCATTCAAGCTGCTGTTAAATATTTTAGAAAAGTATAAGAAAAGAATGTATTCAGACACTGATTCGTAGTTGAAAATGAAGGAGTATTATAATTGCCCTTTTATATCATTGTGAACATTTTTTATATTATATTAAAACTCAACAAATGGTAACTTCTTAAAATTAGTTGCGATATAGAATCTGAAACCATGTTAGTGAACTTTTCCATATACTTGCATTAAACCCCATTGGTCTATTTCACACTTTCAATGGATCTTTTATTCATGCATGATCCATGCATAATCGTGCACCAAACATTTGAAAAATACTGATCTACTAAGTTATGCATATCTTGTAACTGTTAACATATTTCATCACACAATATCAGAAAGTAACATTTGCCACTGTCACTACCAATTTTTATCATAAGAAAACTCTTACTGTTGGTAAGCTGTCAAGATTATGGTGGTAAACAAAAGTTTTCTGAACTTATACTTTTTGCCTGAAAGCTAAAATATATCACTAGCAAGAAATGCTGATATTTTTGCTTGAAAGTTGTGGGCTCACATTCTTCATTTTCAAGAAAATGTCTACCAAATGTCTGAGTCTGAAAACCATGTTGTTTCTCAGTCTTTCAAGTAAAAATGCTTTTCCATGAAAAAAAGTTGGCTCATCTCAGAACTCAAGCGACCACCTATATTTTCCTTAAGACAACTGTATTAGTTTGTTTTTATATTGCTCTAAAGAACTTCCCAAGACTGGGTAATTTATAAAAGAAAGAGGTTTAACTGACTCACAGTTCCTCATGGCTGGGGAGGCCTCAGGAAACTTACAATCATGTTGGAAGGAAAAGAGGAAGCAAGGCACCTTCTTCACAAAGTGGCAGGAAGAGAATGAATGCAGGAGGAACTACCAAACAATTATAAAACCATCAGATCTCGTGAGAACTCACTCACTATCATGAGAACAGCATGGGGGAACCTCCCCTTGATCCAATTACTTCCACCTGGTCTCTCCCTTGACATGTGGGGATTGTGGGAATTATAATTCAAGATGAGATTTGGGTGAGGACACAAAGCCTAACCATATCAACAACTATCAGACTTCACACTAGAGCAGAAGTGCTTTCTTAGTACTTCCTATTTGATCACCTGGAATACTCAAAATACATGCACTCCCATGTTAATGTTTTGCTATATTAATAATTTTCACTGTTTCATCAAGGAAATCCTCAAGAAAAACTAGGTTGTTCTGTTGGGATTGTTTTTGTTGTTTTTTCCTATTGTGAGAGTGTGTCAGTGAAGAAGAAATACAGTGACCACCATTAGAGTTTGGTGTCACTGCCTTGATTTGTAGTAAGGCACCAGCAGTTTCACCTTCCATTGCTTCTGCACCATTAGTGACAACGTCAGCACAGTGTAGAAAAGGAAGTAACATCTTATTGTTACTAGGAAAAATAAGTTTGACCTTGAGACCCTGCTGAAAGTGTTCAAGGGTGCCCAGGAGTCCTCCACAGTTTGAGAATCACTGCTATAGACCATAGTTTGGTATAACAGATATAATTCCAGCAGTATTTCAGATCAAGGGAAAATAGGAAATGTTGCCAAAACACTCTATTTACTTTTCAAAAGCACTGAGCCATTAAGAAAGAATGTGGCAGAGGCCAGGTGCAGTGGCTCACACCTGTAATCCTAGCACTTTGGGAAGCCAAGTGGGCAGATCACTTGAGGTCAGGAGTTTGAGACCAGCCCGGCCAACATGCTGAAACCCCGTCTCTAATAAAAATACAGAAATTAGCTGGGCACTATGGCAGGCACCTGTAATCCCAGCTACTTGGGAGACTGAGGAAGGAGAATCACTTGAACCCAGGAGGCAGAGGTTTCAGTGAGCCAAGATCACAGCACTGCACTCCAGCCTGAGTGACAGAGTCAAACTCTGTCTCAAAAAAAAAAAGAAAAAGAAAAAGAAAAGAAAAGAAAAAGAACGTGGCAGAGTTGAAAAGTGTATACTTGGCATCAGATAGATCCTCAACCCCTTACTTATGTCATAATCTAGCAAATGTCAATTTTCTCATCTATGAACCTACACTTTGCTGGTTGAGATTAAATAAGATGTATATAAAGCACCTGGAATAAAATCTTAATGAACAGTGCTTATTTTCTAGGTATTAATCAAATGCTACCTTGGGGCATATCCTACATGGTCACCTTGTATTATTTAAATTGCATTTATGCCTTCTCTTTCCAGTGAGATTATAACATCTTGAAGAAGGAAGCATATCTATGTCCTATGCTTCCCTATATTCCCAAAAAGATCCTTCTCAGGGCAAGTCATGATTTAAGCACAGCAGGCCTGTGATTTTTGTTTAGGTTCAAGTACAAGCAACACACTCAGATTCCTCTCTGGATTCCATTTCTCTATCAAAAGTGCCTGCCCTTATCCAGTGTCTTCATGATCTTTCAAAATGCTCTAGCAGTGCTTGTTGAATACCTGAACTAACTGGTAGATGACAGGAAGACCGTCCTCAAATTGCTTAATGCATTTGACATTCTCTGTCCTTATAACATGTGGCCTTTCAGAAATAATCAATACTATAAACAATATATCCTCCTTCCTCAAATATACCCTCTTTAGGTTTTTTATAAAATCTCTTCTTTCTCTTTTTCCAATCACTTTGTTATTTTTTGTTCTCCTTTGTCCTCTTTTGCCTGACCTTTAAACACTAAGCATCTTTAAACTTCAGGTCTACAGATTCTTCTCTTCTCACCTTACATTCTTTCCCTATATACATTCATCGGTACCATGACTTTAATTACCATCAACATGCTAACTATTAATCGCAAATCTCCAGTCTATATCTCCTCTGAGTTCCAGATATATAGATGTCTCCCTACCACCTCAAAGAGTTCAGGATCTTCTCCTTCAACACTGCTTCTCCTCTGGAGTTTCTACCTCAGAGTCGGACATCACTACCCACTCAGCTGCACAGCTATGATCTCTCGGAAGGAATGTTTCTCAACCCTGTCTTGCTGCACGGATGTGCTGAAACCTAAACAGGAAATCCAAGCAGCTGTTGTGTAACGAACGGCAAGATTTTAGAACAGAAAAATAATGCAAAATGCTTATAATGACTCAAGAAACTGTCCAGAACACTACAACACAGCAAGCAAATGCTACTTAGAGGATAGTTTGGCATAATTTTGTTTTGGTTTTTTCCCCCCAAGAAGTAGTTCCTTCGTACCAAAGACCTGAAACCAAACTCTACTCTCAAAAGCAAACTTAAAAAAGAAAAAAAGAAAGATTCTGTGGAGAGTCAACCAGTACTTATTTCCTTAGAGTGAAAAAAAAAAAAAAAAGACTGTTCATGTCACATTAAACTTTTCAGCAAAATATGGACATTACAGCATTGTTAAAATATTTTTAAACCTAACTGTATGCCACATGTTATAAAAAAGATTTAAGGTGCTTACAAAAGATGAATAGAATACAAAAAGCTAAGACTAGAAGAAGATAAGAAAGAGATACTGGGCCGGGCGCGGTGGCTCAAGCCTGTAATCCCAGCACTTTGGGAGGCCGAGACGGGCGGATCACGAGGTCAGGAGATCGAGACCATCCTGGCTAACACGGTGAAACCCCTTCTCTACTAAAAAATACAAAAAACTAGCCGGGCGAGGTGGCGGGCGCCTGTAGTCCCAGCTACTCGGGAGGCTGAAGCAGGAGAATGGCGTAAACCCGGGAGGTGGGGCTTGCAGTGAGCTGAGATCCGGCCACAGTACTCCAGCCTGGGCGACACAGCGAGACTCCGTCTCAAAAAAAAAAAAAAAAAAGAAAGAAAGAAAGAGATACTGTACCCATTGCAGATACAGTTAATGGCAAGATCACACTTATAATTGCAAAGAAAATTACTGAATATCCAAATATAGAATTAACAAGAAATGTGTAAGTCCTAAATGTACTATTGAATATAAAAGAAAATTGTGATAAATGAGGAGACATATTTCTGGATGAGAAAACCCAATGCTGTAAAGATGTCAAATTTATGAAGTTAATGTAATTAAAATGATTTTACTTTTTGAAATGTGAAAATTTACTCGACCGGATATTACAATGAACTATAAAAAAATAAAGTGTGGTTTTGATACAAAATTAGATCAGTATAATAATCATCAATTTTGATCATCTATGCATCAAAATTTAAAAATAAAATGAAAGTATATTTCAAGTTAATAGAGAAAGAAGGTATTGTTCAATAAATGATGTGATAATATTTCAAATTAATAGAGAAAGAATGTATTGGTCAATAAATGATGTAATAATCAGTTGGATTTTTTGAAAACTTAATAAAATAGATTTCTGCCACGTACAATGTACAAAAATATTCCAGGTTGATTACAAATTTTAATATTAAAAATAAAATATAAAATATTCTAGATAATACAATGTATTTGTCTCCTAGTGTCTGTAATCACCTTTGTAAGTACATGAAATACAATAGCTATAAAAGAAAAAATTGACAAATTTGTCTAAAATAAATTGTAAGCTTCTGTACAATAAAAGATGCCACAAAGTTAAAGGCAAATAATAATCAGCAAAGAAGTTTGAACCATAAACACAAAGCTTTAAGAACTTAGTATAAAGAACTCCAAAAATGATTTTTTAAAAGAAAATTGGACAAAAGTCAGGAGCAGTCAATTTACAAAGACAGAAAATGATCAATAAACAAACCAAAACAAAAAGTCCCTAACTTCATTATTAAGAAAAAATACAAAACAGAATAGACATAAATTTTACCCATCAAATTAGCAAAGATCACAAAGACTGATAATATTCAACATCAGCAGCTTGAAGACACGGGCACTCTAACGTGTCAGGTGGCTCCTTTCAAGTCATGATCGCTGATCTTAGCTATTCCTTGATGCATTTTCCATTATTTGGCTATACACAAATATTTTACTAAAGTAAGAGAAGCCAGGCGCGGTGGCTCATGCCTGTAATTCCAGCACTTTGGGAGGCCGAGGCAGGCAGATCACTTGAGGACAGGAGTCCAAGACAAGCCTGGCCAACATGGTGAAACCCTGTCTGTACTAAAAAATGGAAAAAATTAGCCAGGTGTGGTGGCATGCCTGTAATTCCAGCAACTTGGGAAACTGAGGCACGAGAATCGTTTGAACCCAGGAGGCAGATGTTGAATGAGCTTAGATTGTGCCATTGCACTCCAGCCTAGGCAAAAATAAATAAATAAATAAATAGAAATAAATTTAAATTTAAAAAGTAAGAGAAAAATAAGAAAATAGAAAAAATGATAGGGATTGACATCTTTTCTTTTTCATTTTGTTAGAGTCTGAGTCTTGCTCTGTTACCCAGGCTGCAGTGCAGTGGTACAATCAACACTCACTGTAGCCCCGAACTCCTGGGGACCCATGCCATTCTCCTGCCGCATCTTTTTGAGTAGCTAGGACTACAGGCACATGCCGCTATGCCCAGCTAATTTTTTAATTTTTTGTAGAAACAAGATCTCACTATGTTTCTCAGGCCGGTCTTCAACTCCTGGGCTCAAGCCATCCTCCTGCCTCAGTCTCTCAAAATGCTGGGATTGAAGGCATGCACCACCATGCCCAGTTGATCAGCATTATCAGAATATAAATCCTTGAAGATCAAGATTGCTACAAAGCTATTTGAAAATTCAAGAAAGATACATACTTTAAACATACAAAGTCTGTATCAATGCAAGACACCATTATCATCAAGGGAGTGTTTCTTTCTGTACTATAATTTTAGATTTTTTGCATTATATATGAGGGTATTTAATATGTGCTATTAATTATTGAGGAAATAAATGCTTGCATAAATAAATGATGTACACAATGAATAAGCAATATAATAATAATCTGTAACGCAGAGAAAGGTTGGAAAGAATTAGCACCTGGCAGTACACAGAGTATGATCTAATACCCTAAGGAAATGCATTTTTAACATTTTAGCAGATAAGTTAACAAAAGTCTGCTTTCTTTATTCACTACTTGTTTGTAATAAAGTAAAAAGTTCAAAGTCTTTAAGCTGACTACTAAAAATTATTTGGGATGCTGTACAAATGGATCTAGAAAATAAAGTACAAAATTTAAACATGTACATTTGACTGCTTCACTGTGACAAAACCTCTAGGCCAGGGGTCCCCCCACCCTACTGGGCCGTGGACCAGTACCAGTCTGTGGCCTGTTAGGACCTGGGCCACACAGCAGGAGGTGAGCAGCCAGCGAGCGAGCATTACCGCCTGAGCTCGTTCAGCCTCCTATCAGATCCGCAGAGCATTAGACTCCCATAGCAGCACGAATCCTATTGTGAAGTGTGCATACAGGGATCCAGGTTGCACACTCTTTATGCGAATCTAACTAATGCCTGATGATCTCAGGTGGAACCGTTTCATCCCGCAACCATACCCCTGGTCTGTGGAAAAATTGTCTTCCACAAAACCAGTCCCTAGTGCCAAAAACGTTGTGGAATTTTGATCTAGGCAATATGTTCATCCCTCTCACGATTAGTGAGCTCCAATATGAGCAAAAGGCTGTGATATGTGTCATGAAGAATAAAAACAGAAAACAAAGAGTCTGGGAGTAGTGGCTCACGCCTATAATCCCAGCACTTTCGGAGGCCAAGGCAAGTGCATCACTTGAGGTCAGGAGTTTGAGACCAGCCTGGCCAACATGGTAAAACCACGTATCTACTTAAAATACTAAAATTAGTTGGGTATGATGGCACATGCCTGTAATCTCAGCTACTCGGGAGACAGAGGTAGAGGTTGCAGTAAGCCAAGATTGTGCCACTGTATTCCAGCCTGGGTGACAGAGCAAAACTGTGTCTCAAAAATCAAAATAAAAAATTAAAATAAACAAAGATGCTGCCAGAAATACATGCTTTTCTTCAGTGATTGTTTCCCATCATATCTTAATAATCTTGATTTTCCCTTGATTGTGCATTATTCAACAAATCTAATTCCCAAAACACTTAGGTAACGAAGCTTCTATTCCTCAAATTCTTCAATACATTAAAAGGGCATGCTTCAAATGATACTAGTATTCTTTACTTAGATTATATATTCAATCAACAGAAATCCTTAAAGTTCTCAGAATGTTAACTAAATTAGTTAATGTTGACTTAATTCCTTCTCCTGGTCAAAGAACTATGGACTTCACACAATAAACAAAATACAAAAATTGTCACAACTGAGTCAGCTGAAAAGCACATAGTCAACACCCACTTTTCCCAAAGCAAAGAGCTTATGAATTAATAAATGTGACCAAGATGGAAAGGAATGTCCCATGTTTGGTTAGCCATGTTACTGGCATGTACATTTAGCCTTTGGGAATGTAGGTAGGGAGAGGGATAATTCAGTAGATAGCAGCAAGACAATGCCCCTGACCTATACGTTATCCAAAAGAAAGTGGGAGGGCGAAAATTAGAGGATTGGGAGGCAAAACAAAACTGCTCTATATGCAGAAGGGATAAAGGTAGCACAGGAATGATTCAGTGGAACGATTTTTTCCTATCTGATAATGCTATTATTGAAACACCCACCTTCTATTCAGTAGTATCTTGGAAACTTGCGTATGATTTGGCTCACCAAAGATTGGAATTCAGAAATTAAATGTCAAGCACGCTAAGTAATATGACCTCATTACAAGATAGGCATTAAGGCAATAGTCGCAAGCATGAGTCAAGAGAATTATGTGAGCCTAAGATCGCTACAAGAATCCTAGGCTTGGCCAGGCCTGGTGGCTCATGCCTGTAATCCCAGCACTTGGGAGGGCCAAGGTGGGCAGATCATGAGGTCAGGAGATCCAGACCATCCTGGCTAACACGGAGAAACCCCGTCTCTACTAAAAATACAAAAAAAAAAAAAAATTAGCCAGGCGTAGTGGTGGGTGCCTGTAGTCCCAGCTACTTGGGAGGCTGAGGCAGGAGAATGGCATGAACCCAGGAGGCAGAGCTTGCAGTGAGCCAAGATCAGCCACTGCACTCCAGTCTGGGTGACAGAGCTAGACTCCATCTCAAAAAAAAAAAAAAAAGAAAAAAAAAAGAATCCTAGGCTTTTAGAGCTGAAGTAGATCAAAGATCGCTTATCTGGCCCTTTCACATTTCAAGATGAGTTTGAGGCATTCTGCTTACACACATAATCTCATTAAACTCCCTTATTCAACAAAAACATTAATGTCATTTTATGTACCAGGCTCTCCTCTGGGTGCTAGAGATAAGGAGTAAACAAAATAGACAAAGTTTCTACCTTCATCAATCTTTTATTCTCAGTAAGCAAAATAAATGAGTAAAATAATGATGAGTTGGAAAAAGATAGCCCCAAGGAGAAAAGACAAACCAGGGAAAGGGGCTGTGAAATATCATGGGAAGAAGATAGAAATGTTCAGAAAGGAGTCTTCTCAGTCTTCACTTTACACACTGTTGAGGAAAGAGTTTAAAAAGTTGGGGCACTAGCGATACAAATGTCCAAGGGTAGGTTATTCAAGGCAGAAAGAACAGCAACTGCAGACCCTGGGTGGGAACACCTCTGCCCCATCCAAGGAACACCAAGGAGAGGAGTGTTGCTGGAGGGAAAAGTCGAAAGTGGTGAGGTCAGGGAAGCAACAGGGGGTGAGATTTTGCAGGGCCTTGGGGATCACGGCCCTTTTACTTTAAGCGAGCTGCGAAGCCACTGGAGGGCTGGAGCAGAAGAGTGACATGGTCATATTTATGCTCTAACGGAACGACCCCATTGCCATATAAACTGAAGAGGGGCAAAGGTGGAAGGAAGCTTTCAAGCTGAAAAGAATGGTACCAGTCAGATAGGAGAAATTGTTGAATTCTGCATATATTTTGAGGGCAGGACCAGCAGGATCTGTTAGTGGATGTGGAGGTGAGAGAGAGGAGACAAGAGTCCAAAATGTCTGACATGAGCAAGTGGAGAAATGGAGCTGCAATTTGCTGAGATGGGGGAGACCATGGGAGACCCCCATCTGAGATGTATGGTGGACATTCAAATGAATGTGTCGGGTGGGCAGTTAGGTACTCAGGACTATGTGGGATGGTTTGTTTTTTGTTTTTTTGAGACAGAGTCTCGCTCTGGCACCCAGGCTGGAGTGCACTGGTGCAATCTTGGCTCACTGCAACCTCCACCTCCCAGGTTCAAGCAATTCTCCTGCCTCAGCCTCCTGAGTTGCTGGGATTACAGACCCGCACCACCACACCTGGCTAATTGTGTTGTATTTTTAGTAGAGATGGGGTTTCACAATGTTGGGCAGGCTGGTCTCAAACTCCTGACCTCAGGTGATCCGCCAACCTCAGCCTCCCAAAATGCTGGGATTACAGACGTGAGCCACTGCGCCCAGCTTCAGGATAGTTTTTAAGCCTTGAGAATGGATGAGATTGGCTAGTGTATGAGCGTAGATAGAAAAGGGAAATCCAAGTTTGGGGTTCTGGGGCACTCCAACATTAAATAATCAAAAAGAAGAAGAGGAACCAACAAGATGAACCCAGAAGAAGTGACAGTGAGACAGGAAGGAAAATAGAGTATGTGTCCTGGAAGCCAAAGAAAAGCAGAGCGGTCAAATGGGTCGAATGCTGCTGTCAGGTCAAGGCAGGCAAGGACAGTGGCTTGGCCAGTGGATTAGCAATGGGAATGTCATTGGAGATCTTGGAGTGGGCAGTTTCAGTGGGGCAATGAGGGTGAAAGCATGATAGGAAGGGAGGACAGCACTTGGGGAGAATATTCTTCCAAAAAGGTTTCTTTACTCTGAAGAGAAAGAATCAAATAAGATAAGCAGCTGGAAGGGTCTAGTAGACCTGTGAAGTGGTGCTATTGTCACCATGCACCCACGCTTTGATAGAATAAAACAAATTGCCCAAGTTTTTTTTTTTTTTTTTATGGTATATGTTGAGAATCAGTTATTCTGAACCCAGAGCCCACATTCTTAACCTACGCTCCACAACAAGGGATGAAAGCAAGAACTTCATTTATTGGTACACCTATGGGAACCAGCACAGGCCTATGGGCAAAAAGAGCCAAAAGAAAATTATGGAATACTTAAAGGAAACAGACTATTAGTCTTAATTTTTAATTTTCTATATACTATATACCTATGCCTAATTTAAATTTTGTAGATACTCTCAGCCTGGTGCAGTGGGTCACACCGGTAATCCCAGCACTTTGGGAGGCCAAGACAGGTGGATCACTTGAGGTTAGGAATTCAAAACCAGCCTGACCAACATGGTGAAACCCCGTCTCTACTAAAAATACAAAAATTAGTTGGGCATGGTGGTGCACACCGGTGATTTCAGCTACCTGGGAGGCTGAGGGATGAGAATCGTTTGAATCCAGGAGGTGGAGGTTACAGTGAGCCAAGATTGTGCCACTGCACTCCAACCTGGGCGACAGAGCAAGACTCTGTCTCAAAAATTAAATTAATTAATTAATTACATAAAATAAATTTCTCTAGACACTCTCATATATATATCTTTCTCATGTTATTTTAACTGGAATTCTATGATGGAGAAAATGAGTGTCTTTTCTACAAATGTCAACTTCCCATTGGAGAAAGTAGCTGTCCAGGATTGGTCTTCCAGGGAGGCAGAAGCAGCATCCCTTAAGATTTTCAGTATTTATTCTCAGTAATTTCCATACCTGACCTCTCATCAAACACATCCATTTATCCATACATTCATTCAACAAACATTCCTGATCTCCTATGTCCCCAAATCTCTTCTAGAAGCTGGGGATGCTACAATGATAAAAAAAAAAAACCACTAAGATCTTAGTTCTCACGAAGTTTACATTAAATGGGAAAGAGGCAGACATTTGAAACATAACAAGTAGAGTTTTGGATGCTGACAAATATAATTTTTAAGCACTTTATGGCATAGAGTAAAATCAGCACAGGCTACTTCAAATAGGTGGGAAAGTCTCTTCAGGTGGCTGACATCAATTGAAACTGAATAAAGAAAAGGAAGCAGCTTTTCCTAGCTCTAGGGAAAGCTGGGTCCACAAAACAAATGAGTAAAAGACCCTCTCTTAAGTCTTAGAAGAACAAGCTAAAGAAGTTGGAAGTACAGTGAGGGTACACAAGTGAAGTTTTAGAAGTTAACAGTGCAGGATAAGCCAAATCCCACAGGGTGCGGATTGTATTCTCAGCATGGTAGGAAACTATTGGAGATCTTGAATTCAGATTCCACTGGCTC
Source organism: Macaca nemestrina (assembly GCF_043159975.1). Lineage (NCBI taxonomy): Eukaryota > Metazoa > Chordata > Mammalia > Primates > Cercopithecidae > Macaca > Macaca nemestrina. The sequence goes on along the minus strand of NC_092135.1, from coordinate 125,982,178 downwards.
CTAGTGGCAGATGGATTGTAAGAGATGAGGGAGAAAACCAGGAATCTAGTTGAAAAGCCACTGGAATGGCCCAGCCAGAGGGAATGGTGGCTGGAATGGAGGGTTGGACTAGGCTGGCAGCTGGAAGGGATGTTAGACCAAGAAATCTGTGCTATGGAAAGAGGGATAATCTGATGGATTCACAGAATATTTTGGACTTAGAGCTGGCAGAATGGATAAAGCAATGCGGGGGTGGGGGTGGGGGTGGGGTGGAATTAATGATCACAAGAGAGAAACAAAAAGTGACCACCTAGGTTTCTGGCAAAAAAACAGGCTGGGTGATGATGCCTTCTACTGGGAGGGCACAGTCTGAGGAAGCAGCAGGATTGGGATGGGACTGGAAAAAAGAAATCATGAGATCTTGTGTGATACCTCATCGGCGATGTTGGATATGTTGCTGGGAAAAGTGAGACATTCAACCTTAAATTCAAGTCCCATCCCTCATAAAGCTATTCTAAACCAAACAGGTCCAAAGTATCTTACCCTCCTTTGAAATCTTTATGACACTTCTATCCAAACTTCATTGGGCAAGTGTATTTGGTTATCTTCTGCCTTGTGGCATGTTTTGCAGATTTTTTTGTTTGGTTGTTTGTTTATTTGCAGATGTTTCTAATTTAGAAAATGAGTTCCGAATTAGAACCCAAGAATTCCACTTCTATTTCTGTCCCTAACAAGCTGGGTGATCAATGGGTGTCACTTATTCTTTAAAGGTGAACATGTCCTCACCTAAAATTAGAGTTAGGCAAAGATTAGGTAATTAATGTATTGCTTATGTTACTAAGTAATAGTTAAGTAATTTATTCCATAATTACTTCACTCATTGAAATCAAGGACTATGAACTTCGTTAAAGGTTCATAGCACAGAGCACAAAGCGTGTAAGCAGTAAGCACTCAATAAATTCAGAAGGACTGATATGCATGCACAGTCAAGCTAAACTCTTTAAATTCCTAAAAGAGTAATTGTTAATGTTTTGAGGAAGAGTCCAGCATCTGAAGGAATGAGGGGCACAGGTTGGGAAGTGCCCGACTTCCTGTCCCACGTGGGGACCCCGCCGCCCCTCAGTCCCCGTGCCCTCCTCCGCCCCAAACCCTCCCAGTCTGGGAGCCCAGGGTCCCACGTGGGGCTGACGGGCCGGGCTGGCGCGTACCTGGCGGATAATACCGAAGCAGGAAACTCTTGAGCTTCATTTTCCTGTTCTGCTATCCCCGGCCGATGGGCTTCGTAGCCATGGAAACGGCTAACAGCAGAGGGACGCGGGTGCGCATGCGCAGGTTGCCCCAAGCGGTCCTGGGACGCAGAGCCGGGAGATCGGTCTCCGGGAGCCGCTGCGGGTACCCCGGGGCTCCAGTGCTCGGGAGGCGAGTGTTCTGGAGGTGTCTAGAGTGAACGGGGTGGGGGCACCTCGTGTTCTCACTAAGGGCGACCTCAGAGGAGCTAAACATGGCCGGGAACCGACGGCCTAGGCCAGAGCCTGGGCTGCATGCACTATTTTAGCACATTCGTTTCCCAAAAGGAAGGGCAGGAGGAAAAGCCCGCGCTGGTTACCACTCAGAGCCCCAGCCCGTGCCCTGTCCTTGTCCTCCCAAAAGAAAAATGACCTCAACTTAATATCCTGCGTTTCTTGACTCTGTGCCATACATTGCACTAAACGCTGTATGCACACATACTCATACAATCCGAACAAGGTGTGAGTTATGTACCACTTCTTAAGGATAAAGTAACTGAGCATTAGAGAAAGTGGAGAACTACCAGAGGTCGCAGCCTAAATGGATAGTAGAGGCAGAAATTGAAGGCAGGTGCGTCGGAACCTACACCAGAAAGCCTGCACCTGTACTCTCAACCTGGGCTTAAAACTCTCCAGGCCTTCATGCGGCCTGTCCTATTTCTTGCCAGCATCGTTGTTTGCCTGCCACGTTTCCATCAGGAAACCTGTGGAGAGAAAGAGTCAGCCAGCCAGCTTGTCAATTTCCTTTAAGAAATTTGGCCTAAATCGGAATTTCCCAAACTTAAGTAATTCCTGTGTTATCTGCACAACTATGAGCCATATCTCGCCTTACCTCTTCCAGAGATCCATACCTAAGTTTTCTTTAAGTTATTAAAATGTCTCTAGATTGACTCACTTATTTTACTTCACTTTGTAAAATGTAATTTTAAAAATTACCTTTACTTTTACGGTTACTGGCTGTTTACTGAAAATTATATGAAATTCAATCCCACCTGTGAAGTTTTCATTTCTAAATTTAAAATTATATGAAATGTTCAGTAAACAGCCAGTAACTGTAAAAGTAAAGGCAATTTTTTTTAAGGTGTTGAATTGGTCGTTAAGGGCTGGGCCATCAGGAACTTGTGCGTCCGTCTCAGGGAGACCTGGCCTTCAGAGATGACAGCATTCGGCCCCAGGAGGAGCCTGCAATCTGTCCTCCGTCTTCCCAGCTTGTGCCCCCCATAGGGATACAGGACAGTAAGGAGCTAAACAGAACCTGCTGCCTGAATGGGGGAACCTGCATGTTGGGGTCCTTTTGTGCCTGCCCCCACTCCTTCTATGGATGGAACTGTGAGCACGACATATGCAAAGAGAACTGTGGGTCTGTGCCCCATGACACCCGGCTGTCCAAGAAGTGTTCCATGTGTAAATGCTGGCACAGCCAGCTCCGCTGCTTTCTTCAGGCATTTCTACCTGGCTGTGCTGGCCTTGTGATGGATGAGCATCTCATGGCTTCCAGGACTCCAGAACTACCACCGTCTGCATGTACCACTTTTATGCTAGCTGGCATCTGCCTTTCTTTTTTCTTTTTTTTTTTTTTTTTTTTTTTGAGACAGAGTCTCACCCTGTCGCCCAGGCTGGAGTGCAGTGGCCGGATCTCAGCTCACTGCAAGCTCTGCCTCCCGGGTTCAAGTGATTCTCCTGCCTCAGCCTCCCGAGTAGCTGGGACGACAGGCGTCCGCCACCTCGCCCGGCTAGTTTGTTGTTTTTTTTTTTTTTTTTTTTTTTGTATTTTTTAGTAGAGACGGGGTTTCACTGTGTTAGCCAGAATGGTCTCGATTTCCTAACCTCGTGATCCGCCCGTCTGGGCCTCCCAAAGTGCTGGGATTACAGGCTTGAGCCACCGCGCCCAGCCGGCATCTGCCTTTCTATACAAAGTTACTATTAATTGCCGTTGACCTATTTCCAGAAATACAATTTTAAATATCATGCAAATTTCATGACCTGCTGCTACAATGTCCTAACTGAAAGATGATCATTTGTTAGTTGCCTTAAAATAATGAATACATTTCCAAAATGGTCTCTAACATTTCCTTATAATGCCAACTACTTCTTACCTCTTTGCCCTGCCCTCCCCACAAAAACTACTTCTTTTGTCAAAAGAAAGTCAGCCATATCTCCATTGTGCCTAAGTCCAGTGTTTCTTGATACATATAATTCTACCAAGGTCTTCTTAAAATGTTATTTTAAACAATTGAATTATATCTCCAGATTATTAAAGACTAATCCTAATGTGGACCTTAGGATACAGTTTTGAGTAGAGTTGATAAAAATCAATTAAAATAGTCTCTTTAAAAGGAAAGAAAGCCTCTTTAAGGAGAGGAAACAGAGGGTTGAAGGAATGGAAGTTCATCTGCATGTATGCAGGGAGACTGGGTAGGAAAGAGGAAGCAAATGGGAGAGAGAAGTTGGAAAACATAAAATGGGTTACTTGATGGTGATTAGGTGGGTGTAGAGAAGCAAATTAAAAGGCTAAATGGAAGGGCAAGTTTCCATCGTCTATAGAAAGCTATATGAGACAAGGACTCCCATTTTTTTCCCAAAGGTGTTGTAAAAAGAATGAAGTCTCCTTATAAAAATAAAATTATGCCTCAATGTCCCCAATAAGATTGCTTAATAAATTATGTCTCCTCCAAGCTATGCAGTTCTTTTAACTGTTATAGAAAATGTTCACAATATATTTAGTTGTAAACCAAGTGATAAAACTACATATTGTAAAGTCAATTTTTAAAATACATTGTATATATGTGTATGCACAGTAAAAATAGAAAATATATTGATCTAAAGGCATTGAATTACTATATACTACTATATATTACTATATTACTATATACTAATTACTATATACTGCCACAAAGACTCTGAACCCAAAACCATTCCTTTCTTTGTAAACGAAGGAAGGAAGGAAGGAAGGAAGGAAGGAAGGAAGGAAGGAAGGAAGGAAGGAAGGAAGGAAGGAAGGAAAGAAGGAAGGAGGGAGGGAGGGAGGGATGGGAGAGGGAGGGGGGAGGGAGGGAGGGATGGGAGAGGGAGGGGGGAGGGAGGGAGGGAGGGAGGGAAATTAGCAACTGTTTGAGATAGTTAAGACAGGCTACAAGATGGAATAGCACCCAACTGAGCCTTCCTACTTGATGTGTTCAGAAGATTGAAAAGATCATTGAGATGGCAAAGCCTTTGCTACTAAGTGACACAATTTAACCTAATATAAACATGCAACACATTTAAAAAAAAAGAAAAATCATCTTTTTCTCACCAGTAGTAAGCATCCCATACTTGGAAAACAGCAAACCATATGAAATCCAAGCTCTCTTCCAGCTCAAACTTTCTCCTAGCCATTAAGACACTCCGGAAGGACACATGGAGGGAGGGGCAAAGAGTTTATTCTATAGAAATGAGAAAGTCTTTGGTAGATTTTGGTCACCTATTTATTGCTTGTGCTCATGCCATTTAAAATGCCATCTTTGGGCGGGGCATGGTGGCTCTTACCTATAATCCCAGCACTTTGGGAGGCCAAGTTAGGAGGATTGCTTGAACCCAGGAGTTCAAGACCAGCCTGGGCAACAAGGCAAGATCTAGTCTCTACAAAAAAATTAATTAGCTGGGTGTGGTGTGCGCCCCTACAGTCCCAGCTACTCAGGAGGCTGAGGGAGAGAGCACTTGAGTCAGGGATGACATTACCAATAGTGGGATGAACTGACATATATTACCTGATATTACAATGCACTGAAGAGAACACAGCAAGGCCGAGTGCGGTGGCTCACGCCTATAATCGCAGCACTTTGGGAAGCCAAGGTGGGCGGATCACGAGGTCAGGAGATCCAGACCATCCTGGCCAACATGGTGAAATCCCATCTCTACTAAAAATACAAAAATTAGCTGGGCGTGGTGGCGCGTGCCTGTAAACTCAGCTACTCGGGAGGCTGAGGCAGGAGAATTGCTTATACCAGGGAGTCAGAGGTTGCAATGGGCCGAGATCATGCCACTGCACTCCAGCCTGGCGATAGAGCAAGACTCTGAAGAAAAAAAAAAGCAGCAATTCTCTGGAATTCCTGCCCAAAATGAATTACTTGACTCAAATCATAAGGAAACATCAGAGTAAACCAAACTGAGGAAATTGTACAAAATAATCGTTGACAGTCAAGGAAAGAAAAGTCTGAAGAAATATTTGAGATTAAATAAATCTAAAGAGGATGACTAAATGCACTGAGTGATGATAGATCCTGAACCAGAATAATAAGTACTTACAAAAGACATCATTGAGACAATGGATGAACTCTGAATAGGGATTGTGGTTTAGATAATCGTGTTATATCGATGTTAAGTTTCTTGACTTTGATCATTGTACTGGTTATGTAAGAGAATGTCCTTGTTCTTAGGAAAAGTATACTGATTTATTTCAAAGTAAAGGGGCATGCTGGCACCCTGATCTCAGACTTCCAGTCTCCAGAACTATGAGGAAGAAGTTTCTGTCGTTTGTGAGTCACCCAGTCAATGGTACTTGTTATGGAAGCCTGAACTAAAACATTCCCACCAGGACTTGCCTTGAACAACCAGAAACTAAATAATGAATAGCAGTAATTTTAATCTGCTAAGCCAATCCAGTCTAACACAGTGAAGTCACTCTGGGTTTCAGTTATCCAAGTATGGTCCCCAAACCAGCAGGGTCAGTATCACGTAAGAATTCATTAGCAATGTACACTCTCACCTCCCCCGAGTTCCAACCTACTGAATCAGAAACACTGATGGTGAGGTCCGACAACCCGTGTTTAAATGTGCTTTCCTGGTGATTCTAATGAATGATGAAGCTTGAGAGCCACTGTGCCAGCTTAATAGGTTACACTGACTTGGACAGAATGAAGCAAGTGAAATTGGGCTTCGTCTCCCATGATCAGGTATTTCTGTGTATTCCAGGCAGTCTTCCTTGATTGTCAGGAACAGTAAACTGGTTGTTCAGTCACACGCTCGAATGTACATGAGACCCAGAAACAACATGGGAAGAAGCTGGAATTCTCTACATAATTGGGTTTCAGATGCTCCAATGCACTGAGAGAGGACAGTGGACATCAGGCTGAGGGAGGAATCCAAAGGTACCTGGGAGGGTGGGAGTTGGGGAGGGAGGTAGTCTCTAAAATCAAAATATGTATGGTGAGTGTGGCGGCTCATGCCTGTAATCACAGCGCTTTGGGAGGCCAAGGCAAGAAGATTGCCTGAGCTCAGGAGTTTGAGACCAGCGTGGGCAACAGGGCGAAACCTGGTCTCTACAAAAACTACAAAAATTAGCCCAGTGTGGTGGCACTTATCTGTAGTCCCAGCTACTCAGGAGGCTGAGGTGGCAGGATGGCTTGAGCCTAGGAGGTGGTGGTTACAGTGAGTTGAGATCACACCACTGCACTCTAGTATATCTATATAGCATAGATAAACTATATGGATGTAGTATATCTATACATACATATATATATATGGATGTAGTATATCTATACATACATATATTTATATTTATAGAGAGAGAGAGAAGGAGGAGGAGGAGAGAGGGAGGAAGGAGTCAGTCTGGGAGATCCAGAGTCTATATTTTTGAGGCTGGGCAAGGTAAGGGAGGAAGAGTTCCGGCTGCGGCTAGGCTTGGTGGATTCCATTTGGCTCAGCTTCTCCTGGAGAAAGCTGACATCAATGAGATGACTGCATCACTGCTGTTGGGGGCCTCACCGAGAGTAGCACATAAAAAGAGAGATGCAATCCTCTCCTAGAAAAAAAAGACACAGATGCTCAGAGCCAGGCAGGAGCAGTCTGCTGTGCACAGGGTTTAAAGGTAGCCTCGTCACAGCAGGCCCCAGAGCAGAGGAACTGCATCAGGGTGGAGGCCTATGGACCAGACATCGCCATCTACCCTCTTCGTCTGCCTGCCTCCATCCCCACAGCAGGACTCAAAAGCATCTGATCTTACCTGGGACTTGAAAACTGACAGGGCCAGGGTCACTAATTGTATCATTCAATAAATATGTTTAAGGACCTGCTAGCACCAGGCATGCTGCTCTTATAGATCTAATTCTGAAAAATATTGCAAGGGAGTTATTCACAGAAAGAATCAGACTTCGGGTGAGTTTGAAATGATTGTAGGTTGCCAGGCGCAGTGGCTCACGCCTGTAATCCCAGCACTTTGAGAGGCCGAGGCAATGGATCACCTGACGTCAGGAGTTCGAGACCAGCCTGACCTATATGGTGGAACCTTGTCTCTACTAAAAATACAAAATAAGCTGGGTGTGGTGGTATGTGCCTGTAATCTCAGCTACTTGGGAGACTGAGGCAGGAGAATCGTTTGAACCCAGGAGGTGGAGGTTACAGTGAGCTGAGATCACGCCATTGTACTCCAGCATGGGTGACAAGAGCGAAACTTCATCTAAAAAAAAAAAAAGAAAGAAAGAAAGAAAGAAATGATTGTAGGTCAAAGGGAGACAGACCTCTAGATGTGACCAAATTTACATTCACTGATGGGTCAATGCCAGTACATGGCAGGCTGATAAACAGCCAGCACAGCTGATAAAACAGCTTTGCCACTGAGGCATTAGAGCAGAATGCCTGACTTGAAGCCTACCGTTTTCTAGACATGGGATCTTGGCCAAGGTCCATCACCTCTCTGGGCTTTAGTTTCCTCATTAAAAAGCTAGAAACGATCATGGTATCCAATTCATAGAGTTGAGTTTCAGAGAGGTTAAGCAACTGGCCAAGGTTATATAGCAAGAAAATGGCAGAGCTGCAACTCAACAAGTCTTTTTTTAAATCTCAGATTCAAAGAGCTAGAAATGATAATGGTGTTCAATTCATAGAGTTGTCACTATAAGCCTGATTCACTTGAAACATTTTGTAAGAATTAGGGACGGTGATGATAGTAATAAATAAGCCTTATTATGCTAAATTTGTTTGAAACTGAGGAAAGGGTATGTACATATCACGTCCATTTCAGTTGATAATCTAGGTCAACAGTTGCTCCAATTGCAATTTGGAATCTTTTGTGTGATCCTTGACAAGTATATCTTGCTAATTATGTCAATTAGTGTCAGTATACTTGGCTTAAATATTAAAATTAGTTTACATTTTTTAAAACATAACTACTTTCTCTTTGGGCCCATATAGATTTACCTTCTTAAATAAATGGCCTAGAGGATCTAGAAGGGAAGAATGGATTCTATACCTTACCAAGCTAGAGATAGTCCAGAGAAGAATGACACAGGTGCAGAAAGACCAGGGATATCTGGAACATGAACCAGAGACCCTGGGGTGGGCATAATGCCACCCTTTGTGCCTGGCATACCATAGGTCCTTAATTAGTGAGTGATTTTCATTATGATCTGGAAGAGGAAGTCACTGATTATGTGTGAAACTAGAGGGCAGGGCTAAGAGAGTTAGATTCATGGAGGCAGATGTTGGCTCCCCATAAAGAACTCCTGCCAGTTTGTCCAGTAATGAATGAATAGACTAAGCTGTGTCCAAAAGTATGAGAATTTCCCAGCACTGAAAATGTTCTAGCTGAGGCCATTTGACCAGTTGCCAAGATTATTTTAAAACACGATTCTAAGTCGTCTGACAGACAGGACTAGATAAAATTTTCCTTTCATTTCTGTGATTCCATGATCTTGTGCTCTCTGTGTGTCTGTGTGTTTTCACAAAAAGATAAAGGTGGAAAGGTATGAAACAGTGGGTTGCTCTTTGGAAGACAGAAGTTCCAATCCTACCCTTTCATCAATGAACTTTAAGCAAATCCTTTGCCCTTCTAATCCTCAGTTACTCAACTGCAAATGATTTTCGCTCATTCCATTCAGCGCTCACACACCACGACTCACTTATTCCTGCTCTGGCTCTGATTCTTGTCGTTCCTGCCACCCGGTGAGCCTCCCACGTCAGCTGTTCTAAAGCCTCACCCAGCGATAATCACCTTGCCCACATGCTCAATTCGATTTTCTGCAACAGTGTGTGCTGGGTGTGGAGTTCACATCACGCACTCCAAGATGTTCCTACCATACGATGCCTGCCTCCAATCCCTATGCCAACAACTGCATCTGGCCACTTTCAAGTAAACTCACGGGACCCTAGTGATGGTTCTTTCATTTTGTGTTGAAAACTGCATTCTATTCGGTGTTGTTTATTTGATTTTTCTTCCTCTTACAGGGTTTATTCTAAACTCCCAAAGGATCTGATACAATAGCCCTTTGCGAAATTATGGAGAAAAGGTCTGAAATTATCAGCCTTGGTTGTCATTGGTTCTATGCTCCCACTTGCATTACAATGCCCTCCTCAGCTTGTCAGGGTGCCTCCTACCACCTCACTGCAGCAACTTGCTGAAATGTCACCGCACCCTGTTTCAGTCCCCAGAGGACAGTCTGCCGTGTGCCACTTCTGGAGTCTCTCCTCTTGGCCCTGGATCCCCTAAAGAACCTATAGTTCTTGGTGACTTCCATGTCCCACTCTGGGGTCCAGTGAACTTCTAAATACCTAAACTTGCCAGTTTGACAGATAAATTAGTCATCTCTCTCCAGCCTGCATCAGGCTGCCATTTCCACTCAGTGCCCATCCCTTTCTGCAATGCATGAAAGCTGCTTTGTGAGACTTGCTGGATTTCCAGGATCACCTCAAAGAAGTTTGGCATCATTTATCTCTCTTCTCAGATCCCACCATTCCAAAGAAGTTCTCTCCTGCCCTTCTACCTCCAACCGTGACTACCTCCAACTGTGACTAATTGTCTCCCTCCTTCTCCCTTCTACCCAGTTAAATGAGCCATTCTCTAAATATGCTGGTGATAGTGGCACTGGGGATTGACTGGAATCAGATCACTGGTGCCCTCTGCCTTGCCAGAGAAAAAGGCCCTGGTTAGGCTTGTGAATTTCATGCAGACAGGTAAAGACATCCTGTCATGCTTTTTATGGTGCCACCGCTAGCACAAGCCATGCCTTTGGGCAGATTATGGAAGGGCATCAGCTCTGGGTTGGAGGTGTTCCTTCACACTGCCAGGACCTCCAGGCCTAATGGGGGCATTCCCGAGGCCAGGAGACCCAAGCTGAGCAAGGGCCAGGCTTTGCCCCACTCACTGGCAGGGCTTTGAGAGCTACTCAGACTGCCCAGTGGGCCACCCAGCCCCGCACAGGTGCCCAGGGAGCAGCTGATCCTTGCAAACGCCTGCTAGACTAGGCCTGCTCACAAAACACGTTCACCTCTCCACACTCCTCATGAGCTTATACTCTCCTCTGGTGTACTTGCCTGCAAGTTGTTTTTCAATGAAAAGGAAGTGGGGAAAGATGGTGTAATGGGTAATGACATCACACCTGCCAAGAGTCAGACTTCTGATGTTGCTAATGAGTTCATCCTCTTTAGGGAGGCCTGATGGCCTAGAAAGGACACAAATGTGAGTCAGAGGATCCTGACGTTTGAATGCCAGTTCTGCCACTTACTAGCAGAGTCCCTTTTAGAACCTCGATTTGCTTAAATCAAAAGGGGGATAATAATACTATCTGCCTCATTGGGCTATTTTATGAAACAAATGATGTAAAACATACACAGTATGCCGTATACCCAATTTCTAGGCACCTAAAATCTTTTTTCTTTGAACATTATCATAAAGAAATTAACCACATCTATCACTAAATTGTTTGACTCTGGAATACATGTTGATATGCAAAATATATCTAACCGTCTATTTCAAATAAAATATCACATCGAGGGACTGTTGCAATTCGGTCAAGGTTATTTATCTGCTAAATGGATCACTGCCAGTAGGGGGCAGCAGTGTACACCTGTTTTATAAGCGCATTTACATTCTTTCCGCAGGGTGACTACAGTCAATAATAACGTAATTGTATATTTTAAAATAACTTAAATAATGTAATTGGGTTGTTTGTAACTCAAAAGATAAATGCTTGAGGGGATGGATAACCCATTCTCCATGATGTGCTTTTTTTTCCAATCCTCAGAGACATCTAAAATGTGCTTATTTCGCATTGAATGCTGTCAAAATATCTCATGTACCCTGTAAATATATATACCTACTGTGTACCCACAAAATTTTACAAATAATAAAAATAAAACTTTTTATAATAAAATAAGCAATAAATAAAACAACATACTCAGAAAAGAAAGAGGAAGGAAGGAAGGAAGGAAGGGAGGGAGGGAGGGAGGGAGGGAGGGAGCGAGGCCAGAGCCTTTGCCAGACAAAAGAGCCTACGTATTGAGCAAACTCCTTCCTTTTAGCTACCTCAAAATTATCTTTGAAATAACTTGGCTGGGCGCGGTAGCTCACGCCTGTACCTCCAGCATTTTGGGAGACAGAGGCGGGCAGATCACTTGAGGTCAGGAGTTTGAGACCAGCCTGGGCAACATGGGTGAAACACTGTGTCTACTAAAAATACAAAAATTAGCCGGGTGTGGCGGTGGGCGCCTATAATCCCAGCTACTTGGGAGACTGAGGCAGGAGCATCGCTTGAACCCAGGAGGCAGAGGTTGCAGTAAGCCAAAATTACACTGCACCGTACTCCAGCCTGGGCAACAGAGTGAGACTCCAAGAAAGAAAGGAAAGGAAGAAAGAGAGAAAGAGAGAAAGAGAGAGAAGGAAGGAAGGAAGGAAGGAAGGAAGGAAGGAAGGAAGGAAGGAAGGAAGGAAGGAAGGAGAGAAAGAAAGAAAGAAAGAAAGAAAGAAAGAAAGAAAGAAAGAAAGAAAGAAAGAAAGAAAGAAAGAAAGAAAGAAAGAAAGAGCTAGCTCGCTCCTTGCCATGACACACACACATGCTAGCGATGGTAACAATGATAATAATTAACATTTATTGAATGCTTACTTTGTACCAGGCTCTGGGTTAATTATATTACCCAAATCATCTGCTTCAATCTTCACAAAAACTCTACCCAGTAAGGACCATTGTTCCTATTTTACAGATGACAAACTGAGGCTTTGAGAGAAGAGCACAGCTTGATACGCCCTCTCTGTTTGTGGCCATTTTGAAATAGTTCTTTATTTAGCCAACTTTACTTGCCTTGGTCTAAAGTTTTTACTTTTTAAATTATTTTCTTATTGCCTTAATAATAATACAGAACTGTTTATACCGCTGCTTCTCTGAGGTGTGTCTGTGCTGGCTCAACACCACACGGTCCCTGCAGGACTTCCTGTAATGTCTAGCAAATTCCAAGATGATAATAGCTTGAATGCCTCTAAGCCAGGATTTTGACTTTGTGTGTGTCAACTGAACTGAATATGTGCTTGCTGAAAAGTGACATTTTAAAGCAGAAAGGGGAAGATCAGCTTGTCCTTATTTCTTGTTTTCAGTGGAAATATATACAGGAAATACTTACAACGATAAAAACTTTTGAAGCCTATGGTTTTATGCTTGTTACTGCCACGTTATCTTTGTTCCCAGGACATAAATCTCACAGACTGCTCAGCATCTCCAAAGAGCAACAGTAGTAGGTAACGAGGAGAAGGTGTAGCTGCGCAAACCTTGGCTACTCTCCCAAAGGGGGATTCCAGATCCTCTCCACCTCCTCTTTCTTTCTCGGACTCTGTTGGCACTCCCTTTTGTCTCGAAGCTCCTTTCACTTTTTCCCGCCTTTCTGTCTTTTTTTTTTTTTCTCTCTCTCTCTCTTATGTTTTAGTTCCACATTTCTGTCTCCACCTCCACACATGTAGCACTTTCTTTTCCTAAACCAGCTCTTTCTTCTTCAAAGCTCTCCTGAACATCCCTTTCCCTTTTCCTCATATTTAATCAGCTAAGTCCTTTTATTTCCAAAACTCTGACTTGGCCACATTGGCAGATTTGGTGGGTCGACTCACTCAGTTCTGTTTCATTCCCCTGCCAGTGGGCCTGGTGCCTGCTGGAGACCCCAGACAGCTTCACAGCCCAGGTTCCACGTGGGGCCTGATTCCCGTCAAGCAGGCGGCACCCAGGTGATGCCCGTGCCATCTGGAAGCAGAAGCAACGTTGGCAGGTAGAGCCAGAGCTGCTGTAGGCAAGCTCGGCCCGGTCATCATAGGGGTAGTCTATTTCCTTGTGCAGCAGCCCTAACAGAGCTCTCCACGGCTAGGCTTTAGCACCATGGATGGTGACAAGCCGTGTGCAGGCCATTTGGAATGCCAGCGAGATTGTTGTCCCACAGCCGTCAGCTGTGTGCTGGCGTCCCAGTTCCCTGCTCCCTGATCACAGCAGACTCGGCCACAGACCTAGCTGAACAGTTCTGCAGTGTTGTTTTGGCAGGCCCACCTGAAAATTCTGCTCAGAATCTGTTCTCACCCACTAATGATTTGGAAAACGTACTTCCTGTTTCGATCACTTTAGTTGAAACTACCACTGACTCCTACCCAATCATTAATTAGTAAAAGAAGTGATTAGAGACTGGGATCAGTGGGTCACGTCTGTAATCCCAGCACTTTGGGAGGCCAAGGCAGGTGGATCACCTGAGGTCAGGAGTTCAAGACCAGCCTGGCCAACATGGTGAAACTCTGTCTCTACTAAAAATGCAAAAATTAGCCAGGCATGGTGGTGTGTGCCCGTAATCAAGCTACTCAGAAGGCTGAGGCAGGAGAATCGCTTGAACCCAGGAGGCAGCGGCTACAGTGAGCTGAGATCGTGCCACTGCAATCCAGCCTGAGCGACAGAATAAGACCCTGTCTCAAAAAAAAAAAAAAAAAAAATTCCACACTGGCTGTCAGTCAGCCTCCTCCCCAGCAACCCCAGTTTATGCTCAATGGGCTCATGAATAAAGTGGTGTAAGAGGCAGGTATAAAGGTAAGGCATGGCCCATAGAAGATTCCTTGTCACCAAGGCTGGCCTATCTATTGCCAATTGGCTTGCCAATTGCTGTGCTACGTATCTAAATTGCCTGCAGCAGCAATCAACCTTGCAGCCCATTCTTTTACCATCCCTGGAGAACCAGGCTGACACCCAGCAGAAAGCTGATCATGTTGGAACTGCTCATCACTAAGGGGACAGAAAATTGCCCACAGTGAAAAAGACTTACGCTAGATAAGAATTTTCCATATCTGGCCGGGCGCAGTGGTTCACACCTGTAATCCCAGCACTTTGGGAGGCGGAGGCAGGCAGATCACAAGGTCAGGAGATCGAGACCATCCTGGCTAACACGGTGAAATCCCATCTCTACTAAAATTATAAAAAATTAGCTGGACGTGGGGGCAGGCGCCTGTAGTCCCAGCTACTCAGGAGGCTGAGGCAGGAGAATGGCATGAACCCGGGAGATAGAGCTTGCAGTTCCGGCCACTGCAGAGATCCGGCCACTGCACTCCAGCCTGGGCAACAGAGTGAGACTCCATCTCAAAAAAAAAAAAAAAGAATTTTCTATATCTGCCTACTGTGCTCCCTCCTGCAACACAATCTGCGTTGTCTATCATCCTGGTATCCAAACAATATTGTTTCTCACAAGAATCAGGGCAGTCAAATGGTTCTCTTCTCTTATCACATACCTTGCCTGAGCAACTGGCCTATAGAACACTCAGCTCCAGGGCTGAGTGGAAAAGCAACACTTGTCGGGGTGTGGTGGCTCATACCTGTAATCCCAGCACCTTGGGAGGCTGAAGCAGGTGGATCACTTGAGGTCAGGAGTTCAAGACCAGCCTGATCAACATTGCGAAACCCCATCTCTACAAAAACACAAAAATTAGCTGGGCATGGTGGTGCACATCTGTAATCCCAGCTACTCTGGAGGCTGAGGCAGGAGAATTGCATGAACCCAGGAGGTGGAGGTTGCAGTGAGCTGAGGCCATGCCACTGCACTCCAGCCTGGGCGACAGAGCCGAGACTCCATCTCAAAAAAAAAAGAAAGAAAACAAAAGCAACATTTGTTAGGTTGGGGTGTGTTGTTCTTGATGTGGTTTTTTGGTTCTGAACCAGCACCCGACCATCTTGGGTGCTGTCTCTCCTATGGTCAGAACACGTTGTTCTGGATGCCAAGGGTGGGGATGTGAGCGGCATCTCTTCACATTCCACCCAGTGATTTACTCAAAAAAGCTTGATCATGATCTATTTGACTGTGATTCTGCTTGTTTAGACGTCTGAGATCACAAGAACAAAATTGTTCCACCATTAGATACACCCGTGTTCCCATAACTGAAAACTACCCTTTGGCCATTTCAGGTTCCTTTTGTCCCTGAATAAACAGGCCAAAAAAAAAGGGGGGGGGTGGGGAGAGGAGGAGGGATTTACCACATTGGCTGAGAAGAGTAGACTGATTATCAAGGAGAAATTGAGTTCCTGTTAAATCATGCCGTTGATGGGAGAATATTCCTCAAACCCAGAAATTTTGTCATGTCAGGGTGGTAAAAGTCAATGGAAGACCATGGGAACCAACATGACAAGGACCTTCCTAGGGTTCATGCCATTCACAAAGGAAGGTTTGGATGACCCCCCTAAATAAAGACTCTAGCCTGCTCAAGGCAAAGAGAACACAGAATTGGCAGCGGAGTAAGAAATGGACACAATAAATACCAAATAAACCTCATGGTCAGTTGCGGAAATGAACACTGTTCATTGTTATAGCAAACTTATTTCTTCTTTCCACACTGTGTCATGTTTTTCTCTCTCTCCCATTTTTCTACCATTGAGACAGCCAGGTGGGAGAGAGTCCAACCTCTCCAACCGGCCTACACACTGGAAGGAGCCACACAAGTTCATGCCATTTGCAGCAGGGAGGAGCCTGGCCCCTCCTCTTCCTGTGTGGAACCTGGGATTCGAATGGCTAGGCAGGAAGTGCTCTAACAGGGACCCTGGCCTAGCTGAGAGTTCCTATTTCCATATTTTCTAACTTTTTTACCCACTAAAACCCTGGGTTTTTGGTTTCGTTTTTTGTTTGTTTGTTTGTTTGTTTGTTTTTTGAGATGGAGTCTCGCTCTGTCGCCCAAGCTGGAGTGTAATGGCTTGATCTTGGCTCACAGCAACCTCCGCCTCCCAGGTTCAAGTGATTATCCTGCCTCAGCCTCCCAAGTAGCTGGGATTGCAGGCACCCACCCTCATGCCCAGCTAATTTTTGTATTTTTAGTAGAGATACAGACAGTCTGTTGGCCAGGCTGGTCTTGAACTCCTGTCCTCAAGTGATCCGCCCACCTCAGCCTCCCAAAGTAATGGGATTACAGGCATGAGCCACCGTGCCCGGCCATAAAACTCTTGTCTTACTCACCATTCAAATTGTCTGCGAGCCTACATTTTCATGGCCGTGGGAGGAAGAACCCCATCTTTAGCTGAACTAAGGAAAAGTCCTGCAACACAATTTTACATAAGGCTCTTTGGTGGGTGTTAACTTCATAATTTTGTCCACAGGTTATCGTAAAACCATACGGGACTGTGGTTAAACAAAAGAAAGAAGGACTAATCCCCAGAGATGAACCCTGCAATTGATGACATTTGCGGTCCCTGCTTTGGGAAAAAAAGTATTCTCATTTGCATGAGGAATGGTTTTATTGCCATCATGAGAGCATTTTTTGTTGCTGTTGTGGTTTGAAAGTTTAAGTGTGGGAAGATGGGGACACATGGGTGTCAAGTGGTCAAAGGTTTGGTCTATGGCAAAAATTGGACTTTGGCTTCATCAGCTCCATCCCAACCCCCTTGGACTTGGCTCCACTGCAAGCTGGAGGCTGAGAAACCAAAGACTACATTTCTGAGGCATCCTTCCAGCTCAAGTTTTTTATGTGACCTTGCCACCCGAGCCCTCTCTGAGCTGTGAGAAAGGATGGGAGCAGGGTGTTTGAGCCCAAATCTGGGCCATGTTCTTAGCCATGATGAAAAGTTCAAGGTGTTAGGAGGCCGGGAGTGGTGGCTCATGCCTGTAATCCCAGTACTCTGGGAGGCCAAGGCAAGTGGATCACTTGAGGTCAGGAGTTTGAGACCAGCCTGGCCAACGTGGTGAAACCCCATCTCTACTAAAAAAAAAAAAAAAAAAAAAAAAAAAAAAAAAGGAGGGGTTAGGGTCAGAAAGGCGGGAGTTCCATTCCTACTCTGCTACCTAATCCCTATGAGAATGTGGGCAATTTACTGACCTTCTCAGAGCCAAGCCTCGGTACCCCATGTGTCAAATGTTTATCTGTACCTAGTAGAATTATCCCAAGAAATAAGTATAAACCACCTTGTAAAGTACCTGGCACAAATCATGAAATGTCATTTCCCTATCCCTTAACAATTGATAATCTCTTTGGCAGTCAGACAACTGGCCATATCTTTTTCAGCGATACAACGAGCAAAAAGTGTGCAACATTACAGGAATGATAAGAAAAGAATTTCTATTATCTAGCAGGGCATAAAGCCAGAGAAAATCTTACCCTAACTGAGGTCTGATTTATTTTTGGAGGTAGAAAGTTATCTGGGCAAAAGCCTCCTTTAGAATACAGGGCCAATATCATATTAAAACTTCTGGACTATATCACTGTTTAAACATATGGTTAAACGTACCTACACATAGTTTACAGGTAACAGAACTGTGTTCATATGCAGCCTTCTGCTTCCACTACTATCTTGATTTATTTCTTTCTTGAAGCAGAAAGTGCTATTGCCTACAGGGATTTTATTTTTATTTTTTTAGTATTCTTCAAGTTAATGTTAATGTTCCTAAAATATGTTGTTACATGCTCTCTACTTTCACGGTAAAGCAGAACTATATTGAAATGCTTATTATCAAAATTCACGCATGATTTAACCTATAGATATGAAAAGAATAATACTTCAAATTGTTTCTTCACAGTGGAAACCCCCACTTTTTAAACAATGAAGTGTCAGGGTTGGCTGTCCTACTGAGGCTACTGTTCTGGAAATGTTTGGCACCTGATAACCCTAGGCAGAACAAGAAAGCTATTCATTATCCAGTAACAAAATATACAGTGTTAGATATCATTTCTGGTGTAAACTTCTCAGTACTTCCCATGACTAAGGTGGAGGAAAGAAGTTCCCCTTTCAGAGAACAGGTTTGGAGGAGAGAAGGGATTATTTTCTCTTTTATTGAAATATGTCATGGGTTTGATGAAAGTTATGTGTGATGCTTAAGTATTTGAAGACTATACTAATTTGGTTTTTCTATTGTAACCAGGAATATAGAAACAATGAGCAGATATTTAGATATATAGGATAGAGTACACCCACATATTAATGGTAATAGGGATGGAGTAAGTGAAAGAATAGGAAATACAAGCAAAAACAACTAAGAGACAGATGGCTACAGAAGAGGAAAAGAAGATATTAAATGCAAAGAAAGAGGGACACAAAAATAAAAGAGAGAGAGAGAAAACTCTAAAATATAAATAGAAGGCTGGGCACAGTGGCTCATGCCTGTAATTCCAGCACTTTGGGAGGCCGAGGAGGGAGGATTGTTTGAATCCAGGTGCTTAAGACCAGCCTGGGGAGCATGGAAAAAACACATATCTACAAAAAATACAAAAATTAACTGAGCGTGGTGGTGCACGTCTGTCGTCCCAGCTACTTGGGAGGCTGAGGTGGGAGGATCGTTTGAGCCCAGGAGGCAAGGTTTCAGTGGCCAAGATGGTGCCATTGCACTCCAGCCTGGGTGACAAAGCCAGATCCTGTCTCAAAAAATAAAATAAAATGTAAATAGGAAACACAGTGCTAAAGAATCTGAACTCAACACCTAGGTCTTGGAATAAGTATAGGAATGGAGTTGTTTATTTTTCTCTCCCTTACTTGCCAAGTCAGCGAATTCACCACTGCATCACTCAAGTTCAGTACAATGCCAATAAACTCTTGTTCCGTAACTGAGTGAGGTTGAGGAATCATCATAGAACTACTGAATGTTAGTTATAAAGACCTTGAAAGATACACTCTCTTTGAAGCTATTGTTCACCGTATCTTGGTTCTTTCTGGTAACAAACAATACTCTTCTCAAGACAGTTGGAGATAGATAGCTTTCTTCTAATAGGATAAAACCTCCTGCCTCTGCCTACCAGGTTAGCCCTTGGAACTGTATCTGGCATATCTAACTTCTCTTCTATAGGACAGCCCAGCGGAAGCCAGCTTTACATGGCCGTCAAGATCACCTTGAAACCCCACTGTTACTCACACCACAGTTTCCAATGCCCTCGTCTTTATGACTCCATCCTCTAAGAGCATTTTCCTGATCTTCTTTTCTCCTTTCAAAGCATGGCTGCTTCTCTTGGTGTGGTTGGAACAATACAAAGGAAAGGGGCCGTGACTGCCTTCATTCTAGAGACTGCAGGTATAATACTATACCTTCAATTCAAATTACTTTTCTTTGAGCGGTCACATGGTAATAAGAAGAGCTCACCACTGAAGGGCACTTTACAGTTTACATGCCTCATGCCTCACACTGAAAAACAGTCTTCATCCTCTCCTCTGCGTACAAAGCTCTGGGAAATGTTTGAAATAGGACAAGGAAGTTTGTCTTTGATCAAACAAACTTCATGCACCAACTCTCCTTCCCGCCCGGGGATGTTCCCAAGTGCCTTTCCTTCAGTTTCTGCACTTAGCAAAGCTGACTCACCCTTACTTGCCAACGTGCTGGCTTGCCAGCATGCTGGGGGCTTCTCCGTTAACTTCCCTTCTCAACAATCCCCTCCAAATCCTTTCCCAGCCAAGCTCTTCTTCCTCCTGCCCATAATTCTGGTTAAGGGAACAAGTGCTGAGCCAGGTTACATCATTACTCAGGGGCATGAATCCAGACAATTGATTTGACCTTCATTCTGTCTCCTGTAAAATGAGGATAATAAAAATGCTGACCTTCTTGAGTCCCTGAGAGATATAGCAATAAGTGGAAACCCCTCAAATGGGGCCGGGGACCCAGAAAGTCCTCAGGAAGCATTAGTTAGTATCACAGTGCTTGTCCTGGGTCTGCCTCCTGAGGAAGCCCTGTGATTTATTCAGTCACACTAAAGACTGGCTTCAACTGTCATGTGCAGGGTTCCTTACACTGAGCTCCTGAAACTATGCACAATTATGTGAATCCAAATGTATTTCCCCTGAAATTCTTTACCCCAGGTGCAAAGTAGAGTCATGTGGGGAGCTTTTAGAAACCACTGATGTCCAGCCCCATCATCCCCAACCAGATATTCCAATGCAAAGCATTCCTGAGTAAGGCCCAGGTACTTCTCCCAGTAAACGTAACAGGCAGCCAGGGGTGAGAACCACTGATGCATGCATGGCAAGATTCTTAACAAAAGTGAGCATCAGGTCACTTGTGTGGTCTAAGAAAAATAAACTAAATAAAAATAAACCCTATAGGTCTGAGTTAGGATCAAGTAGCTGTTTTAAAAGCAATACAGGTGATTTGGATAGAGGCAGGAGGCAGATAAATTCTAGGCAGACAGGGGCAGGACCCCACTGAAACTCCACCTTCGAGTCGAAAAGCCTGAAACCCACGGCCCAAAGTGAGAACTTCTATCCCTTTTTGCCTGCTCTCTCCCAATTGGTTCTTTCTGAATAATGTCTTTTTACCAATCAAACATTGCCCTTTCCAAAACTACCTAGAGCCTGTGCCACTCCCGATCCTGTGCCTATAAAGACCCCAGACTCAGTCAGTAGAAAGAGAGAAGTGACTTGACTGGAGAGAGGTTACTTGGCTTCAGAGGGACCGCTGGACTTCAGAGGAAAGATGGCTTAACTTTGGACTTCAGGAGATTATTGGTCTGTCCTGCCCCATCTCCAGCTTCCCTCTCTGCTGAGACCCATTTTCATCGCTAAATAAAATTCTCCACTTTCACCATCCTTCAGGTGTCCATGCGACCTCATTCTCCTTGGATGCCAGACGAGAGCTTGGTACCCATCTAGTGCAGGAAACCAAAAACGGCCATCACAATGGCCCTTTGCTGTCACTGGTGGAGCGATGAGAGCATTATAACATGCCCTCTGGGGCTTTAGGGTTGCAGGAACACCCACCTGGGTACCACTGCAGGGCCCACATGAAGTCTGCTCCTTCCAGCGCCCAAAGTGGCCAGCCAGATCCTACACTCACTCGCTCATGTGCTTCCTCCCACGAGAGGTTGAGCATGACAGGCCAAATAAATGGGTCACCCCTGTTGCAAGTCTGATGAAGGGGTTGAGAAAAACCCTGCTTCAATTCTGATATGCTCCAGAGAACCACTGGCTGGCAAGTTTTCATCACATTTTCCAAACGTAAAAAAAAAAAAAAAAAAAAAAAAAAAAAAGTGGCTCCCTAACAGAAGTCAATGGTGTGGTATCTACCTAGGATGAGGTTTCTTCTGCCAGGCTTCTCTTTTCTGGCCTTAGGTGTTCAGCCCTAAGCTCCCTGGGGCCAGCCCTGGCTGTTCTCCCTGCTAATCAGGCAGATCACCAACCAGAGCAGCTTTCATCTTTACTGAGAATGAGGAAAAGCAGGAGAAATGGCTGAAACCATGGGGTTCCTTCTTCATCTTTATTCACAATATTTTGGATTGAATGAAATAGCTTTAAGAAAGTTGTTTCTATTTCTGCCAACATATGCATGTGGGAACAGATTTTTAACAATAACTGATAAAAATGAAATCCAGGAAGAAGTAGGATATTGTCACTTCATTTCACACTGCACCAAGTATATATGTGCAAATTGACAAGCTTGTACAAAGAAACAAAAAAAAAGCCCAAGTAAGGTAAAATATCTGAATTCCTTAATATAATCTCTTTAAAAATTTATATATCAACATAAGTTTACCTCCTGGGCTTTCTTAAGATACATTTTTCATTATAGCAAAATTGTTCTTCCCATATTTATGGTGTTAAAATGTCCTTTCTTTAGTGAAATGGTGGCACATTTGCTTTTTCATTGGTTTGTAATGACTTTGCTCTGATAAAGAACTGGGAACTGCATGTTAGTAAACAGCCTCTGCTCTGCATCCCCCACAACTTTTTAAAAACCAATCTGTGAAATCCCAGAGTCTTGCAAACAGGAGGTCTCTGCATATCACTTTTCAAAATACTTAACCAATGTACAAACACCTGAACCCCACGCAGACCTACAAAATGATTATCTCCCAAATACTGGCTTTTAAACAAGTGCCCCAGACCCATGCTGAAATTTGACACCCAAACTGGAGGTATTGCATTTTTTGTTGTTGCTTGTTTGTTTGTTTGAAATGGAGTCCCACTCTGTCACCAGGCTGGAGTGCACTGGCACAATCTCGGATCACTGCAACCTCCGCCTCCCGGGTTCAAGCGATTCTCCTGCCTCAGTCTCTCGAGTAGCTGGGACTACAGGTGCATACCACCATGCCCAGGTAATTTTTGTATTTTTAGTAGAGAAGAGATTTCACCATGATGGCCAGGTTGGTCTTGATCTCTTGACCTTGTGTTCCTCTCGCCTCAGCCTCCCAAAGTGCTGGGATTACAGGTGTGAGCCACTGCACCTGGCCGGTATTGTATTTATAAAAGGAAAGTTTCTTTACTCAAATGGATTTATAACTAGTGACACAACATAATGAAAGGAAGGATGAAGGATAAAATGTGTCAAGTATTTTGGGAAAGTGGATATGAGTGAACTTGAAAAGTACTCTTTTACATGAAATATGAAAACAAAGCATGGAAGAGGATGTTGGATGGATGGATGGATGGATGGATAGATGGATGGATGGATGGATGGATGATGATGGTTGGGTAATTGATAGAGAAAGGAAAAGCAATGGAAACAGGAATAGAAAGAATTGGGAAGAGGGAGAGAATTAGATGAAGAGGAAGAGAAATATAAGAAAGTGTGTAGATAGCGTCAAGGAAAGAATGCTGAGAATTACTCTACAAATGAAAATACTAATTATGTCCTCAGTTTTCTTTTCTGAAAATGAACAAAATGGTTCTGCTTTCCAAGTGTAGCATTGTCTCTATCTATGGGGTAGATAAAGAAACAGAAAAAGGAAAAAATGTGTTAGATTATGTGTTAGTTTCCTATTGTCACTGTACCACACTACCACATTTTAGTGGCTTAAAAATACAAATGTATTCTTTTATAGTTTTGGAAGTCAGAAGTCCTAACATCTAGGCAGCCTTCCTGTGCACTTCTCTTGCAGCTCTGAGATCCAGCAACATCTTTGGGTTCTACTTTCTCATGACTGCCAAGATTGCCCTGGGGATAGAGTTGCCAGATTTAGCAAATTGAATACAGGACACCCCAGCAGCTTTGAATTTCAGCTAGACAGCACATGGGTTTTTTTGTTTGTTTGTTTGTTTGTTTTTAAGTGGGCTCCAAATATTGCCTGGGACATAATAGCACTAAAAAATATATATATTGTTTATCTGAAATTTGAAGTTAATGAGGCATCCTCTATTTTATCTGGCATGTTTCCTTAGGGATTATACCTATTCCAACCAGCCAGATGGGGAAAAGATCATGAGTAATCGTGCTCTAGGGAATATTTATGGTCCTGGCCAGGATACATTTACTCATCAAGAATCAATTCGCTTCCCACTCTAGCCAGGTTTCTCTTACATCCCTCCACCAGCCACGTGTTTCTTCTAATCTGCTTTAATCATATTGCCCCTCTCTTTATCAGCCTCCCAAACTCCTCAATGTGTCCTGGAAGTCCCTGCCCCTAACCCAAGTGGGCAGCCTCATTTATTCCTCATTCTTCTCTTCCCCAACTCCTGACACCTTTCTTCCATGCCTCATAGAAATTGCTGAGGAAAAGAGGCAAACTCTAAAATATCTGAAGAGATTTACTCTGAGCCAAATATGAGGGACCAATGATCTGTGACATGGCCCTCAGGAGATCTTGAGAACTTGTGCCCAAGGTGGTCGAGGCACAGCCTGGTTTTATAGATTCAAGGGAGACAGGAGACATTCATCCAATACATGTAAGATGGACATTGATTCAGTCTGGAAAGCCGGGATAACTCTAAGCAGTGGGGCTTCGAGGTTATAGGTAGATTTAAAATTTTTCTGATTGAGAATTGGTTGAAAGAGTTACTATCTAAAGACCTGGAATCAATAGAAACGAGTGTCTGGTTTAGGACAATAAGCGGTTGTGAAGATCAAAGTTTTATCATGCAGATGAAGCTTCCAAGTAGCAGTCTTCCAAGAGAATAGACTGTAAGTGTTTCTTACCAGACTTTAAGGTCTGTGTCGATGTTAATGCTGGTTGGCTTTTCCTGAAATCCAAAAGGGAGGAGGGTGTAATGAGGCATGTCCAATCCTCCCTTCCCATCATGGGCTGAACCAACTTTGGAATGCCGTTGTCCCAGAAGAGGGGTCCATTCAGTTGGTGGGCGGGGTCTTGCAATTTTATTTTTGGTTTACAAACTCTTTGAGCCAAAATAGAGTTCATCTGTGCCTCAATAATTGCTCAGAGAGGGAGGAAAGTCATGACTGAAATGGGCTGATTGTCACTTAAATAAACACCCAGGGCCGCACCAGGAGGAGGTCCGAAGCAAGTCTTCCGACTTCCCTGTGAAATCCCTGATTCCTTTTCCTCTGTCTATGGATTCTGAGTCCAGGGTCTTTAACTGGCTTGAGTAATTTTTGTTAGCATCTCCAAAAAGGTAAAAGAGAAACTGAATATAGAAAATAGTGCAAAAATAGAAATTCATTTAAGGTAGGGTGGTTTTTAGGCTTCCGTTCAAGAAAAATAGTCTGACCCAGTTTTCAACTAGGTCAAGATGTGGTAGACTGAGTTAAATCGTGAAAGGCTCACATTACCCTAGAGCAGAGGAAGATTTTTATGAAGTCACTTCCTTGCTGCTTCTTTTGCTGGAGTGAAACTTGCCATTCCAGCCAAGTGAGTATGGTACCCTGAGGGGGCGAGGGAAAATGAACTCATAACTTTAGCAACCCTCTTCTTGCATTTTCCCTTCCTCCTCCCACCTTTTACCAGGCTCACCATTCCTTTCTGCAATAGTTGGTTTTTCCCTGTTTTAATGAGTTGGAATGACCCAAAAGGGGTGGCTTTGTGGTATTTTTCATCTCTTCTTTCCGCCTTTTCTTTTACTCTTAGCAGAGTAAGAGGGAGAGAGACTTGCAAGTTAGAAAACCTAACAGTGTTTATCTTTTTTCTTCTTCCTTATTTTCTCTGGCATCATAACTCTTACATAGTTTTTGGTTCTTTCACTTGAGTATTTACCTTAGCCTCTTTACATGATCAAACTATTAAGATTCCTCTTATGCCATTCTTGTTTCTCTTAACAAAGGTGTTTCCCATCACTTGGTTCTGTTGATCTTTGAAATTTGAGCCCTTTTGATTTCCTGCAAATGTTTGCTCTTTTAAGAAAGAGAAATAAAAATAAGCCACATTTTATTTTTGCCCCATGAACTTCTAATTTTCATGTTTCTATTAAACATTTCTGATCATTTCTCTTTTTTTTGTGCTAAAACTTTTTTACTTTTCTCTCATTTATCTCTCCCCTTTTTCATCTAAGAGAGATCTTAAGAACACAGCTTCCAATGTCTTCTTTGTTTATTTCTTCCCTTTCGCACTGCAATGCTTCCCTATACTTTTATCTTCTTATGTCTTTAATCTCTTTTCTCTATTTCCCTCCTGACTCATTCCCTTCTCTCTCTTCCCCTTTGTATCTGTGCCTGAATTTTCTCAAGTTTTCCTTCGTTTTCTCTTCTTTTCTTTACATCTTCCTTGGTTTTTCCATTGGTTTGTATTTCTTTGTTTTAAGGGAGAAGGAGGGATATCTTAGATACTCCTTTTTACTTCATAACAAAAATGTTCTTGCTTCCAAAAAGTCTCTAGTAAATCTAAACATGAACAGGACATATTCTGGCCTCTGACCTGCCTTGGGGGCCCCATTTCTTAAACCCTCACACTCACCTGGGGTCCAGACTAGAGGGAAGAATTGCAGCGCCAAAGGGGTGAAATAGGCAAAGAAGACTTTAGCGTGAGTCTTGCCTCTGCCTAGAAAGCTCCTTCCTTCTCTGCTAATTTCCTTCTTTCCCTCCAAGACTGATCCACGGAGTGAGGACTTATTCTCACCTTCCTAGCCCTGCTGGCCAAATCTCATTTAACCTCATTATCACTCTAAATTCAAGGTGGGATTGTAAATTTGATCTTTTAAAAAATTTTTCAGTTATAGCAACATATGGAAGAACGCATGAAATAAATATACAGTATATTAAATCATTACGTTTTGAAAATCTGTGAACCTGCGTGCAAATCAGCACTCCCTGAAACCTCATGTGTTTTGTTTCAGCCATACCCTGCTCACATGCTCCTGGAAATAACTACTGTCCTTGCCCTTCTAATAATCACTTCTTCACTTTTCTTTATCGTTTCACTACCTTTGTATGCACGCTTAAAAGTAAAGTTTAATTTTTCCTGGTGTTGAATTTTAAAGAAATAGCATCATCTTATGAGTGTTCTCTCTTGTCGTCTTCCTTTCACTAGATACCATGTTTAAGATTCCAGGATGTTATTGCATTCAGCTGCAGTTTATTTTCTCTTCTGTCTAGATTTCCATTGCTTGTGATGCCCCACAATTTATTTATTCATTTTAAAGTTGATGGCCCAGTTTGGAGCTACAATAAACAATACTTCTGAAACCATTCTTTTACAAGAGTCCTGGCACATGTATACATGCATTACTCACGGGCATGTATGAGAAAGAACTGCTTGCCGGGCGCGGTGGCTCAAGCCTGTAATCCCAGCACTTTGGGAGGCCGAGACGGGCGGATCACTAGGTCAGGAGATCGAGACCATCCTGGCTAACACGGTGAAACCCCGTCTCTACTAAAAAATACAAAAAACTAGCCGGGCGAGGTGGCGGGCGCCTGTAGTCCCAGCTACTCAGGAGGCTGAGACAGGAGAATGGCCCGAACCCAGAAGGCGGAGCTTGCAGTGAGCTGAGATCCGGCCACTGCACTCCAGCCTGGGCGACAGAGCGAGACTCCGTCTCAAAAAAAAAAAAAAAAAAAAAAAAAAAAAAAAATTTAGAAAGAACTGCTGACTCAAGGAGTATACACGTGTTCAGCTTTAGTAGAAAATGCCACACTGGACCAGGCACAGTGGCTCACACCTGTAATCCCAGCACTTTGGGAAGCCAAAATGAGAGGATTGCTTCAGCCCAGGAGTTCGAGACCAGCCTGGCCAACATAGTAAGATCCTGTCTCTAAAAATAATAAAAATAAAAAAAGTAGCCAGGCGTGGTGGCATGTGCCTATAGTCCCAGCTACTTGGGAGGCTAAGGTAGAAGGATCACTTGAGCCCAAGAGTTTGAGGCTTCAGTGAGCTATGATCACACTGCTGGACTCCAGCTTGGGAACAAAGTGAGACTGTGTCACGAAAAAAAAATTTTAAGACAAACTATTTTCCAGTGGGGTTACCACAGTTTTCTTTCTCAGCAGCAGTGTCTGGGAATTCCTTTTGCTCCATAGCCTTGCCAAAACCCTTGCTCAATTGATGGGCAGAGACGGTATTCTCCGTCTCTATATGCCCGGACCTACCAGATTGACTGGCATGTAGAAGATGCTCTCATTCGTTATTATTTTATAAAATTCCCTTATGTTTATGAATCATTATAGACTTAGTCCAAGTCTAAGATTTTCCAAGGATCCATCTTAGGGAGATTTATGGTCAAGAGAATGTGAACAACATCAACTCTGGAAATTTTTTTTTTTTTTTTTTTTTTTTGAGATGGAGTTTTACTCTTGTTGCCCAGGCTCAAGTGCAATGTCGCAATCTCAGCTCACTGCAACCTCTACCTCCGGGTTCAAGCAACTCTCCTGCCTCAGTCTCCCAAGTACCTAGAATTCCAGGCACTTGCCACCACGCCCGGCTACTTTTTTGTATTTTTAGTAGAAACAGGATTTCACCATATTGGCCAGGCTGGTCTCGAACTCCTGACCTCAGGTGATCCACCCGCCTTGGCCTCCCAAAGTGCTGGGATTAAAGGTGTCAGTCATTATGCCTGGCCTGTATTGCTATGTTTCTCATGGAACATATCCTTAAACCCTCACCTCTAATAAGTAAATAGATGCCTAGTAAATGTTGTAAAATTACAAGTCATTATGTATGGATTTTTATTAAAAGATGTCAAAGAAGACACATTTGGACACACCTAGCACTGTGTCTTCATACTTTTCTGGAGATCATTTACTAGGAATGAGATGAAGTGAGCTTCATGCACAGAAAGCTGAAACTTATAAACACATGTTCCAGGATTTTTTCTTAAATGTCAGTGAAGTTTTGCTAATAAAAATTTCCCCACCTAGAAGTAAATGTTTCCCTTAATTCGGATGTTAATTGAGTGTACGAGGTAATGCTCTACTTTTTTCTTAATACCATTTGGTTAGGGTCTCTGTGATAAGGTGGCTTAAAATTCTCATCTTTAAATCTCTTCGACCTTTAAAACTTTTTCCTTAAAACAATGTACATTTGAAAATGTTCTTCAAATAGAACACAAGTCTATGAGAGAAATTATTTCCCTTTATAAAGAACTTTTAACAAGTTGATAAGAAAAGAGAATATTAGTCATTAGAAAATTTGTGTAAATTGTTGTTACACTTCAAAAAATAATGTTTGAGACACAGAAAGGAAAGAATCCCCCGGGGCTTCATCTTATCCAATTATCAGTCCCTACCAACTTCATCAAGTCATTTCCTAAATGATGGATAAATCCTTATTAGAGAGTTACAGTCATCAATCAATAGAACAAAAAAAAAGATTAAAACTTTATTCAAAATGATTGTATTTTAGGGCCGGGCACAGTGGCTCACCCCTGTAATCTCAGCACTTTGGGAGGCTGAGGCAGGTAGGTCTCTTGAGGTCAGGAGTTCAAGACCAGCCCGGCCAACATGGTGAAACCTTGTCTCTACTAAAAATACAAAAAAATTAGCTGGGCATGGGCATGGTGGCATGCACCTGTAGTCCCAGCTACTCAGGAGGCTGAGGCAGGAGAATTGCTTGAACCTGGGAGGCAGAGGTTGCAGTGAGTTGAGATCATGCCACTGCACTCCAGCCTGGGTGACAGAGCGAGACTCCATCTCAAAAAAAAAAAAAAAAAAAAAAATTCATTTGATTTGGCATAGTGACTCACACCTGTAATCCTAGCATTTTGGGAGGCTGAGGCAAGAGGCTTGCTTGAGACCAGTAGTTCAACAGAAGCCTGGACAACATAGAGAGATACTGTATCTACAAAAAATAGAAAAGTGAACCACCAGGGGTGGTGGTGTATGGCTTTGTTCCCAGCTATTCAGGAGGCTGAGGTAGGAGGATTACTTGAGCCCAGGTGGTCAAGGCTGCAGTGAGCCATGATCATACCACCACACACCACCAGCCTGGGTGACAGCGCAAGACCCTGATTCAAAAAAAAAAAAAAAAAAAAAAAATTCACATTTGCCCCCTGGTCAGACATATTGTTTCTTTGAAGTCAGAAATAAAGGACTTTTTGCAAAAAGAGGTTGTCATCAGCAAAGGGGGAAAACACATCATCAAATGACAGGGACTTTGCTGAGTAGAAAGAGCAATCAGCTGGGGCTAAGAGGTTTCCTAAGCTGTAGCCTTCCTGGTGTATACTTGAAAAGCTCCCTGAGCACCAATTTCTTCACTTGTAAAATTAAATAAATTAGATAATATCCAAAATCACATGCAGGCTTTAGTTTATGTGATTGAGTGAGTGATAGTAAGGCCCAGAAATAATGAGAAAGTAAAACTTTCATTTTAATCATAGAAAGATCACAATGTAACCACCTTGTGGGTTCTTCTTGCCCAGATAGAATCAATTTATCAAGACAAGAGAATTGCAGTAGAGAGTTTAATACACACTGAGCTGGCTAAACAGGAGACCAGAGTTTTATTATTACTAAGTTCAGCCTCCTGAAAATTCAGAGGCCAGGTTTTTTTTTAATTTTTTATTGTTTTTTGTTTTGTTTTGTTTTGTTTTGTTTTCCAGACAGGGTCTTGCTCTGTCTCCCAGACTGGAGTCCAGTGGCATGATCACGACTCACTGCAACCTCAACCTCTTGGGCTCAAGCAATCCTCCCACTCCAGCCTCCAAAGTAGCTGGGACTACAGATGCATGCCACCCCGCCTGGCTAATTTTTGTATTTTTTTGTAGACATGGGGTTTCACCATGTTTCCCAGGCCTGTCTCAAACTCCTAAGCTCAAGTGATCCACCCCTCTTCGGCCTCCCGAAGTGTTAGGATGGCAGGCATGCTCCACCACACATGGAATAGAAGCTAGGAAGTTTTTAAAGATAGTCTGGCAAACAGAGGCTAAGGAATGGGGAATGCTGATTGGTTGGGCCAGGGATGAAATCATAGAAAGCCATCCTCTTGCTTTGAGTCAGTTCCTGGGTTGGAGGCACAAGACCAGATAAGCCAGTTTACCATTCTGTGTGGCAGCAGCTGGTTCATCAGAATCCAGTCATAAAAATACTTTGAACACCAATTGTCTTAGGTCTTACAATAGTGATGTTATCTACAGGAGCAATTGATGAGGTTAGGAATCTGGTGGCCTCTGGCTCCATGACTCCTGGGCCATAATTTCTAAACTTGTGGCTAATTTATTAGTTTTACAAAGGCAGTCTTTTCCCCAAGCAAGAAAGGGCTTTGTTTTGGGGAAGGACTATTACCATCTTTGTTTTAAAGTTAAACTATAAATTAATTCCTCCTGTAGTTAGCTCAGCCTATGCCCAGGAATGAACAAGGGCAGCTTTGAGGTTAAAGGTAAGATGGGGTCAGTTAGGTCAGACCTCTTTCACTGTCATAATTGTCCTAGGTCATATTTTTCTCATTGTCATAATTTTTACAAACATGGTTTCAATAATGTTTTACATACTCTAGAAATTAAACAAAAAATCCACTACGCATTCACCAAAATGGCTTTAAAACATTTAAAAACAACAGTACTAAATGTTGGCAAGTACGTGGAGTAACTGGAACACCTATGTATGGTTGGTGGGAATTTGAAACGTTATAACCATTTAGGAAAAAGGTCCATCGCTTTCTTATAAAACTAAACATATATTTACCCCCCAACCCAGCAATTCCACCTCTAATGTACCCAAGAGAAATAAAAATATATGTCTACAAAAATATTTGTACAAGCGTGTTCGTAACAGTGTGAAACAAAAATGAAATTCTAAGCCTCCCATCTGACTAAATGGATCCTCTCTCCTGATTGGCCAAGGGGATCCTAAAGAAAACCTAAAAACTATTTCAGGCTATGAGGGGAAGGGAGAGGTCAAACATGCCTCGTTATATCCCATCTTGTTGAAGTTTAAGCAAAATTGACCAGCATTAATATTAAAACAGAGATCCTAAGACTGACAAAACAAACTCTTTGTAGCAATGAGATACTGTACTCCAACCTACCCCTGATATAGCATCACATGAAGTACAGCAGGTCCTGAAGGAAATCAAAGTATTTCATCCCAAAATATATTTATTTGACATGTATTGAAATGGCCCTGCAAAGCCATCTTTTATGGGGAAAATTTGCATTTTGTAGGGAATTCCCTTCCCTTTCCAGGTCTTTTCCTTAGTCAGGAGAGACTTAACTAAGAGACTGACACCTTTTAAGGTCTAATAAGAGACAGTTACCATCTATTCTCTCTGAAGCCTGCTACTTGGTGGCTTCATCTACATAACAAGAACCTTGGCTTCCCCCTTATCTTAACTCAAGCATTTCTTTCTGCTAACTTCAACTTTTTAGGCAAAACTTAACCTTTTCAACCAATTGTCACTCAAAAAATCATTGACTCTTCCTATGACCCATGGCTACCCTCTTCAAGATATCCCACCTTTCTGGGCCAAATCAATGTATATCTTACATGTATTGATTTACATCTTTGCCTGTAACTTCTGTCTCCCTAAAAGACAGAAAACCAAGAGGTAACCCAACACCTTGAGGTCATGTTCTCAGGACCTCTTGAGGCTGTGTTCTGAGCCATGGTCTTATATATTTGGCTCAGAATAAACCTCTTCAAATATTTTACAAAGTTCAGCTTTTTATTGGTCAACAACAGCTTTATTCATAATGATCCAAAACTGAAAATAGCATGGATGTCCATCAACAGGTGAATGAATGAACAAACTGTGGTATATCTATACAATGAACCACTACTCAACAATAAAATAGGAAATGCACCATTCAGTTAGTAGCATTGCTAAAAAAAGAAATAAACAAAATGGGCTATTAATACATGTTGCAATATAGATGAATCTAAAAATCACACCAAGTGAAAGAAATCACATACTGTATGTTTTAATTGGTTCTTGCATTGATATAAAGAAATACTTGAGATTGAGTAATTTATAAATAAAAGAGGCTTACTTGGCTTATAGTTCCACAGGCTGTATAGGAACCATGATGTTGACATCTGCTCAGCTTCTGAGGAGGCTTCAGGAACCTTACAGTCGTGGCAGAAGGCGAAGGGGGGAAAGGCACGTCTTACATGGCAGGAGCAGGAACAAGAGAGCAAGGCATGAGGTGCTGCCCGTGTTTTAGCAACGAGATCTCAGAAGAATTCACTCACTATTATGTGAATGACACCTAGAAGGTGGCGCTAAACCACTCATGAGAAATCCACCCCCATAATTCAACCACCTCCCACCAGGCCTCACCTCCAACATTGGGGATTACAATTTGACATGAGATTTGGTGGGGACACAGATCCAAACCATATCACTGTGTGATTCCATTTATATCAAGTTTTAGAACTAATCTACAGTGGAAAAATTAATAACAATGTTTGCCTTTGGGATAGTTGTTAACTATTGATGAAAAAAGGTGTGAGAGAACTTTCTAGGGTGATGATAACACCATATATCTTTGGGGCTTGGATTTGCACTTTGACAAGTGTAGGCATTTGTCAAAATTGATGGAATGGTACACTTAAGATTTGTGCATTGCATTTTAGGTTAATTACCTTAAGCATGATAAACAAATATTGAACCATAATTAATGATAAGTAGTTTGAAATAGGGAGAGGTAGAGAACACTACGTCTGCAACTTATTTTGAACTTTTTCAAAAACTATGTTGGGTTGATGATAGATAGAATTAGGAGATGAAGCAAATTGGGATTACATATATTAATCACAGTGTCTGGTTAGTGGGGGGGTATGTTCACTGTACAACTGTTTCAATATTTCTATATGTTTTACATTTTAAAATTTATACAATAAAATGTTAGGAAAACAAATCAAAAATTAAAGTGAAAAGGAAAGAAGTGAACCTGATTATTTGTCACAATGATACTATACAATAGAGAAAAAAAGTTATTTAAAGTCATTTTTTTAACACAATGCTTTGTAATAACTTAGTGGGACAGGGTGGACAGCAAGGTGGCCGAATAGGAACAGCTCTGGTCTGCAGCTCCCAGTGAGATCAACACAGAAGGTGGGTGATTTCTGCATTTCCAACTGAGGCACCTGGTTCATCTCATTGGGACTTATTAGACAGTGGGCATAGCCCACAGAGGGCAAGCCAAAGCAGGGTGGGGCATTGCCTCACCCAGGAAGTGCAAGGGGTCAGGGAACTCCCTCTCCTTGCCAAAGGAGGCCCTGAGGGACTGTGCCGTGAGAAATGGTGCATTCCGCCCCGATACTAAGCTTTTCCCATAGTCTTCACAACTTGCAGACCAGGATATTTCCTTGTATGCCTACACCACCAGGGCCCTGGGTTTCAATTGCATAATTGGGCTGCCCTTTGGGCAGACACCAAGCTAGCTGCAGGGGTTTGTTTTCGTACCCCAGTTGTGCCTGGAATGCCAGCGAGACAGAATCATTTACTCCCCTGGAGAGGGAGCTGAAGCCAGCGAACCCACTGGTCTTGCTCAGTGGATCCCAGCACCACAGAGCCCAGCAAGCTAAGATCCACTGGCTTGAAATTCTTGCTGCCAGCACAGCAGTCTGAGGTCAACCTGGGACACTCGAGCTTGGTGGGGGGAGGGGCGTCCACCACTACTGAGACTTGAGTAGGCAGTTTTCCCCTCACAGTGAAAACAAAGCCTCCGGGAAGTTCAGACTGGGCACAGCCCACCATAGCTCCGCAAAGCCTCTGTAGCCAGACTGCCTCTCTAGATTCCTCCTCTCTGGTAGGGCATCTCTGAAAGAAAGGCAGCAGCCCCAGTCAGGGGCTTATAGATAAAACTCCTACCTCCCAGGGACAGAGTGCCTGGGAGAAGGGTCAGCTGTGGGCACAGCTTCAGCAGACTTAAACGTTCCTGCCTGCTGGCTCTGAAGAGAGCAGTGGATCTCCCAGCACAGTGCTTGAGCTCTGATAAGGGATAGACTGTCTCCTCAAGTGGGTCCCTGACCCGCATGCCTCCTGACTGGGAGACAGCTCCCAGCAGGGGTCAACAGACAACTCATATAAGAGAGCTCCGGCTGGCATCTGATGGGTGCCATTCTGGGAAGAAGTTTCCAGAGGAAGGAACAGACAGCAATCTTTGCGTTCTGCAGCCTCTGCTGGTGATACCTAGGCAAACAGGGTCTGGAGTGGACCTCCAGCAAACTCCAGCAGACCTGCAGCAGAGGGGCCTGACTGTTAGAAGGAAAACTAACAAACAGAAAGGAGTAGCATCAACACCAACAAAAAGGACATCCACTCAAAATCCCATCCAAAGGTCACCAAGATCAAAGACCAAAAGTAGATAAATCCACGAAGATGAGGAAAAACCAGTGCAAAAAGGCTGAAAATTCCAAAAAACCAGAATGCCTCTTCTTCTCCAAAGGATCACAACTCCTTGCCAGCAAGGGAACAAAATTGGACAGAGAATGAGACTGGTGAATTGACAGAAGTAGGCTTCAGAAGGTGGGTAATAACAAACTACTCTGAGCTAAAGGAGCATGTTCTATCACAATGCAAGGAAGCTAAGAACCTTGAAAAAAGGTAAGAGGAATTGCTAACTAGAATAACCAGTTTAGAGAAGTACATAAATGACCTGATGGAGCTGAAAAACACAGCATGAGAACTTCGTGAAGCATATACAAGTATCAAAAGCTGAATCGATCAAGCAAAATAAAGGATATCAGAGATTGAAGATCAACTTAATGAAATAAAGCATGAAGGCAAGATTAGAGAAAAAAGAATGAAAAGGAACGAACAAAGCCTCCAAGAAATATGGGACTATGTGAAAAGATCAAACCTACGTTTGATTGGTGTACCTGACAGAGACAGGGAGAATGGAACCCAGCTGGAAAATACTCTTCAGGATATTATCCATGAGAATTTCCTCAGTCTAGCAAAACAAGCCAACATTCAAATTCAGGAAATACAGAGAACACCACAGAGATACTCCTTGAGAAGAGCAACTCCAAGACACGTAATTGTCAGATTCACCAAGGTTGAAATGAAGGAAAAAATATTAAGGGCACCCAGAGAGAAAGGTCAGGTTACCCACAAAGGGAAGCCCATCAGACTAACAGTGGATCTCTCTGGAGAAATCCTACAAGCCAGAAGAGAGTGGGGGCCAATATTCAACATTCTTAAAGAAAAGAATTTCCAACCCAGAATTTCATATCCAGCCAAACTAAGCTTCATAAGCAAAGGAGAAATAAAATCATTTACAGACAAGCAAATGCTGAAAGATTTTTGTCACCACCAGGCCTGCCTTACAAGAGCTCCTTAAGGAAGCACTAAATATAGAAAGGAAAAACCGGCACCAGCCACTGCAAAAACATACCAAATTGTAAAGACCATCACAACTATGAAGAAACTGCATCAACTAACAGGCAAAATAATCAGCTAGAACCATAATGACAGGATCAAATTCCCACATAACAATATTAATCTTAAATGTAAACAGGCTAAATGCCCCAATTAAAAGACATGGAGTGGCAAACTGGATAAAGAGTCAAGACCCATCAGTGTGCTGTATTCAGGAGACCGATCTCACGTGCAAAGACGCACATAGGCTCAAAATAAGGGGATGGAGGAATATTTACCAAGCAAATGGAAAGCAAAAAAAAGCAGAAGTTGCAATCCTAGTCTCTGATAAAACAGACTTTAAACCAACAAAGATCAAAACAGATAAAGAAGGGCATTACATAATGGTAAAGGGATCAATGAAACAAATAGAGCTAACTATCATAATATATATATGTACCCAATACAGGAGCACCCAGATTCATAAAGCAAGTTCTTAGAGGCCTACAAAGAGACTTAGACTCCCACACAATAAAAGTGGGAGATTTTAACACCCCACTGTCAATATTAGACAGATCAATGAGACAGAAAATTAACAAGGATATTCAGGACTTGAACTCAGCTCTGGACCAAGCAGACGTAATAGACATCTGTAGAACTCTACACCCCAAATCAACAGAATATAAATTTTTCTTGGCAACACATTGCACTTATTCTAAAATTGACCACATAATGGGAAGTAAAACACTCCTCAGCAAATGCAAAATAATGGAAATCATAACAAACAGTCTCTCGGACCACAGAGCAATCAAATTAGAACTCAGGATTAAGAAACTCAAAACCACACAACTACATGGCAACTGAACAACCTGCTTCTGAATAACTACTGGATAAATAACGAAATTAAGGCAGAAATAAATAAGTTCTTTGAAACCAATTAGAACAAAGACACAATCTACAAGAATCTCTGGTACACAGCTAAAGCAGTGTTTAGAGGGAAATTTATAGCACTAAGTGCCCACAGGATAAAGCATGAAAGATCTAAAATCAACACCCTAACATTACAATTAAAAGAACTAGAGAAGCAAGATCAAACAAATTCAAAAGCTAGCAGAAAACAAGAAATAACTAAGATCAGAGCAGGACTGAAGGAGATAGAAACATGGAAAACCCTTTGAAAAAATCGGTGAATTCAGGAGCTGATATTTTGAAAAGATTAACAAAATGATAGACCACTACTAGCCAGACTAATAAAGAAGAAGAGAGAAAAGAATCAAATAGACACAATAAATAACGATAAAGGGGATATCACCACTGATCCCACACAAATACAAACTACCATCAGATAATACTATAAACACTTCTACACAAATAAACTAGAAAATCTAGAAGAAATGGATAAATTCCTGGACACATACACTCTCCCAAGACTAATTCGGGAAGAAGT
Organism: Macaca nemestrina; assembly: GCF_043159975.1. Taxonomy (NCBI): domain Eukaryota; kingdom Metazoa; phylum Chordata; class Mammalia; order Primates; family Cercopithecidae; genus Macaca; species Macaca nemestrina. The sequence goes on along the minus strand of NC_092135.1, from coordinate 125,944,923 downwards.
CAAATCCCTGATTAGACCAATAACAAGTACTGAAATTGAGGCAGTAATTAACAGTATACCAACCGAAAAATGCCTAGGACCAGATGGATTCACAGCCGAATTCTATCAGAGGTACAAAGAGGAGCTGGTACCATTCCTTCTGAAACTATTCCAAATAATAGAAAAAGAGGGACTCCTTCCTAACTCTTTTTATGAGGCCAGCATCATCCTGATACTGAAACTTGGCAGAGATACAACAAAAAAGAAAATTTCCGGCCAATATCCGTGACAAACATCAATGCAGAAACCCTCAATAAAATACTGGCAAACCGAATCCAGCAGCACATCCGAAAGCTTATCTACCATGGTCAAGTCTGCTTCATCCCTGGGATGCAAGGCTGGTTCAACATATGCAAATCAACAAATGTAAAACTAAAATCCAAGAAATTAAGTAAAAACTCTGTAACATTAAATGTTTGGAAATATCAATATAAACTAACACATTTTCCAATATATTTCCTAGTTCTTCCCTTATGGATAATATTAGGAGCTATAACACCTGTTTGCAATAAGTACCTTAGAATTTAGATTTTGGTTTCAATATGCCGTCACCCGCCACCCACAACATAACTATGGCTTCTTGGAGAAATAGCTGATTCCAGGTCTGAGGTAGAGAAGACCAAAGGCAAGCCTGAGACATCTTGCTACAGAAAGCCAGGAATGCTCAAAGACTAGTGGGCACATGTCAAAAGGGCACAGGAGCTACATTTGGGTTAACATGGGCTCCACCAACCCTAACCCTAACCCTAACTCTAATCCTAACCCTAACTTACATTTGAGTCTTTAATCCATCTGAAGTTCATTTTTCTATAAGGTGTAAGGAAGGGGGAGGTAGGGTGTGAGTGACATGGGTTAACATGGGCTCCACAACAGTAAGTGATTGCAAAACTTTGAATAAATAAAAACCCATACCATATAGAAAGAGGAAGAGAAACACACATTTGCTGTCACATCAAATGCTTACTCTGAAAAATTGTTAAATTTTTCTAACTCTATCCTCAGGGACTGAGGAAAAGCTCTTCTTTACAAAGGAATTTTAGCTAATCAATGCAGAAGGAATAAGAGATTTTTTTTAAACCACCAAAGAAGTAATTGATTCAGGCAAGGATCATCCATGGATTTAAAAATATTACTATTCAAAACCATAATGGGGAACAGGATATTGGCATATATCAAAATGTCACCCCATGGATTATTTACTATTTGCATAGGGAAGTCCCTCCCTTATAATGGAGAGGTATGGCTGGCATCCTGCGATGATCACCAAGTGATCAAATTAGCTTCACTAATTATGCAACAAACTACCATTATTTGCCTTGTGAAGTGAGGCGTGTAATCCAAACATCACCTATAAAATTATGTCAATTTTACCTAAATTTACTCAGCTTTTAGACTTAACTTCCAGTTTGAAGAAAATGTAGAGGTCAGAGAAAATATTAAATTAAAAGAAGCAACCACCAAATGCAGAATGTAAAATGTAACAAATAATTCTTTTTTTTTAATTTTTTTTTTCTTTTTGTAGAGACAGGAATCTCACTATGTTGCCCAGTCTGGTCTTGAACAAGCGTCAAGCAATCCTGCTTTGGCCTCTTAAAGTACAGGGATTACAGGCGTGAGCCACCATACCTGACCCACATATCTCTTCAAAAAGTCAACGTGGGCTGGGTGCGGTGGCTCGTGCCTGTGAGTTCCAGCACTTTGGGAGGCCGAGGGAGGCGAATCACTTGAGGTCAGGAGTTCGAGACCATCCTGGCCAACATGGTGAAACCCCATCTCTACCAAAAATACGAAAATTACCGAGGCATGGTGGTGCTCACCTGTAATCCCAGCTACTCGGGAGGCTGAGGCAGGAGAATGGCTTGTACCCGCAAGACAGAGACTGCAGTGAGCTGAGATCATGCCACTGGCCGACAGAGCTCAACTTGGTCTCAAAAAAAAAAAAAAAGTCAACTTTTTTTTTTTTTTTTTAAAGATAACTAGAGAAACCTGGTGAAATTTCTAGATTAAAAGAGGTGTAACTGGCCAGGCACCGTGGCTCATGCCTGTAATCCCAGCACTTTGGGAGGCAGAGGAGTAAGGATTGCTTGAGCCCAGGAGTTCGAGACCAGCCTGGGTAACGTGACAAAACCCCATCTCTACAGAAAAAAAAAAAATTAATTAATTAATTAAATTAAAAAATATTTAACTAGCAAGGTGTAAACCTTTATTAGAACCTAATTTGGAAGGGAGAAAGAACAGCCAAAAAAGACATGTGGAACACAATTCAGGGAATTGTAATATAGATTGGACAATAGATGTATTAGAGAATGGTAACTTTATGAGGTGTGATATTGACATTGATGATGGATGAGAATTTCTTTAGGATACCCATGCTAAATTCTTAGAGGTGAGATTGCATTGTGTCTGCAACTTACTTGGAATACTTCAGCTAAAAAATTCAGACGAGAGAGACTGAGCAAGAACGAGAGAACAATATAGTAAACAAGCGTTGAAACTAGTGGGTGGGTGCCTGGTGTTCATCGTACCAGCCTTTCAATTTATTTGTACGTCTGAAAATCTTTCATAATAAAATGTTTTAATAAAAAGGAGAGCAATGCATAAGATCATCTTTTATAACGTCATAATAGAGAGTGTGTTTTGAAAATAGGACAGTATCAAATCAAAATGAATTTAAAATAAAATTATTAAACATTCGAATAAAGTAAAAAAAAAACAGGGTTCTGTTCACCATGAGTAACACCAGGGTATCTGGCTTCCAGTGCTGGTCTTTTCTCATCTATCCTAAGACTTGCTGCCAAAATTCGTTTTCAAAAAAAAGATCTGATCATGTTGTTCTTCCTTTAATGGTTTAGGAGCAAATTCTAACTTCTTTCGAAAGACTCCTGACATACTCCTATTCCCATTCTCCACAACAGCCAGAAAATGACTTGCTCTTCTTCATAAATCCCCCCCCCTTTTTTTTTTTTTGAGACAGAGTCTTGCTCTGTTGCCCAGGCTGGAGTGCAGTGGCACAATCTCGGCTCACTGCAACCTCCACCTCCTGGGTTCAAGCGATTCTCCTGCATCAGCCTCCCGAGTAGCTGGGATTACAGGTGCTCACCACCACACCCAGCTAATTTTTGTGTTTTTACTAGAGATGGGGTTTCACCACGTTGGCCAGGCTTGTCTGGAACTCCTGACCTCAAGTGATCCACCCACCTTGGTCTCCCAAAGTGCTAGGATTACAGGCGTGAGCCACCACACCTGACCCATAAAAACGCCTTTTGTACCAAAGCTTTCTTTGCTCTCTCAGTGTGATGGATATCATAGATTGGCTCACTCTACTTCCAGTCAGCCTTTTTTTCTAGCTGGAGAGGTTAGAAAGTTAAAAGCAACGTTTTTGAAAACTGCCTTTCAGCTAAAGTGCTGGATGTGGATGGGGTCTGCCTATTAGATGAACTAGTAAAAGATTTGGAATGCAGAAATGAGGAAGGGTCTTGTTTTTGAGAGAGGATCTTGCTCTGTCACCCAGGCTACAGTGCAATGACATGACCATGGCTCATTGCAGCCTCAACCTTCCAAGCTCAAGCGACCCTCCCATCTCAATCTCTCGTGAAACTGTGACCATAGGCATGCACCACCATGCCTGGCCAATTTTTTTGTAATTTTTTGAGACAGGGTCTTGCTCTGTCACCCAGGCTGGAGTACAGTGACATGATCTCAGCTCACTGCAACCTCCACCTCCTGGGCTCAAGCGATCCTCCCATCTCAGCCTCCCAAGTAGCTGGGACTACAGGTATGCACCACCACATCCAGCTAATTTTTGTATTTTTTGTAGAGATGGGGTTTCACCACGTTACCCAGGCTGGTCTCAAACTCCTGAGCTCAAGCGATCCATTTGCCTTGGTTTCTCAAAGTGCTGGGATTACAGGCATGAGCCACTGCACCCAGCCTAATTTTTAAATTTTTTTTGTAGAGACAGGGTCTTCCTCTGTTTTCCAGGCTGGTCTGGAACTCCTGGCCTCGAGCAATCCCCCTGCCTCACCCTCTCAAAGTGCTAGCATTACAGGCATGAGCCACTATGCCAGGCTAGGGTCATCTTTATATTGTTTTTTCCTAGTCTTTGCAGATCTGAAGTGTTTCTGTAAGCATTCCATATCTTTCACCAACTTCAAGGGTAATGAGCTGTCAGAGCTTCTTGATGAGGCTTTCTAATCCCTGGATTGTAGCTATGGGGGGTCCAGTCTCTAGTTTCTTCATAGTCTAAGTGTGGGTGAAGTGGTGGTCACATTGCCAGCACAGCAGTTGGTGACTTCAATCAATATCCTTAATTCCAGCATAGCTCCCATGGTGGGTCACTTCTTTCTGTTTCTAGAATTATTCCTAGAAGACCAATTATGAACCAATCCTTTCAGCCTTTCCAGTAATTTTCTATGACCAGATTTCCTGTATTAAATCCCTTCTTGATTAAATTTCTTGCAGTGATTTTCATTTTCCACTCTGAACTCTAATAAAGCTCTATGAATCTAAGAAATAAATATCTTTAAAAAAATAATATTTTGTGCCAGGCATGGAGGCCCATGCCTGTAATCCCAGAACTTTGGGAGGCCAAGGCAGGCAGATCACCTGAAGTCAGGAGCTCAAGACAGGCCTGGCCAACATGATGAAACCCATCGCTACTGAAACTACAATAATTAGCCAGGTGTGGTGATGGGTGCCTGTAATCTCAGCTACTTGGGAGGCTGAGGCAGAAGAATCTCTTGAACCAGGGAGACGGAGGTTGCAGTGAGCTGAGATCGTGCCATTGCGCTTCAACCAGAGCAACAAGAGTGAAACTCTATCTCAAAATAACAATAATAACAACAATAATAATATCTTGAAATGACAGGAACTTACACTTGGGCAAGGATTCCAAAACCTGGAACATCAAACCACCTTTAGACACTTGGGAAAAAAATAGATTTCCTGACTCCATCCCAGACCTATAGGATAAGATCCTCTCAAGGCGGAGTCTGGAATACATTGTTAAATCCCCAGGTGATAATGATGCAACCTACCTAGCATGGAAGTGCGTGGACTCATACGTAAGACTTAAAGACGTCAAGTCTCGTAGATGTCATGAAACCCAATCTGATGCAAGACTCTCAAGGCTAACATTTTGTTATTTCCCAACTTTCCCCTCCCACAGATTACAAATTATTATCTGCAGTAATATATTAGCCTGGCAGGGACAGTCTTCTAAGGAAAGCCACCTTTGCAGAAAAAAAATGAAATCACTTCTTTCAAAACTACATAACAAAGTAAATTCACAGACTAAACTGTGACTTAAAAATCCACATTTTACTTTACAAAATATATAATGAACTTATAGTAGTATGTGATATACAACTAAGCTCTTTAAACATATTTTTAATAGCTCAAAACACATTCCAGATTTTACTAATATACTAAAACAAGATCTCAAAGTAGTATATCACAGAAACATGATATTACAAGATTAGAAGCAACCTTCAAGATAATTATTCACAACAGGAACCTATAGTAGAAGGCATAGTCGGAAAATAAAGACATTGGGCCAGGCGCAGTGGCTCAAGCCTGTAATCCCAGCACTTTGGGAGGCCAAGGTGGGCGGATTGCCTGAAGTCAGGAGCTCAAGACCAGCCTGGTCAACATGGTGAAACCCCGTCTCTACTAAGAATATAAAAATCAACTGGGTGTGGTGGTGGGCACCTGTAATACTACTTGGGAGGCAGAGGGAGGAATCGCTTGAACTGGGAGGCAGAGGTTGCAGTGAGGTAAGATTGTGCCAGTGCTCTCCAGCCTGGGTGACAAAGCAAGACTACGCCAAAAAAAAAAAGAAAAAAGAAAAGAAAAGAAAGAAAGAAAGAAAGAAAGAAAGAAAGAAAGAAAGAAAGAAAGAAAGAAAGAAAGAAAGAAAGAAAGAAAGAAAGAAAGAAAGAAAGAAAAGAAAGAAAGAAGAAAAGAAAAGAAATTGAAAAAAAGTGAATTCAGAGGTCCTTCCCCTTGATCTTGTACTGAGTCGCTGGTTGAATGACAAACACAGTGTTTAATGGGGCATATAGGACGCTTTTCAAATAAATGCCAAACTGTGTTCACTACCCTACTTAATAATTTTTTAATTTTTCCTGAAATCTTACCTTGAGGTGTTTCCTAACCTAATCCCTTCTGTTGATCCTGCACTAATGTGCAAACAGTTGGAGAGTTGATCAAAGATGAACAAGAAAAGCAAAGTAATAAAAAAGTAACCAAAATCTGTAATATTGAAAGAGGCAAGTGATTGTGGAAATGTGTACAAGGTACTTGAATCAGAAAATGAAGGCAGAGGGGCAAAGTTTTCCTCCAACATCACCTTTAAAAGCCTGAGAAATAATCGAGAATAAATACCCATCCACTTCTAATATTCTGAGTCTGACAAGAGCGCTGAGGGAGTGCTGCTTTCTGTTGGTTGCAGAAGTGGACCACAGCTGTGCCCGGATTGCTTTCAATTCCTCACCTCTCTTCTGGGTATCAGTTACATTGAGTTCTTTGAAAATTGTAAGACTGAATGGCTAACTGTTAATTCAATAGCAGAAATATTCTGACCTGATTTTCAAGGTGGAGAATTGACATTAGTAAATAAATACACATGAGATACATTTTGAAACCCATCTGGGCTTGTTCAGAAGCAAGTTCATGGTTAATAATTTCATATAGACTCTGCATTTGATAAGTAGAGTATCGGGATCTCAGAGTTTAGGGTAAAAGGTGGACCCGATGCTACCAATTCTCACTAGTCCTTATTTGCAGTGATTGCCAATAAGCTCATAGAAGAAAAGAAAAACTTAATTTAGCAACTTGAAATACATAAAGAAAATCAAATGTATTTATTGTGTTGTATTTGGGCAAGTGACCTCAAGATCATTAACTTGTCAGGTATTTACAGAGTTGTTACCATGTGACAGACACTCTGTCCAGCCTGGGATAGAGTGGTGAGCCGGGTCTCTGTTATCAGGGAGCTTACATTCTGGGCACGTTACAGGGTACCTGGAATGCTACCCATGGTCCACTGATCTCATTCTGCTCAGAATTCTTAAGGCATGGACTTTACAGCCAAGTTGACCTGGACTTGGACCTGGACCTTCCCTCTTGCTGAACATGTAAGCCTAGGTGCTTGTTCCACCTACTCTCTCTCCTGTCCTCCTGGTCCCCAGGGTTTACATGTCCATCAACACCGCACCATGATGGAATGGGAAATGACCTGGTCCCATGGTGTAGAGAGAGAAAGCTCACCCATGTCCTTCAGATGAGGAAGGCCAGTTCTTGGAGGAAGCAAACGACATTTTCCCTGCAAACTCCCTCTTAATCAACTTTGCAGCTTCAAGGATCCATCCAGAGAGGACCTCTTCAGGCTGATCCTTACCTTCAGAGAGATAAGCAGACCTGTTTTCTCTCTCATGAACTTTGACCAGAAAGCAAACTCACCTAACCATGAGAATCAGCCTGGCACTTGTAGAAGTATAGATTCTTAGACTCTATGCCTACTAAGTCAGAATCTCCAGAAATTTCTATTTTTAACAAGCAATATGGAGAAACACTATATCAGGATCATAGCCCTGGACAAAATCTAATTAAGAGATGAAGCCAGGTGACTTGCTAAACATAGGAGAAACTTTTCTCCCAAGGGGCTAATAGAAATGGTAGTCATCTAATTTCTTTTAACGCCACCACGATAAGCCTAAATTTTTTTTTTAATTAAAGGATATGAAGAAAGAGAGATGGCATGTGGTACCTTGTTAAAACTGTCCCTGGTGCTTCAGTTTTCTCTGAGATTGAAACATTCCTGTCCTTTAGATTCAAAAATATTTCTTTAGGCATCCTAGAATTTTACTAAGTCTAGACATTACATCAAAATTTTAGATAGATAGTACTATTTTATTTTTATGTATGTGTGTATGTATATATGTATTATTTATTTATTCATTTATTTATTTTGAGACAGAGCTTTGCTCTTGTCACCAAAGCTCGAGCACAATGGCGTGATCTTGGCTCACTGCAACCTCCACCTCCCAGGTTCAAGCGATTCTCCTGCCTCAGCCTCCTGAGTAGCTGGGATTATAGGCACCCACCACCATACCTGGCTAATTTTTGTATTTTTAGTAGAAACAGGGTTTCACCATGTTGGCCAGGCTGGTCTCGAACTCCTGACCTCAGGTGATCCACCCACCTTGGCCTCCTACAGTGCTGGGATTACAGGTGTGAGCCACCACACCCAGCCCTGTTATGAGCATCTTTATCCACACATATTTATGCTCTTATGCAGTTATTTCCTTAGAATAAATTCACAGGAAATAGAAATACTGTACTGTGAAATAGATACATATTTTTAAGGCTTTTGATGCATCCTGAAAACGTGTCTTTAGAAAATTCCTACTGAATTATACTTCTACCAATTATGTATTAGAGCACTGGTTTCCCCTGGGAATTATCAGGTAGTTTTTCTAGCCATTCCAAGTCATCCCAAAAGCATGTTCTAGCTGCAAGGCTTTGTGTTAGGCACTGCAAGAAATGCAAAGAGGTAGAAGCTATGCAACGTTCTTCACCCAAAGAAAACCACAGCATTGTGGAGAGAAAGCTCATGGAGGAAGTACAGCGCATGGGAGAACAGGCACAAGCTCCATCAGTGGGAGAAGTGCAACATGCTACGGACGCTCAGAGGAATGAGGGAGGAGCTTTGGCTGATCTGGGAGTGGTCCATGTAGGAGCGCAACCACTCAAGCTGGACCTTAATCTAGATGGAGATTGGGCAGCATTCTTGGTGAAGTTCTGGATGAAGATGTGTGGACAGAAAATGGCAAAGTATGCCCACGCCATGGTAAAGAAGCCAACGTGCCTGGAGTATGTGAAACACATAAATTACTCTAAGAGGCGGGATAAGAACTGGATCATGGAAAGCCCTGAAGCCCAAGCTGAGGACTTGATGGGTAATGGATACCCAGAAGTGATTTAGAATCCTGAGAATGATAAAATCAATATTGTGGCATAGATTTGGCAAAACATGTTCAAATAAGAAGAGATAAAAGGCTAGAAAACCTCTTCAGAGGTGAAAGCCACAGAAAGATGAGGGCAGTGAGAATGGAAACAAAGAGTCAGGAGGAAAACTGTTTCCAACCATAACCAGCCAGGTGAGTGCCTGACTAGTGGTGGGGGTGGAAGACTAAGGGTGAGGAAGGAGCCAGACGACTTTGTGGTTTTGGACCTGAATGATTGGTAAGTGGAGAGAGACAGACGGACTGGTAGACAACAGACAGAGAGAGAGACAGACAGAGAGAAGTCTCAACCTCAGGGAGAGGTTTGGGGAGGAAATACTCATAGTTTGTCCAGAGAGAGAGGGAGAAGGAAGGGAGGGAGAGTGAGAGGAAGGGGAAAAAAAAGAAGAGAAAAGGAAAGGAAAGGAAAGGAAAGGAAGGCAGGAAGGAAGGAAGGAAGGAAGGAAGGAAGGAAGGAAGGAAGGAAGGAAGGAAGGAAGGAAGGAGAAAGAAAGAAAAGAAAGAAAAAGAAAAAGAAAGAAAGAAGAAATAAAAGAGAGAAAGAGGAAGGGAGGGAGGGAGGAAGGAAGGAAGGAAGGATGGAAGGAAGGAAGGAAGGAGAAAGAAAGAAAAGAGGCCGGGCGCGGTGGCTCAAGCCTGTAATCCCAGCACTTTGGGAGGCCGAGATGGGCGGATCACGAGGTCAGGAGATCGAGACCATGCTGGCTAACACGGTGAAACCCCATCTCTACTAAAAAATACAAAAAAAAAATTAGCCGGGCGAGGTGGCGGGCGCCTGTAGTCCCAGCTACTCGGGAGGCTGAGGCAGGAGAATGGCGTGAACCCAGGAGGCGGAGCTTGCAGTGAGCTGAGATCCGGCCACTGCACTCCAGCCTGGGCGACAGAGCGAAACTCCGTCTCAAAAAAAAAAAAAAAAAAAAGAAAGAAAAGAAAGAAAAAGAAAAAAGAAAGAAAGAAAGAAGAAATAAAAGAAAGAGGAAGGGAGGGAGGGAGGGAGGGAGGAAGGAAGGAAGGAAGGAAGGAAGGAAGGAAGGAAGGAAGGAAGGAAGGAAGGAAGGAAGGAAGGAAAGAAGGAAGGAAGGAAGGAAGGAAAAGAGTGAAAGAGCGAGCAAGCCATGTAATGTAAAATATTGAAGAAAAAACAAAGAAAGGGTAATGTTTGGAGCAAGGTAATGAGAAGGATGAAAAGGAGGTGGAACCCAGGTGGAGAGGACAGCATGGCCTTGGGCTAAAGGGAGTAGCCCCTCCAGCATTCAGGGAGATCTAAGCGGGCGCTGCTTGGAAGTCAGGAGAGAAGCCCGAGGACACCTGTCCATGACCTCTGTGCTCCTTGAGAAGCAGGAAGTGAGGCCCCCTAACAAGACAGCTCTGTAAGGAGCTGTGTGTGGGGGCAGCGTGGCAGCTCCAAGCAAGTCCAGCCTGGAGTAGACACCAAGGAGAAGCTGCTAAGTTCAGCTAAAAGGCGACTGAAGTCAGGGGGCCTTACTGCTCCCCTCATCTTGACCAACTTTAGACAGGCTTCTTCCTGCCCCTACACCTGGCCTCCCTCTCCTTAGAGCATCTATTAATACTTTAGAAAACTTGTCTTTGTGAATCATTTCTCTATGCCTTTGAGATATATATTTTTGGAAAAGCCTCCTGTCCATTTTATAGCACAAGAACGTCTTTCTCAAGGACTTGAGCGCCGTCTATTTGAAATGTAATCACGAAAGAAGGTACTGCCCTATCTCCCAGCTCTGCAGTAGTGTGGGAACCTAACCTCTGTGGGCAGCCGCCTTGCTCTGAGCTGTAACACTAACTCCGTCACGAAGATATGATAAAGCGTACTTTTCCTTTGGTAAAGCCAATCAGCGAACACAGAGGGCCGACCATACCCTACCCCAGCTCTGAAAAACCCTTCTGTCCTCTGTTTCAGTGGAATTGAGTCCAGACAACAGTACCGGCCTTTCTACCCTATTGTAAGATCCTTGCCTGTCTGACTTTCTCCGGCGCGATTTTTGTTTACTTACAGGCATACTGGAAGCCCAGCTGATGTGGAACACCATGAATTTGCAACTGACCAGACCATAAAAAGCGGAGTTCTGCCCCCGTGGTGAGCCAAATGTAAATCAAGAGGATGAAGGGTGAACTGCGTTAGCAGCATGAGTGTGGCACAGCAGCATGTGCGCGGCACAAGGGAACAAAGAGACCAGGATTTTGACAGGAGGATTGTTTGGGTGTCACATCCTGGGATTTAGGCTGGCTGGGGAAAGAACCAAAGCCTGCGGATAAACTGAAAGAAGAGGGAGGAATCGAGAAACTAGAGAACTGCGTAAGATTAAAAACTAAAGCAAAGCAGAAATCAAGAAATGAAATTAACTACCAAGAACACAGGAAGCCATCCTCAGAGAGGAGTCAGCCAGTTCAGTTCCTGTCATCCTCCACTTGAGTTCCTTCTTGAGCTCTCCTGATCTCCTCGAGGTGGCAGCTGCCTCTTCCGCCCTCATCTCCAGCCACTTTTGCGGCCTGTGCACCTACACACATACTCACTAGTGCATATACACATGCACACACGAGCTTCTGTGCACATGCCTCAATTTCCCCACCTGACAACTCCCAAGGCATCCTTACACCCTCAGCTCCTGGAGGCCTCCTGCCAGTCCCGGGTAGAACTCATGGCCTTTCCCTTAACTCCTATAGCATTCCTACTACAGACAGTGCATAAAATACAGAATTTAGGTTTTGTATTGAGTTTCTTTTTTGTTTTCAGTTGGAGAAGATTTTTACCCCTTTTTGCGGCAAAACGGAAAACACCCCTTTTTTCAAGCTGATATTTTCACCCACACAGGCTCATTGGCAGGCAGGTTGCACCAAACTGAGAAAGTGTGGCTGATTTTTAGGGTAGGGCAGGGAGGAGGGGCGAGTCAAGTCAGGCCTAGACAAGCCAACTCTGCCAAGCTGAGCAGAGTGGTGGTGGCAGGAAGAGGCAAGTGGCAAGGGCAAGCCCTGCCCCGGGAGCCCTAGGGGTGGAAACTTAGGAAATGGAATCATTTCAACAAGTGAAACAGCATTCGGGCCAAATGGGACCGCACCCAACACGCCAAACCCAGGAAGCCAAGGAACGAGGTGACAAGAGGATGGAGGCAGGCACTGTGACCTCAGATTTGGCTGCATTGAAGGAGACAGACACCACATGTCCTTTCTAATTGCATTTGACAGAATGCCCAGGGAAGGCCACCAAACTGCTGCAAAACAGGACAAAGAGCCTCTGCTGTTACAGAGGGCGGTGCAGGGGGATGCGGGGATGCCCTGTGTGTTTTTCAGGGAGAAAGACATGTGTCACCCTTTGACTTGAGATGTGAAGCAATTGCTGCCAGATAATTCAGGTGAGATGGGATGTTCATTAATTCAGAAGTTTTTCCAGGACTACGCTACTCGATAAACAGTTCTACCCCCAAAATGGGGCTAAGATTGATGTGGGAAAATTCCTGGAATAATTCACATAAGAAAAGAGAGGAATGTGTAAAAACATGGTTTTGGTGAACAATGTTAGAAATAAATTGGTCAGGCGAGGTGGTCCATAGCCGCAATCCCACCACTTTGGGAGACCGAGGCAGGTGGATCACTTGAGGTCGGGATTCAAGACCAGCCTGGCCAACATGACAAAACCCTGTCTGTACTAAAAATACAAAAATTAGCCGGGCAGGGTGGCACATGCCTGTAATCCCAGCTACTTGGGAGGCTGAGGCAAGAGAATCGCTTGAACCTGGGAGGCAGAGGTTGCAGTGAGCTGAAATCATGCCACCACACTCTAGCCTGGGCAGCAGAGGGAGATTCCATCTCCAACAAAAAAACAAAAAGTGTATGAATACATGCAATAAATCCCAAAGGACCCAGCATTAGCCCCCATTTGCTCTTCTTGGCTCCTTAGTCTTTAGGTCCTTTACATACATGGATCTGCTTCTAAATTTCAACTCTCAGTAATAAGCAGGTCTTTCTTCCCTGGATTTAAGCCTCTGAAGCACTAAGCTCATTATCGCCTGAGTCTGAATGAATCTACATTCAATACTTTCCTCATCACCTGGAATTTAGGTGATGAGGAAATTAGGCGAATTTCTTCAAATTAAGTATTTAAACTTCAATTCACCTACATTTAAGATTTTAGATTATTGAATTGTAACAATCTCTTAAAATCATTGTTTTTCAGGTGGGGGGGGGGAACCAGAAACAAGAAAAATGAAAAAAAAAAATGTACACTAGCTTTTCAAACTTGTGAGCATTTCCTGCTAGAAGTGCCTTGATGTCAACAACGAGAGGAATACAAATTGTGTTGTACCATTCTGGAGAACGGGCAGCATTTTCTGTAACCACATCGTTGTATGGTATTTATTCCTAGACATTGTTTGTTTTAACTGAGCCAGAACCACAGAAAGAACACAAATTCTAAGAATCACCAGACTCAAGGAATGTCAGTGCTGCTGTGTGCTAATGCAATCCCCAAATCACAGTTTGAATTCATATTCAAGTTTTCTTAACTTGAGTTGGCCCCAGCCGGAGACTTGACACCTGGTAAGCTCAGTGAAGAAAATTTTATAATCTTAGGGGTTCTAACCTATGAGCTACCCTTTTAGTCAGAGTAAAGCAAGGCCTAGTACAACAGTCTTCCATGGACCTATGTTATCTCCAAAACCTAAGACTACACTCTTGGGCCAGGCAGAGTGGTACACGCCTGTAATTCCAGCACTTTGGGAAGCCAAGGCAGATGGATCACTTGAGGTCAGGAGTTCGAGATCAGCCTGGCCAACATGGTGAAACCCCATTTCTACTAAAAATACAAAAATTAACCAGACGCGGTGGTGCATGCCTGTAATCCCAGGTACTAGGAGGCTGAGGCAGGAGAATTGTTTGAACCTGGGAGGTGGAGGTTGCAGTGAGCAAAGATCACACCATTGCACTCCAGCCTGGGGGACAGAAGGAGACTCCATCTCAACTAAAAAAAAATAAATAAATAAATTGTAAAACACCATGGTACTGATGAATTTCTATAGGGAAAGAATGTAAGGTGAGAGGAGAAGAATCTTTAGGCTTGAAGTCTAAATATGCTTGGTGTCTAAAGGTCAGGCAAAAGAGGACAAATCAGTAAAGGAGAATGAAAAAATAACAAAGTGATTGGAAACTGCACTCCAGTCTGGCTGATGGAAGCAAGACTCTTATCTCAAAAAAAAAAAAAAAAAAAAAAAGACGACTACACTCTTGGACAGGTTTAATCAGACCTGTCTTCCTTGCCCTATCCAGGGTCCTTTCTAAGCCAAGGGGAAGATGGAGGCTTTGTTTCTGAGAGAAAGGCAGGAAATTGTGTCAGGCTCTACACAGATATGAAGTTCTGCATCCCCACCCTCTGTCCCTTTTCCCAACTTTATTGTCCTCCTATTTCATACATTTATTTGGTGATATGTGTTGTATGTCCCCTCTTCTAAACCATGAGGCACAAGAAAGCAGCAAGGTTATCCTGTTTATCCCCAGTGACCACCTCAGCACCTGGCACATAGTAAGTGTTCAATAAACATCTCTTGGTTGAAGGAACAAATGAGTGAACGAGTGGAAAACATTATTTTTATCCAATAAACTGTGAAGAGTGTAGCAAGAAAGAAAAGTACAACAGTGTGAGGTATGTCTGGCACTGCTAGGGAAGACAGTGTCCACATCACAATTGAAGCTTACTCCTTGGAGAAACAAACTTTTTATTTAGAAGCCTTTTTGATCCCCCCCCAAAAAATCTAAAGTGCTCTAATACTTTGATGGTATCTTCTAGAATAGCAGAGCAAACAGATGTACAAGAAGATTGCAAATTAGCAGCCCCAGGGCTGAGCATCAGGCACCGGAAGTGCTGCTGTCTCCTTGACACAAAAACACCTTATGCCAGAGGCCAGGAGGGAGCCCTGAGAACAACTCTAGACTCCACTGTATCTTTAAAGACTGTGTGACCTTCAGTAAGGTTCTAAATTCTCCTGACCCTCGGTTTCTTTATCCAAGAACAGGCATAAAATTAGAGTTCAGAGCTCATATTCCAATGAGGTACATTGGCAATCTTAGCAAGTGATATTAACATACAAATGCTTAAATAATCTAGATATTATTAATGACATGATTATCACCCAAATTTTTGCATTCATCTTTTCTTTCTCATACTGCTCATGCTTCCATCCCAGTTCTCCATTGTGCCTCCAACTCAACTCCACAATGTCCCCCATGACCTTCAATGGAAACTTTTTTCTATTGTAAAGCAACTTCCCTGTCCTTCCGTCTTCCACTTCTTCATCTCCTGGCTTCATCTGAAATCTGAGTTTATGGCAAGAACACTACTTCTCTCTGGGGTCTTCTCAAGATGAAGCGGCTCCTGTCCCACTCCTCTCCCACCGCAGGGCCAGGTAGAGACCAGCATTCTTGTGCTTCCATGATGGCACTTCCTCATTCCTACATACCTTTCCCATCATCTTCTTTGAAGCATATGGATGTCATTAGACCATCCACTTCCCCTCCCTCTGGCTGTCAGTTACTGGCCTTGATCAGTTCTTCAGCTCAGTGTTCCCTTTCATTCCTGTTGATGACATCAGTGTGGACAACTTTGTAACCATGTGGCACAATGCCACTTATTCAGTAGCCTTATCCCCTTGCACAGTAAACTCCAATCCAACCCAGCCTCTGTTTCTAAGTAGGGTCGAAGTACATGCTAAATAACACCACAGGAATGCAATTAACAAAACCCACAAGGTGGGAAACCACAGAACAAATGTCTTGGTTTCTCTGAAGCATAAATTGCAAAGGAAAAGGAAAGGAGATGGGGCTGGTGGTGAGGAGCTCTCAGATTAAAAGTTAAAAAAAAAAAAAAGCCAAAACAAATGAAGTGTGTGGACCTCTTTTGGATCTTCGTTTACACTTTCATCTACATCTTTAAATCTTCATTTAAAGAAAAGATGGATGCAAATAATGTTTTTTAAAGCAACTTTATTTTTTTAAAGCAAGCAGAGAAATTTGAACCCTGACTTGACATTGGATGATATTAGAGAATTAGTGTTGATTTTTAAATCCATGTGAGTGAAATTGTATGTTTTTAAAAGTTCATATATATATATATATATATATAGAGAGAGAGAGAGAGAGAGCGCGAAATACTTATAAACAAAATAACTTAATGTCTAGAAATTGCTTCAAAGTAATCCAGGGGGGATAGATGGGAAGAAGTGAGTTGGGTGGTGTAGGTGTAACAAGATTGGCCATTAGTCAGTTGAATCCAGATGATAGATACATGGGGGCTTTTTATATGATTCTCTCCACTTTTGTATTTTCCATAATAAAAAGTGGAAGGAAGCAGGGCTTGGTGGCTCACGCCTGTAATCCCAGCTCTTTGGGAGGCCGAGGCAGGAGGATGCTTGAGACCAGGAGTTTAAGACCAGCCTGGGCAATGTAGTGAGACCCCATCTCTATTTTTTTTTTTTTTTAAAGGAAAAAGTAGAGGGAAAATCAATGGGAATGACTCATCCATCCTGGTAGCCTTCCAATCATCACCCTGCTACCCCACCACTTGAGTTGCACACCCACAGTCACATGCTTGGACTTTGGCTCCTGGAGCTGCTCCAGCCCCTCCGGCCCTCCCATTCTCCTGCTCTTTGACCACACTGAGGCTTTTCATCTGAGGCCTCCCCATACTCTCCCAGTGTCTCAGATACCTTTGGACTTCATCTCCTGTCTCTGGTCTAAACTGCATAGTTCCGCACTTTGACCCCTCTCTGTATCCCTATCATTGACTCTCTCGCCCTCTTGTCCTTGCACTGTGCCTAGATGCGAAGCCTGAGCCTACACTAGTCCAATTAGTCACCACTGTCTATTCTTACACCCAAACGGCAGCAGGCCACCTAGTGCATGCCAATGGAAATCACAGCAGCTTAGTTATCTCCAACCTCAGTGAACCCCAACACTGTGGAACAACCTTGAGTGTACCCCTGTGTCCTCTACTGACTATCTCAAAGCATCTCCTTTCATGTCAAAAGTCACTCATCACTCTCAAAAGGTGACTAGTCTTTCACCAAGAAAAGCAAGACCACCAAATTCAAAGTCTGTTAACTTCTTCCTTCACAAATTGTAAAATTCTCCCCACCTACTCCTGAGTGAATTTTGTTCCAAAAGAAGAGATGACTCAACAGAACTGTGTTCTAGAAACCACTTCTGCTTTTTGAGAGAAGTTGAGGTACCATTTGTTACTCTTTTAGAATCTTCAACTCTTTATAATATATTCAATCTCTCTCTCATTCTCTCTCTCTCCTCTCCCTGACTCTTTCAATACTTTTCCATCTAAAGATAAAAGGCTCTCCTTCTAGCTTTTATTTCCTCTTACCTTCATTGCCAAACTACTTGTCACCATTCATTCTTCAACCCACTATCATTGGGATTCTCTCTCCTACACTACCTCACTGAATACTCCTATAGTTACCAATGACCTACAGATTGCCAGGGCCAAGATATTATTCCATCATTATCTTACTTACCTCTTAAGATGACACTAATGGAAGGCACCAGGGAGGCACCGAAGAACTCGGAGACTACTCTGAGAACACAGCAAGTGAAATCCACTTATAGGGCCTATGGCTATGGCCAGGCATCAGCAGTCTTACACAAGAGACTTTTGGAAAATATATGAGCAAAAACCTCAGAATCATTCAGATCGTTAGAGTGTATTTAGGAGACAGGACTAGACTCTTGCATAAACTAACAGTGGTTCTCAAGAAGACTGTACAAACAGAAAGGGCTACTTAGCCCAGGGGAGAGCAAAGGCATCCTGTGGTGTCACCTCAGAGAGTCAAGGGGCTTGATGAAAGTTTAAAGGAGACCTTCACCGTATCACTATTGCTTGAATCTAAGAATGAGAGTGAATTCATGTACTATACATGTCATTAAAAATAAGTTCAGAGACTGAAGATTCTAGTAAAAGAAGTCAAAAATCAAAGAGTACATGCTGGATCATTCCACATATATGAAATCAAGAAAAGGCAAATTAATCTATCGTGAAACAGGCCAGAACAGCTGTTACCCTTAGGTTGTACAAATGGAAGTGAACATGAGAGCGCCTTCCTCTGCTTCCCCTTCCAGGGTTGTTTCACAGGTAGGTGCATATGCAAAAATTTATTAAGCTGCCCAATTAAGATTTGTGTATCTGGGCCAGGTGTGGGGGCTCACACCTGTAGTCCCAACACTTTAGGAGGCTGAGGTGGGCAGATCATGGTGTCAGGACTTCGAGACCAGCCTGACCAACATGGAGAAACCCTGTCTCTACTAAAAATACGAAAGTTAGCCGGGTCTGGTGGTGGACGCCTGTAATCCCAGGTACTCAGGAGGCTGAGGCGGGAAAATTGCTTAAACCTTGGGAGGTAGAAGTTGCAGTGCAGTGAGCCGAGATCATGTCACTGCACTTCAGCCTGGATCACAGAGCAAAACTCCATCTCAAAAAAAAAAAAAAAAATTGTGTGTATCTTACTGCATGTAAATTATACTTCAATTAAAAAGTAAATAGAAAAGCTTTTTTCCAAAATGGAAAAAAAAAAGAGAGAGAGAGAGAGAGCTGTGAATCGGGAGTGGCATCCCTCATCCAAGATCATATTTAATCCAGTGAAAACTAGAGCATTAAATATTCAAATTACATAGCTAAGGCCCTGCTCTCTGATCCCAGGCTTAATAAACCAGCTTTGTGATTCCAGTTTGACTGGTCAGGTAGCTTGCTCCCTTAATTTAGCCGTGTGCTTATGTCCACATACTTGACACTTGGATGGTTTCCTTGTTGATTAGTAAATTGGCATTCTAGCCTGGAGCTTTCAGTCTTCAGAAACTCACTTAATATTTATTAGTGGTCCTGGCCTCAAAAGATTCAGACAGCTTCAGAGTCTAACAAACTTTGCTGCTTTCCTGACTCCACAAGCCTTACCTGCTGAGGCCTTCTGGCAATGAGACAGATGTGCTGCCTCCTGGCAATGCCTAGCTTTGGCTGTGCTGTTCCAACAGTGACTGATGGGGAGGAGAGGAGGGGTGTCTGGGATGAGTCCCAGGCTTCACAATCCCACTTCTTCTGCACTTTTTTTTTTTTTTGGGGGGGGGGCCGTGGCTCTGACTGAGGTTTCACCATTTCTCAGCCTCCTCATTGCAGCTGCCTCTGGTACCTCTGCTTTCCATCCACCCCACCTCCCTTTCCTCTGCCATGCAGAGACAACATCTATTTTGACCTTTACAGTGGTTTCCCAGTGCTGCATGGTCAAGCCCAAACCACCACACTTAGTTGAGATAACAGTTTTACTTAATCTGTAGCTACTCTACCCCTGCACCCACTTGCATATACTCCTCTTCATCCAGTATTGCTCAATGGTGGCGTCACTGGCGTTTGGGGTGGCACAATTCTTCATTGTGCGGAATCATCCGGTGCATTCCAGTGGATTTAGCATCCCTGGCTCCTGCCCACTGCGTGCTTATTGTACCCACCCTCAGACATTTTGACAACTACACATGCCCCCAGATATTTCCAAACACTCCCTGCTGTCCCTTTTCCAACTGGCTACTTCCTACTGATTCTTCATACCACAAGCATTGGCCTGAATCTTGTGACATTGCCATCTTCTCAGGTCAAGAACATCAAATATTGGCTATTTACTATGATTCAACTGCATAGTACTTCTTCTGGAAACCCTCAGGAACGATGCTCGGTGACTTTCTTTATTAAAGTGCTTGCCACCCAGTGTTGTAAGAGCTGCTTTACTCCTTCCTGCCTCTCGCCACATTGCTCAACCTTAATTATCTAGCAGTAAGTTTCTAAGTTTTAAGTCACTTCATCTCTGTAGCACTTGACACAGTGCCCAGCACATACTAAACGTATGTGTGATGAATCAGCACACAGGATGTTGAGCATACTTTCCCCGATGATTCAGTGTTGCTGTTCCTGAGGATGCAGACGCCCTAGGGGACAATTGAGCCACTTACTCTTTTTTGGCTCCACGTCAAATGACCCACCACTGCCCTATTTTATGGATTTATGTGTCTTGATTTTGCATCATATCATCAGTGTGCCTGCCTCCAGTGATCCCGTGTGTTCTTTGGAACCCGAGGCACTCTGTGAACGTTGGTGCATGAATGTAGTGATAGTTAACTACTGGATCCGAGTCTTTTCATCCTATTGCTGGGCTCTTACCAGGTTTCACACGTTTGGGGGCTCCCCTCTGGTTAGCAAGGCAGTCACTAAGAACTCTCTGAATAGTCACTTTCCTTTCAGAAACTGCTTAAAGGTGACTCTGGAGGACTTTTAAAGGGAGAAATGTTCGTATGCTGAGATATCCTGGCTGGTGACAGAAGGATGGAAGAAGTGATTCCTGAAGGTATATTCTAAATGGTGGTTGTGTCCCTGTAGTCAAAAGGTGTGTGGGCATGGTTTCTTATTTTAAACAGTTTTTTAAAAATCAATAAACATTGGGTTATGAATTTCAGATATAGGATCTTTTTCAACTTTTAGTCTGGATGACTTTGAATTAAAGAAAAAATAGAACAACTGTTCCATTATAATTCATGTAAAATCAAATCCAGGGCCATGAGGGGCCGAGATAAAGGGAACAACTAGAAGTTAGTGGCAACTGTAATTTCTCAGACAATTCTTACATTTTCTGTGCCTGGAAATGTTTTCAATACACATCATAAAAATGATATATGACTCAATCAGCAAAATAACTTTTTGTTTCTTTATTTTCAATATTTGTCTTATTAACATTTTTCTTATTTTATGATGTAATTACAACAATTTAGGAGACAGAACAATATAAACAAAAGAATGTTAAATAGTTTTTTTAAAAAAATAGCTTGTTGCTCTTGAGAAAGTCCATATAATCTTATTCCCCCCCAAACATAATTTTATACTTTGCACTAAACCAAAATAGCTTATGGAAAATTAGTATTAAATAGCTAAACACAGAAAACCTACAGCTATAAATAACATAAAATACAGTTTAACTTGAATGTGATGCTTAAACAAAGCAAACTATGATGCAATATGAATCAACTTCATTAATTGGACAAGTCCCAATGAGGCGCAAATTAGATAAGCACTAAACCCTCCATCATGTGCAAGTGAAACCTCCAGCCCCAGGAAGGTTCTTTCTGTTCTTGGGCTAAGTCCAATTCCATTCCAGAAAAGCCACAGTTTTTACATCTTGTTGATTTTTTTGCTGTAAAATGAAAAAGAAGAAAAGCGTAAGTAATGACGAGGTGACTGCATGGGAGGAATGACTTTGGTACCTAAAGGTTGCTTCATCTGCCCTTAATCTCAACTCAGTATGTCAAGCAGCTCAGAGTTCAGATGAGGAAATTGAGGTTTAGAGAGGATGGCCCTTGCCCAAACTAACTCAGCTCATTAATGACAGAAACAGGATATGTACACATTTCTTGTGTCTCCAAGTTCAGTGGCTATGGCACACGGGTGTTAGGTGCCTTCCATCTGTTGATAAAGTGTTACTGTCTGTTATTGTCAATGTAAATCAGAACCATTGATCTCTGTTTAACTAATGTTTATTTTTCAGTTTTTAACAAACAACCAAATGCTGGATTGCCTTTACATTATATACATAGGAGGCATCTTTGCAACAAGAATCAGGCAGCTAGTAACTATCAAATGCGTAGAGAAATCTAATACATCATATAAGAAATCAGTAAATTAAAATAATAATAACGATGATGATCTACAGGTGGAAAAATGCATTCTTTGTGTTTGTGGTCCAACTCAAATTTTCCCTTGAAAAATTCCACAATAGTTAGACTAAAGAATCTCAGAAAACCTACGGTCCACCCCTTTGAATACTCCTCTTTCCTCAAACCTTTGCAGAGGCTAAATGTCAGTGTAACGTACCTGAGGCGACGTACAATAAGTTTCACCCAGGTCTGCTTTGGATTTGCGCACACAGACAGCCCTTTCTTTGTGTGAAAGCTGAAAAATCAGAACATTTGATTTGTGTTTAATGAGCTTTTAAGTGGGTTTTTCACAGAACGTACAACGGAGACTTTATATTCCAGTTCATTACACACTAAACACTTCAGTTGACGAGGTAAAATAAAATGCAAAAAAAAAAAAAAAATGCTTCTGATGAAGATTACTGCTAAATGAAAGTGATTCTCCCTTTCTCTGCAATGTAACAAATAATAGTACAATGGCAGAAGACAAAGTCCCAGAATTGTCATATAATTTTGCTATTGGTGGTTGCATAGAATATGTATGTATCTGATCAATAACTTCTGTAATTCCAAAATATAATATCCTATATAAATCAAGAAAATTATATGTGATAGTATAATTAGTCTGAGATTTTACTTTTGGTCTCAAACATTTTCTGGTAGAAGATGCTCATGTCAAAATATGTATCTTCCATATTTTCCTAACATATCACTTTAATAGCCTTAGAAAGTGATTTTTGCCCTATACTAGTTCCTTTTGACCAAACAATTTTTAAGAAAGGAAGTTTTTGCCTTATTCCAGTCCTGTTTAAAGTGAACTTTGAAGTAGGTATGTACTAAGACAAAGCTATCTTTGCCACATCATTTCTTTCTTTTTAAGATAAGATCCTATGTTCAAAACATCAGTAATTTCTGAATGAAACTCTAAAAAGGCAAACATTTTTAAAACTGAAGTTTCTAGGTATTCCTGATACAATTGAATTAAAATCAATTAATAACTTACATGACAGCATTGATGTCACAGGTTTCATTGGCCAGCTGCTGTGTGAAGCCCACAATAAATTTAGGATGAAGGATACGGTCTGTATATCGAAGACAGCAGTCAAAGTTGCTTGCTGCTAAAAAAAGTGAAAGGTATTGGGTCCACATGAACAAACTTATCCTATGACTGGTATTATAAAACTACCTTAAGTTGTGAAAAATCTAGTGAATCTCATGTATATGATGAATAAACCACTTAGTGGAAGAGTTTCAATGCCTTCGAAACCTTTGTAAGGTTGTTGAGAACCAATTTAACATAGTTTACAGTTCTTTGGAACAACAGTTTGTGTGCTGAGAAGTTTTGGTTCGATAATACAATTGAGAAACACATGACTTCTCGTAAGTGGGATATCTTTAGTAAGAAACACAAAATGACAATATTTCATTTCAGTTCACTATAATCATTCAAGAATATGAGCACCCCCTTCCTTACTGCTTGAAAGAACCCTTATGTAGATAAACTTCCAAAAGCAGAAAATGAATAAATTGGCAGATCTTAATCTATTATCTGGCTACTAAGTATTGAGAAATAGAGCTACAAAGGGAAATACGATTTATAGGAGTGAAAACGCTTTGAAATTGTCATGTTAGCTAATAGGAATGTTTAATTTTGTTCATAAAAGTTCAACACGTGGTTGGGCATGGTGGCTCACGCCTGTAATCCCAGCACTTTCGGAGGCCAAGGAGGAAAGATTGCTTGCCTCCAGGAGTTCGAGACCAGCCTGGGCAACATAGTGAAACCCTGTCTCTACAAAATAATGTAAAAAAATTGGCCGGGTGTGTGGCACACGGCCATGGTCCCTTTTATTCAAGAGGCTGAGACTGGAGGTTCACTTGACTCCAGGAGGTTGAGGCTGCAGTGAGCAGTAATCATGCCACTGCACTCCAGCCTGGGTGATGAAGTGAGATCCTGCCTCAAAAATAAATAAATAAATAAATAAATAAATTCGATGTGCATTTTCAGGAATGCACCTGTTGCTAAAAGTGATGTGTGACTATTGAGCAATAAAGCAATACTTGGACATTCCCTAGTCAGATAACAACATGCTGTCAGGTAAGGGATTAATGTTATTTCAAAGTTGACAAGCAATGTCCCCCAGGCCTTGTGGGAATGTTGATGACAGGTATTATAATCTACTTCTGAAGGATGAGTTTTGAACTTTCCCAAAACTATTAAGTTGGGAGGTAAGAAAGTTGGGGACGTGGGAGTATTCTCTACATTTCAAAACAGCCCCATCTACTGGTAACATCACACACTTTGTATCACTCCCAGAAATAGCACTTTGGCTTTGTCCTGAAGTTTAGGGGTCTCTAAGAGCCCACCACTCCCCCAATCTGCTGAGACTGACAGCAGAGAGGAAAGCCTGATCCGCAGCAGTAACTCTTCTCTCCTCCACTCCACAATGGGCTGAAAACTTCCATCACTCCCTCTTGTGTACTTTCAAACAGTTTTCCACCCCTTAGGGACCCCCAGTTGAGCTCAAGGCTTAAAGGAAAATGAAAAGTCTTTCTCCTGTGCTAGCAGAAACAGCGACACTTACCTTCTGATTCACTGCAGAGGTAGAGTAGCAGCACTGACATCAAAGCAGCCAGGAGCAAACTCTTGCTACAGCACATGGTTTTTTAGCTCAAAGAACAGATCTGCTCAGTGCTGGGTACCCAGTGCTTCGGGAGCGCTGTTGTGTTCTGCCAGCAGCCTGGGATGGCTCTATTTATAGCAAATAATTGGGAATGTACACAGAAGGTGTGTTACCACATGGGGTTTTCCCCGTTGATCAACCGGCCCCATCATGTCATCATAAAAAAAAAACCCGCAAGGAAAACTTCCTCCTTTTTCCTCATATTGGGAAGATGCAAAGGTCAGGGTAGGGGATAGGAAGTTGAGAAAGGGAGAAATCCTGTTAAATTCTTTGGATTTGCAAAGAGCAAAAGCAGCTCAGCCCTGTGGCCCAGAAAAGACTTTCATTCAGTTTCAACTTAATCTTTTTTGCATCTGAAAGTAGAGGAATAACAGCGATACAAAGGTCAGCCCCACACAGGAACATTCCAGCACTCCTATTGTTATACCCTATTTGCTTTCCAGAGCCAGTCAAGGAGGAGGGGGAGGAGGAGGAGGTGGGATGCCAGGCACACTCTGGTATGCATATACTATCGCATGGTTGATGTTCAGCTGTCATGAAGAAGACGCTGAATTGCTAGACTAACATTCAGATCAGATACTATAACAGTGCTACAGTACTGTCCACAGTTAGACCGGAAAATGTCAGTCTTTAAGTAAGGCTCAGACCTCATCTTCATCTTGATTTAATGTCAACTCTTCTAAGAATCTTATACATTCACATAGGTTTAATCAATATTGCAGTTCAGAAAATAATCCTTACCTGCCTTTAGCTCTTCATGATGATGTACTAATATAACTCAATATAGAGCCTCAGAATGGTTGAAGAAAAACCTACCAGCAGTAGCTAGTCAGCAAAACAAATGTCAAATAATAGTACTAATGATGATAATGTAATATGACTCCCTAACCTAAGGCAGAAGAAGAGTTCTCCACTAGACCCAAATAGGTTGAAAGTAAAAGGATAAAAAAAGATGTACCAAACTGTAAACAAAAGAGAACCGGAGTTGGTGATGCCTATATCAGATAAAATGGATTTTTTTAAATGTTACTAGAAATAAAGAGGGACTTTCATGGTGACACAAAATTAACCCACTGGGAAGATATAAAACCTATAACCATCCATATACCTAACAGTAGCACCCCAAACTACAGAAAGTAAAAACTGACAGAATTGAAGGGAAGAATAGGAAATTTTATTTTATTTTATTTTATTTTATTTTATTTTATTTGAGACAGAATTTTGCTCTTGTTGCCCAGGCTGGAGTGCAGTGGCACCATTCTCGGCTCACTGCAACCTCCGCCTCCCGGGTTCATGCGATTCTCCTGCCTCAGCCTCCTGAGTAGCTGGGACTACAGTCATGCACCACCACGCCCAGATAATTTTTGTATTTTTAGTAGAGACAGGTTTCACCATGTTGGCCAGGTTGAACTCCTGACCTCATTACCGGCGTGAGCCACCGTGCCCGGCAAAATGGGAAATTTAACAATAAAAGTTGACAGCTTTGATACCACATTTTCACTAATTAATAAAATTTAGGCAGAAGATCTACAAGAAAATAGAAGACTTGAACAACACTATAAGCCAAATAGACTTAGCAGGAATCTAAGGACTACTCCATCCAACATCAACAGAATAGTTGCACATGGAACATTCTCTAAGATAAAGCATATGGTAGGTTATGGAACAAGTCTCAATAAATGTAAAATGACTGAAATCACATAAAGTATACATTCAAACCACAATGGAATTAAATTAGAAATCACTAACAGACAGAAAGGAAACCATATATTCCTAAATAACCAATGTGTCTGGCCGGGAGTGGTGGCTCATGCCTGTAATCCTAGCATTTCGGGAGGCTGAAGTGGGTGGATTGCCTGAGGTCAGGAGTTCGAGACCAGACTGGCCAACATAGTGAAACCCTGTTTCTACGAAAAATACCAAAATTAACTGGGTGTGGTGGTGCATGCCTTCTAATGACAAAAACACTCAACTAACTAGGAATAGTTGAGAACTTTCTCAACCTGATAAAAGTCATCTATGACCACATCACAGCTGATATGAACAGAGATGAAAGACACAAATAATTGACCCTGATTAAAGAAGAAAATAGAAAATTTGGGATGGGCGCGGTGGCTCACGCCTGTAATCCCAGCACTTTGGGAGGCCGAGGCGGGAGGATCACAGGTCAGGAGATCGAGATCATCCTGGCTAATAAGGTGAAACCCCGTCTCTACTAAAAATACAAAAAAATAACCAGGCATGGTGGCGGGCGCCTGTAGTCCCAGCTACACGGGAGGCTGAGGCAGGAGAATGGCGTGAACCTGGGAGGCGGAGCTTGCAGTGAGTAGAGAACGCGCCACCCACTCCAGCCTGGGCGGCAGAGCGAGACTCGTCTCCAAAAAAAAAAAGAAAAGAAAAGAAAATGATTCCTTTATAATTATTGAGGAATTCAACCTGTTAGCAAATAAAACATTTGTTTACTAAAAATATGTTTTATTTGAATAATAGCTTTTTTTTTTTTTTTTTTTTTGAGACCGAGTCTAGCTCTGTCGCCCAGGCTGGAGTGCAATGGCACGACTTCGGCTCACTGCAACCTAAGCCTCTGAAGTTCAAGCAATTCTGCTGCCTCAGCATCCTGAGTAGCTGGGATTACAGGCGCCAGCCACCATGCCCGGCTAATTTTTTGTGTCTTTAGTAGAGACGTGGTTTCACCGTGTTAGCCAGAATGGTCTCAATCTCCTGACCTCGTGATCCGACAGCCTCGGTCTCCCAAAGTGCTGGGATTGCAGGTTTGAGCCACTTTATTCTTCATGACATGAACAGTCTCTAACATAAATTAGGTGCATTCCAGCCTGGCCTACGTGGTGAAACCCCGTCTCTACTAAAAATACGAAAATTAGCCCATGTGGTGGCACGCACCTGTAATCCCAGTTCCTCAGGAGGCTGAGGCAGGAGAATCGCTTGAACCTGGGAGGTGGAAGTTGCAGTGAGCGAGATCACGCCATTGCACTCCAGCCTGGGCGACAGAGCGAGATACTATCAAAAAAAAAACATTAGATGCACAATAGATCTTTATTGAATGAATGAGTGAATTTCTATCCTTCCTCTTCAGTGAACAGTAGGGTTCATGTAAATGAGTCATTATTTGAGTGATAATAATTCATGTCCTTTTTCCTCCCTGACCATAGCTTGTCCTTTGTGTGTGTATATTCGTGTGTGAATGTGTGCATGCAAATGTTCTAACGTTGAAGACTAAGCGGAGATTATTTTCCATAGCAGAAAAGAAGTGGCCTTAGCAGTTTCATAAATCAGAATTCAATTTAGGGTTCTACGTGAAAGGTTAATTTCATCCCATGGCAGCACAGTGGAAAAAAACAATTTCTACATGTCTGCAAAAAAACATTTTTATTTTCCCAAGATCAAAAACAAGCACTGACAGGCTGGGTGCTGTGGCTCACACCTGTAATGCCCTCACTTTTGGAGGCTGAGGCAGGAGGATTGCTTGAAGCCAGGAGTTGAAGACCAGCTTGGCCAGCGTAGTCAGACCCCATCACTTAAAAACAACAACAACAACAACAACAACAAGAAACCAGCGCTAATGGTCTACCTGCTGGGCCCTCCAAAAACTTAGGGACATTATCTGATATACCTGTGTGAAGTTTTCATAATATTTACTATTAAATGAAGGTGAAGAGTTGCTTCTAGTTGGTTAAAAAACAGTTGAGAAGGAAGTTGAGAAGGAGATATTGAAGGTTGTCAGTGGGTGATAAAACCTGGTTTTAATGCTATCCTGGGACCGTCTGGTGGAGGCAAGGAAGGATTCCTGTGGTCTCTCTGGTGATGTTTTGCTAAATGAAACCCTTCAACCTGCCAGCTTCAAAAGTATCTCAAGACGGCGCAATGGCTCATGCCTGTAATCCTAACACTTTGGGAGGCCGAGGCCGGTGGATTGCTTGAGGCTGGGAGTTCGAAACCAGCCTGGGCAATACAGTGAAACCCCGTCTCTACTAAAAATGCAAAAATTAGCCAGGGGTGGTGGAGTGTGCCTGTAGTCCCAGCTACTGGGGAGGCTGAGGTACAGGAATCACTTGCACCCAAGAGGCAGAGGTTGCAGTGGGCCAAGATCACACCACTGCACTTCAGCCTGGGCAACAGATTGAGACACTATCTCAAAAAAAAAAAAAAAAGGTGTCTCAGATGTCTCAGATTACGTAGTCTCAGATGGTATAGCGATGGGTAAGGAAAAAATTTTCAGTGGCCCTTTGGCTGTCAACAAGCATAAACAGTCAGGCACAAAAAACAAACAAAAACAAAACCCAAAAAACAAAAACAAAAAACACACATTAACAAAACCGTTCAAGAGGTGGCCTTCAGCAAAATTAGCAAACTCCAAGGTAGGAAACCAGGTCATTTGGGGTGTGTCTGGAGGAGAAAGAAGCCCAGCATTGCAGTGGAGGTGATGAGAGCTGTAACTGTTCTGTTTCTGGATGAGCCCCCCACTGGCTTAGATGTTAGCACATCAAATGCACTTCTGAAGATGACAAGGCAGAGAAGGCCCATCCTCTTCTCCATTCCTTAGCCTTGTTAGGCCGTCTTCAAACCTTTTGATAGCCTTAGCTTGCTGGCTTCTGGAAGGGTGATGTTCCATGGTCGTGTATAGAAAACTTTGACATATTTTGCATCTGAGAGTTACCAGCGTAAGTCCTACAAAAACTCTGCTGATTTGTTCCCACATATTGTTAATAGAGGCTCCTCTGCTGTGACCTTAAATAGGAACCAAGGAGGCAAGAAACCTGGGGAACTTGAAAAGCCTCCCAATCAGGAAAAACAATGAATAGAGGAATTAGCTGAATTTTATGTCAATTCTTCTTTCTACAGGGAAACTAAATATGAATGTAATGAAATCTTAGTAGGTGAAAAAAGGAGTGAACTTTCTTTGATCATCAACTCAGGTGGGTGTCCAGATGTTTATTGAAAAATTTGTTTGGTGAGCCTCAAGGCTCCATTCCTGAAATAAGAGCCCTAGTTATCAGACAGGGCATCCAGGTTCTTTACTGTGGTTTAAACAATAGCCCTGCAGGAATTTATAATAGAAGTGCCTTCCTGTTCTACTTGTCCCACAGCCAATGCCTGAACAGTCTCAGTGGTATTTCTTCTGGTTCTTGAAAAAAAACAGCCTATGCATGAGTTTATCAGTGGCTATTTTAGAGCATCATCATATTTCTTTGGAAAGCTGATATCTGACCTACTCCCTGTGAGAATTTTATAAAGTATGACATAATGAGTGCATTGCATCTTTTGTTAAGACCAAAGCTGAAGGTGGAATCTTTTTTTTTTTTTTTTTTTTTGAGACAGAGTCTCTCTCTGTCACCCAGGCTGGAGTGCAGTGGCGCCATCTCGGCTCACTGCAAGCTCCGCCTCCCGGCTTCACGCCATTCTCCTGCCTCAGCCTCCTGAGTAGCTGGGACTACAGATGCCCACCACCACCACACCTGGCTAATTTTTTATATTTTTAGCGCCCGGTAGAATAAAGTATGACATATCTACAAAAAATATAAACCACAAAAAGTAACACAGGAGACGATATGCTATCCTACAGATAGCATACATAGATATAAAACATACAGATAGATATAAAACACAGAATTTCTCCTACACATGGGAAAGTAAGCCTTGTTATTTCACAGCACTTTTGAATGCAGCTTCATCTTTCTTTTATTTTGATTTTCAGGCTCAATGTATTTGTGATCAAAAAGTTTGTTGTTATTAGATAGTATAAAATAAAGCAGATCATTTCTGATTATTGCAGATTATTGCTTCCATTACTGGACAAGGAAGTGAGGACCTGGCTGCTTTCCAAGGAACCTTTCGCCATGGTAAAGACAATTCTATTTATCAATGTACACGAGGGCTCAAAGGTCTTACTAGGAATTTCCCTTTTAACTTTTGAAGCCAGTGAGTCTTCCTTACCACTTCAGAATAATTTGCATAACCAAGCCTATCAACTTTCCATGATTAAATTGTCCCTACAATAAAGAATCAACTCCATTGAAACAACTTTACAGATCCACATGAGTGATTTTTTAAATCTTCAAGTCTTTTAGGAAAGATGAGCTTTTTAAATTTTAGTATCATCAAACCAACTTTGCCTTTCTTTGCTCAGCTGGTAGTAGAATGCCTTCAGCCCTGTTGGCTCAACCAAGATCTGTGCCTTGAAATCCAGGTTGAAGGAGGATTCAAATGCTAAACAAAACATCAAGAAATTAAAACTCCCCTAAGAAACAAGGTAAATGCTATAGGACATACCAAAATACTCAGTGTTCATGCTGAATGTCTGTGTATGTGTGCATGGTGTCACCATGAGAAGATACCTGGGTGTACTCTGTAACACATGTACACTGATTTATTGTACTTTAAAATAGTATTGATTTAGGCTGGATGCAGTGGCTCGCGTGTGTAATCCCAGCATTTTGGGAGGTCGAGGCAGGCAGATCACTTGAGGGATACGAGTTCAAGACCAGCCTGGCCAACATGGTGAAACCCCATCTCTACTAAAAATACAAAAATTAGCCAGGCATGGTGGCATGTACCTGTTGGGAGACTGAGGTGGAGGATCCTTTGAATGTAGGAGGTGGAGGTTGCAGTGAGCCGAGATCGTGCCACTGCACTCCAGCCTGGGCAACAGAGCGAGACTTTGTCTCAAAATAAAAAGAAAAATTATTGATTTTCTGTATTTCCAGCATGTTATATATAATTCTCCACAATAAAATAAATTGTGCTTTTTTGTTTAAATATTCTAACATATTCATAGCATTTTTCTTAAAGGGAAATGCTATGCTTCTTGGTTTAGAAGAATTTTTTTATAACAATATTTCATGAAAAATGCAACAAATACTCTTTACCAGTTTCCTTTCTTTTTTTTTTTTTTTCTGAAACAGAGTCTCACTCTGTCGCCCAGGCTGGAGTGCAGTGGCATAATCTTGGCTCACTGCAACCTCCACCTCCCGGGTTCAAGCTATTCTCCTGCCTCAGCCTCCCTAGTAGCTGGGATTATAGGTGCGCGCCACCATACCTGGCTAATTTTTGTATTTTTAGTAGAGGTGGGGTTTCACCATGTTGGCCAGGCTGGTCTCGAACTCCTGACCTCAGGTGATCTGCCCACCTCGGCCTCCCAAAGTGCTGGGATTACAGGCGTGAGTCACCGCTCCCGGCCTTTCTTTACCAGATTTCTAATTGATTTTAGTATGACAATTTCCTGAGATAGCAAATGGATGCCAATCTTTGAGGAAAGGTGTTGGTTGGGATTCTGAGGCTAACTGCACTACATTGAGGAGAGTGGAATGACTGTTTTGAGATGGGGAGAATGATGTCATGAAGGCAACATATTTGTAATTCTAGAATCATATCTGCTCCCAATTTTTTGTAATGGTTTTAATGTAACGTTTGCTGTTTAGTCTTTTCCTTGCAAGGAGACTTTATCACAAAGAAAAAATGTGCATGTCAGTCTAAGTACATAAATCTTCTATTGTTTTATCTTCTCTTGAAGGTGGAAGAAAGTCTTTGAGGCACAATACAGAAAGAACAGAGTTTTAAATCTCTTTCTGTGCTTCAAAAAATATTACCATAATACATACTCTGTTGAAAAAATAAAATACATAAATAAGTTAAAAGAGGAATGCAAAGATTAGTCATAGACTCACCATCTATAGAATCACAGTGCTAAGTTTTTAATAGCTTCCAGATTCACTTCTGTTCATATATTTAACATAAATTGAATCTTAGAGTACATTTTTTTAACCTAGCCTTTTCATTTAAGGATATGAATACAGTCATCTGTTCATCTTTTAAAAAATGACTTTGTATGCCATCATTTAAAACAGTTGTACAATTTTCAATTGTGTGGTTATTCATGATTGAATTCTCCAGGTTGTTTCTGATTTTTCAATCATTATAAATAGTACTATGAAGAACAGTCTATGGATGAATCTCTGTACATATTCTTAATTACTTTCTTAAGATAACTTCAAGAAATGAAATGTTGGGGTCAAAAACTATGCATATATTTAATAGTTTTGAGATTGTAGGCCAGATGTGGGGGCTCATGGCTGTAATCCCAGCAGTTTGGGAGGCCAAGGCAGGCAGATCATCTGAGATCAGGCGTTCAAGACCAGCCTGGCCAATATGGTGAAACTCCGTCTCTACTAAAAATGCAAAAATTAGTCTGGCGTGGTGGTGTGCGCCTGTAATCCCAGCTACTAGGGAAGCTGAGGCAGCAGAATAGCTTAAACTTGGGAGGCGGAGGTTGCAGTGAGCCAAGATCGCACCATTGCACTCCAGCCTAGGTGACAGAGTGAGACTCTGTCTCCAAAAAAGAGAGAGAGAGAGAGATTGAGAAACAACCTTCCATAACTCCCTGATCAAGTAAACCCATTTCTCTGCACCTTTCACGAAGATCAGATAGAGATAAATTTGCGTAGGATATTGCAGAAGCAACTACGTCTTCTTCTCGTAAATATGAGTCTAAACTGTGACAAGAGCCTCGGCACTATCGTCTATTGTGATTATGTCCTCACCTCTACTTCATTAACCACAAGGGACTTTTTATTTTTTCCTGGCACAAAGAGCACATGCCCTTGTAAAGTGAGTATGCCACACCCTGAACTCTTAAAGTAAATATTTTGCCAGGGAAATCGAAGAACCGGAAGAAGAGAACCAATGGAAATGGGGAGGGCAGTCCCTACCACTCCCGTACTTTCCAAAGGAGCCTCTGGGTGCCGAGCATATTTACTTAACAGATCAAAGGTTTTCAATATGTATGAGAGTTGTGGCACTGATGATGAAATATTGGTAGCTCTCTATCGTAAATCTGAAAATTCCCCTGCATGTGTCTCATAAGAAGGCAGCTACAGTAATCATCTGACTAGGCAGAGAACAGTTTACTGAGGAATGCTGATCAGTTAAGGTACAAACGGGGACCGAGGCCTGCATTCCTTCGTAGCATGTAGCTTCAGGTTAGAGCCAAGAATTTCCAAGTGGTCGTTATGAATGGCGTTAATAGGCTAGCATGTTGGCATATTCCAAGTTCTAACGTGTGATGTGTAAATACTCCAGTTTTATGTGGGTTTAAGTCTATTACAGTTCTGTAGAAAAAGGTTCAGCTGTCCATTTGTATATGGCTCCAGAGTTATTCCAGGAAAATCTAAGCCTAATTTGTTTAAGACAATGTGTATTTACTATGAACATAATCAGAAATGTGTGCAAAAATTCTGTACAAAACTATTCACTGCATCACAATTAAAATAGGAAAGGAAACAAAAAATACACAAATACTCAGTAAGAGAATAGTGATTAAAATCATTCTTGGAGATCCACAAAGTTCAATATTATAATATGTTGCCATTTAGTAATCTGCGAAGCATTTTATGCAAGGGATAAATGCTAATGACATAATGACAGTGAGACTAGCAGGACACAAAATCATAAATGGTGTGTTAACTCATTATGGGAAGTTGTATATTTCTCGTAATTGTGTATTTCCTATATTTATGCATTTTTTAAAAAGACTAGAAGGAAATTCACCAGAATGAAAATACAAATGATCTCTGGTAGTGGGAGGCGCTCCCCATTGGTTTTCACATTTTTTCTATGTTTATCAATATTTATTTATTTATTTATTTATTTATTTATTTATTTATTTATAGAGACAGGGTCTTGCTCGGTCACCCAGGCTAGAATGCAGTGGCACAATCACAGCTCACTACAGTCTCAAACGCCTGTGCTCAAAGGCATCCTCCTGCCTCAGTCTCCCGAGTAGCTGGGACTACAAGCACATGCCGCTGCACCTGGATATTTATCCTTTTTTTTTAAACAATAAATACATATTACTTATAATCAGAACAGAACAAGCTATTTTCAAGACCACATGTGAAACAAACTACAGTTCCTAGTATATGAAGCAAAATAAACTGAGAAATATAGTCGAGTGCCATGATTCATGCCTGTAATCCCATCATTTTGGGAGCCCGAGGAGGGCGGATCACTTCAGGTCAGAAGTTCAAGACCAGCCCAGCCTACATGGTGAAGCACTGTCTTTACTAATAAAATAAAAAATTAGCTGGGTGTGGTGGTGGGCGAATGTCATCCTAGCTACTGGGGAGGCTGAGGCACGAGAATTGCTTGAACCTGGGAGGTAGAGGTTGCAGTGAGACAAGATCATGCCACTGCACTCCAGCCTGGGCAACAGAGTGAGACTCTGTCAAAAAAAAAAGAAAGAAAGAGAGAAAGAGAGAGAAAGAAAG
The DNA here is from genome assembly GCF_043159975.1 of Macaca nemestrina. Lineage (NCBI taxonomy): Eukaryota > Metazoa > Chordata > Mammalia > Primates > Cercopithecidae > Macaca > Macaca nemestrina. The sequence continues at coordinate 125,910,171 of NC_092135.1, read as the reverse complement.
AAAGAGAGAGAGATAAAGAAAGAAAAAGAAGGAAAGAAAGAGAAAGAAAGAAAGAAGAAAGAAAGAAAGAAAGAAAGAAAGAAAGAAAGAAAGAAAGAAAGAAAGAAAGAAAGAAAGAAAGAAAGAAAGAAAGAAAAGAAAGAAAGAAAGAAAGAAAAGAAAGAAAGGAAGAAAAAATGTTAGGCTGGGCTCCGTGGCTCACACCTGTAATCCCAGCACTTTGGGAGGCCGGGGTAGCCAGATGGCTTGAGCCAAGGAGTTTGAGACTAACCTGGCCAACATGGCAAGACTCTATCTCTACAAAAAATGCAAAAATAATAACCAGGCATGGTGGCACATGCTGTTAGTGCCAACAACTCTGGAGGCTGAGGTAGGAAGATGGCTTGAGCCTGGGAGGCAGAGGTTGCAGTGAGCCAAGATCATGCTACTTCACTCCAGGATTCCAACATGGGCAACAAAAGTGAGACCCTGTCTCAAAGAAAATAAGAAAAAGAAAATATATATATATAATTGTACAGAGTTACTTTTATTTATAGCTTTAATACTTTATAGTAAAAATTGCCACTGGAAGAGGAATAAAGACCCCTTATTTCTTTTGTTTTTTTTTTTTTTTAGATGGAGTCTCTCTCTTGTTGACCAGGCTGTAGTGCAATGGGGTGATCTCGGCTCATCGCAACCTCCGCCTCCTGGGTTCAAGAGATTCTCCTTCCTCAGCCTCCCGAGTAGCTGGGATTACAGGCATGCACCACCACGTCCAGCAAATTTTGTATTTGTAGTAGAGATGGGGTTTCTCCATGTTGGTCAGGTTGGTCTCGAACTCCTGACCTCAGGTGATCCTCCTGCCTTGGCCTCCCAAAGTGCTGGGATTACAGGCATGAGCCACCATGCCTGGCCAAGAAAGACATTATTTCTTAGAATACTTCATACAAGGCTCTCATGAAAATATTACAGTAAGCCTTACAAAATTTTCACTGCCCTCCTGTGTAGATGGCCCTAGAAGAAACATAACTCTGCCAGGAAGACATCAATAATATATTATATCTTGTATTGGGATTTACAGGATAAAATAGATGAAAGCTAACTGGAAACAATTTACATGGCAAATAAGCTTTTAAGCTTTTAGAGAATTTAATTGTGAAGTTGTTTTATTAGGTTAGAAAAAATATGTCCATAAAACTGTTTGAGAAACACAAATTAATTCATCTCATGAAGGCTAAAGAATGACTAATTAATCATACCAATAACTCGCTGTGTTGGTTGGGCAAGTTATTGCGTTCTCTGGGCCTTGGTATCTCCATTAGACAATTAGAAGTGTGCAATTAGTTATTCCCCGAACTCTTTTTGGGAAGTAATATTATATGATTCAATGCTATAAAAATAACATTGGAAAGTAATATCGTATGATTCAATGTTATAAAAGAATTCTTTTACAGATCTTACTAATTAGCAGCTTCATCTCCACTCAATAAGAAGAAATGACTATAACCTCTTACAGTATTCTAGCCTGATGATTTTAATCAGTTTACAACAAGCCAATTTAACCAGTGGTTTTTTAAATGCTTTATTGCCTTTCACGATGGTCTGACCGTAAACAAACATCCATTTTGAACCTTGTTCTGTTTCATGATTGCATTACATCATGCCATCTTAGCCTTTCTTCTCACAGCAGAAGTTAGGCAAACCCTAAGCTATCATATCACTTCCAGCTGCATACATTACCATTTATGACTTATTTCTTTAGAGTCCAGAGGGCCTATTAGGAGTGAACCCAACCCTAGAAACAGATGAGCAACTGGAATGCTCCATCATGCCTGCCAGCCCAGGTCAAGAGCCACCAATCTGCTTGGAGTCTATACGGCACATCAGAAAGAGGAAATGAATCGTTGACTTGATGCAAACGATGTTTCAACTGCTGTAGAAATAGGTAGGGTGACGTAGTAGCTAACCAGGGAATGATGCTAATAAGCCCAAAGCTTTGGATCCATTACCCAATTGACTTGTTTTGCCTCTGTCACGCGGATCTTTCCAAGCTGGCCACATGTAAGGGAGCTTGAGTGAGTGATGGCAGATGAATAAGAATAAAATGTGGTTTCTACTGGTACAAAAATCAGTATAGTATCTCCAGAAAAAGTCTGAAATTGTTATGAAAGCCAGTGAATAGGATACACCCTGCATGATGATTGAGCGTAAGCGTCTTCTGAGAGGCTCCTGCCCTTTTGGAGGAACACTGATTCCCCTTGGTAGAGACAAATGAAGATTGTCAACCCCTTTTAAACATCTGTGTCATACAGAGTAAGCCTTCCAGGAAAGAACCTGCTCCCAGAGATGAGTCAAGTGCAGGTGATAATTTTTACCTAAGCTGAGGGATGAATAGGACCACTGAGGGATGAACAGGACCACTGAAGGAAAAAAAGTTAAGGCTTGGTGCAGTGGCTCACATCTATAACCCCAGTATTTTAGGAGGGCCAAAGCAGGATCACTTGAGCCCAGGAGTTTGAGATCAGCCTGGGCAACATAAGAAGACTCCATCTCTACAAAAAAAGTTAAAATAGGCTGGGTACGGTGGCTCACGCCTACAATCCTACTACTTTGGGAGGCTGAGGTGGGAGAATCACCTGAAGCCAGGAATTTGAGACCAGTCTAGCCAACATGGTGAAGCTGCATCTCTACTAAAAGTACAAAAAGTAACCAGGCATGATGGCACACACCTGTAATCCCAGCTACTTGGGAGACTGAGGCAGAAGAATCACTTGAACCCGGGAATCAAGGGTTGCAGTGAGCCAAGATCATGTCACTGCACTCCAGCCTGAGTAACAGAGTGAGACTCCATCTCAAAAATAAATAAATAAAAATAAAAATTTAGCTGGGCATGGTGACACACATGTGTAGTCCCAACTATTCAAAAAGCTGAGGTAGGAGGAATTCTTGAGCCCAGAATTTCGAGGCTGCAGTGAGTTAGGATTAGAATACTCCAACCTGGGTGGCAGAGTGAGACCCCATCTCTGATAAATAAATGAATAAATAAATAAATATTAAGGAAAGCTATGACTCTAGGAAATTGGGTATCTTACCATGAAAGTCACTAGAGACTTTTCCACCCTAAAACTATGTGTTACTCAGGAATAGAGATTCAGAATCACTTTTTTTTTTTTTTTTTTTTTTTTGGACGGAGTCTTGCTCTGTCGCCCAGGCTAGAGTGCAGTGGTGTGATCTTGGTTCACTACAACTTCTGCCTCCCGGGTTCCAGCCATTCTCCTGCCTCAGCCTCCTGAGTAGCTGGGGCTACAGGTGCACACCATCACACCTGGCTAATTTTTGTATTTTCAATAGACATGTGGTTTCACCATGTTGACCAGGCTGTTCTCAAACTCTTGGCCTCAGGTGATCCTCCCACTTTGGCCTCCCAAAGTGCTAGGATTACAGTGTGAGCCACCACACCCAGCCCAGAATCACTTTTATTTTTTTTATTTTTATTTTTATTTTTTTGAGACGGAGTCTCGCTCTGTCGCCCAGACTGGAGTGCAGTGGCGCGATCTCGGCTCACTGCAAGCTCCGCCTCCCGGGTTCACGCCATTCTCCTGCCTCAGCCTCCGGAGTAGCTGGGACTACAGGCGCCCGCCACCGCGCCCGGCTAATTTCTTTTTGTATTTTTAGTAGAGACGGGGTTTCACCGTGTTAGCCAGGATGGTCTCGATCTCCTGACCTCGTGATCCGCCCGCCTCGGCCTCCCAAAGTGCTGGGATTACAAGCTTGAGCCACCGCGCCCGGCCCAGAATCACTTTTAAAAAGATGATTTCAGTAATGAAAGCAGGTAACTCACAACACCGTGGAGCCTGAGTAGCACATAAAGCACCTTTGTGTAGTCATCCTTTGTTCGTTTCTCTTACTCTGAATTTATTTTATTTTAATATCACTTCTGCTTTCTTTGGGGATTTAAGCTTATTTTTTCCTCACCTTCCTCCTCCTTCTTTTCTCTCTATCTTCTCTCCCATCACACCTGCTTTTCTTATTCCTTTTCAATAGGCCATTAGTTTTTACATATAAAATATAGTATATAAGATTTTTCCCCTCTTTCTGCTTCCATTTTTTCTCCTTCCTTGCTTTCTGTGCCAAATATTAGTGTACATGAGTAGAATTTTACTTAAGCTCTAGAAAAATGTTGACCCTTTTACTTACTGATAAAAATGTATGTGTTTACTTTCAAACTGTACCTCTAATAGAAAAGACATTAGCAAGTTCTTCCACAGACTTTTGGGAGTTTAGAAGTAGGTAGCATGAACGCATAATGGCTAAAATGCCATTACAAATGAGAAAGCTTCTGTTTCCGCATGAAGGCAGCTAAGAAAATCATTCAGACACAAGGTTCTTCATCCCTCCAACTCCTAAGAAGTCCAATCTCCACAATAAATAATAGAAGTAAGAGACTAGGGCCAAGTGCAGTGGCTCATGCCTGTAATTCCGGCACTTTGGGAGGCCAAGATAAGAGGATCACTTGAGGTCAGGAGTTCAAGACCAGCCTGGCCAAAATAGTGAAACCCCATCTCTACTAAAAATACAAAAATTGGTCGGGCGTGGTGGTGCATGCCTGTAGTTCCAGCTACTCAGGGGGCTGAGGCAGGAGAGTCACTTGAACCCGGGAGGCAGAGGTTGTAATGAGCCGAGATCGCACCACTGCACTCTAGCCTGGGTGACAGAGTGAGAGCGAGACCCTGTCAAAAAAAAAGAAGAAGAAGAAGAAGAAGAAGAAGAAGAAGAAGAAGAAGAAGAAGAAGAAGAAGAAGAAGAAGAAGAAGAAGAAGAAGAAGAAGAAGAAGAAGAAGAAGAAGAGGAGGAAGGAAGAGACTAAGTACAGGAATGCAGGGAATTATTTTAAGAAACTGGGAAGCTAAAACTAATGAGAACTTTCAGTGAAGGAGGGGAAGAAAGGAGGAAGAGACTGAATGATGTGATGTTTCCTATAATTTATAACAATAAAGCACATTAGAAGGACAGGAATCTCTTATTTCAGGAATTTTAACTATACCAAAATATATAAATAAGAAATGACCACTGAAAGTTACCGTGCCAAATTACTCTATAGAATGTGAAAGACGCATCTTAGAGAAACACATGAACACACAGAAGCATTTGTTGAACATCTGTCATGTGGTCAGGTTGCCTGGAGGAAATAACACAGGCCGGAAACCAGAAAGACTAAGTTCTAAGGTCATCTGGGTCACACACTGGCCGTGTGGCCCTGATCAAACAAAAGTTTAGACTCAGTTTCTCATTTAAAATGTGGGAATAAGCATGTATCCAAGTATGATTGAGAGGATTGGTGAGGTGATCTAAGTGAAAGTAGCCCGTACAATGTAAAGTATGACTCAAGTGCAAACTGTTATTGATGATACCGTTTCTACTGCATTAAGCAATGTGGTCAAGACACAGACATAAAAGAAGTAGACTTGTGATTGAGCAGCTTATGATTTAGTTGGAAAGACAAAACAAAAATTCATAAGAAAGTCATTACAACGGCAAGCATTTATATAGCAACTTACTGGCAGGCACTTTTATATGTGTTTTATGTATATCAATTTGTTTAATCATTACAATGATAATATAAGTATTATCATATATAGTCTCTATTGTATATATCATAATGACTATTATAATTCCCATTTAACAAGTGAGGAATCTGCAACAAAGTAAAATGAAGTAACTTGCCCAGAGTCACAGGATGTAAGTGACAGAAATGAGATTTGAACTCAGTAGTAGAGAGAGAGAGAAAGAGAAAGAGGAGGAGGAGGAGGAGAACGAGGAAGGGGAGGAGAAGAATAAGGAGAAGAAAAATAAATAGAAAGAGGAAAATACAGTTCTAAATTCTGTGTTCCACATTTTATGTTATTAAAGGAGATATTATTCAGGTAACCAACAACCTAGCGGTGAACACTCACTCTGATGAATATTCTCAGAGAAACAAAGATATATTAAAAACTATTCTCTTCCTTTAAAGAAGTTGGTGAATTATGAAGATACTACAGAGAAAGTGTTAGAGTATGGAAATTTGACACAGGACATTTTACACAAAAGAAATGAAGTTGTTCTCTTTTTTCCTTCTATTCTTTCAAGACTCGTCTGAATCATAAACAGCAATTAGCGTTTCTTTGACTCAGGAGAGAAAATACATTCTAGAAATGGAAGGGGGAGAACAATGTCATAAGTAAATAAATAAACACACAAAAACTTCCTAGATATGATAAGATCATCTCCCGGCACCTGTAGACATTTCTTGTATGTGATGCCAAAAAAACAAAAACAAACAAACAAAAAAAACACCCTGCTTCTATTTCATCATTCAAAAAAAAATTGCAATCCACCCACAATGTGCCTGCCAGCATCCTACAAATATTTACCTGGCACGTGTGCCATTTGGCCTGGAGTTCTGGCAAGGACTACTCCAACTCCCTCGTCACCCTCAACTCTTACAGTTTGATGATTGCTGACTTCTTAGTCTTAATTTTTGTTGTGACCTATTTATCATTTCCTGTACATCAGTAAGAGACTTGATGTTAAAGTAGAAAGTAGTCTGTCAGCATTAAGTCGCACTGAATAAACTTGAACCAAATCCAGTTCCCAGGAGTGACTAACAGCAGTCTAGTATGATCACACATAAGCCATCTGATCCCCATCACCAAGCCCATGAGTGTGATGCAAACAGAAAAACTCAAACGGGGATTCAAGAAGAGTTTTTTAAAACCAACATCCACCAGAGATAAGATCAGGATGCGGGGGGGAAAAGTTAGCATGATTCCCAAATGAGGATTTGGAAAATTTGGGGGGTAGAAAGACATTGTTTGGGAAAGTGAATGCTAAACACATATCAGCCTCAGACAGAAGACAAAGCCAAGAGTAGAGGGGAAAGGAACTGATTGTGTGTCTGTCTCTGGGGACACACAAGGCCTTCTTTGAGCCAGGCCTTCTTAGATCTGGGCCTTCAGACCCTGATCATTGTCAAGGTGACTAGCCTAGGGGACATTTAGCATACACATCTGCAGGCTTGGGGAAGCCCCTCAGAACATGAGAGGGAACTCACTTGGTGGAATTCTATCCACGCTTCTCCTGTGCAATTCCATCATTCCAAGAAGTCCTGGGAAAATACAAAAACTCTTCTGGTCTTATCTCTCACTTAACATAATAAACATATCTCAAAGTCTTTCCCTAATGGGTCTTCACTTGCCCCTGGAGGAGCTAAAACCATCACTGTTGTTAGGTGGTCATATTCTACATGTCATTCAATGTCTAATACAAAGGCTACTTTTTCAAGGAAGTTCCCATAATTGGATGAAACAGTTCTCTACTTTGAACTCCCATCGGGCTTTGTTTTTCATGCCACATAATCACCTGTGTTGTTCTGTCCTTGTCCGTTTAGCACCTTACAGAGGGTGCTCAGAAGTTCAAGGATGTGTGGAAAATGGATCAACCATGGGAAGTCACCGTTGATTACTCCTACCCTCATTTGTCCTATCTGTTTGTCACTAATTCTTTTTATTTCTTTTTTTTTATACTTTAATTTCTAGGGTACATGTGCACAACGTGCAGGTTTGTTACATATATATACATGTGCCATGTTGGTGTGCTGCACCCATTAACTCATCATTTACACTGGGTATATCTCCTAATGCCATCCCTCCCTCTACCCCCTCCCCACAATAGGACCTGGTGTGTGATGCTCCCCTTCCTATGTCCAAGTGATCTCATTGTTCAATTCCCACCTATGAGTGAGAACATGCGGTATTTGGTTTTCTGCTCTTGCGATAGTTTGCTGAGAATGATGGTTTCCAGCTGCATCCATGTCCCTACAAAGGACACAAACTCATCCTTTTTTATGGCTGCATAGTATTCCATGGTGTATATGTGCCACATTTTCTTAATCCAATCTGTCACTGATGGACATTTGGGTTGATTCCAAGTCTTTGCTATTGTGATTAGTGCCGCAATAAACATACGTGTGCATGTGTCTTTATAGCAGCATGATTTATAATCCTTTGGGTATATCCCCAGTAATGGGATGGCTGGGTCAAATGGTATTTCTAGTTCTAGATCCTTGAGGAATCACCACATTGTTTTCCACAATGGTTGAACTAGTTTACAATCCCACCAACAGTGTAAAAGTGTTCCTATTTCTCCACATCCTCTCCAGCACCTGTTGTTTCCTGATTTTTTAATGATTGTCATTCTAATTGGTGTGAGATGGTATCTCATTGTGGTTTTGATTTGCATTTCTCTGATGGTGAGTGATGATGAGCATTTTTTTCATGTGTCGGTTGGCTGTATGAATGTCTTCTTTTGAGAAGTGTCTATTCATATCCTTTGCCCACTTTTTGATGGGGTTGTTCATTTTTTTCTTGTAAATTTGATTGAGTTCTTTATAGGTTCTGGATATTAGCCCTTTGTCAGATGAGTAGATTGCAAAAATTTTCTCCCATTCTGTAGGTTGCCTGTTCACTCTGATGGTAGTTTCTTTTGCTGTGCAGAAGCTCTTTCATTTAATTAGATCCCATTTGTCAATTTTGGATTTTGTTGCCGTTGCTTTTGGTATTTTAGACATGAAGTCCTTGCCCATGCCTACGTCCTGAATGGTATTCCCTAGGTTTTCTTCTAATGTCACTAATTCTTTTTACACTTTGCCTCCAACTCATTTCCTTGTCTCCCACCTTGGCTGTCCTGGTCTCAGGTCTCAGAGCTCAAAGTCTGTATTAATATAGTAGTTTTCCGAAGCGGTGTCCTCACCCCAGCCACAGAATCAAAGAATAGTAGGATGATAACATCCCAAATTTGTTCTCCATTGTAATTGGTTGGTCCCCAGGAGAGAAAAAGAGGTTGACAGACCAGTCCAACTTCCCCAGGGGGCTGTTTGTGACACAGGCAAGATCCTTTTATAGGAACTAGACCTGAGGAGAAGAAGTAAATAGGGAAAAAGAGTAATGATGGGAAAATTACATGAACAGAGTGAGGTGATGAGATTTTTGGCCAGGGAGGGGGGCGGAGTGGTGGGCAGTAACCATGAGTTTGAAATTTTAAAGAAAGGTAAAATGTCTACAGGGAATAGTTTGAAATTTTTTGCTAAATGATACTCTGTGGAAAAAACTTGTAGAGGATTTCTTACCTCTACCAGAAATCCTACAGTAAGTTGAAGTTTATTTTTGAGAACTTTGTGCTTAGACTACTGGATTGCTCGATGTCATGTTGAACAAGACTAAATTATACCAGGCTTGGTGGCTCACACTTGTAATCCCACACATTTGGAAGGCTGAGGCGGGAGGATTGCTTGAGGCCAGGAGTTCAAGACCAGCCTGGGCAACATAGTAAGACCCCCCACCTCTACAGAAAATGTATAAATAATTTTTTTAAAAAACTAGATCACAGAATATCTCAGCCTTATTCTGGCTACAATAGAACCTCAAGATCATAGAATCATAAAATATAAAAAGGAAGTTATCTCCTTAAATATATCAGAAAACTGCAGTCCACAAAACTTAAGTGACCTATGCAAAGGTATATCATTAATCACTGGCAGAGTCTAGCAACCCAGAAATTACCCTGCCCAAGCAATTATTCTTGCTGCTGCAATATCCAAAGAACCCCGTAAAATGCAGACCGTGCCTATTATTTCCATTCTTAACCCATTACCTATCAAAAGAAATTCTAACGTCTTAAGCAGGAAGTCACATAGGAAGACACACAAAAATATTAAATGAGTAAAATTTACCCCAAAATGGACAGAGCTTAATAGCTTTTTGATATTTATAATTTGGCATTAATTTCTTCATAGATCTGTCACTTTCTCCCAAAATGTACCTTCTACTGAAATTAAATAAGCCTCCTTTGTCATAATAAAACCTATTTATTATTGAAAGTTCTCTCTATAACACATTATTTATGTTCTCATCATTATTTATGTACTTATCATTCTTTGGATACCTATTTCTATACCTATTTTAGAGATAAGAGACTGGGAAAATTGAATAACCTGCCTGAGGTCACCCGACTTATAATGTCAGAGCTGAGATTTGAAACCAGATAAATCCAGACACACATTCCACACTGCTTCTGTTCCATCACCTGCTTCTTCCATCCTGGCCATAAAAGGAGAAAGTTGACAGCTCCCCAGGAATCACTGGATTCCAAACCTGGGTGAGCACCCTTGCCCAGGTTCACGTGGCTAGACTCTAGTGGAATCAGAAATTCAACACTGAACTACCTTCTTCCAAAACCCAAGCTGCTTCTGCTGTGTTTTCCTTTGACTTCCAGTCTTGTGACCTTGCTTCTGTCTGTTGCACTATAACTTTTCCAAGACTTCCATGGCATTGCTAGAGGTAACTCTGTCTTCCATGAAGCATTTCCTTATACTCCTTGCTTCATAATTACTTATCACTTATAGCAGTTTGCTACAATACTTCAAACTGAAGGATTGTTAACTTCAAATTGTTTGGATCCCTAGGCACTGCCATGGCTGGTCTCCAAGATGTTTACCCAGCCCCGGAGATTGTGTTTGGCTCTGTATGTATAGGTATATTTTTCTTGAGAAGTAGGCCATAGTTTTCATCCAAGTCCTCCAGGAGTCCACAACTCCAAAAAGTTGAAGAATGGCTACCTCGGAGCACTTCTGGAAATCCTTAGATTTGCTCTAAAAACAAACAAACAAACAAAATACACACAAACAAACAAACTGTGTTTCTTCTTTTCAATTTATTTCCCTGAGTCTACTATGCAAAGGAATTTCAACAGCCCAGGGTCTTTTTGGTAACAAAAGGGGCCTCCAAATTTCCCTCAGTGCTTTCCTATGGTCAGAATTCCAGGATCCTGGTTATTTGAGCACCAGAGCTAATTTCCCAGCTGTGGCACTTCCCCACTTCTTTCCTTTATCCTTGTTCAGATAATTATGCTGCGCTTTTCCTACACTACTTGATTACTCCTCCTTTGAAAGTCTGACTGATAAACTGTTCCCAGGCCCTTTATCTCAAGCCTTTCATTCTCTGCCTGACTGAGCAGGTAGTTTCCTGATACTGGGCCCAGAGCCAATCAGTTCTCTTGAAAAAAAATTCCCAAAAGGAAAACCAAACCTATTGAGAAATATGAAAAATGTAGAACCATTTTATTCCTGTCATCTATGTTTATCAATTCAGGGCTTCAAGTTAGAAATGCAAAATGATTCGGGGAAATGGGAGTGAAATGTTTGAATACACAGTCAGATTTCAGTGCTATAAGTGAACTCATCCAGTTCAACAAATAAGTTGACCAAACACCCACGAATTTCATCAAAGGCTTAGTTTTAAGAGGGTTTTTTCCTCCAAATCATTCTCTATCACCAACTCCAAGACATACACACATTCTTTTCTTACTTGAGTCCGTTTTTTTTCTTTTTTTTTTTTTAACGCTATCCCTTCCCCAGGCCCCCACCCTCCGACAGGCCCCGTTGTGTGATGTTCCCCATCCTGTGTCCAAGTGTTCTCACTGTTCAATTCCCACTGATAAGTGAGAACATGTAGTGTTTGGTTTTCTGCCCTTGTGATAGTTTGCTGAGAATGATGCTTTCCAGCTGCATCCATGCCCCTGCAAAGGACATGAACTCATCTTTTTATGGCTGCATAGTATTCCATGGTATATATGTGCCACGTTTTCTTAATCCAGTCTATCATTGATGGACATTTGGGTTGGTTCCAAGTCTTTGCTTTTTTCTATATATTTTTTTTCTAATTCTATATACCAAAGCTTCTTAGCCACAAACATAGGAACATGTCAACTCACCTTGCATGGCAGTAATTTTCCTGACTTTGGGCCTAAACTGGATCATGCAAATCATATATACAGACTTAACTGTGTAGCACCCAATCTAAAAATACGTATAGTTATACAAAAGAAAGAAGTAAATAAAAACCAAAGTCATGGTCACATCTAACCAGCACAAAACTAAAGATCTGCCAACGGGCTTCGTGATTCCATGGTTTAGTAACTGACTATATCCTGGGCTCAGCAGTAGGACCTAGCCCCTCACTAAAGTGTTAAATCTGCAAAGACAGCTCTAGGCAGCAGGCTGGCAGTAGCTTCTGCCCATGATGAGGGTCAGCAGCCCTGCAAAGGCAAGGCGGAGACCCTTTGTTCAGCAACTTCCTACCCTCATTTTCTTTCCAATAGGAAACAAAGGTCCCATCAACTCGGCCAAACCTCTCCGCTTCCCAACTTCAGCTTTACCAGAAGAGATAAAAAGGAGAAATTGCTTTTACTCTTTGGACACAATCGTGGAGTTCATGTTCGGGAAAAAGTGGACACAGTGAGATCACACTTCTCCCTAGGTATCAGGGGTTATCTCTCACTGGTGTTATATGGATCTGGGAAAGTGAAATAGGGGACAAAAGATGAGATAACGGAAAAGGTCTCGATGCTGGGATTAAAGTTGAGTGGACAGGCCGGGTGCAGTGGCTCACGTCTGTAATCCCAGCACTTTGGGAGGCTGAGATGGGTGGCTCGCTTGAAGCCAAAAGTTCAAGACTAGCCTGGCCAACAGGGTGAAACCCCATCTCTACTAAAAATACAAAAATTAGCCGGATATGGCAGCGGGCACTTGCAATCCCAGCTACTGGGGAAGCTGAGGTAGGAAAATCACTTGAACATCGGAGGTTGCCGTGAGCCGAGATCATACCACTGCACTCCAGCCTGGGCAACAGAGAGAGACTCTGTCTCAAAAAAAAAGAAAAAAAAAATTTGAGTGGACAAGGAGGATATTCTAGTAAGACGGGCAGGGATCTTCAAGAAAGCGCTTGGTTATTCTGAGTGGGTGGGAGGAAAATCACTACACAGTTTGAGAAGCAGAACTGTGCTTGATATCCACTTAGTTTTTCTTTCCTTTCGGTGAGAGAATTTCTTCAAAAGTGCAATGAAGTTTCACTTCTCAGCTAGCACAGTGACCATGTTCCACGCTGTTTGAAGTTCTGGCTGTCTTGTGGGGTCCATTGTTACCACAGTAGAACCCAACCGAAGTGGGCATTGCTCCCAACTCCTGGTATGACTAGCAACCCCACATAAATGGTTTTTCCCATTTCTTCACTTTGAAACCTCAGTCAATAGCTCAAGATCCTTACTCTCTAGAAGGAAGAAGAAAGGGAACTTCCTTTTTTAAACAACATTTCCATAACACAAACATGCCTTTTATTCCAGACCTTTTTGTAAGTGATTTTCAAATATTAACTCATAACGTAAAAAAATCCCATGCTAGGGACTTTTGAATCTATTATTTACTCCTGTGTCTCTCAGAATGATATTTGGAAACTACTCATACCAGAATCACATGAGTCTTATGAACAGTGAAGGTGTCTAAACCTTCTAAATCAATCCATGCAACAACTGGGAGAGGTAAGTGTATTCACACCCCCTTTTCTTTACAGATGAAGAAACTGAAACTCAGAAAAATTTACGTCCCACCATAGGCCACATAGCTAGTAAGTCCCAGAGCCCAGATGGAAACGTGGGTCTGCCTGGCACTAGAGCTCATGCTCCGTCAGCAACAACATGGTACAGAATGAAATAATGTAGGAGAGGCTGGGCACGGTGGCTCACGCCTGTAATCCTGCACTTTGGGAGGCCAAGGCAGGTAGATCACGTGAGGTCTGGAGTTCGAGACCAGCCTGACCAACATGGTGAAACCCTCTCTCTACTAAAAATACAAAAATTAGCCAGGCATGGTGGCACTTGCCTATAATCCCAGCTACTCAGGAGGCTGAGGCAGGAGAATCACTTGAACCCAGGAGGTGGTGGTTGCGGTGAGCCGAGACTGCACCATTGCACTCCAGCCTGGGCAACAAGAGCGAAGCTCTATCTCAAAAACTAAAATAAAATAAAGAAACAATGCGGGAGGATGAACACATTGATGCTGCCTGCTACAACTTCAGCAGCAGAGCCTTGGACATCTACCTTGTGCAATACACTCCTGAGTGGCACTGCTGTGTCTCACACACAGCACCTTGACCTCAGTAGACGACCATGGGACAAGGAAGACTGGGGACTGAGTAAGACCTAAGGTGAGACAGGAATGGAGTGGACAACAGCTACAGAAGGTGGGAACTGTACGAGTGCAGCTGTGGATTATCCAGGCAGAAGAACAGGATGTCAGGACGCTCAAGATTTAAGAAACTGGAGTGTCCCCAGAGATGACAAGCAATCTATGAAGAGACCTGTTCAACAAAGTGGGTAGGAATGCAGTGAACAGCAGAGAAATGAACAGAAAATAACAGACCCCATCACTGTGCCCAGTTTTCAGGACAGGCTGCAGTCCCTGGGGCGAGAGCAAAGTGACTTTGAGAATAAGGCACGGCCGTCTCCGGAACTGAGACGTGGCCTTGGCTCCAGCAATAGGGCAGAAGCCCAGAAATCACAGCTGGATGCATGGTCAGGTTGGGCCAGTGGCGAGGGGGCAAAGTCCTAGCACATTGTCTGGAAGGAGGCATTTTCCACTCTTCCGTGGACCACCATGGTCGCTGGAGAAGGTAAAGGGACTTTTGGGTGGCCCTAGGCTTAGCAAAGCTCACCAAATACTTCGATGTTTTTGCCGAGGCATTTGTATACTCAGATTAATTTCGATATCTCCAAAAAGGGGCCATAAGTCATTTCCCAAACATATTTGATCACAGTGTTACTGGCGGAGAATCCTCATGTGTCTGCAGCAACCTCAATTCTCGCCTCCTCAGAAGGAAGAGTTCTACTCAGGACCATAAGACTGAAGGAGAGATTGAGGCAAGTTTTAGAGCAGGACCAGAAGTTTGTTTAAAAGCTTTAGAGCAGGAATAAAAGGAAGTAAACTACACTTGGAAGAGGGTCAAGCAGTCAACCTGAAAGACAAGTGCATTCTTTGACCTTTGACTTGGGATTTTATACGTTGGCATGCTTCCGGGGTCTTGGCATCTGTCCCTTTTCCCCGGATTCTTCCCTTGGGGTGAGCTGTTCGCATACGCAGAGGCCATCCAGCACTTGGGAGGAGCCCCACGTGCAGTGTGTTTACTGAAGTTGTATGCATACTCGCTTGAGCTATTCTTCCCTTTCCAGGCGAGTGTTTCT
Source organism: Macaca nemestrina (assembly GCF_043159975.1). Lineage (NCBI taxonomy): Eukaryota > Metazoa > Chordata > Mammalia > Primates > Cercopithecidae > Macaca > Macaca nemestrina. Next base: position 125,895,084 of record NC_092135.1, on the reverse strand, counting down.
ATAAGGTCATACACCAATTAAACTCTGCCATTTCACCGCTTAGCGTGCATGCTTGAGCCTACTCACCCAACTCCTGAGATCTTATCGGCAAGCTGCTGATCACCCGTTTCAGGTTTTTTTCTATCTACTGGGAGACTGCCTTTCCCTGGCACTGGCTGTGACCAATTATTATTTTAGAAAGGCAGTTTAACAACCACCTGACCATCACTAGATGGCTGATGGTTGCCTGATATTCCGGGTGGGAAGTCAGGGGGCCTCTCCTGCCCTGTTCACGTCTGACTAGCCACCTACCGTAACAACAGCATTCCTTTTTTGTTCTTTAACAGGTCATCTATGGTTATCTTCCAGAATATCAAAATAATATTTAAAAAACAATGAGGTTGGAAGCTTTGGGTCTGTTAATAAAATAAATGAATAGATAATAAGGTAGTGGTTTGTTTTTAAGTTCACTCTTCACACTCAACGTTGAAAATATGTCCTTAAAATGGTGCAATGCCGGGCCAGCAGGTGGGGGTCCAGGAGTCCTAGCCACACAGAGGGGACTACAGGGCTGCAGACCAGGCAGGGCCAGACAGGCACAAGGAGAATAACACATAGAAATGTGGTTCCTGGGCCAGGTGCAGTGGCTCACGCTTGTAATCCTAGCACTTTGGGAGGCCAAGTCAAGCAGATCAGTTGGGGTCAGGAGTTCGAGACCAGCCTGGCCAACATGGTGAAACCCCGTCTCTATTAAAAATAAAAATTAAAAAAATGAGTCAGGTATGATGGTGGGTGCCTGTAATTCTAGCTTCTTGGGAGGCTGAGGCTGGAGAATTCCTTGAACCTGGAAGGTGGAGGCTGCAGTGAGATGAGATCATGCCACTGCACTCCAACCTGGGTGACAGAGCAAGACTTCATCTCGAAAAATAAAATAATAATAAAAAAATGCGGTTCCTGCTGTCCGATGTTTAGATGTTTACGCTCTATAGCAATCGAGTCTTTTTAAAAAGGCAGCTGTAACTTCTCTTTCACTTTATCCAGGCTATTGCCATCATGTATATGACAGTTCTGCTGGTTTTCTCCTCCCCTTTTCATGGAGTCAGTCATTAATAATCAAATGTGGTATGTCCAGACGGTAGAATGTTGATCAGCAAAGAAAACCCACAAAGCACTGATACGTGCTACGCACAGATGAACCTCAAAAACTTCATGCTGAGTGAAAGAAGTCAGGCACAAAAGACCACATACTGCATGATTCCCCTTTATATAAAGTGTTCAGAATAGGCACATTCATAGAAATAGAAGTGACATGGATGGATGCAGGAGCTGGAGGTGGGAAAGGAATGGGGAATGACTGTGAATGCACGTGTTTTCTTCTGGGCATGTGAAAATGCTCTAAAATTAGATTGTGGTGACAGCTGCACAACCCTGTGAATATAATAAAAAACATTCAATTGTATACCTTCCGTGGTATGTGAACTTATCTTGATAAAGCTATTTTTAAAACGGTTACTGAAGGCTGGGCACAGTGGCTCACTCCTGTAATCCCAGCACTTTGGGAGGCCAAGGCAGGTCGATCACCTGAGGTCAGGAGTTCGAGACCAGACTGGCCAACATGGCGAAACCCCATCTCCACTAAAAATACAAAAATTAGCTGGACATGGTGGCAGGCGCCTGTAATCCCAACTACTCAGGAGGCTGACGTGGGAGAATGGCTTGAACCTGGGAGGCAGAGGTTGCAGTGAGCCAAGATCACGCCACTGCACTCCAGCCTGCATGACAGAGACTCTATCCCAAAACAAATTAAATTAAATTAAATTAAATTAAAAAGGTTACTGGGTAGTTCTCCCACACCCAGCTCGCTGAGAGAGAGGTGCATCAGGCCTCCATCCCTGGGGCAAAGAGAGCCCTTCCTTTTTTTTCTTTTCTTTCTTTTTTTTTTTTTTTTTAGACAGAGTCTCGCTCTGTCATCCATGCTGAAGTGCAATGGCACGATCTCAGCTCACTGCAACCTCTGCCAGGTTCAAGCAATTCTTGTTCCTCAGCCTCCCAGGTAGCTGGGATTACAGGCGCTTGCACAACCGTGCCTGGCTAATTTTTTGTATTTTTAGTAGAGACGGGGTTTTGCCATGTTGGCCGGGCTGGTCTTGAACTCCTGAGCTCAGGTGATCCAGCCACTTCGGCCTTCCGAAGTGCTGGGATTACACTCATGAGCCACCGCATCCAGCCTAGAGCCCTTCTTTTCCTTCCTGCAATCCATCTTCTCTTTTTCTCCTGGTGGCAAAACTCCCTTGTGGAAAGCACACCTTTTTCTGCCACCTACTTCTCTCTTGACACGTGTACAGCCCCTCGGTTACTTCTAAGAAGAAAATGGCTTTCTCAAAATGGGCTTCTAAGACCCCCCTGAGTCTTTTAGCCCAGGTTTTGAAGAAATTGACACCGCTTTTGTGCCAAATCGCCAAAACTCTGAATGGGGAAAGACAGCCCCCTTTTGGCTCTTCGCTTGTTAACACTTAACTTTGCTCAAATAAAGTGATTTGCACTGGGTGTGGTGGTTCACACCTGGAATCCCGACATTTTGGGAGGCTAAGGCAGGAGGATTGCTTGAGGTCAGGAGTTTGAGGCCAGCCTGGGCAACACAGGGAGATCCCATCTCCTAAGAAGAAAGAGAGAGATTCCGTTCCAAGGCATCTGTGAGCCTGTGGAGTAGACACCATGAGCAAAGCTCACCCTCTCGAGTTGAAAAACTTATGGACAAGAAGTTATCATTGAAGTTAAATGGTGGCAGACATGTTCAAGGAATCTTGCAGAGATTTGAGCCCTTTATGAATCTTGTGATAGATGGCTGCATGGAGATGGCAACTAGTGGGCAACAGAACAATATTGGAAAGGTGGTAATACGAGGAAATAGTATCATCATGTTAGAAGCCTTGGCCGGGCGTGGTGGCTCACGCCTGTAATCTCAGCACTTTGGGAGGCCGAGGCAGGTGGACAACTGGTGGTCAAGAGTTCTAGACCAGCCTGGCCAACAAGATGAGGTGAAACCTCATCTCTACTAATAACACAAAAATTAGGTGGGTATGGTGGTGGGTACCTGTAATCCCAACTACTCGGGAGGCTGAGGCAGGAGAATCGCTTGAACCCAGGAGGCAGAGGTTGCAGTGAGCCAAGATCGTGCCACTGCACTCCAGTCTGGGTGACAGAGTGAAACTCTGTTTCAAAAGTAAATAAATGAATGTTAGAAGCCTTGGGATCAGTATAAATAATGGCTGTTCAGCAGAGAAACCTATGTCCTCTGTCCAAAGGGCACATTTTACTATGAAGTAAGAATTAGGTCATGCACATTTTCATATTAGACTTTTTGTTAAATAAACTTGTGTAATAGAAAGAAAGAAAAAGAGAGAGAGGGAGTGGAGGGAGGGAAAGAAAGAAGGGAGGAAGGAAGGGAGGAAAGAAAGGAGGGAGGAAGGGAGGGAGGGAGAAGGAAGGAAGGAAAGAAGGAAGGAAGGAAGAAAGGAAGGAGAGTAGGAGGCAGGGAGGGAAGGAAGGAAAGAAGGAAAAAGGGGAAAAAGGAAGGAACAAAATAAAGTGGAATGATTCCCCTTTACATAAAATGTCCAGAATACACAAGATTATTTATTTATTTATTTATTTAGAGATGGAGTCTCACTCTGTCGCCTAGGCTGGAGTGCAATTGGATTGTCTTGGCTCATGCAACCTCTGCCTCGCAAGTTCAAGCAATTCTCTGCCTCAGCCTCCCAAGTAGCTGGGATTATGGGTGCATGCCACCACACCCGGCTGATTTTTGTATATATATTTTTTAGTAGAGATGGGGTTTCACCATGTTGTCTGGGCTGATCTCAAACTTCTGACCTCAGGTGATCCACACACCTTGGCCTCCCAAAATGCTGGGATTACAGGCCTGAACCACTGCACACGGCCACAGGCCTATTTATTGAGGAGGTTGGGAGACAAGAACAGGCAAGCCTATTTTATATACAGGGGAATCTTGCAGCATGTGGCCTTTTGTGCCTGACATCTTTCACTTAGCATGAAATTTTTGAGTTTCATCTGTGTTGTAGCGCATATCGGTGCTTTGTGGGGGTTTTTTGCCGATCAATATTCTACTGTGTGGATATACCACATTTTGGGACACATCTTCCATAGAAGCCAGCTGTCTTCTCTGAGGGACATCCTGCCATGTTTATGTTGGCCAAAGAGGTAGCATCACACAACTAATAATGAATACTGCCACTAGAAATTCACTGGGTCATCAAAAAAAAAAAAAAAAATCCAGGCATACGGCTCATACCTGTAATTCCAGGACTTTGGGAAGCCGAGGTGGGCAGATTGCTGGAGCCCAGGAGTTTGAGACCATCCAGGACTACATGGCAAAACCTTGTCTGAAAGAGAGAAAGAAAGAAAGAGAGAGAGAGAGAGAGACAGAGAGAAAGAAAGAAAGAAAGAAAGAAAGAAAGAAAGAAAGAAAGAAAGAAAGAAAGAAAGAAAGAAAGAAAGAAAGAAGGAAGGAAGGAAGGAAGGAAGGAAGGAAGGAAAGAAAGAAAGAAAGAAAGAAAGAAAGAAAGAAAGAAAGAAAGAAAGAAAGAAAGAAAGAAAGAGAAGAGAGGAAGGAAGGAAGGAAGGAAGGAAGGAAGGAAGGAAGGAAGGAAGGAAGGAAGGAAGGAAGGAAGGAAGGAAGGAAGGGGAAGGAAGGAAGGAAGGAAGGAAGGAAGGAAGGAAGGAAGGAAGGAAGGAAGGAAGGAAGGGGAAGGAAGGAAGGAAGGAAGGAAGGAAGGAAGGGGAAGGAAGGGGAAGGAAGGGGAAGGAAGGAAGGAAGGAAAGAAGGAAGGAAGGAAGGAAGGGGAAGGAAGGGGAAGGAAGGAAGGAAGGAAAGAAGGAAGGAAGGAAGGGAAAAGAAAGAAAATCCACTTTTTGTAAAAATAATAATTAATAAACTAAGCAATTAAAAATATTTGACTCCTCAAAAATATCAAGGTCACCAAAACCAAGGAAAAACTGAGTCCCTATCACAGTCCAAGGAGCACTAAAGACACCTGACAACTAAATGGAATGTGGTCTCTTGGAGGGATCCTCAAAATGAGAAAACACATTAGTGGAAACCTAGTGAAACCCAAATAAGGTCAGGAGTTTAGTTAACAGGAATGCGTCAATGTGATCTTCTGTTTTCATCAATGCAACGTGGCTATGTAAGTTGCCCACAGTAGAGGTAGCCAGGTGAAGGGCACATGAGAATTCTCCCTACTATCTTTGTAACTTTCCTGTACACCCAAAATTTTTCCACAATAAAAGAGCAAAATTTAAAATTGAAAAAAATGTCTATGCGCAAGCATGAGTCTAGTCCAAGCAGACTGTTATTATTTTTTAGCCGAATCGTGTCCTTTCTCCTGCTTTTCATGGATTAATTTAGTTTTCATAAGGCCTTCTCCACAATTAGATGCAAGAAGAAGTTCTTCCCACTGGTTCCTAATGCCCCACCAAAACCTCTCTGCAGCCATGCCCTGCTCTTTTCCTTTCTACTGCATGAAAGAAGATTGCTTTTTGTTTGTTTGTTTTCCTTTTCCTACAGATTCTTCCCTGAGGCTGGGCATGGTGGCTCACGCCTATAATCCCAGCACTCTGGGAGGCCCAAGGCTCCCTGGCCAAGGATCACCTGAGGTCAGGAGTTTGACACCAGCCTGGTCAACATGGAGAAACCGCATCTCTACTAAAAATACAAAAATTAGCAGGTCTTGGTGGTGGGCGCCTGTAATCCCAGCTACTTGGGAGACTGAGGCAGGAGAATTGCTGGAACCCGGGAGGTGGAGGTGGCAGTGAGCCGAGATCACACAGCTGCACTCCAGCCTGGGCGACAGAACGAGACTCTGTCTCAAAAAAAAATAATTAATTAAATTAAATGTTTTTTAAAAAAATTGTTCTTCTCTGAAAGCATCCAGAGAAGATTGAGACAATGCGGGACTATGGGCTTTAGTTTTCCTTTGAGTCAGGATCTGTTTCCGGCGGTGACTTCTACTCACTTCTGACTCTACCGCTTACACACACACACACACACACACACACCTTTCCGCTTCAATTATATGCTACTGTAAACGTTATATAATCCATCTGCATTTTACCAGGCTTGTCTTAAAGGTCAAACCGCCCCCTAGCAACCTAAACTACAAGCAGAAACCATGAACTTACAGTGACATATTCTTGTACCTTTTTCTTTTTAAGCAAATGGCTCATTTAAATTGATACAAAGTAAAGAACAACAAGCAGAAAACGAATCATGTGGATTGAGACTGCACCTGTCAGCACATAGAGAGGAATAAAAAGTTGAAGCCAAATGTGTAAATGTCAGCATATGTCTTTTCATTAAAAGAAAGAACTTTAATGTCAGCATCACTTTTCACACCAGTTTTCAAAGCGTGGGAGACAACATTTTCCGGTTTACATCAGAGCAGGCAAAACACCGCAACACTAAAGATAAAATGTCAACATCAATATTTCCTGGAAATCAGTATTGATGGCATTCACACAGTTTTGCCAGACCATCAGAAAGGTTAAGAACATAGAAAACTCCTGTAATGCCGGGTGGAATCAAAATGAAAGGTTGTCAATCAATGAGAGATGAAGATGAGAGGCCCAGTGTGCTTTTCATGATTAATGGAAATTCTGATAGATAATATCAGGACTTCGGTTTTTAACATTAAGAAATGGAAAACAGCAAACTCCTCATCATTTCCTCTTCTGTATTCTTTGTCTGTTTTAAAACTGGCTTACCTAGATTTGAAAGAGTCTTCCTAGTAGCAATTTAAATGTAGAAAAGTATACCACAAAAAAATGACCACTTAAGAGTTCGGCGATATTTTAATAGAAACTGCAGAGGCCATCTCCACAACCATTTGAGTTTCAGATGATGAAATGGGGCCGCAGGTCTGTTGAATGACTTTTCCAGGGTGAGTTATCTACTGAGTTGTTGGGATTCTCTCAGGATGGTGGCAGATATATTAAAGGGAAATATTAGGGAAAGTTATAAGGAATAGTCACAAACCTTTTTGGAAGGTCGAAAGGTTACATAGCTTGTAGTAATTGAACAGGCTGAAGGCAGCCACTTCTTACCTTAGAGCATTAGAATACTAGGGACGATAAAGGTTTCCCCAATTAAGTCTGTTTTCCCTACCTTAGGTAACGTTACCTGACTAACCTTTGAGCCAGATGGCCCTCTTGCGGGGAGGTGGACCAGGAATATCGCCCCCAGTGGTATTTCCTTTAAACCGCGGTACCTGAGCTTTAATCATTTGTAGAACTACTCTCTTAACCATATTAATTATCCACAAGACTCAGAGCTTCTGTTGTGAATTGTATAGTAAATAAATGCCTGGAGTGCGAGCTGCTCAGGGCCGGCCGGAGTGACAAACCTGTCTTGGTGTGTAGGCGTTCAGACACTCAGCGGGACTGGCAAAACAGAATATCTGTGTGTCAGCGTACATTTTATTCATCTGTCGTTTGGGTCAGGGTCTGCAGGCAGACCCCCGTAGCTAATGCCCTCTTGTGAGGAGCAGTACCTCAGTGAGTGGAGAATCAGGACCCCAGTCCAGGTCTTCTCAAGATCTTCATGTAACCCACAAACTCTGTTTTGCTTATATCACTTTGGATGAAAAAGGTAAAATGTTAGAATATGGAAAAAGGATATAGTAATTCACTATTATTTTCTTTTTTTCTTTTTTTTTTTTTTTTGAGACGGAGTCTCGCTCTGTCGCCCAGCCCAGGCTGGAGTGCAGTGGCGCGATCTCGGCTCACTGCAAGCTCCGCCTCCCGGGTTCACGCCATTCTCCTGCCTCAGCCTCCCGAGTAGCTGGGACTACAGGCGCCCACAACCGCGCCCGGCTAATTTTTTGTATTTTTAGTAGAGACGGGGTTTCACCGTGGTCTCGATCTTCTGACCTTGTGATCCGCCCGCCTCGGCCTCCCAAAGTGCTGGGATTACAGGCGTGAGCCACCGCGCCCGGCTATTATTTTCAAAGAAGAGGCATTCATAAACACAAGAAGATGGCCAAAGGAGAAACTGGAGATAATAGTTATCTGTCACTAAAAAATTGACTCTTCACTTATTATAAGGTGTTTATTTTGTCCTATTTGGCACAGAGAAAAAAAGGAGCCATACATTCAAAGCAAGATTGCATTTATATTAGAACCCAAGATCTTCTTCCCCTGAGCAACACTTCTCTCCCTGTCTCTTTAGTATTATAGGTGAACTAAGTATGCAGAGAGTAAATATTTCATAATCTTAATGCTTGCTGCCAAAAATACTCGGAGAGGGAACTATTTTCATATGAAAAAACATGTCATAATAAGTGATTAAGATCACCATGAGCAAGGACAGGGAAACAAAAGAGAATGTTGCAGTGCTTTGCATTGTAAAACAATAGAAACTTGGGTATGATGAGAGAGGTGGGGGGAAGGAGAAACTGACAACCATATAAATGCATACAAGCTAGGTGTGTCCCTGACACTCAGAACCCTTGGGGAAGAAAGACAGTGGGCCTAGTAGAGCCCCCCTTAGCACACTGAGTGAGAGCCTAAGGCCCAAAGCAATCCCCAGCACACACCATATACACATTCATTATGGCATGTGGTGAGTGAAAGATGGTTCCACGTTCGACCAGTGGGAAGAATTGTGTGGTTTACACCAGCAGTCCTCAACCTTTTTGGCACCAGAGACTGATTTTGTGGAAGATGATTTTTCCACAGACCAGTGATGGGTTGGTGGGGGATGGTTTCAGGATGACTCAAGTGCATTAAATTTATTATGCACTTTATTTCTATTATTATTATGTTGTAATATAATGAAATAATTATACAACTCACCGTATTGTAGAATCACTGGAAGCCCTGAGCTCGTTTTCCTGCAATTAGATGGTTTCACCTGGGGGTGATGGGAGACAGTGACAGATCCTGGGCATTAGATTCTCATAAGGAGCGTGCAACCTGGATCCTCACGTGTGTGGTTCACAATAGGGTTTGTGCTCTTATGAGACTCTAATGCCCACAGTTGATCTGACAAGAGGCAGAGCTCAGGCGGTTATGTGACCAACAGGGAATGGTGGTAAATACAGATGAAGCTTCACTCACTCAATTGCTGCTCACTTCCTGCTGTGTGGCCTGGTTCCTAGCAGGCCACGGACTGGTGCTGGTCCACGGCCCAGGGGTTGGAGCCCCCGGTTTACACGACTTGGCCAGGTGACTGAGAAGTACAAACTTCATCACACAATATGACCTGGCCCTTTGTCACATGGAACAAGAAGCGAATAAATATGACTCCTGCAGTTTCAAATTCCTTCTCTTCCTTTGTGTTCTGGTTTTGTTTGTTTGCTTTGCACTTTGAGTGTTATTGTGATTCTGGAGAGCTCAAGGAGAAAACTGCCTAGAAGGGTCTCAATAGGCTGGGTGCAGTGGCTCGTGCCTGTAATCCCAGCACTTTGGGAGGCTGAGGCAGGTGGATCATGAGGTCAGGAGTTCAAGACCAGCCTAACCAACATGGTCATGTAGAGAAACCCCATCTCTACAAAAAAAAAAAAAAAAGAGAGAGAGAGAGAGAGAGAAGGCCTCAGTAATGACCCAGAAGACCTTCACCAAGTAGTGGAGAAATCTTTTTTTTTCTTCTTCTTTTTTTTTTTTTTTTTTTTGAGACAGACTTTCACTCTTGTTGCCCAGGCTGGAGTGCAATGGGGCAATCTCATCTCACTGCCACCTCTGCCTCCCGGGTTCAAGCAATTCTCCTGCCTCACTCTCCCAAGTAATTGGGATTACAGGTGGGCACCACCACACCCGGCTAATTTTGTATTTTTAGTAGAGATGAAGTTTCACCATGTTGGTCAGGCTAGTCTCGAACTCCTGACCTCAGGTGATCCACCTGCCTTGGCCTCCCAAAATGCTGGAATTACAGACATGAGCCACCGCGCCTGGCTAGTGGAGAAACTTTTAAGAGTAGACTTAACTTATAAGAATGTCTGCATGGGAGAAAAAGGAGGGAAGCTACAGATATAATCTGGCAAAATCCTTCACTTCATAATGAAGAACCAGAGGCTGAAGACAGCAAGCATTTGGCCTCAGAAGTTAGCTGGTTAGCATTTGAGCAGATCTGCTGCAATTCATGTCACTGCTGAAGAAAACTAGATTTCCCCATTTTAAAACATGCCTCTGCCTGCATGAGGCCATCGACCACATTCTCCAGGGCATTAACTGTTTCCAGCAAGGAGGAGGTAAATACTCCTCTAGAACCCAGCAGTCTTTTTCCTTGGCAGAATCGTGTTCCCTATGGAATTCTTTCTTGTTGGCAGAACAGAACCTTGACCCAGCCCAAAGTTCAATGATCATGATCAGTTAAACAAGGAGAAAGAAGGAAATCTCAAACCAGAGGAAACTCTAGGGAAAACACCTATAACACAATACCGGGGAAAACTAGCAGAAGTCATTGTGACAACGTAAATTATTATTACTGTTGTTATTTGAAACGGGGTTTTGCTCTGTCGCCCAGACTGGAATGCAGTGACACGATCTCAGCTCACTGTAACCTCCACCTCCTGAGTTCAAGTGATTCTCCTGCCTCAGCCTCCCAGGTAGCTGGGATTACAGGCGCCCGCCACCATGCCAGGCTAATTTTTGTATTTTTAGTAGAGACAAAGTTTCACCATGTTGGCCAGGCTGGTCTCAAACTCCTGACCTCAAGTGATCCACCTGCCTCAACCTCCCCAAGTGCTGAGATTACAGGTGTGAGCCACTGCTCCCGGCCTATTCTTAAAACACATAAAATTAAAATATGAATTATAATCAAAAGCTGCTATTCGAGGTCGAGCCCGGTGGCTCATGCCTGTAATCCCAGCACTTTGGGAGGCCGAAGAGGGCAGATCACGAGGTCAGGAGTTCGAGACCAGCCTGGCCAACATGATGAAACCTGTCTCTACTAAAGTTACAAAAAATTTGCCAGGCATGGTGGAGTATGCCTGTAATCCCAGCTACTCAGGAGGCTGAGGCAGGAGAACTGCTTGAACCTGGGAAGCGGAGGTTGCAGTGAGCCAAGGTCATGCCATTGCACGTTAGCCTGGGCGACAGGGCTAGACTTGGTCTCAAAAAAAAAAAAAAAGCTGCTATTCAACTAAAAAGTATTTTTAGCAAACAAATGTTTTATTTGCTAACAAGTTGAATTCCTCAATAATTTAAAGGAATCATTTTCTTTGACCAAATAACACTTCCTACAGCCAAAACATTTGCTTTGAGGGAAGTTATATCAGTTTTGTAGTTTGCAAATATTTTCCGATTCTATGAGGTTTTGCCCCAGACTCAACACGATCCTCTGAGTCATCTAATTTGTGTTAAAGGAGAATGTGCCGTGGTTGGCTGAATAAAGGACCCTAAAGATATCTAGGTTCTAATCTCTGGAACCTGTGAACGTTACCTTCCATAAACGGACTTTGCAGATGTGATTAAGGTTGTTTTTTGTTGTTGTTTTGTTGTTTGTTTTTTGACTAGAGTCTGGCTCTGTCACCAGGCTAGAGTGCGGTGGTGTGATCTCGGCTCACTACAACTTCTGCCTCCTGGATTCAAGTGATTCTCCTGCCTGAGCCTCCTGAGTAGCTGGGACTATGGACATGTGCCACCAGACCCAGCTAATTTTTTTGTATTTTTAGTAGAGATGGGGTTTCACCGTGTTGCCCAGGCTGGTCTTGAACTCCTGGCTTCAAGTGATCTGTCGGCCTCGACCTCCCAAAGTGCTGGGATTACAGGCGTGAGCCACTGAGCCCAGACTGATTAAGGATGTTAATGGAAAGAGTATTCTGGATTATCAGAGTGGGACTCAAATGTAATCAGAAGTGACCTCACAGGATAGAAACAGATCAACATTTGACTACAGAGGAGGAAATAGATGTCACAATGGAAGCAAAGGTTGGAACGATTTGAGGAAGGGGTTTTAAGTCAAGGAGTGCACAAAGCCTCCAATAGCCAAAAAAGGCAAGGAGGCAGACTCTCCCTTGAACCTCCAAAGGGAACCAGCCCTACGAACACCTTGACTTTAGCCCAGTGAGCCTGGTTCTGAACTTCTGGCCTTTGGAATTGTAAGATAATCAATGTGCTGTTTTAGGCCACCAAGTCTGTGTTTATTTGATACAGCACAAAAGGAAAGAAATTCAGTTGGTAAATGCGATTAATTTCCACATGGTGAGCCCCAATGTGTTTTTATTTAAAGATAAAAGAATGAAGACAAACTTTTGTCAAGTCGAAAGCATCAGAGTGGGTACAGAGCATGGGGCAAGCCCCTCCCCTCCAGTTTGGTCCCTGAAGCCTCACTCAGACTGTTTGCACTCTATCCAGAGCGTATGCTTCTGGGGCCTAAAGAATTTTCACATTAATAAATGAGCCTAGGGCCGGGCGCAGTGGCTCATGCCTGTAATCCTAGCACTTTGTGAGGCCAAAGCAGGTGGATCACTTGAAGCTGGGAGGTTGAGACCAGCCTGGCCAACCTGGTAAAACCCCAACTCTACTGAAAATACAAAAATTAGCCAGGTGTAGTGACGTGTGCCTATAGTCCCAGTTACTCAGAAGGCTGAGGCATGAGAATCACTTGAACTCGGGAGACGGAGGTTGCAGTGAGCCGAGATGATGCCACTGCACTGCAGTTTGGGCGACAGAGTGAGACCCCATCTCAAAAAATAAATAAATAAATGAGCCTAGAGTATAATAATGTTATTGATAAACAACAAATCTCATAGGAACAATTTCCAGCAATTTTTTGTACACTCTTTTATATATTGTTTTATTTATTTTTAATTGACAAGTAAAAATGATATGTATAACATGTTTTGCTATATGCATACATTGTGAAATGCCCTAAATCAGCTATTAAACATACAGCATTACCTCGCATACTTATCATTTTTGTGTTGAGGACACTTGAAATCTACTCTTAGCAATTTTCAAGTATACAATATATTGTGATTAACTCTTGTCACTATGATATGCAATAGACCGTGTGAATGTATTCCTCCTGTCTAAATGAAATTTTGTGTTTACCTTTAATCAACATAGATACTCAATCAGAAGCAAATAAAAAAAAAAAATCAACATCACGCCTATAATCCCAGCACTTTGGGAGGCCTAGGCGGGCGGATCACGAGGTCAGGAGATCGAGGCTTACACAGTGAAACCCCGTCTCTACTAAAAATACAAAAAAAATAGCCGGACGTCGTGGCGGGCGCCTGTAGTCCCAGCTACTCGGGAGGCTGAGGCAGGAGATTCGCTTGAACCCGGGAGGCGGAGCTTGCAGGAGCAGAGATGGCGCCACCTTACTCCAGCCTGGGGGACAGAGCAAGAATCCATCAAAATAAAATAAAATATAAAATAAAATAAAATAAAAATCCAGCAATACCGATTCTTCTCATGAACTTTTTTTTTTTTTTTTTGACGATGTCTCACCCTGTCACCCAGGCTGGAGTGCAGTCAGTGGCGCGATCTCGACTCAGGTACAGACCCCGAAACCACCCTGCTGGGGGCAGGCATGTAAAGCTGCAGTCCGGGAAGCCTGAAAAGGAGACTCTGGGGAAGGAGGCACGCCCCGTGCCCTTGAATAAACTAAGGCCTGCTTGAGGGGAATCACACTGCCTTTAGCCTGCAACTGTGTCCAGTGGCTTCCCGGCAGTAAGACGGTAACCTTGTCTGGGCCACAGAATGCAGTTTTCAGCGCTCAGGAGCCGGGAGGGGGAATTGGGGCAGGGGAACACTGGGAGGAACGCGACTCCGTGGAGGGCAAGGGGTCTGTGGGAGGCCCCCCGGACATCTGCCCGGAGCTCCAGGGCTTGTTTCTGCAAAAGCACACTCCGTGGGCCAGGGCATCCTCTGTTTCCTGCCTGGAGGAGCTGGCGCCGCCAGAGGGGACTCAGGCAGCCGCGCCCCGAGCCCAGGATTCTCGTCCTGTGGGGCCTGCCCTGTGCACCGAGGGGGTTTAGCAGCGTCCTCTAGCACCGCCACCCCGGCCGCTTGCTGTGACCAGCCTCAGTCCCCCTAATTTTTGTATTTTTAGTAGAGACGGGGTTTCACTATGTTGGCCAGGCGGGTCTCGAACTCCTGACCTCAGGTGATCCGACTGCCTCAGCCTCCCAAAGTGCTGGGATTACAGGCATGAGCCACCATGCCCGGCTGACTGATCGATTTTACATACAAGGTCTGGCCCTGTCTCCCAGGCTGGAGTGCAAGGCTCACTGCAACCTCAGTCTCCTGGGTTCAAGCAATCCTCCCATCTCAGCCTCCTAAGTAGCTGGGACCACAGGCATGCTACCACACCCGGCTAGTGTGTGTGTGTGTGTGTGTGTGTGTGTGTGTGTGTGGTGTCTCATTTTTGTAGAGACGGGAGTCTCATTATGTTGCCTAGGCTGGTCTAGAACTCCTGGCCTTAAGCAATTCCCCTGCCTCATACTCCCAAAATGTTGGGATTGCAGGTGTGAGCCACCATGCCCAGCCGACTGCTGTGATTAAAAGCTCTTCAGTGGCTTCCCATCAGCCTCAGATTAAAGTCCAAGCCCCTTACTAGGAGCTCTCCCATCATCTGGTCCCAGCTGACCTCTCCACTCAATCTCCTAATGTAGCAGGATGTGCCGCAGATAAAACTCCTCAGACACCGGATTAAAGAAGGAAGAGGTTTTTTATTCGGTTGGGAGCGTCGGCAGACTCGCGTCTTAAGAGCCGAGCTCTCTGAAGAAGAAATGCTTGGCCTTTTTAAAGGCTTACAACTTTAAGGGATCCATGTAAAAGGGTCATGATAAATCAAGTAAGCATGGAAAACGTGACGGGGGGCTACATGCATCAGCTAACAGAACAAAAAGTTTTACAGTGCTTTCTCATACAAAGTCTGGAATTTACAGAGAGCACTAGTAGTTTTGGTCAGGGGTTAATATTATTATTATCATTATTATTATTATTATTATTATTTTAACCACCAGGGCCAGGTGGTGGCGCCAAGGTCGTCTAGCTATTTATCTTCTGTTTCTTTCCAACTTTTTGCTTTCTCCCCCTTCTCCTGTCTTATAAACTAGGGAAAAGGGGAGATGGGGAAAAGCTGGGAAGGACAACAGGAGAAGTGGTGGTCTCATTCTGTACTAACACATCCTTCTTTGCTCTTTAAAAAAAAGGGGGGGGGATTGATATTTTTTACTCCTCTTGCTATGATTCCCAGTTGTCTCTTGTTACTCATGCAAGGAAGGATAACTGCTGATTTTGTGCCTTGGCGGGTGCTGCTCCCTCTGCCTGAAATGTCTTTCCTGATTTCTGCTTCCAGTTCACATCCTCCAGGGAGTCGGCTCCTCGCTGGCCTGGGCTCACCTGCATTGTTGCGCCTATCGCTTTGACCACCAGGTGGTAGCACAAGGCAGTGTTTAAGCGCTCGGGCACAGGCGCCCAGCTGCCCGATCCCAAATGCCAGCTCTCCCAAGGACTGAATTACCCTGGAAAAAACACAGAATGCCTCTGTGCGCCTTTTTTTCTTTATCTACAAAATGGAGATAGTAACTATCTACTTCATAAAGTTGCTGTGTGGGTTATATGAGCTAATATGTGAAAAGTGCTCAGAAAGTCTCCTGGTGAAAGCTCAATACAAGCTACTTGTTATATTTTTCTGTGTGTCAGTCTCTTCCAGAAGACTGATCAATCTTTCATATTTTAAACATGAATAACAGAAATCTCACTTTAAAGCAGTCTCTTAACACTGTCCTGGGGGTTTCACGTTTTCCAGGTTATTTGAGAAGCTTCCTGGCCATTTGTACTACGGCATCTGTGAATTACCATCACACCATTTGCTTTTTAATTCCCCCAACAGAGGGGACTGTTTTAGAGCTCAGTTTTGATCTCTGGCCTCTCTCCCTCTCCTCATAGTCTCAAGACTTTCCTCTTCCTGTGACGATGTGGACTGCGTTTCAGGACCATTGTTCTTTTCTACATTTTACTATTTAAGGTAAGCATATTGTCTGTTACTTGAAGTAGATAAATCAACACTTTTTCCAGCCAATAAGAGAAATTGCATATTAAGTAGGGAACAGATAAAGAATGATGTTATTTCATGCACAGTGTTTAATTTTCTCCACTCAAATTCCAATTATGAAAGAAGAGGAAATTACTAAGATAACTTAAAACCGTATGCTGCAGATTTTGAGGTTACTTAATGACACAGAAACCTCCAGAGCCACATGATACTGGGGTAGTGCTTCCACTGACAAACACCACAAAAAGACAAATCTTTTCTTTAAGGGTAGTTTCTGGTAGAATCTACACCTCTATATGTTCAAGGATGCTCATTGCAGCATTGTTTACAATATCAAAAAATTAGACACAACATAAAAGCCCATTATTGGTGACATAAATAAATTGTGGGAGCCAGGTACAATGGCATGCAACTGTAGCCCCAGCTATCTGGGATGCCCAGGCAGGAGGATCACTTGAGCCCAAGAGTTCGAGTTCAGTTTAGGCCATATAGCAAGACCCCACCTTAAAAAAAAAAAAAATTGTGAGCTGGGCACGGTGCTTACTCCAGTAATCCCAGCACTTTGGGAGGCCGAGGCAGGCAGATCACTGGAGGTCAGGAGTTCGAGACCAGTCTGGCCAACATGGTGAAACGCTGTCTCTACTAAAAATACAAAAATTAGCTGGGTGCAGCGGCACATGCCTATAATCCCAGCTACTTGGGAGGGTGAAGTAGGAGGATCACTTGAACCTGGGAGGCGGAGGTGGCAGTGAGCCAAGTGGTGCCACTGCACTCCAGCCCAGGTGACAGAGTGAGACTCCATCTCAAAAAAATAAAGTAAAATAAAATAAAAATTTAAAAATGTTTAAAAATATTGTGGTAAATCTATAAGATGGAAAACTTTGCAAAAATTGTTAAAAGGTGTGTGTAGACAACAGAAAAGACATGCAGTACTGTAATAATAAGTAAGAAAAGCAAGGCTGGGCGTGGTGGCTCATGCCTGTAATCCCATAACTTTGGGAGGCCGAAGCAGGTGGATTGCCTGAGCTCAGGAGTTTGAGACCAGCCTGGGCAGTACAGTGAAACCCTGTCTCTACTAAAATATAAAACATTAGCCAGACATAGTGGCATGCACCTGTAATCCCAGCTACTCAGGAGGCTGAGGCAGAAGAATCACTTGAACCCAGGAAGCAGAGGTGGCAGTGAGCCAAGATCCCACCACTGCACTCAGCCTGGGTGACAGAGCAAGACTTCGTCTCAAACAAAAAAAAAAAAAAAAGAAAAAAGAAAAAAAGAAAAGAAAAGCAAGTTGCACAAAAAATATATAGCATATAGAACATAAGTCTCACTTTGCAAATAGTAACTTTTATTTGTACATGCTTAGGAAAAACCTAAAAGCATAGCCACCAAATGCAAAAGTGGTTACCTTTAGGTGATGAGATTCACTGTGATTGTCTGCTTTCTACTTTGTCCAGTTCCAGAGATAAATTTCTCCATCATCATAATCTATTTGTGCAATATAAAATGAATATAAGTTTAGGCCAGGCACGGTGGCTCACGCCTGTAATCCCAACACTTTGGGGAACCAAGGCAGGTGGATCACCTGAGGTCAGGAGTTCAATACCAGCCTGGCCAACATGGTGAAACCCCATCTATACTAAATATATAAAAATTAGCCAGATGTGGTGGCACGTGCCTGTAACCCCAGCTACTCAGGAGGCTAAGGCAAGAGAATTGCTTGAACCTGGGAGGCGGAGGTTGCAGTCAGCCGAGATCATCGTGCCACTGCATTCCAGCCTGGGCAACACAGCAGAACTCTGTCTCAATAAATAAATAAACAAATAAATAGTCTAGACAGAGTGACAGAGAGATGTGCAGTCTGTGTAAAACTGTGCTGCCTTGCTGCCTATCTCAGTACAAAATCATAGTTTTATTCCTTGTTTCATGATTTTCTAGGAAAAAAGCAAAAAGAAACAAAGTCAGTTAACCAAGAAAACAATAATGAACAATCAGAATCTTCACTGCACTCTCTTAGCAAAGTTCAAAATGGGCAGCAAATTATAGGAGCCAGAGAAAAGCACTATCAACGTACTCATCCCTTGGTCTCAGTGTGCCTCCCCTTCAGAGCATGGCAGAGGTCCTCATCTCTCTCCAGGCTCCAAAAAATCCCCCCAGATTCCCAAAGAACTCAGTCTTGGCTTTCTTCTCTTAGGATCTCACCATCTCCCCCTCCCTGCCCCCGCCCAATCTAATCCTTCCTTGATTTTCCAATATAAATTGAATTTTTTTTTTTTTTTTTTGGAGACAGAGTCTCGCTCTATCACCCAGGCTGGAGTGCAATGGCACGGTCTCGGCTCACTGCAACCTCTGCCTCCTGGGTTCAAGGGATTCTCTTTTTTTTTTTTTTTTTTTTTTGAGACGGAGTCACACTCTGTCACCCAGGCTGAAGTGCAGTGGCGTGATCTCAGCTCACTGCAAGCTCCGCCTCCCAGGTTCACGCCATTCTCCTGCCTCAGCCTCCCAAGCAGCTGGGACTACAGGTGCCCCCCACCACGCCCAGCTAGTTTTTTGTATTTTTTAGTAGAGACAGGGTTTCACTGTGTTAGCCAGGATGGTCTCGATCTCCTGACCTCGTGATCCGCCAGCCTCGGCCTCCCACAGTGCTGGGATTACAGGCGTGAGCCACCGCGCCCGGCCTCAAGGAATTCTCTTGCCTCAGCCTCCCGAGTAGCTGGGATTACAGGCGCCCGCCACCATGCCCGGCTGATTTTTGTATTTTTAGTAGAGACAAAGTTTCACCATGTTGACCAGGCTGGTCTCGAACTGACCATGTGATCCGCCCAACTTGGCCTCCCAAAATGCTGGGATTACAGGCATGAGCCACCGCACCTGGACTAAATTGATTTTGTCTTTCTGGGCTTCCTTCAGTCCTCCACTCTGAGAGCTGATAGGTAAACCTAAAATCTATGGGATAGAGGGGAAGATAGGCATATTTTTGTGTGAATATCATTTATTTACATAACATGTGCTGTATCTTATGTAAGACACTATATAGTCTATGGCCATAGCACCCTGAACGTACCCGATATCATCTGATTGAGGAAGCTAAGCAGGGTCAGGCCTGGTTAGAACTCAGACAGGAGGTACTGTATACCCACATGTACATGCCAGGAGAAAGATCCCCGTTCAGTAGTTTTCCTTAGAAATAAGCAAGATGTAGCGGGGCCCAGTGGCTCATGCCTGTAATCCCACCACTTTGGAAGGCCAAGGAGGGTGGATGGGTGCATCACCTGAGGTCAGGAGTTCAACACCAGCCTGGCCAACATGGTAAAACCCCGTCTCTACTAAAAATACAAAAAATTAGCTGGGCATGGTGGTGGGTGCTTATAATCCCAGCTACTCAGGAGGCTGAGGCAGGAGAATCGCTTGAACCTGGGAGGCAGAGGTTGCAGTGAGCCAAGATTGTGCCACTGCACTCCAGCCTGGGCAACAGAGTGAGACTCTGTCAAGAGAGAGAGAGAGAGAGAGAGAGAGAGAGAAAGAGAGAGAGAAAGAGAAAGAGAGAAAGAGAGAGAGAAGAGAAAGGAGAGAGAAAGAAGAAAGAAAGAAAGAAAGAAAGAAAGAAAGAAAGAAAGAAAGAAAGAAAGAAAGAAAGAAAGAAAGAAAGAAAGAAAGAAGTGAGATGCAAAAGGCTAAGTGCAAGACAAGAAAACAAGGGACTTTCTGTGCTGTTTGTTAATGTTTGACTTAAGATACAAACACAAACACACATACGCACATTTCCACGAAATACCATATGCTTCTTCAAAGACAAAGAGCAGTAGCTATCAACTGTGTTAATCATTTAAGAAGCCATTATCCTCACTATAAAAATAGAGTCTGGAGATGTAGCAATAAAGCTGTATTTATAGCCAGTTATTAAACTTCGCCCTTTAGTCTGGGGAAATGGCTATAAAGTTGAATTTATAGCTAATTATCGAACTTTGCCTTTTCCTGGATCTGGCATACTTCACTCTCTTGTGTTATGTGCAAGAGTAGTACAGAAATGTTGGATGATTACCTAGTGGGCCCTGAACCCTGATTTTGCATAATTATTACTCAAATGAATTGGTATTCTTCATGCTATCCATGCAGCCGGTTTTCTTCTCTAGACCAAGACTTAGACAGAACATCACAAAAACGCTCCAGCCCCAACTAGGAACTGTGCCTGACATTCCTTCAAAGGCAAACAATTCCCAGTTGAGAGTAAAATGTTAAATGGAAATGTGTCTGGCACCTGTCATCTTTAGTACATTTACACAGCTTTTAATAACTGACTTCTGCTATCAAGACTTTTCCTGCAGTAGCTTTTGAAAAAGAAAAGGAACGCACGAGCCAGTGAACCCAGAGGAAGAAGGCCTGAGCCTTCCCCCATGCGCCAACTTAAGCCACAGAACAAGGACAATGGCAAGGACATCAAGGACACCTTGATCTTCTTCATCAACTGCTTCAGGCTCACCCAGCAAGGCCCCTTTTTTGGACTCTTGCCAACTCATAAAATAGCATCATGAGGTTGCACAGCGTCCACATGGAGATGTCAGCTACACACATGGAGAGGGCAGCATCCCACGTGCTGAAAGCTGGCCTGGGGGTAGCAGAAAGTGTATTCCAAGTAGAGAAACAAACAGTCTAACCAGCAGAGATGATGGATGAAAGTGTGCGGGTTGATGTAAACATGGCTCGAATGAAGGGGAATTTTAGACATTGAGTTTAGAAAAAGAACTGGCATAAGATTTGGGAAGGCCTTGAAGGCCACACCAGGCCCTCAGTATCTGCGTGTTTGGGAACTAGGACTGCTGATCCAATTTCTGCAGACATTAGGTCACTCTTGTTCTGTTTTTCATTCTACTAATTTGTACTGATTAGCATAGGCTAGTCCCAGCCCTAGGGATATAGCACTAAACCAGACAGACTTCCAGGATATTTGCACCAAATGTGGAGGAAAACAGATCATAAATGGCAAATATATATAATGTCAATGTGTAAGGAATGCGATGATGACAATAATGGGGCAGAGGACTCTGTGAGACCTGACAGAGGGATAAGGAGCCAGAAGTGCAGAATGGGGGTAAAGTGTACTCTAAACTGATGAAACAGTAGGTGCAAAGGCCCTGAGGCAAGGAAGATTGAGAAGAGATGAGCTGCAGTCCAGCACAGAGGGGTGCACTGAAAGCTGGTAGTTGAGGACTAGATTACATCAGAGTTTGTAGGCTGTGGTAAAGAGAAGCACAGGGCTGGGCGTGGTGGCTCATGCCTATAATCCCAGCACTGTGGAAGGCTGAGGCAGGCAGACTGCTTGAGCTCAGGAGTTCGAAACCAGCCTGGGTAACACGCGAAAACCCATCTCTATTTAAAAATAGAGAGAGCAGGGTGCGGTGGCTCACTCCTGTAATCCCAGCACTTTAGGAGGCTGAGGCGGGTGGATCACTTGAGGTCAGGAGTTTGAGACCAGCCTGGCCAACATGGTGAAACCCTGTCTCTACTAAAAATACAAAAACTAGCCGGGCATGGTGGTGGGCCCCTGTAGTCCCAGTTACTAGGGAGACTGAGGCAGGAGACTCGCTTGAACCTGGAGGCGGAGCTTGCAGTGAGCTGAGATCCTGCCACTGCACTTCAGCCTGGGTGACAGAGTGAGATTTTGTCTCAAAAAAATAAAAAATAAAAAAAATAGGCTGGACACAGTGGCTCATTCCTGTAATCCCAGCACTTTGGGAAGCGAAGGCAGGTGGATCATTTGAGGTCAGGGGTTCAAGACCAGCCTGACCAACATGCTGAAATCCTGTCTCTACTAAAAATACAAAAATTGTAGGATGAGGTGGCCGAGTGGTTAAGATGATAGACCGCTAAAAATACAAAAATCAGCCAGGCATGGTGGTGGGTGCCTGTAATCCTAGCTACTTGGGAGCCTGAGGTAGGAGAATCGCTTGAACCTGGGAGGCAGAGATTGCAGTGAGCCGAGATTGCACCACTGCACTCCAGCCTGGCCAATAGAGTGAGACTGAGTCTCAAAAAGAGAGAGAGAGAGAGAAACACAGAAGCCTTCAAATGACCATGAATTCCAAAGGAGAAATGCTGATATCCTTATGAAAACCATTGACCCACTCCTCGTGTCACAGTTAAAGAGGCATGGAACAAAAGCAGACTGAAAATGCACCCAGCAAAGCTGATGAGTAGGTACCCGGCTGGGACCTTATGATGACTGCCCCTTGGAAGAGCTGCATCTGGCTGAGGTCCGCGTAGGAAGAGGGAGCGCAGTTAAGAGGGAGGCCCAGAGGCATTCAGGCCTGAAACAGTGGCTAAGGCTACCAAGCCCAAACAAGGCAGTTCGGCCAGAAGTTGTGCACGCGTCTCATTGAAGAGACACCCTGCGTCTCATTGAAGAGACAGGCTAAGCCCGAGCAACAAGGCTGTCTGTTCACTCAGGTGCGAGCAGGCTGATTCCAAAAAGAGCGTCAGCGGAGGGTGGTGGCATTGCAGTTAGTTTTACAGGTAAAGGGAAAGTAGTGGAAAGTTACAGTTAGTGACAGTTTTTTCAGGCAGGGGAAGAATGTCACAAGGTGCATAGTCACGAGGTGAGGGTAGGTCACAAGGCACAATATCACAAGGTGGATTGATTCGTTAGGGTTGGGCAGGAACAATGGTGGAATGTTGCAAGGTCGGTTAATCAGTTAAGGCAGGAACTAGCTGTTTCTTCTTCTTTAGTGGCTCTCCTATTGCTGCAGGCTTTGGGACTCCAGGACACCTGTATGTGTGGGTCACAGGGGTCACAATGGCTCGACCATGGTGTAGCCCATTCAGAGGACCTTACAGAAGAGATCAATTTTTTTTTCTTTAACTCCCAAAGCAAGCCAACTCTTAAATCCTCTGACAAGGGTATCCTCTTAAAAGCAATTGCTTAATTATTTACTTAATTAAAATAAACTCTAATTTCTGAAAGACCTAGCAATTATGAAAGCTTTTCCTGGTTTGGCGCGGTGGCTCACACCTGTAATCCCAGCACTTTGGGAGGACGAGGCAAGCAGATCACCTGAGGTCAGGAGTTCAAGACCAACCTGACCAACATGGTGAAACCTCGTCTCTACTAAAAATACAAAAATTAGCCAGGCGTGGTGGCACGCACCTGTAATCCCAGCTACTCGGGAGGCTGAGGAAAGAATCACTTGAACCCGGGAGGTGGAGGTTGCAGTGAGCTGAGATCTCACCACTGCACTCCATCCTGGGGGACAAGAGTGAAACTTCGTCTCAAAAAAAAAAAAAAAAAGAAAAGAAAAGAAAGCATTCCTTGGTCAGCACTGGATTAGAAGAAATAGAATTTGAACAACCTTAACATCTATGAGGATTGAGCCAGATGGGTTCGGATTTATTGCAGAGACGAACCTGGCAAAAAGACCACAGGGTGGAGGCCACCTATGGGTGTGATGGGATCCTGCCACTTGTCGTCCCTCAAACTCTGCTCTCGGCCAATGCCAGGCAGGCCATCCCTCCAATTAATCAGCACATAGTAGGCTGGACTCGGTGGCTTATGCCTGTAATCCCAGCACTTTGAGGGGACCGAGGCAGGCAGATCACGAAGTCAGGAGAAACCCCCTCTCTACTAAAACTACAAAATGTTAGTCGGGCAAGGTGGCGGGCGCCTGTAGTCCCAGCTACTTGAGAGGCTGAGGCAGGAGAATGGCATGAACCCGGCAGGTGGAGCTTGCAGTGAGCCGAGATCACACCACTGCACTCCAGCCTGGGTGACAGAGCGAGTTCGTCTCAAAAAAAAAAAAAAAAAAAAAAAAAAAAAATCAGCACATAATAATCACAGGAGTTTTCAACAGCACTAGCACCACCATGCACAGAGTACATCAAACATCCCCTGGGCCTCGGCCAGGCACCTCTCAAAGCTCTCTGCGAGTGACATACACAATTTTCTCTCCAGAACGTTGTTGGAAGATATTACTATCCCCATTTTACAGATGAGGAAAGTAACAGAGGTTCGTTAACTTTGCTTAACACATATGAACAAGCAATTGCCAGAAAAAGGAGCGGTGATGCGGAACTTACGTGAGGAAATGAGCCTGGGATCCCTGACACTCAAGGAAGTGCCTCATGCTCCTTCCAGATTGGCAAGAGAAATAAATACCCAGTGTTAACAAGAGTGAGAAATGGGCAATTCAGATGCCATTAGCACAAGTTCAAATTGTAGCAACTTAGGTGAGCCTATCAGAATTCAAATTTCAACCTGGGAAATCCATTTTTAGCGTCTATCATAGAGAAATATTCAGGAATCTAAAGCAGAAATTCTTTAACTTCTTTATTTCTTGACCTGGTCCTCTTAGCTCTCAGACCTCATCTCTGGCCATTTGTCACCCTGTCTCTACTAAAGCACCTCTCTGCTTCTTATAGAAGGCAGCATCATAAAACACGTAGTTGGGGTTCGTCCCTTGTTTCTGGCACAGAACTCCTAAAACCTTTAAAATTTGCTGAGTGACAGAAGTGTCTTTTGTGCGTGGGCGAGATGGCTCAGGCTTGCAATCCCAGCGCTTTGGGAGGACAAGGCGGGTGGATCACTTGAAGTCAGGAGTTCTAGACCAGCCTGACCAACATGGTGAAACCCCATCTCTACTAAAAATACAAAAATTAGCCTGGCATGGTGGCGGGTGCCTATAATCCTAGCTACTCAGGAGGCTGAGACAGGAGAATCGCTTGAACCCGGGAGGTGGAGGTTGCAGTGAGTCGAGATCATGCCATTGCACTCCAGCCTGAGCAACAAGAGTGAAACTCCATCTCAAAAAAACCAAAAGAAAAGAAAAAGATATTGTATACATATACAGACCCCTGTGGTAACTGAGTATACCATTCTGTTTCTTACCTTGATTTTCTCGTCAATAAAATAAAATAAAAATAATACATAGGCAGCTGCCTCCTTCTCATTTGTTACTGTATTTTATTTCTTTTTACACATGTACCAAGCTTAACTAAGTCTTCCTTTGTTGGGCCATTAGGTAGTTTCAAACTCTTTTCTTCTATAAACAATACAACAAATATTCTTGCTCACAGGTATCATGCCCATGTAGGAGTAGGTACGGGATTTACACATCATATGTCAACTTTCCCCACTTCTATTCTTAGAGATTAATTAGTCTGGGGCTCCCCTAATTCTACGTGTTTTGTTCAAACTACTCTACCTTTGTGGATTTACAATAATGATATGTGCTATGGACTGAAGTGTGACCCCTGCCTCCGACCAAAATTCATATATTGAAGCCCTAACCCCTGATGTGACTGTATTTGGAGATGGGGCCTCTTAGGAGGTAATTCAATTCAATGAGGCCCTTAAGTTGGGACCCTAATTCAATATGGCCAGCGTTCCCATGAGAAGAAAAAGGCAAGCTGGGCGCGGTGGCTCACGCCTGTAGTCCCAGCACTTTGGGAGGCCGAGGCAGGCAGATCAGGAGGTCAGGAGTTCAAGACCAGCCTGGTCAACATGGTGAAACTCCATCTCTACTAAAAATACAAAAATTAGCTGGGCATGGTGGTGGGCCCCTGTAATCCCAGTTACTTAGGAGGCTGAGGCAGAAGAATCATTTGAACTTGGGAGGTGGAGGTTGCATTGAGGCGAGATCACGCCACTGCACTCCAGCCTGAGTGACAGGGCAAGACTCTGTCAAAAAAAAAAAAAAAAAGAAGGAAGAAAGGAAGGAAGGAGGGAAGGAAGGAAGGAAGGAGGGAAGGAAGGAAGGAAGGAAGGAAGGAAGGAAGGAAGGAAGGAAGGAAGGAAGGAAGGAAGGAAGGAAGGGAAGAGAGAGAGAGAGAGAGAGAGAAAGAAAGAAAGAAAGAAAGAAAGAAAGAAAGAAAGAAAGAAAGAAAGAAAGAAAGAAAGAAAGAGGCACCAGAGATGAGTGGACACAGAGAAAACGCTATATGTGGACATGGCAGGAGGGTCATCTGCAAGCCAAGAAGAGAAGATACAAAAAAGACCAACCCTGCTGGTATAACCACCCAATGGGTTTACCTTGCCTGCTGCCTAGACAGAGCCAATTTATCAAGACAGGGGAATTGCAGTGGAGAAAGTAATTTATGCAGAGCCGGCTGTGCGGGAGACCAGAGTTTTATTACTACCCAAATCATTCTCCCAGAGCATTCAAGCATTCAGAGATCAGAGCTTTTAAAGATAATTTGGCAGGTAGGGGCTTGGGAAGTGGGGAGTTCTGATTGGTCAGGTTGGAGATGGAATCATAGGGGGTCGAAGTGAGTTTTTCCTTTTTTTTTTTTGTTTTATTTTGTTTTGTTTTGTTTTTTTGAGGTGGAATTTCCCTCTTGTTGCCCAGGCGGGAGTGCAATGGTGCAATCTCAGCTCACTGCAATCTCCGCCTCCCAGGTTCAAGCAATTCTCCTGCCTCAACCTCCCAAGTAGCTGGAATTACAAGCTCGCAACACCACACCTGCCTAATATTGTATTTTCATTAGAGACAGGGTTTTGCCATGTTAGTCAGGCTGGTCTCAAACTCCTGACCTCAAGTGATCCACCCATCTTGGCCTCCCAAAGTGCTGGGATTACAGATGTGAGCCACCGCGCCTGACCCGAAGTGACTTTTTCTTGCTGTTCTCTGTTCCTGGGTGGGAAGGCAGAACTGGTTTAGCCAGGTTACTGGTCTGGACGGTATCAGCTAATCCATCGAGTGCAGGGTCTGCAAAATATCACAAGCACCGATCTTAGGTTTACAATAGTGGTATTATCCCCAAGAACAATTTGGGGAGGTTCGGACTCTTGGAGCCAGAGGTTGCATGACCCCTTATCTGTAATTTCTAATCTTGTAGCTAATTTGTTAGTCTTGCAAAGGCAGACTGGTCCCCAGGCAAGAAAGGGGTCTTTTAGGGAAAGAGTTATTATCAATTTTATTTCAGAGTCAAACCATGAACTGAAATCCTTCCCAAAGTTAGTTCTGCCTATGCCCAGAAATGAACAAGGACGGCTTAAAGGTTAGAAGCAAGATGGAGTTGGCTTTCACTGCCATAATTTACTCAGTTGTAATTTTACAAAGGCCAATCAGACTGGTTGTGGGCTACCACTTCATTTACATGAGGTGAGTATGAAGTGGCCAGTGGGAAACTTCTAGGTGGTATTTGAACCCAAGAAGATTCTGTATCTGGGCCCTTGAGCCACTGCTGGACCAGAACCCACACTATGGAGTGTACTTTCATTTTCAATCAATCCCTGCTTTCATTCTTTTGTTGCTTCATTCTTTTTTTTTTATTTTTTTATTTTCTTTCTTTGCTGGGCAGTTTGTCCAGTTCTTTGTTCAAAATGACAAGAACCTGGACAACTTGCAGTCATGACCCTCTACTGGTGACAAAACCAACCGTCATTTCTCCATGTGCACCTTCTTACAGCATATACTCACCCTTTTCACAAACAGCTCACTAGCCAGCCAGCACAAACACAAAATTCAAGGATTTTTTTTTATATTTGAGACAGAGTCTTGCTCTGTTGCCCAGGCTGGAGTGCAGTGGCGCGAACTTGGCTCGGCTGACTACAACCTCTGCTTCCTGGGTTCAAGCAATTCTCTTGCCTCATCCTCCTGTGTAGGTGGGATTACAGGCGCCCACCACCACACCCAGTTATTTTTGTAATTTTAGTAGGGACAGGGCTGCACCATGTTGCCCACACTGGTCTCGAACTCCTGACCTCAAGTGATCCACCCACTTAGACCTCCCAAAGTGCTGGGACTATAGGTGTGAGCCAATGGACATTCTTCATATAAGTACATACAGCAGATCTTGATGCCTTTGCTTTGTCTGGATTGAAGTGCCTAAAGGACTTTTGGATGGTAATACTCTGACCTGTGAGAACCTCTGGTAGAAGCCGCGGAGCATAAAGTAAACACAAGGGTGAAGTCCCTGCAATCACAGTTGACCCAAAGATCAGAAAGGAACAGACACAGTGAGGTGGAGGCAAGCCTTAACAATGGAAACAATGTATTCGAGAACGTATGTTCCGAAAATTACTAGATTTTACAAAATCACGTGTTAAGTCACAAAGTTTAGACTCTGAGAACATATATGTGTTATACATACACACATATGTATATACATATAACATGTGGATGTGTAAAAAATTGTGTGTAACATGTACAATCTGAGGTATATCTGTTATATATAAGTAACATATGTATAACATATATATGAATTTCATATATAACATAAGTATACTATAATGAATACAAGTAACATATACAAACACATATATAATCTATATTATATATATATCATATATATGGTTTTATTTTATTTTATTTTATTGAGACAGAGTCTTGCTCTGTTCCCAGGCTGGAGTGCAGTGGCATAATCTCGGCTCACTGCAACCTCTGCCTCCGGGTGTTCAAGCGATTCTCCTGCCTCAGCCTCCCAAGTAGCTGGGATTACAGGCACATACCACCATGCTGAGCTACCTTTTGTATTTTTAGTAGAGATGGGGTTTCACCATGTTGGCCTGGCTGGTCTCAAACTCCTGACCTCAAGTGATCCTCCTGCCTCAGCCTCCCGAAGTGCTGGGATTACAAGCGTAAGGCACCACACCTGACCTATATGTAGATATAATGTATATAATATATATAACATTTGCTCATTCTAACAATATTTAGTGGCAAACTATACATGTGCCAAGCCCTGTGATCCCTATATGTGTGTTATTAGTCTACAACCTGCATC
Source organism: Macaca nemestrina (assembly GCF_043159975.1). Lineage (NCBI taxonomy): Eukaryota > Metazoa > Chordata > Mammalia > Primates > Cercopithecidae > Macaca > Macaca nemestrina. The sequence continues at coordinate 125,866,367 of NC_092135.1, read as the reverse complement.
CGAACATTCTTAAAATGAATGCAAAAGATCAACATTCAATAAGTAGGAGGTGGCTCACACCTGTAATTACAGCACTTTGGGAGGATAAGGTAGGAAAATTGTTTGAGGCCATGATGTTGAGACCAGCCTGGACAACAGAGCAGGACCCTGTCTCCACAAAAAAAAATTTTTTAATTAGGCGGGTGTGGTGGTGCATGCCTGTAGTTCCAGCTACTTGGGAGGCTAAAGTAGAAGGATTGCTTGAGCCTAGGAGGTCAAGGTTGCACTCCAGCCTGGGTGACAGTGAGACCCTGTCTTGAAAGGAAAGAAAGAAGGAAAAAAAAAGGAGAAAAGCTTAGGAAGAAAGGAAGGAAGGAGGGAGGCAGGGGGGAGGGAGGGAGGGAGGGAGGAGGGAGGGAGGGAGGGAAGGAAGGAAGGAAGGAAGGAAGGAAGGAAGGAAGGAAGGAAGGAAGGAAGGAAGGAAGGAAGGAAGGAAGGAAGGAAGAAAGAAAGGATTCATTTAAGTAGACTAAAAAAGCAATTTTTGGCTGGGTGTGGTGGCTCATGCCTGTAATCCCAGCACTTTGGGAGGCCAAGATGGGTGGATCACTTGAGGTCAGGAGCTCGAGACCAGCCTGGCCAATATGTTGAAACCTCATTTCTACTAAAAATACAAAAATTAGTCAGGTATGGTAGCATATGACTAGTCTCAGCTACTTGGGAGGCTGAGATGAGAGAATCACCTAAACCTGGGAGGTGGAGGTTGCAGTGAGCTGAGATCCCGTCACTGCATTCCAGCCTGAGCAAAAGAGGAAGACTTTGTCTCAAAAAATAAATTAAAAATAAATAAATAAATAAAATAAAAAAGCAGGCAGGCACAGTGGCTCGTGCCTGTAATCCCAGCACTTTGGGAGGCCGAGGCAGGCAGATCATTTGAGGTCAGGAGTTCGAGACCAGCCTGGCCAACATGGTGAAACTCCCGTCTCTACTAAAAATATAAAAATTAGCCAGGCGTGGTGGCGCATGCCTGTAATCCCAGCTACTCAGGAGGCTGAGACAGGAGAACTGCTTGAGCCCAGGAGGCAGAGGTTGCAGTGAGCAGAGATCGCGCCATTGCACTTCAGCCCAGGTGACAGCACAGGACTCCATCTCAAAAAACAAAAAAAAAAAGGCAATTTTTTTCAAGCCTAGATCTTTTCAGATCAGCCCAATGTAGCCAGTCAAGCAGACCTGCATTTTCTCCAAATAACTATTTCACACTGCATCTGCGATAGAATGAACACGCCAAGATCGGGATCAGTGATATGTAAGGGAGTTGTCATGCACATGTATTAGACAGCATTTTTAGATTATCAGCTCCCTTTCCTGCTACATCTTAACAGAGCGAAAAGAACAACTTTAAAGGAAATGGCCAATTCCTGACCTAATTGATCATATTTGATAAGAATTTTAAAATGGGGGCCAGGCACAGCGGCACACACCTGTAATCCAAGCATTTTAGGAAGATCACTTGAGCCCAACTGTTTGAGACCAGCCTGGGCAACACAGCAAGACCTCAATTCTATCACAAAATGTAAAAAGTGTGGTAGCATGCACCTGTGATCTCAACTACTCAGGAGGCCGAGGTGGGAGGATCGCTTGAGCCCAGGAGGTTGAAGCTTTAGTCGGCCATGATGGTGCCACTGCACTCCAGCCTGGGCAACACAGCAAGAACTTGTTGAAAAAATAAGATAAAATAAAATAAAAATAACAAACTGGGATGCCTTGTACAATTTCTCGAATCTCTAATAAAAGAATAGAAGTCCCAGTGCATTGTTAAATCACCATTGTCATCTTGCCTGTTTTGTCATCGCAGAAGTTCCCCTCATTTGTTGGGTTTTGTGTTATGCCTTAACTCCCCACAAATACTCTTATACTCTTGCCATTCCCACTCTTCTGTTGTCTTGGGCCCTCGTTGCTTTGCTCAGGATTGCTGACACTGCTCCGTTCTCCCCGTGAACCGATTAATTCTGCGCATTGCTGTCCAGGTAAGTGTCCCCTCACAAAAGCCTTCCCTAGCCCATAGCATTGCTGTGTGTGCAGCACCCCCAGCAGCAGTTATGTACTTTGAGCAAGTTTCTTAATAACTTCTCTGTGCCATTTCCCTCTCTGTGCAACATGATACATGTATGTGCTTAGAAGAATGCCTGTCCCCTTTTCACTCTATCACCCAGGCTGGAGTACAGTGGCACTATCATGGCTACTGCAGTCTCCACCTCCCAGGCTCAAGTGATCCTCCCACCTCAGCCTTTCAAATAGCTGGGACTAAAGCCACATGGCATCACGCCCAGTTTATTTCTGTATTTTTTGTAGAGACTGGGCCCCACTATGTTGCCCAGACTGGTCTTGAACTCCTGGGCTCAAGTGATCCTTCCAGCACTTTGGGAGACTGAGGCGGGCAGGTCACTGGAGGCCAAGAGTTCAAGACCACTCTGGCCAACACAGCGAAACCCTGTCTTTACTAAAAATACAAAAATTAGTCAGGTGTGGTGGCGCAGGCCTGTGATCCCAGCTACTCGGGAGGCTGAGGCATGAGAATCACTTGAACCCAGGAGGCAGAGGTTGCAGTGAGCCAAGATCACGCCACTGCACTCCAGCCTGAGTAAGAGATTGAGACTCTGTCTAAAACACAAAACAAAACACAAACCAAAGTGCTGAGATTACAGGCATGAGTCACCACGCCTGGCCAGAATACCTGGCTTTTAAGGGCAACGTGAATGCCAGTTACTGTTGCTTTTGTTCTTGCTGTTATTCTTAACCCCTCAGCCTTCCAAATCATAGGACAGCCTTCCTGTCATTGTTGACTTGTAACTATTTATATTAGCCTACTGTAGGTCAGATTCATGATTTGTCCCATGTATGTCTTGAACTTTTCCATTCTCGCATTTTTGCCCTTCTCAAAACATCTGCCCCAACCACCTCCACCTGTCAAAACCTTACTAATTCTTCAAAACACACTCCCGAATGTCCCTTCCTTCTTGAAGTGATCCGAGTTCCTTTGAATGACACCCATTCCCCATCCAGCAATGTGGAGTTGTTCCTGCCCATGATGTGCACATCAACATAGAACTTTTAACACGTTCATTATTTTTCTACCTCATGTTTGTGGTTATTTGTGTATAAATGGAATGTAAACCACGCAAGGGTATAATGATGTGTGTATCCTTGATGGCCTCCAACCCGTGGGAAATCATAATTAATGGAAGTTTAATGGAAAATATCTATAAGAATAAAACTAAGGGAAACTGTTCAGAGTTCACTTTTACATTTTATTATGAAATTTTTCATGAAGAATCGTTGATTAATGAATACAAAAATACAGTTAGAAGAAACAACACCTAGTGTTCAATAAATCAGTAGAGGGACTATAGCAAACAATAATCTATTACCCATTTCAAAACAGCTAGTAGAGAATAATTTGAATGTTCCCAGGATAAAAGAAAAAGATTTAAGGTGATTAATATCCCAATTACCCTGATTTGATTATTACACATTATACAAATATATTAAAATATCACATGTACCTCCCCCCAAATATCTACATCTATTATCTATCAATTTTTTTCAAGTAAAAAAATAGAGATGGGTTACTACAAAAGGGAAAAAAGATTTTTTGGTGATGTAATCAAAATTATAGCAGTAAAATAAAGACCATGAAGTAGCAAAATTTAAAAACAAAAAAAAGAGAAAATTTTAGAACACCTAGAAAAGACTCTATGGCCACAGAAAAGACAGAGCATATGTGGAACACAGGAGAAGACCTAATGCCTAGAGAGAAACGAGTTCAAAGAAGAAAACACGGTCAAAATCATGATCCCGCTTTGCTGAGCTCAAAACTCAAAATGTCCTGTATCTTCGTGCTTGAATGACATTGTACCAGATGTCCATGTGACTATCTTAACAATAGAAAGAATTCCTTAAACTACAGAGATGAGAACCAAGCAGAAAAGTGCCATGAAGTCCAGGTGACGGGGAGACAGCAGGGAGCACACAGGATGGGATGGAGGAAAGCCACAGCAAGGGGAGCAAGCTGCCTCCCTGTGGCACCTGCAGACCCGCAGTCTTACCAGCAGCATGAGCGCCTGCAGCCCCTGCCCAGAGGCTGGGTTCCCACCTAGCAGCAGCATTGCTTCTGGCAGCAGCACTTCCGCTGACAGCACCCCTTCTGCTGGCAACAGCCCTTCCCACAGCCACAGCCACACGAGCTGCAGGTGCGGCGGCAGCAACAGATCACGGGCGTACTACAGCAGCCCCCACAGCAGCCGCGGCAGCAGGGGCAGCAGCTGGAGCAGCAGCCCACCCGGTAGCACCTGCAGGTGGTGCAGCTGCCACAGCCACCACCACAGCCACCGCAGCCACCACCGCAGCCACCACCGCAGCCACCACCACAGCCACCACCGCAGCCACCACCGCAGCCACCACCATAGCCACCACAGCCACCACCGCAGCCACCACAACTTCCACAACCACAGCAACCCATGGTGTCAGTAGAGAGGACTCAGGAGAAGTGAGGATGGAGGACTCAGGAGAGATGAAGAGTTCTGATGCCTCCTTCTGTCCGGGGAAGCCCTTATATAGTAACTCCAGCAAGCCAAGCCCAATATGTGGCCCATTTCTTGTTGTTGTTTATCCCATCTCTTGTTGTTGTTTATGAGATCTCGTAAAAGATCTCATGAGTTGTCTTATGCCCTACCTCGTGAACGTCTTAACAAGCTAATAATGCTAAATTTAACTTTTACTCATCTCTTGAGAACACACCTCTAAGACGTTTGTGTTTGTAAGAACTTAAATATGTGTATAGTTTTTGCCCCAAGGCTTAAAATAGTGCCCAACACATTGTAAGTATTCAATAGGTATCTTTTGAATTAAATAAATGCCTAGAACATTTAAGGATAGTCTTCATTTCTTTATAACCATGAGAGACTGAATCCAAAGCCAGGTAAAACTCTTGTGTTTCTGTTGATACTTCTCAGTTGTCACAGGTTAGACAAAACATTGTTTTTCTCTCTATTGGAATTCATCACACAGTCTTAGGATCTATTAGAAAAAAAAAACAAAAAAACAAAAACTTCTCGGCTGGGCGCGGTGGCTCACTCCTGTAATCCCAGCACTTTGGGAGGCCGAGGAGGGCAGATCACCTGAGGTCGGGAGTTCGAGACCAGCCTGACCAACATGGAGAAACCCCGTCTCCACTAAAAGTACAAAATTAGCCAGGCATGGTGGCACATGCCTGTAATCCTAGCTACTTGGGAGGATGAGGCAGGAGAATCGTTTGAACCTCGGAGGCGGAGGTTGCGGTGAGCTGAGATCGCTCCATTGCACTCCAGCCTGGGCAACAAGAGGGAAACTCTGTCTCAAAAAAAAAAACAAACAAAAAAAAGAAACAAAACAACAACAACAACAACAAAACCTTCTTGAAAGAATTAGTGAAAATCAGAATCAAAAGAAAAAAGGCCAGGCACGGTGGTTCAAGCCTGTAATCCCAGCACTCTGAGAGGCCAAGGTGGGCAGATCACCTGAGGTCAGGAGTTTGAAACAAACCTGGCCAACATGGTGAAACCCTATCTCTACCAAAAAATACAAAAATTGGCTGGATGTGGTGGCACATGCCTGCAGTCCCAGCTACTCAGGAGGTTGAGGCGGGAGAATCCCTTGAACCCAGAAGGCGGAGACTGCAGTGAGCCAAGATCGTGCCACTGCACTCCAGCCTGGGAGACAGAGGGAGACTGTTTTTAAAAAAAAAAAAAAAAAAAAAAAAAAAAAAAAAAATTAGACCAGCTACTCGGGAAGCTGAGGCAGGAGAATCACTTGAACCCAGGAGGCAGAGGTTGCAGTGAGCCAAGATTGTGCCATTGTACTCCAGCCTGGGTGACAGAGTGAGACTCCATCTCAGAAAAATAGAAAGAAACAGAGTAGGCATTTCTGAATGTATTATCTTGCACATTATATCTCACCTTAAAACACAAATATTCTCTTTTCTAGCTCCTTGGAATTTTTCATTCACCAGAAGAATTGCTTGATCATTAAACATTCCAAAAACAAATATTGTGCTATGTGAAATCCTAAAAATACAATTATGTAGGGCCTACTCCTAAGTCATCTGCCAAGGGTGAGGTTTCTGTTTGCTGTTTATCTGTTAAATAATTGGGAAAAGCAACGAAGTTTACATTTGGTGGCTGGCCTGCTCTCGTGCCTCTCTCACATTTAAGACCCATGGAGAGGCTCCAGGCTTAGGCCTGCCCACACACTAATGGAATGTGTATTTGGAATGATCCCCTTCAGTCCACCTGACTCTACCTGTCAGGCCTCCATTTCCTGCCCCAGCTAGCCCGTGGGCGTGAGTAAGTCAGTAGGGTAAGGTTCTTGCCTGACTATGTCCAGAGTTTAAGGTCTGCCCGGCTAATCTCTGTTCTCCAGACAACTCACAGAAGAGGCTCGTGCTGTGGGGACCCTGCAGTCCCTCTTGGAACTTACACTGCAGGTTCTGATCAACAATGACCAGGCTCTGCAGCGGCTGCCTGTCCCCCGGGATGTCACTGTCCGTGGTTTTACGACTGGCACCTCTTTCATAAGCTGACTTTTTGAAAGCAGAAGAAAGGCTTAAGACACCCTCCCCTGATACACCTCTCACAGGTGCGGGGCTGCGAGGATTCCTCCTGCTCTCCGTTTTGGCTGCCCAGCGCCCCACTTGAGACATTCATGTAATGTCTGTGATGCCCACGTTAGAGACAACAAGGACCAGACTCCCTCAATTGGTTCCTGCTCCTTCCAGACCTGTCTGCCCTGCTGTATGAGATGGCTGTTCTTTTTGTTTTATTTTGTTTCTTAACGTTTTGACACAGGGTCTTGCTCAGTCAGCCAGACTAGAGTGCAGTGGTGCAATCACAGTTCACTGCAACCTCAAGCTTCTTGGGTTCAAGTGCTTCTCCATCCTCAGCCTGCCAATAGCTGGGACTATAGGTCCATGTCACTAGGTTCAGCTACAGACGGCTGACTCCGGACTCTGTTTGGGGACCTTGTTTTTGTGCTCTTCTGTCTTTTTTTTTCAGACAGAATTTCGCTCTGCCGCCCACGCTGAAGTGCAGTGGCACAATCTTGGCTTACTACAACCTCTGCCTCCTGGGTTCAAGCAATTCTCATGCCTCAACCTCCCAAGTAGCTGGGATTACAGGCGTGCACCACCACACCTGGCTAATTGTTGTATTTTTAACAGAGACAGGGTTTCACCATGTTGACCAGGCTGGTCTCGAACTCCCGACATCAGGTGATCCACCCGCCTCAGCCTTCCAAAATGTTGGGAGTGTAGGCATGAGCCACCGCGCCCAGCCTGTAGTGTGCTTTTGACATCACAGCTAAGAAGTATTAATGACCTCAGTAACCCCCAACCAGGCAGAGCAGTGCTCCTAATTCTTCTACTTTCCTGGACCTCTGTGTCCTCCAACACACACACAGTAGCTTTGGGGCTGGGCTGGGGGATGTCAGGCAAAAACAGCAGCAGTGACAGCACACAATGGCTGCCCTCCTCTCTCTGTGGAATGCAGATGTCTGATTTTTCAATTGGCCAAAAACCTCAATGTCTCAGGGTGCCTGTAGGTTGAAAGTGAAGTAATTTGGGGGAAATATCAGGGGATTCTTGGGCTCAAGTTTGCTCGAGCCATAGGTTTCAGTAAGTAATTCACCCTAATCTTATTCTCTGCAAGTATTCAGCATTTATTTTTATTATCATTAATTATTATTATTTTCAGACAGAGTCTCACTCTGTTGCCCAGGCTGGAGTGCAGTGGCGTGATTTCTGCTCGCTGTAACCTCCACCTCCCAGATTCAAGTGATTCTTTTGCCTCAATCTCCTGAGTAGCTGGGACCACAGACACGCAGTACCACACCTGGTTAATTTTTGTGTTTTTTTTAGCAGAGACACGGTTTCACTATGTTGGCCAGGCTGGTCTCAAACTCCTGATCTCAGTTATCCACCCACCTCGTCCTCCCAAAGTGCTGGGATGACAAGTGTGAGCTACCTCACCCAGCATGTCTTCAGAATTCTTATAGGTCATGCCCAGAACATCTTTGCTCAGGGAATTAGACCACACCTACAACCATTGCTTAGATTCCCAGGGAAACACAACCTAGACGGGACACCTACCTCAAAACACGTTCACAACAGAGCTGAGGGTTGTTCCAAAATGCACACTGTGGATAGTAACAGCACTTTCCCAAACACCTCAGAAGGTGCCACATCTAGACATCAGCAGTTGCCTCTGCCTCTTTCCCGAGTCCACGTGTTGTCATGTCAGGTTATGGAAATTGACATAGAACATTGAAAAAGAAAAATGGGGAAAATCGAGTGGTTTTTCTCTCCTCTAAGTTTTTTTTCCGAATTTAGAATAATAGATATAAGTTCACTATAAACAATTTTAAAATACAGAAAAACATAAAGGAGAAAAGTAGTAGTGCCTGTAATAACCTCTTTTACCATTTTGTTGTATTTTCTTCCATTATTTTCCTATGCCTTTTAAAAATGGAGATGGGGTCTTGCTATGTTGTCCAGGCTGGTCTTCAACTCCTGAGCTCAAGCAATCCTCCTGTCTTGGCCTCCCAAAACGCTGGGATTACAGACATGAGCCACTTCACATTGCCCCATCATTTTTCTATGTTTTGTTTTTTCCCAATATTTTTATTTTGGAGAATCTTAAACCCACATAAAATGTGCAACAATATTACAGTAAAATCCTGTATACCATTTACTTAAGTTAACCAGTAGTTAACATTTTGCCATACATTTCATTTTAGTTATCTCTCTTTAATTTAGTTTAATTTTATATTTTTGTAGAGATGAGGTCTGGCTATGTTGCCCACACCGGTCTCGAACTCCTGGCCTCAATTCATCCACTTCAGCCTCCCAAAGGATTGAGATTACAGGAGTGGGCCACTGCACCTAGCCTTCTCTCTCCCATTTGAATGAAAGCAAGCTGCAGAAGTGGCATTTTACCCCTACAAATTTTAGTAAGTGTCTCCCAAAAGGGAGATTTTCCTGTAGAACTACAATACTATTATCACACTAAATTTCCCTAATTATCCCAAGAATGTCCTATAATTCAGAATTGCATTTTTAATAATTTTTCATGTTAGATCCAATCAAATATGTATGTTTATTGAACTTTAATCTAGAATGGTTTTCCAGCATTTTATTTTTGTCCTGGAGAGTTGTTTTGCAAAATAACCCTCAATCGAGATTTGGCTGGTTGTTTCCTCATGGTCAGGTTCTGGTTAAACATTTTTGCAGAAATATTACACAGTCGATGTGTTTTCCTCAGTGCGTCACAACAAGTGTGTGACGTTAATTGATCCCATTTCTAGTGATATTAAATTTTATCACCCAATTAACATGGTGTCCACCAGATTTTGCTGTTACTAATCTACTGTTTTTTCTTTTTTTTTTTTAATTAATTTTTTTTTCTTTGAGATGGCGTTTTGCTCTCGTCACTCAGGCTGGAGGGCAATGGTGCTATCTCAGCTCACTGCAACCTCTGCCTCCCAGGTTCAAGTGATTCTCCTGCCTCAGTCTCCCAAGTAGCTGGGATTACAGGCATGCGCCACCAGCCCAGCTAATTTTTATATTTTCAGTACAGAGGGGATTTCACCATGTTGGCTGGGCTGGTCTCGAACTCCTGACCTCAGGCGATCTGACCACCTCAGCCTCCCAGACCACTGGTTATACAGGCATGAGCCACAGCACTCGGCCTCTTTTTTTCTTTTAATTAATATAGACTATTTCCTTGATTTTTTAATTATTTATTTATTTGTTTATTTATTTAGTTTTTTGAAACAGAGTCTTGCTCTGTCGCACAGGCTAGAGTTCAATGGCGCAGTCTTGGCTCAGCCTCCCGAGTGGCTGGGATTACAGGCACGTGCCACAATGACCGGCTAATTTTTGTATTTTTAGTAGAGAGAGGGTTTCACCATGTTGGCCAGGCTGATCTTGAATTCCTGACCTCAGGTGATCTGCCCACCTTGGCCTCCCAAAGTGCTAGGATTACAGGCGTGAACCACCGCGCCTGGCTATTTCCTTGAATTTATATGGCAAAATTAAAAGCATTGTGAATCTATAATTTTGTATCCCGGTTTTAAACTTAGCATTTAATCATATACAATTACCCTCATTATTAAATATTTGGTTTTCAGAAACTGTTTCTTAATGACCACATAATCGCCAATTACATATATAACTTCTGTAAATTACCTCATATTCAGTACTAAGCTCCCTAAGCAATTAAACATTTAGCTAACCATCTGGAAAAATAAACTTGGATACCAACCACCACGACCACCACAACAACAAAATGACAAAACGGGTTTTTTTCCTTCTTTTTTCTTTTTCTATTGAGACAGGTTGTCACTCTGTCGCCTAGGCTAGAGTGACAGTGGCACCATCATAGCTCACTGTACCCTCGAACTCCTGGGTTCAAGCAATCTTCCTGCCTAATCCTCCCAAGTAGGTAGGACATCAGGCATGAAACACCACACTCAGCTAATTTTTAATTTTGTTTTGTTTTGTTTTGTTGTAGAGACAGGGTCTCACTGTGCTGCCCAGGCTGGTCTTGAACTCTTGGCCTCAAGTGATCCTCATGCCTCAGCCTCCCAAAGTGCTGACATTACAGCTGTGAGCCACTATACTCAGTGGGTTTTTTTTTTTTTTTTTTACTTATTTTAAAATTATAATAGACTTTTGGTTGCAAACATAGCATAGAGAGGGCCCACGTACTCTTAGTCCAGCTTCCGTCAAGGACATCTTACACAACTATAGTATGACATAAAATGATTTTTTAAGTAAAACCCTTGCATCATGCCAAATCCCCATAAATTCCAAGGATCAAGTATTGAAATATAAAAAAGTAAGGCAACAGGGGTAGTATAAAAAATATGGGAGAATGGTACTATATTCCTGGACTGTGGAATACCTTGCTTAATATGGCAGCAATACCAAAAACCATACATGCTGATGTCATCAGACCCAACACCAGGTCGTGCGGGCGACGAAGTCCGTTGGAGTCAAAGGATTGAGGAAAAGACAGTTTGAGAAGTAAAGTGGGACCAGGGGGCCATCGTGATTGTGGAGGCTGCCGAAGGCCCCGAGCTCTGGGAGCCCACGCTATTTATTGGTAATCCAGCAAAAAAACAGGTGGTGAGAATGTGGGGATCAAAAGGGCAGGTGCATGATCTACAGCTGTGACAGTTTAGCATTTATGAGGAACATGTTCTGCTACTTGAGATAATGGGAATACAATGGATCTAGGAGCCTAGAAGCAAGGAGCCAGCCAGTCCAGATACATTCCAGAGGACATTATGTCACACTTGCAAGCCCTGCCTCGGTTTTTTTCCCCAATACTCAGCTTTTTCCCAACAATACGGAAAAAAAATTGAGAGATGTGACTTATAAAATGTTTAAATTTCTGAGAAAAACAAAGCTTCAAAATTTCTAAAACTGGGGAAAATATATATGCATATAGGACAAAAGATTAATACCTTTATATGTAAGGAACTTTTATAAATTCACAAGGGGAAATATGCAAAGGAAAAATCAGGCATTTTAAAAAGAAATATAAATAACAGCTCCTTGAAAAATGAATGATTCCAGGTTGGGCATGGTGGCTCATGTCCCAGCATTTTGGGAGGCCGAGGCGAGCAGATCACTTGGGGTCAGGAGTTCAAGACCAGCCTGAACCACATGGTGAAACCCCACTCTACTAAAAATACAGAAATTAGCCAAGCATGGTGGTGGGCACTTGTAGTCCCAGCTACTTGGGAGGCTGAGGCAGGAGAATTGCTTGAACCCTGGTGGGGCAGAGGTTGCAGTGGGCCAAGATCATACCACTTCACTACATACAGCCTGGGTAACAGAGTGAGACTCCATCTCAAAAAAAAAAAAAAAAAAAAAAAGAAAGAAAGAAAAGAAAAGAAAAATTAATGATTCCAGGCCAGGCATAGTGGCTCACACCTGTAATCCCAGCACTTTAGGAAACCAAGGTGGGCAGATCACTTGAGGTTAGGAGCTTGAGGCCAGCCTGAGCAACACGGTGAAACCCCGTCTCTAACTAAAAATATAAAAAATTAACCAGATGTGGTAGCCTGTGCCTGAAGTCCCCAGCTACTTGAGAGGCTGAGGCATGAGAATTGCTTGAATCCAGGGGGCAGAGGTTGCAATGAGCCAAGATTGTGCCTCTATACTCCAGTTTGGGTGACACAGCGAGACTCTGTTTCAAAATTAAAAAAAAAAGAAAAAGAGATTCCAGATTTGGGGCATAAAATGTATGGGACAAGCCTGGAATATCTTGTCACGACAGAAAACAAGGAAGCTACCAAAGGGTAATGGGTTCATATCGAGACAACAATTTAAGCATCAAAGAGAAAAATGGCTGCAATGAGCTAAAGCTTGTGTTTGTTATTCCTTTGCATTTCTTTGGACATGGTTTTACTACATCTACTTGCATTCCATTTCTGTTCATTTACTCTCCAGATGATAGGAAGTCCCGTTGTTTCCAGGTTTTTGCTATTTTTGACAGTGCTACTGTGAGCATTCTTATATGTATCTATAGAATTTACACACACTTAGGATGAAATTTCTGAGTCTGTGGAAATAAATGACAACCCACCAAATGAGTCCAGGTAAAAGCTATTTAATTATGCTTGCCATAGCAAAGTGATGGTTTGCCACAGCATCACTTGTGTTTTTGTGGACACTCGAAAGCAGGCAGAGGAGTGGGAAAGCTTCATACCGGAAGAAGGGAAGGTTTCAGGTATGCCCAGATGAGAGGCTTTTGGTATAGAACATTGTAGACAGACTAACTAGAAGTGGGGCATCTTATGTGATTCGTTAGGAGTGCATATTCGACTCTCTCTAATTGGTCCTAAATTGGAAAAAGGGGATAAGAATTAGGGAAACTGCCAGTTATTAATTAAGTCCTGGCCATTTGGGGCTGATTGCCCTCGTTTGGCTTGCTGGACTGTTTTTAAGAGATAGTGGTCTGACTTCCTACAAGTCTGATTGTAGCGAGTAGGCTGGATGCATGGACTGGTTAGGATAGATAATAGGTTGGTTTCCTGGGATGTTTGCTGCAGTTTACAGGTGAGAGATCTATTTCTATGTATGATCTGGCCACTGTTCATTTGTATGTTCTGTCTCTCCATCTCTAACATGCCATATAATATACTTATTTATGATGTGTGTTGTCTACCTCCCGTGACTAGGTTACTAGTTCCATGAGGACAGATTTTTTTTAATACTCTTTTTTTTTTTTTTGAGACAAGATCTCGCCCCTGTGGTCCAGGTTGGAGTGCAGTGGTGCAATCTTGGCTCACAGAAGCCTCAACCTCCCAGGCTCAAGCGATCCCCACCTCAACCTCCCCAGTAGCTGGGACCACAGGCATGTACCACCATGCCTGATTACTTATTATTATTATTAGTAGTAGTAGTAGTAGTACTGTAGAGATGGGTTTCACCATGTTACCCAGGCTGGTCTTGAACTCCTGAGCTCAAGCAATCGGCCCTCCTCAGTCTCCCAAAATGCTGAGATTACAGGCATGAGCCGCTGTGACTGGCCCATGAGGGCAGACATTTGTATCCATTTTGTTCATTAAAGCATTCTTGATTCCTAGAAAAGTGCCTAGTGCATCATAGATACTCAATAAATATTTGTAAAATGAGTGAATATCATGTATCTATAAAAATATTATGCTACTGATGCATATTTTTGGTTTTGCTGTTATCCTCACACTAAAGACTGTATCACTCGGATCCAATCCCCCCCATTAGTGCAGATGTGGTCCCAGCCCTTTCTCATTTTCGCGTGTCTTATTTTGCCCACCACAGTGTCTGATGCAAAGTTTGTGATTGCCAGATATATGCTGAAGCAAATTCATCTACTTTATATTATTACCTGGTTCTTTTGATCCACATATTGATGCTGAAGCTGACAGGCAAGAACAAGAAATAACCGCCGAGTCAGCACTGTAGCTCTTCATCTTTTAGGTCCATATGGAAACACACTTGAGTCAGGCAAGAAGTGCCCATTTTTCCTGGAGCCTTGTGAAACCCTCGTAACAGCCTCTTTTTGGAAGCATCCGTGGTGTTACTATTTACTGTAGACTTTGAACTTGCCCCTGGACTAGCATCTTCTACAGTTCTTTTCACTGTAGCATTTCTCAAGTATCTACTTTCTGTGAGTGCTTCCAAGAATGGAAGAGAAAGAGAAGAGACCTCGTGGTCCAGAAGCAAGAAGCAGTAAATCACCTTTCTCAGGCCCAGGGTGGCTACCAACCCCACGGAGAAGTCTTCTGCCCCTTTCCCCATCTCTTGCTTTCAACAGGGAACAGAGTTAGGATCAAAATTATAATGGATATCTCATTTAAAAAAGGGCACTACATTCTGTAGATGGGTTTTTCAACATACACCATATGTGGCTTCACTTTCAGGGGACTCACAGATGTGGTCTGAAAGCCGCCCCTTGTGAACTCTGTATTTTTTTGTTCTTACAATATTCTTACTTACTTGTGATAGAATATAATTAAAGTGGGGTTGAGTGCAGTAGTTCACACCTGTAATCCCAACACTTTGGGACCCCAAGGCCAACTCACCTGAGGTTGGGAGTTCGAGACCAGCCTGGCCAACATGGTGAAACCCCATCTCTACTAAACATACAAAAATTAGCCAGGTGTGGTAGTAGGCGCTGGTAATCCCAGCGACTCGGGAGGCTGAGGCAGAGAATTGCTTGAACCCAGGAGGCAGAGGTGGCAGTCAGCCGAGATCGTGCCACTGCACTCCAGCCTGGGCAACAGAGTGAGACTCCATCTCAAAAAAATATATATATACATATATACACACACACACATATATAGTGTGTGTGTGTATATATGTATATATATATATATTTAAAGTGGATATAGTGTTTTAGTAGGTCACAACTTTTATGAATAATTTATTCAAATATGACCACATTAGTATTTTGTGACCATAATCTGCCAGAAAGACAATTAACTAGTACTGATGATAATTTTTTTAAATTTCATTGAGCTGTAATTAAATTTTAGTCTGTTAATAGAACTGAAACCAAAATAACCAAGACCTAAATAGCTTTAGGTGTTGAATTTCATCTGGCTATAGATGCTGAGGTTAAAATCTGTTAGAAAAGTTGAATCTAAGGGTAGAGAAAAAGTGATGAAATAAAATCTTGTTGATACAGTTTTCTGAATGTTTTCTAATTCAGATAAGAGGATAATAGAAGCCAACAAACTTTACCCCTGTGTGAAAACATGTTAGGAACAGATTGTTCATGATTTCTTTTCTTTTTTTCTTTTTTATTTTTTATTTTTTTTAGACAGAGTCTCACTCTGTTGCCCAGGCTGGAGTACAGTAGCATGATCTCAGCTCACTGCAACCACTGCCTCCCAGGTTCAAAGTGATTCTCCTGCCTCGGTCTCCCAAGCAGCTGGGACCACAGGTGCCCACCACCACACTCAGCTAATTTTTTGTATTTTTAGTAGAGACGGGGTTTCACCATGTTGACCAGGCTGGTCTCGAAGTCCTGGCCTTAACCTCAGCCTCCCAAAGTGCTGGGATTACAGGTGTGAGCCACTGCACCCAGTTTATTAGTGACCATTCTTTTTTTTTTTTTTTTTTTTAGATGGAGTCTTGCTCTGTCGCACAGGCTGGAGTGCAGTGGTGACATCTTGGCTCACTGCAATCTCCTCCTCCCGGGTTCAAGTGATTCCCCTGCCTCAGTCTCTCAAGTAGCTGGGACTACAGGCACCCGCCACCACACCCAGCTACTTTTTGTATTTTTAGTAGAGACGGAGTTTCAACATATTGGCCAGGCTGGTCTCGAACTCCTGACCTCGAACTCCTGAACTCCGCTCGCCTCGGCCTCCCAAAGTGCTTTGAATACAGGCGTGAGCCACCGCGCCCGGTCTATTAGTGATTACTCTAAATCCATCACAAACAAACATAGGGAGTATTAGTTTTCTAGATTTAATTGCATCTTTCCTTTAAACACATTAGAATAACAAAAGAAAGAAGGAGATGTCCATGAGCCTTTAATGCCAGTTTTATGTGGTTTATTGGGAAAATATTGTCTCAGGTTTACAGAAACAGAAAGCAGGAGCAGACATGCAGAATACAGAAACTACAGAATGAAGGAAAAAGGAATAGAAGCAAACATTTCAATAGTAAAATTTCAAGAAAACATAGCATGAAAAATATCCCTCTGTTTTGTTGGACTCATACTTTGATTGGTGCTTGATAGAGAAGGTTTGTGTTGGTGGTTTTCATGTGCAGGCAGGATCTCAGAGACCAGGGAATGTGGATAAAACTTCTTGTGACTTTCATATCAGAGAAGACTGGCAGGAGGGAGAGAACATTTTACCAACAGGACAGTTAGTTACCTGCAGCATCTTCCCGGAGGCCTGGGACCTGCCTAGCAGCAGCATTGCTTCTGGCAGCAGCACTTCTGCTGGCAACAGCCCTTCTGCTGGCAACAGCCCTTCCCACAGCCACAGCCACACGAGCTGCAGGTGCGGCGGCAGCAGCAGATCACGGGCGTGCTACAGCAGCCCCCACAGCAGCCGCGGCAGCAGGGGCAGCAGCTGGAGCAGCAGCCCACCCGGTAGCACCTGCAGGTGGTGCAGCTGCCACAGCCACCACCACAGCCACCACAGCCACCACCGCAGCCACCACAGCCACCACCACAGCCACCACCGCAGCCACCACAGCCACCACAACTTCCACAACCACAGCAACCCATGGTGTCAGTAGAGAGGACTCAGGAGAAGTGAGGAAGGAGGACTTGAGAGGTGAGCAGGTCTGATGCCTCCTTCTGCTGGGGGAGGCCCTTATGTACCAACTCTGGGGAGAGGAGAGGGAAGACACATGACCACTTCCTTATTATGGTTTGGGTCAATTGTCATGGGAGAATCTCATAATATATTATTTACTGCCCTTTGGAATGGGAGCTAGATTTATGAGATTACTTGTTTTGTTTATTTTCTGAGTCGAATGTCCTAAAAATTCCAGTAAGACCTCCTGAGAGTCATGGGAAAGCGGGTATTATCAACAGCCTTGGGCACACTCAGAAAGCCCGTATAGTACAACAGCAATGCTTGACTGGATGGTCCAACATTCGAACAACGAATAAACATTATCAGGAGGCTATTCCTGTACAGTGCCCAGAAATTATCTTACCAAAGTCTGGAGAAATGACAGGTATCTCCAGCACAAATGTCACTGCCAACTGCAGAAGCAGCCGGATACTCTCACTGGAGATTGTCCACCCGAGAATGTAAGATTTGGTCCCCACCACACAGTTACAAAGCCTGGCTCTATGTTTCATTTTTCAATATATTTAACATTGTGTTGGCCAGG
Organism: Macaca nemestrina; assembly: GCF_043159975.1. Lineage (NCBI taxonomy): Eukaryota > Metazoa > Chordata > Mammalia > Primates > Cercopithecidae > Macaca > Macaca nemestrina. The sequence continues at coordinate 125,848,942 of NC_092135.1, read as the reverse complement.
TGTGGTGGCTCATGCCTGTAATCCCAGCACTTTGGGAGACCAAGGCGAGTGGATCACCTGAGGTTGGGAGTTCGAGACCAGCCTGGCCAACATGGTGAAACCCCATCTCCACTAGAAAAAACACAAAAAGTTAGCCGGGCATGGTGGTGCCCTGACCCCCCAAGCCTTACTTCCTGCTCTAACTCACAGGCCAAATCATGGCTCAAAATGTTCTGCTACAGAAACTTCCAGCACAGCACAGGTTTCTTTTTTTGTTTTTGTTTTGTTTTTGTTTTTTGACACAGTGCCTCACTCTGTCACACAGATTGGAGTGCAGTGGCATGATCATGGCTCACTGCAGCCTCAACCTCTTGGGCTCAAGTGATCCTCCCACCTCAGCCTCCCAAGTAGCTAAGACTAGAGGTGCACACCACCACACCTGGCTAATTTTTTATTTTTTGTAGAGATAAGGGTGTCGCTATATTGCCCAGGTTCATCTCAAATTCCTGGACTCATGTGATCCTCCTGCCTCAGCCTCCCAAAAGTGCTGGGATTACAGGTGTAATCACCATGCCTGGCCCCAGCCCAGAATATTTTACCTGACATGGGCATGATGCATCTTTGTTAACTAATTGAATAATAATTTTTTAAGGTAAATCTCAGGCAATAATATTGTTTCAAAATAATGGAGGCGAAAATGCTTTAGAAAGGGAAAACACTAAATATGACAAGATTTGTCAACTTTGGCACTACCGACATTTTCAGCCAGACAATTCCTTGTGTGAGGTCTGTCCTGCACAATGTAGAATGTTGAGCAGCATCTCTGGCCTCAAGCCACTAGTTATGACAACGTCTCTGCCAGTTATAACAAGCAAAAATGTCAGGCCAGGCGCAGTGACTCACGTCTGTAATCCCAGTAATCCCAGCACTTTGGGAGGCCAAGGTGGGAGGATCACGAGGTCAGGAGATCGAGATCATCCTGGCTAACACGGTGAAACCCCGTCTCTACTAAAAATACAAAAAAATAGCCAGGCACTGTGGCAGGCGCCTGTATCCCAGCTACTTGGGAGGCTGAGGCAGGAGAATGGCATCAACCCAGGATGCAGAGCTTGCAGTGAGCTGAGATTGTACCACTGCACTCCAGCCTGGGTGACAGAGCGAGACTCTGTCTCAAAACAACAAAACAAAATAAAACAAAACAAAACGAAACGAAAAGAAGCAAAAATGTCTTCAGATGTTGCTAAGTGTCTCCTGGGGCAAAATTGCCCCTCATTGAGATCCACTGCTCTACAGAAATATAAGGGAGAATACCCCACATCATAGCACTCAGGAAAAGAGGCCAATTTAGGAATAGCTTTTGAAGGCTGCAAAAGGGCTTTACATGAAGTTCTTCTTTTCTTTTAATTTTTTGGAGACAATTTCTAGGACATACGATTCTTTTTTTCTTCTTTGAGACCAAGTCTCACTCTGATGCCCAGGCTGTTGAACCTCTGCCTCCCGTATTCAAGTCATTCTCATGCCTCAGCCTTCCGCATAGCTGGGACTATAGGCATGAGCCACCACCCGGTTAATTTTTATATTTTTAGTAGAGACAGGGTTTCCCCATGTTAGCCAGGCTGGTCTCAAACTCCTGACCTCAGGTGATCTGCCTGCCTCAGCCTCCCAAAGTGCTGGGATTACAGGCATAAGCCACCACGCCCAGCGGGACATATGATTCTGAAGGGGTTAAGTACCTGGGGTGGTGAAAGAAGGCAAGAGTGAGCCTTGATGAAAGCTGTGGACTTTGGGTGATTATGATGTCTCACTGTAGGTTCACCAGTTGTAACAAATATACCACCCTGGCATGTGATGTCAGTAGTGAAGGAGGCTGTGTTGGGGAGGACAGGGGGTATAAGGGAACTCTGTACTTTTGGCTCTATTATTATTATTATTATTATTATTATTATTATTATTTTAAGATGGAGTCTCACTCTGTCACCCAGGCTGGAGTGCAGTGGCTCGATCTTGGCTCATTGCAACCTCCGTCTGCCGGGTTCAAGCAATTCTCTTGCCTCAGTCTCCCAAGCAGCTGGGACTACAGGTGCCCGCCACCTCGCCCGGCTAGTTTTTTGTATTTTTTAGTAGAGACGGGGTTTCACCGTGTTAGCCAGGATGGTCTGGATCTCCTGACCTCGTGATCCACCCCTCTCAGCCTCCCAAAGTGCTGGGATTACAGGCTTGAGCCACCGCGCCCGGCAATACTGCTCTTTACTGCACTGAGATGTTTGTGTAAAGTCAAACATAAATCTGGCCTATGTGCACATCGAGGCACAGCACCTTTCCTTAAACTTATTTATGACACAGAGTCCTTTGCTCACATGTTTTCCTGCTGATCCACTCCCCACCATTACCCTGTAGTCCTGCCACATCCTCCTCGCGGAGATGGTAAAGATAGTGATCAATAAATACTGAGGGAACTCAGAGACCAGTGCTGGCAGGGGTCCTCCGTATGCTGAGCGCCGGTCCCCTGGGCCCACTGTTCTTTCTCTATACTTTGTCTCTGTGTCTTATTTCTTTTCTCAGTCTCTCATCCCACCTGACGAGAAATACCAACAGGTATGGAAGAGCTGGCCCCCTTCAATATACCAGCCTGGCTAAACAGGTTATGGGAGGAGGAAGAAGAGGAATTCCGCTGAAGGACAATAAAGAATCAGGAACTGAGATTAATTTGTAAGTAGTTCTCTTTGACTGTGAGAGGGTCAATTCAAGTGTGTTTACATTCTTACTCTTACAAGGAGGGAAGAAAAAACAATAGTTCCCCTTGGTGGGTCTAGATCTTAGGCAGACAAAAGACTTCAACTTCTTCGGAAGAGACCTTGTCGGGGAGATCAAAGAGATCTTTAGGCTTCTGCAGTCCAGTATCCCAAGGCACTGTATTTTGCGGTATCGGTTTATGAGCTCCAACATCTGCAACTGAATTATGATTGGGAGCGCTGGATGGTCCCAGCATGGCAGGTCACAGCTTCACTCCAACTCTCCACGCGTTTTTCACTCATTCACTCAGCAAATACGTAACTACTCTATTAGGCCAGGTATCCAGCCGAGATAGAAATCTAAAGATAAGACCAGGTGCAGTGGCTCACACCTGTAATCCCAACACTTTGGGAGATCGAGCGGGGGCGGATCACCTGAGGTCAGGAGTTCAAGACTGGCCTGACTAACATGGTGAAACCTTCTCTCTACTAAAAATACAAAAATTAGCTGGGTGTAATGGCAGGTGCCTGTAATCCCAGCTAATCAGAAGGCTGAGGCAGGAGAATCCCTTGAACCCAGGAGGCGGAGGTTGCAATGAGCCAAGATCACTCCATTGCACTCCAGCCTGGGCAACAGAGTGAGACTCCATCTCAAAAAAAAAAAAAAAAAAAAAAAAAAAAAACCAATAACAAAAAAAACTAAAGATAAACAAATCTTTGCCTTCAAAGAGTTAACATTTAAGAGTGAAACAGCTAAATTAGCATACTTACAGTAATCCTAATGTGAGATTTTCTTTGCCTGGCCTCCTTTTCTCCACTCCTATATCAACTATTCAAATAGCTTTTTTTTTTTGAGACAATGTCTTGCTCTGTCACCCAGGCTGGAGTGCAGTAGCGCGATCTCGGCTCACTGCAAGCTCCGCCTCCCGGGTTCAAGTTATTCTTCTGCCTCAGCCTCCCATGTAGCTGGGACTACAGCGGTGAGCCGCCACGTGCTGGCTAATTTTTGAATTTTTAGTAGAGGTGGGGTTTCACCATGTTCGCCAGGCTGGTCTCGAATTCCTGATCTCAGGTGATCTGCCTACCTCGACCTCCCGAAGTGCAGAGATTACAGGTGTGAGTCACCATGCCTGGCCTTGTATAGATTTTCATGGACATAATTGCAGTCACATTTTTGAGTAATAAGGAAGTATAATAGGGAGGTACACAGTGTTGAGCAACTCCCTAATACACTGTGGCTCCCTCTCCTACTGTTCTCATTCAGCCTTCCTGTAGGTTCTTTCCCAAGTTGGAGCCCCAAGCCTCAGGCTTAGTCCCCTTGTCCATCCTCTTCTCAATGGAATCCACAACACTTATCACTTTCTAATACACTATAAAATTCACTAACTCATCATGTTTACTATTCACGTTCCTTCTACATACCCCATTCCAAGCTAGAATGTAAGTTACAAGGCAAGAGATTTTTAACTTTGTTCACAAATGCATCGCAAGCACCCAGGACAGTGTCTGGCACATAGTAGTTACTCAATAAATAAATTCTTAATGAACAAATGATTTTTTTTCTTTTTTGTGTGTGGGTTTATTTGAGACAGGGTCTGGCTCTGTCACCCAGGCTGGAGTGCAATGGCGTGATCTCAGTTCATTGCAACCTCCACCTCTTTAGGCTCAAGCCAACCTCCCACTTCAGCCTCCCAAGTTACTGAGACTACAGATGCAGGCTACCATGCCTGGGTAATTTTTGTATTTTTGTAGAGACAGAGTCTCACTATGTTGCCCAGGCTGATCTTGAACTCCTGGGCTCAAGCGATCCACCCACCTCAGCTTCCCAAAGTGCTGTATTACAGGCATTAGCCACTGTGCCCAGTCAGAACAAATGATTTTAAAACTATTTTGTATTATGGAAAACAACAAACATATACAAAAGTGGAAAACAGTACAATCCATTTCTAAGAACTACCGCCCAAGTTAACAATAATCAACACATGGCCAATCTTTTGTCATCTATGACCCCATCCACACCTTTCTCCCCACACGATCATATGGGATCAAACTCAAATGTCATGTCATGTAATCTGCAAACGTGTCATTTATGCTTCTACGCATGAATGCATTCAATCTCTCTCTCTGACTTAGACTATGGCTATGAGATATTAGAGAATCAGAGTAAACTTCTCAAGATCCAATTTGAACTCATCTTCTTCAAGAGGTGTGGAGAAAATCATGACACCTTCAGCCTTTAAGAAAATTTCACAACATTCTCTGGAAGAACCCAGCTATTTGCAAGGTTGCACAATGAGCAGGGCACTCCTACACCTAAGGTTCAGCTCGGGACTTTTCACAAACCAGGAAGATGAAAATAGAAAACCCGGAGCCACAGGAGAGAGAACCAAGACACCTTGGGGTCTTTTAATCCATTTCACTTCTGCTGGTAGCCCTTAGAAGCCATGCAGTATTCATCTTTAGGGAGGGTTTTTCAATTCTACCAGGAGATGAACAAAAATAAAATTTTTTTCCATTTTAACCAATAAGAACCTTGTAATGCTTTTCTTAAAAATCTTCTGTTTAATAAGAAATTTCACTTTAATATATAAACTCTTTGTAGGTTGAGCGTAGTGGCTCACGCCTGTAATCCCAACACTTTGGGAGGCCAAGGCAGGAGGATCCTTTGAGGCCAGGAGTTCAAGACCAGCCTGGGCAAGATAGTGAGACTCTGTCTCTACCAAAAAAAAAAAAATTAATGTGATGTGGTGGCACCCACCTGCAAGCCCAGCTACTTGGGAGGCTGAGGCAGGAGGATCACTGAGTCTGGAGATCGAGGTTGCAGTGAGCTCGGGTTGCACCACTGCACTCCAGCCTGGGAGACAAAGTGAGACCCTGTCAAAAAAAAAGAAAAAGAAACAAAAGAAAAGAAAGAGGCCGGGTGGCCAGGTGCTGTGGCTCACGCCTGCAATCCCAGCACTTCGGGAGGCTGAGGCAGGTGGATCGCCTGAGGTCAGGAGTTTGAGACCAGCCTGGACAACATGGTGAAAGCCCATCTCTAAAAAAAATGCAAAAATTAGCCGGGCATGGTGACGGGCGCCTGTAATCCCAGCTACTCGGGAGGCTGAGGCAGGAGAATTGCTGGAACCCGGAAGGTGGAGGTTGCAGTGAGCCGAGATCCTGCCATTGCACTCCAGCCCGGGGCCAACAACAGCGAAGCTCCATCAAAAAAGAAAGAAAGAAAGAAAAAAAAAAAAAAAGGCCAGGCGCGGTGGCTCATGCCTGTAATCCCAGCACTTTGAGAAGCCAAGGCAGGCGGATCATGAGGTTAGGAGTTCGAGATGAGCCTGGCCAATATGGTGAAACCCCGTGGCTACTAAAAATACAAAAAATTAACTGGGCATGGTGTCGCGCACCTGTAGTCCTAGCTACTCTGGAGGCTGAGGCTGGAGAATGACTTGAACCCGGAAGGCGGAGCTTGCAGTGAGCCGAGATCGCGCCACTGCACTCCATCCAGCCTGGGCGACAGAGCCAGATTCCGTCTCAAAAAAAAAAAAGAAAGAAGGAAGGAAGGAAGGAAGGAAGGAAGGAAGGAAGGAAGGAAGGAAGGAAGGAAGGAAGGGAGGGAAAGAGGGAGGGAGGGAGGGAGAGAGAGAGAGAGAGAGAAAGAAGGAAAGAAAGAAAGAGAAAGAAAGAAAGAAAGAAAGAAAGAAAGAAAGAAAGAAAGAAAGAAAGAAAGAAAGAAAGAAAGAAAGAAAGAAAGAAAGAGAAAGAAAGAAAGAAAAAATAGTTTGTATCAGAAGATTTTCAAAGTGCCAGGAAACCATCCCACACCACCTCCTTTAAAAAAAAAAAAAAAAAATGCAGCGTGATGACAAACACCGGCTCTGGAGCCAGAAGCCCCAACTAAAACCCAGGCCTCTCTATTTACTAGGCCTGCTTTCTTCCTCCTCACTTTCTTCATGTGTAGAGTAGGGGTCACAGCCAGCCAGCCAGCCTGCCTTCTCTCCTAAGCTTTTGGGGAGAAATAAATGGATTCATAAGAAACGACATATTTGTAAATAAAGCAAACGATCGACGTCGAATTCAGGCCCTCTAGCTTTATTACGCTAAATGTCAGTGTACTACTTAAGTTGCTCCTTTCAGCGGAGTTCACTGTTTCTGCCCAGAAAACCGGCCCTGGCCCGGGAAAACCTGGGCTTCCACACTGGGATGAAAGGTATGGACGCGCGGATTCACATATGCAAAACGTGGGGGCGTGGCCCCGGGCTCCCGGCCAGGCAGGCTCCGCCCCCTTCCCATCAAGAGCGCTTGGATCCACCCGGCAGCCGCGGGTGAGTGGTCGTCCGGCAAGTGAGCGATTTGGTTAACAGACACCTCCTTCTGTAAGTAAGAACATCTCGGGGGGCGAATTAATGGAAACAGCACTGTCATCCCTCGGCCTCAGCAGTGTCGCCTCTCCCCGGGTTCGGAGAGCTGGGGGCGGGGTCCTGGCTCCGCGGACCTGGGCTACACTCCCAGCCGCGTGAGGAGCTCTCCCGCCGCGCCGCAGCCCGCGTGCTGGGACTCACCCAAGTGGGTTTGTCTGGAATTCCCATTTGCAGCCTTCTGGAAAAGCAGATTAAATAAAATCACCATTCTCGAAAAGTGCCAGCACCTCCTATGGTTACACCCCGCGTTCACAGATTTTTAACTGCAAAGGCGTTTTAGCACAGAATTCCAAATTCCAATCCAAGGATGGAGAAAAGGTCCTTCCTAGTGAGAAAAAGGAAGGTGAGTTTGAATTTAAGAGAGCAGGGACTTTTTTGGGAACCACTTCAAATTTAGTTAATTGAAACTAAAAGAAAACACAACTGCGCTTTACAAAAACACTGCTGGGAAGAATACCTAAGTCATCAAATAATAAATAAATAGTGTGACATCTATTTACCAAATCAATGTCACCTCCGCAAATGTGCAAAAGGTTGGTACTTTCCGAGTGCTTCAAGTTTGAAAAGGGTAAAGATATAATGTTCTCTAAAAGTACTCTCAGGCCGGGGGTGGTGGCTCATACCTGTAATCCCAGCACTTTGGGAGGCTGAGAGGGGTGGATCACTTGAGGTCAGGAGTTCGAGATCAGCCCGGCCCTGCCTCTACTAAAAAGGCAAAAATTAGCCTGGCATGGTGGCGGGCACCTGTAATCCCAGCTACTCGGGAGGCTGAGGCTGAAGAATGGCTTGAACTTGGGAGGTGAAAGTTGCAGTGAGCCAGGATTGTGCCACTGCACTCCAACCTGGGCGACAGAGCAAGACTCTGCCTCAAAAAAAAAAAAAAGTACTATCATGTGTTTTGCTCCTATCAATATTGAAACATTGGTGTCTCCTGTGGCAAAAGGTGTTTTTCATCGAGGCACATATATTAAATAGACCAAAACATAACTTCCCAAATATCTTATAAGATTATCCTAGTAGTAGCTGAAATGAACAAAAATACCAATTTCCTTCAGTCATTATTGGTAAAACACCAACAAGACTCATAAGGTTGTATAATAGTAAATGCATACACATTTATTTAACATGCACACAGGGAGACTCAGAGTGATTGATTACCCACCTTGCAACATGTCTGGGAAGCTTATAGACTACCCTGGCAAATAAGGTTATGGGAGGGAGGAGAAGAGCAGTTCTGTTGAGGGGCCTGCTAGGGAGAATGAATGGGCCAGGGGAGAGAATAAGCTACAGTATCCTGTGAAAGGGTCTGTTCAGGTGTGGGGTATATTCTTGGTCTTACAGGGAGGGGAAAAGAAACAATTGCTCCTTTTGGTGGGTCTGGATCTTTGGCAGATAAAGGCTTTGTTGAGCTGGGAGCAGGGAAGGTCAGAGAACCTTGAGGTCTCTAGCATGTCAAAGCCCCATATTTTGGGGTATCGGCTTCTGAGTCCCACCACTTAATAGTGATGAAACTGGTGAGTCTGTAATAGCCAGATCAAAGAAGAATCCAAAGAATGGGTATGTTTGTAGATCAGGAATATTGAATAATGAAATATATAGAGATCAGGAATATTGAAACTGGTTTTCCATGGGGGAAAGGAAGACTGTTGTCCTTCACAGGATAAACCTTATTTGCACGTCTATAGACAATAATTATTTAACATTGCCGTCAGTTGTTAAAATTTACAGAGTTGTCAAATAGCTCCAATGACCTCTAATTTTTCTTTAATCCAATTTTTTCCCTACAATCCCACCTTCTCTCAGTGCATTTAATCAGATACTTCCACTGCATCTCAATGACTAGATGGTCAGTTGACTTTCCTTTTATGTTTTGTTTGGGGTTTTCGAAGTTTTTTTTTTTTTTTTTTTTTTTTTTTTGAGATGGAGCCTCGCTCTTGTTGCCCAGGCTGGAGTGCAGTGGCTGGGATCTCGGCTTACCGCAGCCTTGACCTTTCCAGTTCAAGCGATCCTCCCACCTCAGTCCCCCAAGTACCTGGCACTACAGGCACACGCCACCACACCTGGCTAATTTTTGTATTTTTTTATAGAGATGAGGTCTCGCTACTTTGCCCAGGCTGGGGTCAGTTGACTTTCTAAGCTGCTCCCATCAGTTTCATGGTTTTCTTAGGTATATTCCTCCTGCTCTACCTACGACTAGATTGATCTGAACATAGACATAACAGAATACACAGAATTTGGAAGGGAATGATTAATTTACCAGCAAATACCTCATGCAAATTAAAAGGAATGATACCATATATGATAAAATAAAAGCTGAAGCATCTTAAAGATCACTTGGGCTGGGCACAGTGGCTCATACCTGTAATCCCAGCACTTTGGGAGGCCGAGGCAGGCCAATTGCTTGAGGCCAGGAGTTCAAGAGCAGCCTGGCCAACATGGGAAAGCCCCATCTTTACTAAAAATAACATTTTAAAAATATCACGTTTCTGCTCTTACAAAAATAAACAACAGAACTATTCTGGCCCACATATTGAATATCTGGGTCTAGTTCATGTCTTTGGAAGTTGTGTGGAGTGCTTTATTTCAGCAAAGATTTTTTTTTTTTTGGTGGGGAGTATGGGGATTTACATAAAGGATTATAAATGGATGATAAGGCTGCTTTGTAGTTTTTTAAGAGTCTAGGTCACTTAGCACAAAATTCTATAGATGCTAAATTAGGTGACTTTAGTAAGAATAGTCAGGGGCAGGCCGGGTATGGTGGCTCACACCTGTAATCCCAGCACTTTGGGAGGCTGAGGGAGGCGGGGCACTTGAGGTCAGGAGTTCAAGACCAGCCTGACCAACATGGCAAAACCTTGTCTCTACTAAAAATCCAAAAATAGCCAGGCCTGGTGGCAGGTGCCTGTGGTCTCAGCTACTCAGGAGGCTGAGGTGGGAGAATCTCTTGAACCCAGGAGGCAGAGGTTGCGGTGAGCGGAGATTGTACCACTACACTCCAGACTCCAGACTCCAGCCGGGACGACAGAGGGAGACTCCATCTCAAAAAAAAAAAAAAAAAAAAAGAATAGTCAGGGGAAGGTATTATTCATTTGTCATTTGTTTATCTCTCTAATAACTTGTGTTTCAGAAAGATCTGAATCTGGGTGTCCGCCTTTTTTTTTTTTTTTTTTGAATGGGATTTCAAATGGCATTGGCTGCAGAAGAGGGTGGGCCCCGGTACATAAAGCCACCAGAAGCGGATGGGCTTCTGCGTATAAAGCTATTGCTCTTGGCAGCTCTGTCTGAAGGAGGAGGACAAGAGACTCCAAGGAGAGGAAAGCGATTTTCATAGTGGCAGGCAGCAGAAGGAGCAAAAGTTGGATCTGAAGGCAGGAAGCCAGCTTGGTTCTAGAAAGAAAGAAACCGTGGGCACAGAAAAAACAGGTAACTCAAGGGATCCTCCTGCCTCGGCTTCTCAGATTCAGATTCCATTTGTATTAATTGAAGAATGTTATATGTGGCCAGACTTACAAGGTTGATTAGCCTGTCCTAGGTTTGCTTTATAGGCACTGTTTTCATCAGCAATTTTCTGGGACGGACTCATGTTCAAAGAACCTGTTTGGTTTTCCTATTATATGGAGGCCTTGCCCTGATGTGGAATTTAAATTTAAAATAGTCATTGCACCACTAGAAAAAGTCCAGAGCTACAGAGAGTTGTGCACAGTAAAATGCTTTGAAGGTGGAGAGTAGGATGCATTTCTTTAAATTGAGGTATAATCTACATACAAACAAAGATTTTAAGTTTCAGTGTTTATAATTGTATACCACCCGTGTAACTATATCCCATCAAGATACAGGATATTTCATCAACCCAGAAAGTTGCCTCCTGCCCTTTCACCGTCAATTCTCCAAGATGACCGCAATTGTGATTTCTATCAGCATGAAGTAGTTTTGCCTGTTTTGGACCTGGAGTAAATGAAATCTTCATGGTACGTCCTTTTTGTGTCTGGATTCTTGTACACAGGATAATGTTCGAGTTTGGTTTATTTTCTTCCGTGTATCAGTGATTTGTTTTTGTTTTTGTTTTTGTTTTTCAAATTTCAAATCATCTTTATTGAAGTACATCTTTTTCTTTTAATCTGTTTTCTGTTGCTTATAACAATACCTGAACGTGGGAAATTTAGAAATAAAAGAGCTTATTTCTTACAGTTATGGAGGCTGGGAAGTCCAAGGTTTAAGGGGCACTTCTTTCTCATATGGACTCTAAAGAATCCCAAGGGGGGCACAGGTATCACATGGTCAGATGGCTAAGGCTGCTAGCTCAGGGCTTTCTCTTAGAAAACCACCAGTTCCCCTCCCATGGTAACCCATTAATACATTAACCTTTGACTCCATTAATTCATGAATGAGCTAATTCATTCATGAGCACAGAGCCCTTATGATCACTTCTGAAAAACCCCACCCACCCCCACCTTTTTTTTACAACAGGGTCTCACTCTGCAGCCCAACCTGGAATGCAATGGTGCAGTCATGGCTCACTGCAACCTTGATATCCTGGGCTCAAGGGATCCACCTGCTTCAGCTTCTCAGTAGCTTGGACCACAGGCATGTACCACCATGCCCAGTCAATTTACTTAATTTTTTTGTAGAACCATGTTCTCGCTATCTTGACCAGTCTGATCTTGAACTCCTGACCTCAAGCAATCCTGCCTCAGCCTCTCAAAGTGCTGGGATTATAGGTGTGAGCCACTGCACCCGGCCTGGGATTAAGATTTAACGTGAGTTTTGAAGAGGACAGATATTCAAATCCTAGCAGTATGGTTTACAAATAAGAAAATGTATATCGTAAGTGTATAGTATTAATACATGAGTTTGGACAAATGTTTGTAATCATCACCACAATCAAGGTGTAGGGTGTTTTGGTCACCCCAGGAAGTTCCCGTGTGCTCTATTGCAGTCACTCTCTTCCCTAACTCCCACCCCAGGCAACCCCCAATCCAATTTCCATCACTACAGGTAAGTTTTGCTTGTTTTAGGACTTTATATGTTAATGGAATCATACATTTTTGTGGCTGGATTCCTTGACACAGCAAATTTTTTTTTTTATATTCATTCAAGTATTTGCAATAGTTCACTCCTTTTTATTGCTAATTAGTATTGGTTGCCAAAGTTTATGATTGTTTATTCATTCCTCATTTAATGGACGTTTAGTTGCTTCTCGTTTTTTCACTAATATGAATATATGAACATTCTTAGATAGACTGCCAAATGATTTTCCAAAGGGTTGGTACCATTTTACATTCGTACAAGCAATGTATATGGATTCACTTGCTCTAAATCTTTGCCAACATTTGGTATGCTGGTCTCTGTAACCATTCCAGTGCTAGTTTTCTCTCCTAGTTTTAACTTAGGATTTCTGATTACTTATGTTGAGTATCTTTGCATTTGCTCTTGGCCTGCTACATCTTTTGCAAAGTATTTAAATCTTTTGTTCATCTATTCTTATTGAGTTGCAGGAGTTCTTTATTTTGGAGACAACTCCTTTATCAGATATTGCTTTTATGACTATTTTCTCTTAAGTCTGTGGCTTCCCTTTCTAATTTATTTGCCTTTGTGTGTGTGTGTGTGGGGGGGTATTTTTCTGTACAGACGAAAAAAAAAAAATGTTGTCCAGGCTGGTCTTGAACTCCCAGGCTCAAGTGACCCTCCTGCTTCAGCTTCCCAAAGTGCTGGGATTACAATCGTGAGCCACTGCACCTGGTCTCTTTACAGTTTCTTAACAGTACCTCTTGAGAAGCAGATGTGGCTTTTTTTTTTTCTTTTTTTGAGACAGAATTTCATTCTGTCGCCCAGGCTGGAGTGCCATAGCGCGATCTCGGCTCAATGCAACCTCCACCTCCTGGGTTCAAACGATTCTTCTACCTCAGCCTCCCGAGTAGCTGGGATTACAGGCTTGTGCCACCATGCCTGGGTAATTTTTGTATTTTTAATAGAGACAAGGTTTCCCCATGTTGGTCAGAGTGGTCTCAAACTCCTGACCTTAAGTAATCCACCTACCTCGACCTCCCAAAGTGCTCGAACTATAGGCATGAGCCACGGCGCCCGGCCTCCTTTCCATTCAGTTTCTTAACCGTACCTCTTGATAAGCAGATGTGGCTTTTTGATGAAATCCAATTTATCATTTTTTTCTTTTAAGATTCTTTTTATCATTTCAAATATGTGCCAGTCCCTAGGTAACAAAGATCTGTTTCCTTCTGGATGGCATGTTGTGGGATTAGTATTTGTTATGTCAAATTAGTTTTTGTGTATGGAGTGAGGTAGTGATCAGTAAGATGCATTTCAAGTAAGATGAAGTTATAGCCAGGATACAATAACTCCCTAGAAGTTGGTGGAAGCACCTTCCAATTTTTTTGTTTTTGTTTTTGTTTTTTTTTTTTTGAGACAGAGTCTCACTCTGTCACCCAGGCCGGAGTGCAGTGGCACGATCTTGGCTTACTGCAGCCTCCACCTCCTGGGCTCAAGAGATTCTTGTGCCTCAGCCTCCCAAGCAGCTGGGATTATAGGAACCCGCCACCATGCCCAGCTAATTCTTTTGTATTTTTATTAGAGATGGGTTTTCACCATGTTGGCCAAAGTCAAAAGTGCTGGCTGAATCAACACCTCTGTGTATCCCCACAGTGTCCATGGCTGTTTTCTTCAGGGCTCATGTGGTGTACTGCAACAGGGTTAGGGGGCAGGTGCACTCTGGTTTGTTGTACCGGTGCAGCAGGGAGACCTGCCCAGGGTCACCGTGGCTCCGGAGTGGAGCAAAGGTCAAAGCTCAGGGTTCACCTCCTCAATCTGCTGTTGTAACTAACACTGTGCCTCTGCAAACTCTCCTGTGCGTCCAAGTCCACCAAGGTAAGGTCTGTTGTGGATTTAGCTGCTCTGAGTCTCTGCTAAAAGGAGCAGCTGATGAATTGACTCTTTCTTTCTACTTTCAGCATCTTCACTGCATGTTTCAAATCGTGAGAGCCCGATAGGCTGAGTTTTGTTTGGGGAAAGTGCCTTTTTTTCCTGTTGTTGTTATTAACACAGTCATTCTCTGTTGTCCAGGTTGGGGTGCAGTGGCGTGATCTCCACTCACTGCAACCTCCACCTCCCGGGTTCAAGTGATTCTCCTGCCTCAGCCACCCAAGTAGCTGGGATTACAGGCACCCACCACCACAACTGACTAATTTTTGTGTTATTAGTAGAGATGGGGTTTCGCTATGTTGGCCAGACTAGTCTTGAACTCCTGACCTCAGATGATCCACCTGCCTTAGCCTCCCAAAGCACTGGGATTACAAGCATGAGCCACTTAAAAAAATTTTTAATCTACTTTTAAAAAAATTTAAAAAATTTTTAATCTACTGTTTACACAGTGTTCTTGTACCTTTTTAAAAAGTGATGGAGCTTATAGTAATGGGTGAGGATTACTGCTACAGCAGCAACTTTTAAAAGGACTATCTTGTGATTTGGAATGCATAGAAAATGAAGGGGAAAGGTAAACATCTGGCTTTCACAGGTATGAACTCAGAAAATCGAGTCAATTCATGTCCTCACCTTAGAAGCAGTGGAAGCAAAGGGACGTTTAGAGTGCTTTTTAGAGACCGATAATATTACGAGGTCAAAATGGAACGATAAATGGAAAAAGGACAAAAGGACAGTCTATTCCAGAATAGTACTTTCTTGTGGAGGATGTGATCCTCCGAGACAGCACAGGTGGTTACTGTGTTTATAAGGGACATGTGTTCACATTTAGTCCATTTTTTTCCTCTGCATTTTTTTTTTTCCAGACAGGGTCTCACTCTGTCACGGAGACTGGAGGGCAGCGGCATGATCATAGCTCACTGCAGCCTCGAACTCCTGGGCTAAAGTGATCCTTTCACCTCAGCCTCCCAAGTAGCTAGGATTATAGGCATGCTCCACCACACCAGGCTAAATCTTTGTTTGTTTGTTTGTTTCATCAACTTTATTTTAAGTTCCAGGGTACATGTGCACGATGTGCAGGTTTGTTACATAGGTGAACGTTTGCCATGGTGGTTTGCTGCACTAATCAACCCATCACCTCTGTACAAGCCAAGCATCCATTAGCCATTCTTACTCCCCCTGCCTCCTCGTTCCCCTGGCAGACCCCAGGGCATGGTGTTCGCCCCCATGTGTCCATGTGTTCTCATTGTTCCGTTCCCACTGGCCAGGTTGCCGAGAAGAAGAAATGCTTTTACATTGTTGGTAGGAATGTAAATGAGTTCAACCACTGTGGAAGACGGTGTGGCAATTCCTCAAAGATTTAGAAGCAGAAATACCATTTGACCCATCATTCCTGTTACTGGGTATATACCCCAAGAAATAGAAATCATTGTATTATGAAGATACATGAATGTGTATATCTTTTTTTTTTAAAGAGATTGGGCCTCGCTATGTTGTCCAGGCTGGTCTCAAACCCCTGACCTCAAGCAATCATCCTGCCCTGGCCTCCCAAAGTGTTGAGATTACAGGCATGAGCCACTGAGCCCAGTCTTCCTCTACAACTTGTAACTTAGTGCCATGCCCCATAGTAAGATAGTGTACATTATGATTATGTATTTGTATTTATATATTGCTGACCTAAACAGAAGTTTCGGAAAAAAAAGCTTAGCCTTTCTCTGCAATGCATTCTGATAGTTAACATTTTTTGTACCATTAAAAAAATCCCAACACTTTGGGAGGCTGAGGTGGGCGGATCACCCGAGGAGTTTGAGACCAGCCTGGTTAACATGGCGAAACCCCATCTCTACTAAAAACACAAAACTTAGCCGGGCATGGTGGGTGCCTTTAGTCCCAGCTACTCTGGAGGCTGAGGAAGGGGAATCACTTGAACCTGGGAGGAGGAGGTTGCAGTGAGCTGAAATCGTGCCACTGTGCTCCAGCCTGGGCGAAAGAGTGAGACTCCATCTCAAATAATAATAATAATAATAATAATAATAATAATAATAATAATCCTGTTTGCAACCCCATACTAAATTTCCTTGACACCACAATATGAAAATCACTGTTTTAAAATAAACTGAAATTGGATTTTTGTTTTTATTTTTGAGACAAGATCTCACTCTTGCCCAGACTGGAGTGCAGTGGTGCGATCACCACTCACTAACACCTTGATCTCCTGGCCTCAAGTGACCCTCCTGCCTCAGCCTCCCAAAGTGCCGGGTACCATGCTCAGCTTAGAACGGGGATTTTGAGGATATAGCCAGGCTCTCTCAAACAGAAGGTAAGAGGAAAGATAGCTGAACTTGGAATTAGGAAACTGAGGCCAAATGCAGGCTCTGATGTTTGTTAAAGGTGAAAATCAGCACAAACCTTACTACCTCTAGCCCTCCATTTTTCCCCATCTATCCGGTGACAACCATCCCGCCTCCATGTGCCTCATAGAATGCTCAAGGAAAAATTAAATCATTTTCAAAATGTAAAAGTTATTTTAAAAGATTGTGTAAGTAATTCAATTATCATAGTCCTAGTCATAAATGGTAAAGCACTTGTAGAGCTGAGGACCTTTCTGTCCTTTAAGAGATGCAGCTAGGAAGTGAGATGCACTCAGGAAAACCAGGCAGCACTTGAATTTATTCTCAGTGGTGAGGCGTGACTCATGCCCTTCCCTCTGTAAGACTGCCTTCCCTAACTCCTGGATTCTTGCCTGTTCCTGACACTTCTTTTCACCCTTACTCTTCTTCAGGTAGGCTGTAATTGTTTATTTATTCAATTCATTCAGCATCTTCCTGCTATGTATTAGGTGCTAAGTTAGGCACTTAAGACAGAGCGGTGAACCAGGCAATATGATCTGCTCTCCTGGGCTGGCGCTTTAGTAGGGCATGTATTAGATAGGTTTTTTTTCTGCTTGACTGTCCCAACTAAATTGATTTGGACAGCAGTATTAGAACCCTAAAGAGACAAAAAGATAGATCATCCAGCAGGCTTTCAGCAGCCTGTGGATCACTGTAGCAAAGTCATAGGTCTCAGATGCATGGAGAAGATGATGACCTGGATTTAGTGAACAAATCCATGGTCAGCAAAGGTGGAGAGGAGGCTCTGGATATAGAGGCAGCAGATGCCACCGCAGCAAAACCACTCTTCAGAAGATGACCAAGCCTCCGTGATTACCTGTCCCGGACAGCCGTTTCTATAAGATCATTAACAACAAAGCAAGCAAGCACCAGCAAACCCAGCAGCGCTCCAGGAAGAAGAGAAAGCCCTGTTTTCGGGACTAAGGGAGTAAGTGAACAATCACTCTAATTTGCCTTTGGCAAAATTTTCACATCGTCAGCATTGCTCACTGATGCTGTAATGCTAGTTTCAAAATCTGATCGCCCTTGTCTCTCTACTGCTTACTCAAGGGCTTTGTTGACATAAACAGCATTTACCCTGTTAAACTTAAGAGAGGAATTATGCAGCTGTCTGGGGTCACCTTGGGAAAGGGTAGGGTGAGTGGCAAGCCGTAATGATGTGACCTAGTAGGTCCTTCCTACCTCCCCAACCCCTAGTAAAGCTCCTCACCCACTGGATACCTGGAATTCCACCCGGGTGACTTGCTATTCTGGAATGAGAATGCTTTTCCTTCTCTCTAGCCTGCTTTCAAACTGTAATTGACCCTAAAAGCTCTATACATGAAACCATAATCTTTAGTATGAATGTGTTTATAAATACACATTTTTCCCCTCACTGTGGTTGTCATTAGGTTAATACCAGCAGCTGAGGGGGCCTCCGGAATGTGGGAGAGTGGAGTGGGTGAAAGGTTCCTGACGGGAGTAGGGAGACCTGGATTCAGATCTTGATCATGTGGTTTGAAGCCAGTGTTTAGGCATCTTCCATATGCTCCTCTGGGAATGTGGGGAAATGATATCTATTTTACAGTTATCATGTAGATTTAAGGAGATAGTATGCAGAAAAGCATCATACAACAAATTAGATTCCTTCCTATAAATTTATCTCAGAGGAGTTAACCACATACAGGACCGTCAAAAATCTATAAAAGAGTTACAACAAGGCAAAGCTTGAGCTAAAATGTGGAGGAATTAGTGAATTTCCCTGTGCACATGATAATTCACATGAGATAGCAAGATGTTTTCAAATATAGCCACCATACTATGACTGTTTTTTGTTTTTTCTATGCAGTGACAAATGAGATCCTCTGTTGGGCTTTATGTCTAAAGCTTGAATTTCAAGCAATTTCCTCACTTAAGATCAGGAGTTCAAGACCAGCCTGGCCAACACGGTGAAACCCCATCTCTACTAAAACTATAAAATTATCCAGTCATGGTGGCGGGCACCTGTAATCCCAGCTACTTGGGAGGCTGAAGCAGGAGAATTGCTTGAGCCAGGAGGCGCAGGTTGCAGTGGGCTGAGATCATGCCACTGCACTTCAGCCTGGGCAACTGAGCAAGACTCCATCTCAAAAAAAAATCAGGTTTTCATCACATCAAAGATGCTAAAAAGAATAAGCATCACTTAATTTTCTCTTTGTTTCCATTTGATCAGCCATGGATTGTTACAGAACTTCACCAAGCAATTCCTGGATTTACACCACTGTGATCCTCTGCATATTTGGTTTTTTCTCCATGATGAGACCCTCAGAACCATTCCTTATCCCATATTTATCTGGACCAGATAAAAACCTGACCAGTGAAGAGGTAAGTTAACATACATACGTATCTTAATGTGGTTTTTTAAATTTTACAGGACTTGAACAAGGATACGGGGCTTCCCTCAACTTGAAATAAGATGAACACATTAAACTCAGTGAGCCCGATTTTCATAATATGTGTCACATAAAGAACTTTTCAAACTATTTCCTCCTCATACTTGCAGAAAATTGCAGCCAAAACACATTACATGTGTTAACAAATTTTTAACTCGCATAGAGTGCTAACATTTGTGTTAATGATAGGAGCCTTTCAGGTCTCCATTGATTCTATTATACTAATCCTAAAACAGCATCACTGGCAGGCACAGGATCTAAATCTAAATAAACTCTCAGGCTGCTGAGGGATAAGCAGGATCTCATAAAGAATTGTGGTATTTCTTTATGACACTGTTTACCAGCAGGTGAGCCATTAACAGCTTTATCTCCCAGCCCTTGCCTCCTTCTCTGGAATGCCAGATTCTTTTACTTAAAAGAGCAACGTCTTTCTTTTTTGTTGTTGTTTGAGATGGAGTCTCACTCTGTCGTGCAGGCTGGAGTGCAGTGGTGTGATTTTGGCTCACTGCAACCTATGCCTCCCAGGTTCAAACAATTCTCCTGCCTCAGCCTCCTGAGTAGCTGGGACTACAGGCATGAGCCACCATGCCTGGCTAATTTTTGTATTTTTAGTAGAGACAGGGTTTCACCATGTTGGCCAGGCTGGTCTCGAAATTCTAGCCTCAAGAGATTCGCCCTCCTCGGCCTCCCAAAGTGCTGGGATTACAGACATGAGCCACTGCCCCCAGCCTCGCATTTCTTTATAAGAAGTACAACAAGAAAATGCACTGACCTAACTGTAACATTACCCTGGGCTGATTTTACAATCTCCAGCCTCAGCCTTGAAAACACTATGTAAAGTGTGTGGCTTCACCTGCAAGGCTAATTGGTGCCTCGGGTGGTGAGGTGGCAAGGACAGAAAGGCAAGCTTGTTCTGTAGTATCAGATCACTTAGGGACAACCGTGTTTCCGAGTTGCTCAGGTTGAAGCATGCCACAATGAAGACAACAAAGGACAGATGCAGGGTCAGAAGCAACTCAATGAGTCCACTGGGGTCTGCTTCTGTAGCCACTATGGACCAGTTAATAGACCCTCCTTCCAAGGAGCAGCTCAGTTGTGTGGTCTTTGCTCTGTGGTCTCCTGCTTTCTCCAGCAACTTCAGTGATCCAGGTGTCAAGGTGGGTAAGTTCAGTGATTTGAGAGGTTGCGGCACTCACCCATCATGCCCCACAGATCAGCAACTCCAGTCCTTCCTATTATGAAAATTGATATCCTATGCATTTCTGACTAAATCCGTGAGATGATCCATATTAAATTGAGGCATAGACAAATCAGCAGAATGGTTAGGGGGAGACGGGGAAAGGTTGGGAACCTAGCAAATTTGCCCAGGAAGGAAAATGAGATGCATTACTTGCTTCCACTCTATAATGTGGCAAAGTTATTTACTCTTTCCCTATCTTCCCATATCTTTCCAGATGTTGGAAGGACTGAAATATTTGACATCGTGATAGATCACATGAAAATAAAGGCTGTTGGATTCTTTTTGTTGTTGTTGCTGAGATGGAGTCTTGCTCTGTTGCCCAGGCTGGAGTGCAGTGGCACGATCTCGGCTCTCTGCAACCTCTGCCTCCCAGGTTCGACTGATTCTCCTGCCTCAGCCCCCCGAGTAGCAGGGATTACAGGTGTCTGCCACCATGCCTGGCTAATTTTTGTATTTTTAGTAGAGACAGGGTTTCATCCTGTTGGCCAGGCTGGTCTCGAACTCCTGACATCGTGATTCACCTGCCTCCGCCTCCCAAAATGCTGGGATTACAGGCTTGAGCCACCACGCCCAGCCTGGATTCTTTTAACATTATAGTCTACTTGTCTAATGTTAGTATTTGAACAAGAAGGAAATGGTATTTTTTAAGAATCTTGGGCCGGGTGTGGTGGCTCACGCCTGTAATCCTAGCACTTTGGGAGGCTGAGGCGGGTGGATCACCTGAAGTCAGGATTTCAAGACCAACCTGATCAACATGGTGAAACCCCATTTCTTCTAAAATACAAAAATTAGCCGGGCATGATGGCGGGTGCCTGTAATCCCAGCTACTCGGGAGGCTGAAACAGGAGAATGGCCTGAACCCAGGAGATGGTGGTTGCAGTGAGCCAAGATCGGGCCACTGCACTCCAGCCTGGCTGGCTGAGCAAGACTCTATCTCAAAAAAAAAAAAAAAAAAAAAGAATCTGAAAAACTTAGAAGTGTCCAAACGCTTTTTAACTCATCTACTCAACTGTACCTACTATTTAAACTTAATATATAATTCAGATTGCACAATAAGCCAATATATTCTTCTACCGGGGTTTATCTAAATGTATAAGTTGGTTGGTTTTTACCAGTGGGAAAGGAGACTACCTTTTCTTAGTGATTTCCTTGAAAATGAGTTTTCTCGGCCGGGTGTGGTGGCTCAAGCCTGTAATCCCAGCACGTTGGGAGGCCGAGACGGGAGGATCGTGAGGTCAGGAGATCGAGACCATCCTGGCTAACCCGGTGAAACCCCATCTGTACTAAAAAAATACAAAAAACTAGCTGGGCGAGGTGTCGGGCGCCTGTAGTCCCAGCTACTCGGGAGGCTGAGGCAGGAGAATGGTGTAAACCCGGGAGGCGGAGCTTGCAGTGAGCTGAGATCCGGCCACTGCACTCCAGCCTGGGCCACAAAGCGAGACTCCGCCTCAGAAAAAAAAAAAAAAAAGAACATGAGTTTTCTCATTATGTTTCTCCATAACGTGAATAATTTCCAATTGGATGCAGAATTTGAGGTACAAACCACAGGTAGCTTAGTAAAGTACCAGTGCTTCACCGTCATGCAGTGTACTAACTTTGCAGATGACAAATGAGATCTTCCCCGTTTGGACATACTCCTACCTGGTGCTGCTGCTGCCTGTGTTTGTCCTCACCGATTATGTCCGCTACAAGCCGGTCATCATCTTGCAAGGTATCAGTTTCATCATTACCTGGCTGCTGCTCTTGTTTGGCCAAGGAGTGAAGACCATGCAGGTTGTAGAGTTCTTCTACGGGATGGTGACCGCCACCGAGGTGGCCTACTACGCCTACATATACAGCGTGGTCAGCCCCGAGCACTACCAGAGAGTGAGCGGCTACTGCAGGAGCGTCACGCTGGTCGCCTACACAGCAGGGTCCGTGCTGGCCCAACTCTTGGTATCCCTGGTGAACCTGTCATACTTTTACCTCAACGTCATATCCTTGGCCTCTGTCTCCGTAGCCTTCCTTTTCTCACTTTTCCTACCAATGCCCAAGAAAAGCATGTTTTTTCATGCAAAACCCAGCAGAGAAATAAAGAAGTCATCGAGTGTGAATCCAGTATTAGAGGAAACTCACGAAGGTGAAGCGCCAGACTGTGAAAAGCAGAAACCCACATCAGAAATACCCAGCACTTCAGGGAAGCTGCATAAGGGCCAGCTGAACAGCCTGAAACCCAGGAATGTGACTGTGGAAGTTTTTGTACAGTGGTTCCAAGATCTGAAGGAGTGCTACTCCTCAAAACGTCTTTTCTACTGGTCTCTGTGGTGGGCTTTTGCCACAGCAGGTTTTAACCAGATTTTGAACTATGTTCAAATCCTGTGGGATTACAAGTCACCTTCCCAAGATTCTTCCATCTATAATGGGGCCGTAGAAGCTACTGCGACCTTTGGAGGTAAGCAAATGTCACTTAATCTTCCTTTGTTGGCTTTTCCCCCTTAAGACCGTTTCTCCAGGTACCGAACTTCATGGTGCGAATTAGCTCTGTTCAGAAGGCAGCATAATTTTTTTCAATCAAGAATGAAAGTCACTGGAAAAACAAGAATACCATGATTTTCTACCATATTGTAGTTCCAACAAGTAACTCTTTTTTTTTTTTTTTTTGAGACAGAGTCTCGCTCTGTCACCCAGGCTGGAGTGCAGTGGTGCGATCTCAGCTCACTGCAACCTCCACCTCCCAGGTTCAAGCTATTCTCCTGCCTCACCCTCCCAAGTAGCTGGGACTACAGGCGTGTGCCACCACGCCCAGCTAAGTTTTTCTGTATTTTTAGTAGATACGGGGTTTCACCATGTTGCCCAGGATGGTCTCGATCTCTTGACCTCATGATCTGCCCGCCTCAGCCTCCCAAAGTGCTGGGATTACAGGCATGAGCCGCTGCACCCAGCCACAACAGGTAACTCTTAGGAGCTCAGGGCTTAGCACCAAACAATGAAATTCTAGTTGAATCCCTAAGATTCCAATTCATCATTAGCACAAAGGTTAATAACGTGCCCTGTTCTTTTAGGATTATTTTTAATATCAAAATATATACATATATGTGTGTATGTTTTTATTATTTTAGAAAATAAATTAAGGATTCCAAATTCTCACTGAGGGTTTCGTTAATACAGGCTTTGAACTAAGTAGCATGCACCTAAAACAGTTCTAGGCTATATACCAACAACTTTCAAAAGCAGCTTTCTCATGATATTTAAATGAGGGGTGAAAGAGATGTGAAAGGCAGGATTTTAATATCAGAGGGAAATCTGTCTTTGAAGTTTAATCTACAATAAATGTTTATTTCCTAATAACTGGAAGCTTAAATGTCAAATGAGACTTTGAAGGTATTTTTTAGGAAGTGAGATTTTGCCCCACCCTCATTTACAAAAGGTTTTAGAAAACTCATGTGACCTCTATTTTATTATTATCTCCCTTTTGGGAAGCTTCAAGTTTAACTCCTGGAAACTAGGACTGTGCCAGAATTGCTTCACTGAAATTGTGGCTCCTACATTCCAAATCCATGGGGGGAAAATAATTATTTTTTTTTCCTCTGTAGTCATGATCATATGTAGGAAAGTTAGTCATATGTCTGTGCAGTACTTTGAAATCTAAATACCTTTTGTTTATTTATTTATTTTAGACAGAGTCTTACTCTGTTACCCAGACTGGACTGCAGTGGCATGATTTCAGCTCATTGCAACCTCTGCCTCCCCGGTTCAAGCGATTCTCCTGCCTCAGCCTCCTGAGTAGCTGGGATTGCAGGCACCCGCCACCATGCTGGCTAATGATTGTATTTTTAGTAGAGACGGGGTTTCACCATGTTGGCCAGGCAGGTCTCTAACTCCTGACCTCAAGTGATCCACGCCCTTCGGCCTCCCAAAGTGCTGGGATTACAGGAGTGTGCCACTGTCCCCAGCCCTAAATACCTTTTACTTTTGTTGAAGAGAACCACACACAAGTACTAACCCTAATTACTGTCAATTATTCAATTTCTTGAACTCTGTCAGTCTATACCGATGTTTTCACCCAAAGCTTCTCAAGTAAATTATGTCAGATGTTGAAGACTTTAGAGTGGAGATTGGAAATAAGACTAAGATTACTAAAGATTCATAATAAAGACTAACACTGGGTGGGGCAAGAAAAAAGACTAAAGCTATCCGTGTAACACATCTGATACTCATCACTGAAAAAGACTTACAGCAAAAACCGAGAAAAGAAGGGCAAATAGAGAGGCCACATGTGTTCCCAGAGAATTGATTTCATCCTTTTCCATCCCTGCATGTTGTGTTGAGTGACTAGGTTAACGTATCATTTCTCCTTACACTGCCGTGGTTAGGAACCTTTCTGGCCCCTCTGGAGAGTACAGTGCCTGGTGTATAGTTGATACTAATTAAAAGTGTGATGACTAAGTGACCGAAAGAATAGCAAGTGAAAAGAAAAGCCAGAAGAAGACGTGGTTGAGAAAAGGATAGATCCACATTCATGTCGATCACACAATTTTGTGAGAGCAATATATTTATCTTTCAGAATTACCCGAGACCTGGGTTTTTAAGAGAGGGCGTTGATGTTTTCTTGCATGCAAAGTCATTGTGTTTGATTGCCTTCAATGTTTTGTTTTCAGGGGCTGTGGCTGCCTTTGCAGTGGGTTATGTGAAAGTCAACTGGGACCTTCTAGGAGAGCTGGCTCTGGCGGTCTTCTCAGTTGTCAATGCAGGTTCTCTATTTCTCATGCATTACACAGCCAACATCTGGGCGTGCTATGCTGGCTATTTGATATTCAAGTCCAGCTATATGCTTCTTATAACCATAGCAGTGTAAGTTTTACCAACCACTCCTAAAACTGGACTGTATTACTCTCTCTTCTGTCTTCCTAAGCTTTCTCTAAGAACTTCAGAAGGATTTTAGTCAATTGCAATATTAAATGTTGACTACTTTATATTAAATTAGACACAACTAAGCCAACTTTTCGTTTAACTATTTGCTCTCTGAATATTGCTACAATATACCTTTAGTCATCAAGGGAAAAAACTCTGCAGGTTTATAAACCAAAAGCAATGATACATTGTCAGGTTTTTCTTTTTGTTTGGTTTGGTTTGAGAGATGGTCTGGCTCTCTTGCCCAGGCTGGAGTGTAGTGGTGTGGTCACGATCACGGCTCAATGCAGCCTTGACTTCCCAGGCTCAGGTGAGTCTCCAACCTCAACCTCTGAGCAGTTGGGACGACAAGCATGTGCCAGCATACCTAGCTAATTTTTCACATTTTGTAAAGATGGGGTTTCACCATGTTGCTCAGGCTGGTCTCAAACTCCTGGGCTCAAGTGATCCACCTACCTTGGCCTCCCAAAGTGCTGGAATTACAGGTGCGAGCCACTACATCTAGCAACATTGTCAGGTTTTGATTTGTTTATCTCCAGCAACTTTCCACATAAGGTGTGATGTGATCTGCTTTTAAATGGTTAGGTTTAGATTTCATTCCTACTTTCATTTGGTTGCTGGAGAAATTCTAGGCACATACTTTTGTGACACAAAAGATTCTCAGGAAAGTTATTAAAAAGTTGGAGACTAAAAAAAGTAGATGCAAAGATAACAAGAAACCTTTAGCTGCAGTCATATATGGAACCAAGTAGTTTTTCTTTTCTTTCTTTCTTTTTGAGACAGGGTCTCACCTGGGCAGGAGTGCGGTAGTGCAAACATAGCACACCACAACCTTGATCTCCTGGGCTCAAGCAGTCCTCCCAACTCAGCCTCCTGAGTAACTGAAACCACTGGTGCACACTACCATGCCTGGCTAAATTTTCAATGTTCATTTTTGTAAAGACAGAGTGTCGCTATGTTCCCCAGGCTGGTCTCGAACCCCCGGGCTCAAGTAATCCTCTGGCCTCAGCTTCCCAAAATGGTAGGATTACAGGTATGACCCACCTTGCCAGGTCTAGTTCTTAATCATTTTCTAAAAATGATTTCTGGGATTTAGAGTTTCCTATCATTTTTGCTTCTCAGAGATCTCTTTAAGAAAATGATTAAAAAACCATTTGGTTTCATATAAAAGTACAGCTAAAGCTGACTGCAGAAAATATGCTTTGCTATTAACCAAAAGAGATGAGAAACATTTGAATTTCAAATTGCATGAAAGAAGTGGAGACAACAGCTTCATCGAGTTTTGGTTTTAATTTGTGAAAAAAGTGTTTTGTAAACAATTTACCACACAGAAATATGAGCACTCCGGGGAAAAAATCATCAAAGGAAAAAAAAATTAGTTGGTATGTTTATTTTCTTCATGGAAATGTCTTAGTTTAATCAGAATCATGCATCTTAGGTTGCTTTTTTTTTTTAATGTGAGGATTTTGTTAAATGATAAAGGATTATATCATTTCTTTGCATTAAAAAAGAAATATTCATGGCTGGGCACAGTGGCTCACATCTGTAATCCCAGCACTTTGGGAGGCCAAAGCAGGTGGATCACCTGAGGTCAGGAGTTCGAGACCAGCCTGGCCAATATGGTTAAACCCCGTATCTACTAAAAATACAAAAATTAGCTGGGCATGGTAGTGAGCACCTGTAATCCCTGCTACTGGGGAGGCTGAGGCAGAAGAATCACTTGAACCTGGGAGGCGGAGGTTGCACATTCTCATCAGCATTTATTGCTTGTCTTTTGGATAATTCTAATTGAAGTGAGATAATATCTCATTGTAGTTTTGATTTCCATTTCTCCGATCAATGATGTCGAGCACCTTTTCATGTATCTGTTTGCCATTTGCATGTCTTTAAAGAGACGTCTATTCAGATTTTTGCCCATTTTTCATCTGATTATTAGACTTTTTTTCCCTATAGAGTTGTTTGAACTCCTTCTATAGTCTGGTTTTTAACCCCTTGTCTCATGGGTAGTTTGCAGATTCGTTTTTCCATTCTGTGGGTTGCCTCTTTCCTTGGCTGTGCAGGAGCTTTTTAACTTGATGTGATCCCATTTGTCCATTTTTGCTTTGGTTGCCTGCATTTGTGGGGTACTCAAGAAATATTTACCTACTCCAATGTCCCAGAGAATTTCCCCAATGTTTTCTTGTAGTTGTTTCATAATTTGTTTTCTTGTAGTTGTTTCATAATTTGAGGTCTTAGATTTAAGTCATTAATCCATTTGGACTTGATTTTGTATATGGTGAGAAATAGGGGTCTACTTTCATTCATTCTTCTGCATATGGATATTCAGTTTTCCCAGCACCATTTACTGAAGAGACTGTCTTTTCCCCAATGTATGTTCCTGGCATCTTTGTTGAAAATGAGTTTACTGTAGATGTGTGGGTTCACTACTGGGTTTCTGGGTTCACTCTTCTGTTCCATTGGTCTACATGTCTGCTTTTATGTCAGAACTATGCTGTTTTGGTTACTATAGCTCTATAGTATAATTCAAAGTCAGGTAATGTGATTCCTCCAGTTTTTTGTTGTTGTTGTTGTTGTTTCATTTTGTTTTGTTTTGCTTAGGATAGCTTTGACTATTCTGGGTCTTCTGTGGTTTCACATAAATTTTAGAATTGTTTTTTCTATTTCTGTGAAGAATATCCTTGGCATTTTTATAGGGATTGCATTGAATCTGTAGATTGCTTTGGATAGTATGGGCATTTTAACAATACTGATTCCTCCAGTCCACAAATATGGAATATCATTCCATTTTGTGTGTGTGTGTCCTCTTCAATTTCTTGTATCAGTGTTTTATAGTTTTCATTGCAAAGATCTTTCACTTCTTTAGTTAATTCTTAGGTATATTTTATCTGTAGCTATTGTAAATAGGATTACTTTTTTGATTTCTTTTTCAGATTGTTCTCTGTTTGCATATAGAAATGTTATGGAGTTTTCTATGTTGATTTTATGTCCTGCAAATATACTGAACTTATTTATCAGCTCTAATAGTTTATTGGTAAGAGTCTAAGTTTTCCTAAATGTAAGATCATATCGTCTGCAAGCAAGGATAATTTGACTTGATCCTTTCCAATGTGGATGCCCTTTATTTCTTTCTCTTGTCTGATTGTTCTAGATAGGACTTCCAGTGCTATGTTGAATAGTGGTGGTAAAAGTAGGCATCCTTGTCAGTTTTCTCCCATTCAGTCTGATACTAGCTGTATGTCTGTCATATATAGCTTTTATTATATGGAGTATGTTCCTTCTATACCCAGTTTTTTAAGGGTGTTTATCAGGAAGGGATGTTGAATTGTATCACATGCTTTATTTAGCATCAATTGAATGATCATAGTTTTTGTCCTTCATTCTGTTGATGTGACTTATCACATTGATTGATTTGCATACGTTAAATGACCCTTGCATCCCTGGGATAAATCCCACTTAGTCATGATAGATTATCTTTCTCATGTATTGTTGAATTCAGTTTGCTAGTATTTTGTTGAGAATTTTTGCATTGATATTCATCAGAGATTGGCCTGTAGTTGTTTTTTGTTTTTAATGTGCCTTTGTCTGGTTTTGCCGTTAGGGTAATACTGGCCTGGTAGAATGAGTTTGGAAGTGTTCCCTCCTCTGTTTTTTAGAATAATTTGGATAGGATTGGAATTAGTTCTTTTATAGAATTCAGAAGTGAAGCCATTGGGTCCTGGGCTTTCCTTTAGTGGGAGGCTTTTTATTATGTCTTCAATCTCATTACTTGTTATTGGTCTGCTCAGGTTTTGGATTTCTTCATGGTTCAATCTGCGTAGGTTGTTTGTATCTAGGAATTTATCCATTTCTTCTAGATTTTCCAATTTATTGGCATATACTTGATCACAGTAGCCACTGATGATTCTTTGAATTTCTGCAGTATTGGTTTTAATGTCTCCTTTTACATCTCTAGTTTTATTTACTTGGGCCTTCTCTCTTTTTCTTAGTCTGGCTAAAGGTTTGTCAATTTTATCTTTTCTAAAATCCAACTTTTTGTTTCATTGACTTTTTGTATTGTTTTCTTCATTTCAATTTCATTTCTTTCTGCTCTGATGTTTATTATTTCTTTTCTTCTACTAATTTTGGGTTACGTTTACTCTTGCTTTTCTAGTTCTTTAAGATGCATTATTAGGTTATTTATTTGAGGTGTCTCTTCTTCTTTTTTTTTTTTTTTAAGAGACAGGGTCTTACTGTGTTGCCCAGGCTGGAGTGCACTGGCATGATCATCTCTACTCACTGCAACCTCTGCCTCCTGGGCTCAAGTGATCCTCCTGCCTCAGACTCCTGAGAAGCTGGGACCACAAACGTGCACCACCACGCCTGGCTAATTTTTTGTATTTTTGGTAGGGACAGAGTTTCACTATATTGACTAGGCTGGTCTAGAACTCTGGAGCTCAAGTGATTCATCTGCCTCAGCCTTGCAGAATGCTGGAATTACACACATGGGCCACCACACTCGGCCTCTCTTCTTTTTTTATGTAGGCACTTGTAACTATAAACTTCCCTCTTAGTACTGTTTTCACTGTGTCCTATAGGTTTTGGCGTGTTGTGTTTCCGTTATCATTTGTTTCAAGAAATTTTTCAATTTCTCTCAATTTCTCAATTTCTTCATTGACCCACTGGTCATTCAGGGGCATATTGTTTAATTTCCATGTGTTTCTATAGTTTCCAAAATCCCTCTTGTTGATTTCTAGTTTTATTCTATTGTGGTCAGAGACAATGTTTGATATTAATTATTTCAAATTTTTGAATATGTTTTAAGAGTTGTTTTGTGACCTAACATGGTTTATCCTTGACAATGATCCATATGCTGAGAACAGTATGTATTCTGTGGCCAATGAAAAGTTCTGTAAATATCTATTAGGTCCATTTTTTCTATAGTACAGATTAAGTCTGATGTTTCTTTATTGATTTTCTATCTGGAAAATCTATCCAGTGCTGAAAGTGGGGTTTTAAAGTCTCTAGCTATTATTGTATTGCATTCTCTTATCTCTTTCTAGTTCTAACATTTGCTTTATATATGGGTGCTCCAGTGTTGGGTGCATATATATTTACAATTTTTATATCCTCTTGCTGAATTGACCCTTTTATCATTGTATAATGACCTTTGTCTCTAGTTTCTGTCTTGAAATCTATTCTCTCTGCTATAAGTATAGCTACAAACCCTGTTTTTCTGTTTATTTCCATTGGCATGCCATACCTTTGTCCATCACTCCATTTTCAGTCTATGTATGTCTTTATAGGTAAAATGTATTTCTTGTAGGCAACAGATCATTGGGTCTTTCTAAAAATCCATTCAACCACTCTCTTTTGAAGAGTTTAAACTGATACGTAAGGACTTACTCCTGTTATTTTGTTATTTCTTTTCTGGTTTTGTGGCCTTTTTCCTTTTCTTTCTTCCTTTTAGTGAAGGTGGTTTTCTCTGGTGATATAATTTAATTTCTTTTTTACTTTTTGGGTATCCATTGTATGTTTTTCAATTTGAGATTACCGTGAGGCTTGCAAATACTATCTTATAACCCATGATTTTAAGCTGGTAACAACTTAAGACTATTTGCATAAACAAGCAAAAAGAAAACTAATAAAAACTCTACAGTATAACTTTGTCCTCCTGCTTTTTAACTTTTTGTTGTTTCTCTTTATATCTTATTGTACTGTCTTGAAAATTTGTAGTTACTATTTTTGATTGGTTCATCTTTTAGTCTTTCTACTTACAAGAGTAGTTTATACACCTGTTGCAGTGTGATAATATTCTGTGTTGTTCTGTGTGCTTATTATCACAAGTGAGTTTTGTGCCTTTACATGTTTTCTTATTGCTCATGAACGTCCTTTTCTTAGAGATGGAAGTACTCCCTTTAGCATTTCTTGTAGGACAGGTCTGGTGTTGATGAAATCCCTCAGCTTCTATTTGTTTGGGATGGTCTTTATTTCTCCTTCAGGTTTGATATTTTCACTGGATATACCATTCTAGGGTAAAGGTTTTTCGCCTTCAGCACTTTAAATACGTCATGCCACTCCCTGGTTCTAAGTCTTTTCTAAGACTGAAAAGTGTGCTGCCAGACATGGGGCCTCTATTGTATGTTATTTATTTCCTTTCTCTTGCTCCTTTTAAAATCCTTTTTTTTTTTTTTTTTTTTTTTTTTTTGAGAAGGAGTCTTGCTCTGCAATCCCGGCTCACTGCAACCTCCACCTCCTGGGTTCAAGTGATTCTCCTGCCTCAGCCTCCTGAGTAGCTGAGATTACAGGCACACACCACCACGCCTGGCTAATTTTTGTATTTTTAGTAGTGATGGGGTTTCACCATGTTGGCCAGGATGGTCTTGATCTCTTGACCTTGTGATCCACCTGCCTTGGCCTTCCAAAGTGCTAGGATTACAGGTGTGAGCCACAACGCCCAGCCTAGAATCCTTTCTTTATCCTTAACCTTTAGGAGTTTGATTATTAAATGCATTTAAGTAGTCTTCTTTGGGTTAAATTTGCTTGATGTTCTGTAACCTTGTCCTCGGATATTGATATCTTTCTCTAGTTTTGGGAAGTTCTCTGATATTATCCCTTTGAATTAAGTTTCTACCTCATCTGTTTCTTTACCTCCTCTTTAAGGCCAATAACTTAGATTTTCCCTTTTGAGGCTATTTTATAGATATTGTAGGTGTGCCTCATTCTTCTTTTTTCTGTTGTCTCCTGACTGTATTTTTAAATAGCTTGTCTTCAAGCTTGCTAATTATTTCTTCTGCTTGATCAGTTCTGCTGGTATGAGATTCTGATGCATTCTTCAGTATGTCAATTGCATTTTTCAACCCCAGCATTTCTGCTTGATTCTTTTTAATTATTTCAATCTCTTTATTCAGTTTATCTGACAGAATTCTCAATTCCTTGTTTGTGTTATCTTGAATTTCTTTGAGTTTTCTTAACACAGCTATTTTGAATTCTGTGTCTGAAAGGTCATATATCGGTTTCTCCAGGATTGGTCCCTGGTGCCTTATTTAGTTTGTTTACTGAGAACATGTTTTCCTGGATGATCTTGATGCTTATGGATGTCCATCAGTGTCAGGGTATTGAAGAGTTGTATTTATTGTAGTCTTTGCTCTCTGGGCTTTTTTGTACCTGTCCTCCTTGGGAAGGCTTTCTAGGTATTCAGAAGGTTTTGGGTGTTATGATCTAAACTTTGTCTGCATTAGGCAGCACCCCAAGCCCAGTAACACTGTGGTTCTAGCAGACTCTAAGAGGTACTGCTTTGGTGATCTTGGATAAGATCCAGAAGAATTTTCTGGATTACCAGACAGAGACGCTTGTTATTTTCCCTCACTTTCTCCTAGATAGTCTCTCTCTTTCTCTTTGCTGGACTACCTGGAGCTGGAGGTGGGTGACACAGGCCCCCCACTAATTTCTATCTTTTGAAGACTTCCACCCATGTTATGGTTAAAATGCTTATTTATGTTTAATGATAGATTTCAGATTGCAGTTAATCTGAGTGTGGAACGCTATGCCCTGGTATTTGGAATCAACACCTTTATTGCCTTGGTGATTCAGACCATCATAACTGTGATTGTAGTAGATCAGAGAGGGCTCAACTTGCCAATCAGCATTCAGGTAAGCTGTAATACTTCTGTTTTCAACTAGGTAACCTCAAAGGTTTCTCAACCTTGCAACAAGCAATATTTAAATTTCTTGAGTTCCTTGGTTAAGCAAATTTTAATATATACAACTCCTTAATTATCATACTGTAACACACCAAGTATGTTTTGAGCAATAATTGCAACTAGGACAACATTTACCTGGATAATGCAGGTAAGAAGTAACTTCAGTGCTTAAATTTATTCTTGGAGACATTGAATGTAACATTGCACCAGCCTCCAAACAAAGACATAGAGACAAATTAATGAATTTTAGTGTTTTTTTGTTTTGTTTTGTTTTTTACTATTGATGATAGTAGCTATGATTTTAACCCAAGCAACCTGCTCTGAAGCCAAGACTCTTAGTCACTGTATTGCTTACATCTTCTTACTTGATCTTGATTTCTTACTTGATCTTGATTTCTTACTTGATAGGACAGTATTGTTCAACCTAAATGACCCCACATTAAAAACCTGGGTCTCAGTTAACCCATAATCCAAGCAAACCAACAGTATTATGTTGTATTATCATTGACATAGATGGTCATATTTTATATGTGGCTAATTATTTGTTTTTCTCCAGTTTTTAGTTTATGGGAGCTATTTTGCAGTAATTGCTGGAATTTTCCTAATGAGAAGCATGTATATTATCTATTCAATCAAATCCCAGAAGGATGTACAGAGCCCTGCTCCAAGCGAGAATCCAGATATGTCTCACCCAGAGGAAGAGAGTAATGCCATCATGTCAACAAAACTCTAACCTCATTGCAATAATTGCAGCAGTGGCTTTTAAAGCTATGCAATAATAAGGAAGGATTTTAAGATGGGTGGCATATGTTTTGCCATAACTTGACATGCTTTTTGCAAATCGGGATTCCAATGGACCTTTCAAAACCACAATGAAACCTCAGCTTTAGACGAGTTCTCCATCTGCCCAATTTTACTGGATGCAATTGACAGAACCCATCGTCATAATTAAACAACCCATATTGGGGACCCCCCTGTGACCAGTAGCAGCTGGAAAATTCTGGTTTTTCTCACTTGTACGGACATGCAGATGGTGTGGAACCAAACCATGAGAAAACTCCAGCCATCCTGGAGTTGGTATTCACCATTTGTGGGGAGAAACACTAACTGGACGGACCCTATTGCTTGGCTTAAATTCTTGTTTGATCTTACCAAAGAAGTCAACGCATGGGACCTTTTTGTCAAAAGATCCATTTTGTTTCTTCTTATAATAAGTGTATTTCTGTTTAAGTTATAGTTCTCCAAGAGAATTACAAGGTTTATTCCATTTCTAAGGGCTTGTCTTCAACTCTGATAACAGCATTATTCACAAGTTATGATTTGATAGTATTATTATTTAATTTTTTATGATTATTTTCCATGTTGTGCTCTGAGTTTTGCTGTTGAAAGTCTACCTCAAGAATAGCTCCAGACCCTCTTGCATATTTGCAGAATGACACTCAGGTCATTTCCCAGTGGCCTGGGAGAGGCAGGGAGCCTTCTCTCCACCACCATATAGAGGTGTTAATGCATCTATGGGCCAGGTGCAGTGGCTCACTCCTGTAATCCCAGCAATTTGGGAGGCCAAGGTGGGAGTTTTGCTTGAGGCCAGAGGTTCAAGACCAGCCAGGGCAACACAGTGAGACCTGACTCTACTAAAAAATTAAAAAATTAGCTGGGCAGCATGGTGTGTGCCTGTAGTCTCAGCTACTTGGGAGGTCATGGGGGGAGGATGGGTTGAGCACAGGAGTCAGAGGCCACAGTGAGCTATAATTGCACCACTGCACTCTAGCCTGGGCAACAGAGTAAGACTCTCATCCCCCTCTCCCAAAAAACAGCACCTGTGTGATGTCTGTCTAAAATAGGAACACTTAAAGGAGGTTTCTAGAAGTATTAGAAATAAGAAAACACTGATGGAGGGAGTGGAATGAAACACCTGTTTTTTGTTTGTTTGTTTGTTTTGAGACAGAGTCTCGCTCTCTCACCCAGCCTGGAATGCAGTGGCGTGATCTTGGCTCACTGCAAACTCCGCCTCCTGGGTTCAAGCCATTCTCCTGCCTCAGGCTCCTGAATAGGTGGGACTACGGGTGCGCACCACCATGCCTGGTTAATTTTTATATTTTTAGTAGAGATGGGGTTTCACCATATTGGCCAGGCTGGTCTCAAATTCTTGACTTCAGGTGATCTGCCTGCCTCGGCCTCCCAAAGAGCTGAGATTACAGATGTGAACCATCATGCCAACCAAAACACCTAATTTTTAAATGGCAGCAATTGTGCTACATAAAATGTGTCAACATTTTAAAGAGTTTTTAACATTTTTTTGATGAATTCTGCTGAAAATTATCTGAACATACCTGTTTTTCGAAACTTCAAGAAGGGATGCATTGAGCAGTCTGACAGTGAGAATAAAGAATGCTGAGTCAAGATTTATATCAGGGCTGGCAGCTGTGGCTCATACCTGTCATCCCAGCAATTTGGGAAGCTGAGGTGAGAGGATAATTTGAGGGTCGGAGTATGAGACCATCTTGGCCAACATAGCAAGACCCTGTCTCTAAAACAAATCAAAAAAATCTTTAATTGCATTTTGATATGGTTTGGATCTGTGTCCCCACCAAATCTCATGTTGAAGTGTAATCCCCAGTGTTAGAGGTGGGGCTGGCTGGCAGGTGACTGGATCATGGGAGTGAATCCTTCATGAATGGTTTAGCACCATCCCCTCAGTGCTGTTCTCATGACAGCGAGTTATCGCAAGATCTGGTTGTTTAAAAGTGGGTAGCACCTCCTCGCTCTCTCTTTCTCCTGCTTTGGCCATGTGAAGATGCCTGCTCCCACTTTGCCTTCTGCCATGAGTAAAAGCTCCCTGAGGACTCCCAGAAGCAGATGCTGCCATGCTTCCTATATAGCCTGTGAGCCAATTAAACGCCTTTTCTTACAAATTACCTAGTCTTAGGTGTTTCTTCATAGCAATGTGATAATGGACTAATATGTTTCTCAACTATACTTCTCTCCAAATCCCCAAATTCATTCACTGGACTAAGATCCAGCCCAAGAACCAATGCACTCACTTAGTGGAGAAAACGGGTAACATTCCTACTTACATTGAAGGCAAGGAAGGAATGGCTGCTATTCTTCTTTTTTTTGATAGAATCTTGCTCTGTCACCCAGGCTGGGGTGCAATGATACAATCTCAGCTCACTGCAACCTCTGCCTCCCGGGTTCAAGCAATTCTCCTGCCTTAGCCTCCTGAGTAGCGGGGATTATAGGCGCCCGCCACCCTGCCCAGATAATTTTTGTATGTTTAGTAGAGACGGGGTTTCACCATGTTGGTCAGGCTGGTCTCAAACTCCTGGTCTCAGGTCATCCGCCTGTCTCAGCCTCCCAAAGTGTTGGGATTACAGGTGTGAACCACCTCGCACTCAGTCCATTATCCTTCTTTTTTAACGTATTATACTGGAGGTGTTAGGCATCACAATTCGACAAACAAGAAAAATCAGAAGTCAAAAATTGGAAAGGAGGCCAGGTGCAGGGGCTCACGCCTGTAATCCCAACACTTTGGGAGGCTGAGGCGGACAGATCACATGAGGCCAGGAATTGTAGGCAAGCCTGGGAAACATGGTGAAACCCCGTATGTACTAAAACCAACAAAATTAGCCGAGTGTGGTGCATGCCTGTAATCCCAGTCACTCGGTGGCTGAAGCATAAGAATCACTTAACCCGGGAGGCAGAGGTTGCAGTGAGTTGAGATTGTGCCACTGCACTCCTGCCTGAGCGACAGAGTGAGACCCAAAGGGGACAAAAAAATGCATTATGATTCATTCCCATATTCACCTATAACAAAATTAACTGCTAAAAAATGAGGAAGATCTTTAGTGACACAGAACTCTAAGAGCTCTATTATCAAGTGGAAAAAAGTCAAGCACCAAAGTAATAATGAATGCAGCAACTCGGCATTTGTATAAAAAGGAGAAAAACACCTGTATTGGCTTACATATGCATATAACTTTTCTAACAAGACAAATGAGGCCAGGCACGGTGGCTCATGCCTGTAATCCTAGCACTTTGGGAGGCTGAGGCAGGTGGATTGCTTGAGTTCAGGTATTCGAGACCAGTCTGGGCAACATGGTAAAACCCTGTCTCTACAAAAAATACAAAAATTAGCTGGGCATGGTGGCTTGCACCTGTACTCCCAGCTACTTGAGGAGGATGAGAAAGGAGGATCGCTTGAGCCTGGAGGTGGAGGTTGCAGTGAGTTGAGATCACGCCACTGCACTCCAGCCTGGGTGACAGAGTGAGACCCTGTCTAGAACAAACGAACCAACAATCAAACAAATAAATCAATAAACAAATGAAACTCATACCAATGATTGTCCGCTGTGGAGTAATGGGAAATGGGAGGGAGACATCACATTCTCTGGCATCTGATGCTTGCACCAAATGAATAACCCACCAGTAAATTAAAATACTACTTTTACAAAAAAGCATTTAACCTCTTGGGAAATAAATCTGCATTGAAGAATAAGGAGCTGGAGATTTGCTATGCAACCATTATAGTGGTTTTATATTTTTGGTAATGTGAATGAATTACTGAATGTGCATTTATAATTAAAAGGAACAAACAACAGAAGAAAAAAATAAGTAGGCCTGGTCAGACACCATGGCTTATGCCTGAAATCCCAGCACTTTGGGAGGCTAAGGTGGGAGGATCGCTTGAGCTCAGGAGTTCAAGACCACCCTGGGCAACATAGTGAGACTCTGTCTCAAAAACATTAATAATAATAATTAGACCTGATACTGAAAAATTAAATTAAAATTTTTTATTTGGTATCTCATTAATGAAAAAAAATTTTTTAAATAACGACCCCTCATATAAGCACCAGTCACTTTGGGGTGTCATTTGATGATCAATCCCAACTGTGATTCCTCAGTCAGGAAAGAGCCTCATAGGCATATGAAACTGGTTCAAAGTCAAGCACGCAGGAAATAGTGAAGGTGCAATTTGAATTCAAGTATGTCTGACCACTGTGGTCTTTCTATGATACCACCTTGCTCTATACTCAACACAGGAGAGTATTGTATCCATTCATGAAAGATAAAATCCAGAGCGGGGTCCCTATTTCCCCGGTCCATGGACTGGTACTGGTCGGTGGCCTGTTAGGAACTGGGCCGCACAGCAGGAGGTGAGCGGCAGGTGAGTGAGCAAAGCTTCATCTGTATTTACAGCTGCTCCCCATCGCTCACATTACCACTTGAGCTCTGCCTCCTGTCAGATCAGCGGAGGCATTAGATTCTCATAGGAGTGGGAACGCTGCTGTGAGCAGTGCGTGCTGGGATCTAGGTTGCATGCTCCTTATGAGAATCTAATATCTGATGTCTGTCACTGTCTCCTATCACTCCCAGATGGTACCATTTAGTTGCAGGAAAACAAGCTCAGGGCTCCCACTAGTTCTACATTATGGTGAATTCCATAATTATTTCATTATATATTACAATGAAATAGTAATAGAAATACAGTGCCCAAGGCCAGGCACAGTGGCTTACGCCTGTAATCCCAGCACTTTGGGAGGCCGAGGCAGACAGATCACTTGAGGTCAGGAGTTTGAGGCCAGCCTGCCCAACATGGTGAAACACCATCTCTACTAAAAATACAAAAATTAGCCTAGCATGGTGGCGGGCACCTGTAATCCCAGCTACTCGGGAGGCTGAGGTACGAGAAGTGCTTGAACCTGGGAGGCAGAGGTTGCAGTGAGCCAAGATCGTGCCACTGCACTCTAGCCTGTGTGACAGAGTGAGACTCTGTCTGAAAAAAAAGAAAAAAGAAAAGAAATACAGTGCACATTAAATGCAATGTGCTTGAATCATCCTGAAACCATCTCCTCTACCCAGTCTGTGGAAAAATTGTCCTCCACAAAACCAGTCCCTGGTGCCAAAAAGTTTGGGGACCACTAACCAGCAAAATGTCAACTTATAGGATTGCAGGGAAATTAAGTGTTGTGAATTTTAAAGTATATTTTAGAATAACTCAGGAGTAGCTAGAAAACATTTTGATCTAAAGGATTTTTATATTTCAAAAGTTTCTTACATAACTGCCCTTTACTGGGCACCATAAAATCAGTGACAGTTGGCGAGGTGTGGTGGTTCATGCCTGCAATCCCAGCACTTTGAGAGGCGAAGGCAGTAGGGTTGCTTGAGGCCAGGAGGTCAAGACCAGCCTGGACAACATAGTGAGACCAGGTCTCTACAAAAACCTTTTAAAAAATTTTGCTGGGTGTGAGTCTGTAGTCTTGACTACTCAGGAGGCTGAGGCAGGAGGACCATTTGAGCCCAGGAGTTTGAGGCTGCAGTGACATATGATTTTGCCACTGCTCTTCAGCCTGGGTGACAGAGACCCCATATTCTAAAGAAAAAATAATCAGTGAATTTAAAGTAAAAAGGATGGCATGGTCCCTCTTTTAAGGATTAGCAGACTAGCAGTAAGATAAATACGATCAGTAGCCAAACACATGCTCTTCCAGAGAGAGGTTAAGGCCAAAAGAGCAGATTCCCAGATGCATGCTAGGAGGGCCAATCAACTCCACCTGCTCAGGGCAAGAAACTCATGACAGAAAGAAACTACTGATCACTGAGCTGAGTCCTGAGTGTGAGCTGTTGAGAACTTTCAGAACATTTAAGATTATCTGCGTACTTGTATTTTTTCAGATGCAGTAGGTTTTATACATTGTTCCAATGTGATTTATAACTCTGAACAGCAACCCTTCCCTTTTAGTATTTAAATTATAAATAGGGATGGTTTTTACTTTATTATTTTTTTAAGGATGTGATGCTTGGCTCTGTGTCCCCACCCAAATCTCACCTTGAATTGTAATCCCCATAATTCCCACGTGTCAAGGGCAGGACCAGGTGGAAGCTATTGAATCATGGCGGTGATTTCCCCCATGCTATTCTCATGGAAGTGACTGAGTTCTCATGAGATCTGATGGTTTTATAAGCATATGGCATTTCCGCTGCCTGCAGTCACTCTGTCCTGCCGCCTTGTGAAGAAGATGCTTAGCCTTCTGCCATGATTGTAAGTTTCCTGAGGCCTCCCAAGCCATGCTGAACTGTGAGTCGATTAAACCTCTTTCCTTTATAAATTACCCAGTCTCAAGTATTTCTTCATAGCAGTGTGAGAACAGAGCAATACAGGTTGGTTTTTAAATGGAGATATATTTTGAACCTAAGGAAAAAAGTTAATTTTCAATTATTTCTTTCTCGATATGGCCTTTTGTGGTTGCTATGCTTCTTTTCTAAAAATAAAACAATGATTATCTGAATACAAAACTATTCCAAGTAAGAGACATGGCCGGGTGCAGTAGCTCATGCCTGTAATCCTAGCACTTTGGGAAGCTGAGGTGGATGGATCACCTGAGGTCAGGAGTTCAAGACCAGCCTGACCAACATGGAGAAACCCCGTCTCTACTAAAACTACAGAATTAAACAGGTGTGGTTGTGCATAGCTGTAATCGGGAGACTGAGGCAGGAGAATCGCTTGAACTTAAAAGGCAGAGGCTACAGTGAGCCGAGATCGTGCCATTGCACTCCAGCCTGGGTGACAGAGTGAGACTCCATCTCAAAAAAACAAACAAAAAAAAACATAATCCTATGGCCAGGCACGGTGGCTCATGCCTGTATTCTCAGCACATTGGGAGGCCAAGACGGGTGAATCACAAGGTCAGGAGTTCGAGACCAGTCTGGCCAACATAGTAAAACCCTGTCTCTACTAAAAATACAACAATTAGCCAGGTGTGGTGGCATGCACCTGTAGTCCCAGCTACTCAGGAGGCTGAGGCAGGAGAATCGCTTAAACCCAGGAGGCAAAGGTTGCAGTGAGCTGAGATCACACCATTGCACTCCAGGCTGGGTGACACAGTGAGACTCCGTCTCAAAAAAAAAAAAAAAAAAAGAGAGACACAATCCTGTGGATCCTGTGGTCCACCTATATTCACTTTAACTGTAATGCTCTAGAAGAAACTTTTGCCATGTCTGTATCTTTTTCTTTTTCTTTTTTTTTTAAATATTGAGTCTCACTTTGTTGCCCAGACTAGAGTGCAGTGGTGTCATCTCGGCCTCATCGCCACCTCCTCCTTCCGGGTTCATGCAATTCTCCTGCCTCAGCCTCTTGAGTTGCCAGGAATTCAGGTGTTTGCCACCACACCCTGCTAATTTTTTGTTTTTTCTTTTTTCTTTTTTTTTTTTTTTTTTGAGACGGAGTCTCACTCTGTCGCCCAGGCTGGAGTGCAGTGGCTGGATCTCAGCTCACTGCAAGCTCCGCCTCCTGGGTTTACGCCATTCTCCTGCCTCAGCCTCCCGAGTAGCTGGGACTACAGGCGCCCGCCACCTCGCCCGGCTATTTTTTTGTAGTTTTTAGTAGAAATGGGGTTTCACCGTGTTAGCCAGACTGGTCTCAAACTCCTGACCTCGAGTGATCTGCCTGCCTCAGCCTCCCAAAGTGCTGGGATTATAGGTGTGAGCCACCGTGCCTAGCCTATCATGTCTGTATCTATTATCTTTTTCTCCACCAGTAATTTGACCAACCTTAAAACACATTTTAAAGAATGTGTGTATCTGAATACCTGTTTTCAATTTATCAATAGCTACAGACTATGTGTACATTTTACTGACAAGAATGGA
Source organism: Macaca nemestrina (assembly GCF_043159975.1). Classification (NCBI taxonomy): domain Eukaryota; kingdom Metazoa; phylum Chordata; class Mammalia; order Primates; family Cercopithecidae; genus Macaca; species Macaca nemestrina. The sequence goes on along the minus strand of NC_092135.1, from coordinate 125,807,636 downwards.
AAGTCTCCTTCAGGGTTTAACACTTAAGAGACCTCATGACTACTAGCTTCCTTCCCTTCCTAGCAAAATTCTGTGGACTCCAGTTTGTCATTTTCATTCCCTGCTAGGAGACTGTCATGGATGCACTATGCAAAACATTATCCTGGAGTGATTATTTATTAGTGATCCCTCCATTTCACTTGTAGGTCGACAAAACTTAATCTTGACCTATAAACTGTTTCAAAATAATCATTGATTTTTTTCATGAAGAAAAAGACACACGAAGAGTTACCAGTCAGATTAGTACTATGAAAAATCAACCTGAAACCATGATCTAAACTAGGAAAGAGTTTGGAAAGGTAATTCCAGTTTTATCAAATACACTCAAGTTAGTTGTTGTTGTTGTTGTTGTTGTTGTTGTTGTTGTTTTGAGATGGAGTCTTGCTCTGTTGCCCAGGCTGGAGGGCAGTGGTGCAATCTTGGCTCACTGCAAGCTCTACCTCCTGGGTTCACGCCATTCTCCTGCCTCAGCCTCCCGAGTAGCTGGGACTACAGGCGCCCACCACCACTCCTGGCTAATTTTTTTTTTTCCTGTATTTTTAGTACAGATGGGGTTTCGCCATGTTAGCCAGGATGGTCTCAATCTCCTGACCTTGTGATCCACCAGCCTCGGCCTCCCAAAGTGCTGGGATTACAGGTGTGAGCCACTGCGCCTGGCCCACTCAGTTTAGTTTTTAATAAGGATATTCCAGTGGCCGATCTGCTTACCTGCTTTTGACTTTGTTTCAGTCATGGATCACTGCCAAAATTTATTGAGCCAATCTGGGGTTGTTCCTACAGTAATCATCTGTGTATATAGATTTTTCTCTCTACAGGGTGGACAGAAGAGTTTTTCTTCTCTAATACCAGAACCAGAGAGAAATGTGGCCTCAAAGAAGAATACATGCTTAGTTTACGTTTACACTCACAGACAGACATTTATGATTCTTGGAGAATAAATAACAAAGATTCACATTTTTGTATTCACCTTAACCGGGATTCATTTCAGTGAAGCTTACTTAGTGTCACCTGTTTGCTTTTCCACACACACAAAAGTAGTGGAGGAAGGCTGGGATTCAGAACACTCAAATGCTTTATTTATACAGTATCTCAAATTGTAAATTCTGACCAGATGATCCTATTGCCCTGGACCTAAAATTAAAGTCTTACAAGGTAAAGGAAGACTTGAACAAATATTTCTCCAAAGGGAGTATTTATTCTTCTTTGAGGTCATCTCACCATTTTTTTAAGCAGTTCCTAGAAGGTACATCATCTGCTCCCAGGATTTATCCCAATATATCTGCAGGTCATGGAAATACAAGCAGGAGAAGATAAGAGGCTGCAGCATTTCACTTGCTTTGGGATAGAAATGTCACTTAAATCAGAAATTTACCCTGTTCCAAGAACCATTTTCCTCCCCGCAATCACCTTCCCTCATTTAAAGAATCCACCACTTGTCCTTGTTAAAACAAAATGAGAAATTTTGTCTGTCCTAAATGAAGACTTGAACCATTGGGCTAGTTTTATATTCTCCAAGTAAAGCCAAGAAAAGGGTGCATGGAGAATGACACTGATTGGAAGCCTAAACACCGCTACTTTTCGTGGCTAGACTAAACGCAAAATAGGGGAGGAATGCAGTTTGCCTCAGAAACAGAAACAGGGCAGATACAGTCACATCTCAGACAGCTCTAGGGTGAGAAGGATCAAGTCAAAACAAAAGACAAGCTCTACATCCATGTATCTACGTTATTTAGCTCTTTCTTATAAGTGAGAACATGCCATATTTGTCTTTCTGTATCTGAAGTATTTCACTTAAGATAATGGCTTCCAGTTCCATCCATCTTGTTGCAAAAGACATGATTTCATTCTTTATTGTGCCTGAATTGCATTTCAGGAAGGGTGGGGGTCCTGGGAGGGGTGGATTATGAGAAATTACTTAAGATGTATAATGTATATCATTCTCGTGATGGACACACTAAAAGCCTTGACTTCACCACTGGACTATCTATTCATGTAACAAAATTACACTGTGTCCCATAAATTTACACACACACACACACACACACACACACACACACACGGGAATAACAAGCACAGCCCAAATTCAGCCCAGAAGATCCTCTGGAGCATCAATTCAACTACTCTTTTTTTAAATTTTATATTGGTAAATAGAGATGGAGGTCTCCCTGAGTTGCCCAGACTGGCCTTGAACTCCTGGGCTCAAGTGGTCCTCCTACCTAGGCCTTCCAAAGTGCTGGAATTATGGGCGTGAGCCACTGTGCCCAGCCAGTTCACCCGCTCTTAAAGGAAGACATTAGTAGACTATTGCCAGTAGCTCCTTCACTGCTCTGCCTTCTCTGTGGTCTGCATGTGGCTTCTATTCCCCCAAGTTCAGATGGAAGGAAAGGAGCAGCCATTTGGGATGGACATCTGCACCTTCCTCTATGCCTTCTTCTGTCCATTATCTTTCTCTTTGCTAGAAATTGAGATTCAGAGAACCAAAACTCTTCTGAATCTCTTAGGCATTCCATGTTATATTGTGACCAGAGTTGACTGAAACCAGAACAGTATTATGTGGGGGAAAAGAGGGGATGTTCCCTTTGTATCTACCCAGCATATTATAATTCAAGTTTTATGGAATCATAAGACATCATCGTATAATTTTCACATATATAACAAGGCAAGAGAAGCTATTGAAGTGTAAGGTGTTTTTACTTTACCTTGTCAAAGTAAACATTCTTTAAGTCAATTTCACAAAATGGCAGTGCTATCTGTGCACATTCAGAGATCACTGTCAAGAACACGGTTTTTTTGTTTTGTTTTGTTTTGTTTTTTGAGATGGAGTCTTGCTCTGTCGCCCAGGCTGGAGTCAGTGGCACGATCTCAGGTCACTGCAACCTCCACCCCTGGGTTCAAGCGATTCTCCTGCCTCAGCCTCCTGAGTAGCTGGAATTACAGGCATGTGCCACCATGTCCAGCTAATTTTTAAATTTTAGTAGAGATGGGTTTCACCACGTTGGCCAGGCTGGTCTTGAACTCCTGACCTCAGGTGATCCACCCACCTCGGCCTCCCAAAGTGCTGGGATTACAGGCATGGGCCACTGTGCCCAACCAAGAATACTTCTGATTAAGAAAGGATTGATTAGAAAGCAGGGAACCCAACAATTCTACTTTTGTTGTATCCTTTATCAAGGGACCATGTGATTAAACCTTAATTGGATGGACTAATTCTCAATCATATTCTATTCCTTACAAAGTGTGTAAGTTATATAATACTCTTTGAGGCTCCATTTAATCAGTGTAAAATTAAGAGATACCATCTATTCCATATATCCTGCTTATGTTTTATGTTTGTTTGTTTGTTTGTTTAAGACAGGGTCTCACTCCCATCACCCAGGCTGTAGTGCAGTGGCATAATCTCTGCTCACTGCAGCCTCTGCCTCTGGGGCTCAAGCAATTCTCCCACCTCAGCCTCCCAAGTGGCTGGGACTACAGGTGTACACTACCATGCCTGGCTGATTTTTGTATTTTTTTGTAGTGATGAGGTTTCTCCATGTTGCCCAGGCTGGTCTCAAACTCCTGGGCTCAAGCAGTCCAACTGCCTCAGCCTCCTAAAGTGCTGAGAATACAGGCATGAGCGACTGTGCCGGGCATCAGAACATATTACTTTTTAACAAACACCATTTGATTATGGAGATGACAGCAGAGAAAAAGATGAATACAGAGAAAGAAAATGAAAAGGTTGAATTGATGGTGGCAACGTGGTCTTAGCCAGCATTGGGACCTGGAGAAACTGCAGAAGGAAGTTCTAAAGAACGGTGGCCAGGTGCGGTGGCTCATGCCTGGAATCCCAGCACTTTGGGAGGCCGAGTCAGGTGGATCACCTGAGGTCAGGAGTTTGAGACCAGCCTGGGCAACATGACGAAATCCCATCTCTACTAAAACTATAAAAATTAGCCAGGTGTGGTGGCTGCTGCCTGTAATACCAGCTGCTTCTGAGGCTGAGGCAGGAGAATCACTTGAACCTGGGAGGCGGAGGTTACAGTGAGCCAAGATCCCACCATTGCACTCCAGCCTGAGCAACAGAGTGAGACTCAGTCTCAAAACAAACAAACAAAAACAAGAATGGATGTGAGGGTCTCCAATTTTCATCATGGTTTCCCCATTAGGGGGCTTCCTTCCTGCCTGTTGTATCCTCCCTCTCAGCTGAAGAGTTAAAATAGGCATGAGGTTGACAGGACCTTGGTCACACTCTTGCCTTTTCCTCCTGAGGCAGCTTGTGACCCTTCTCACATTTCCTTCAGAGGGCAGAGGGAAGCACATGATAAGAGTCAGAGGTTAATCTAACTATCTGCATTTATTTTCTGATAATTCTGTTTTTGAAGACATTTTCTAAGAAACTGGAGTGTTCTACACTCATGTTTGTTGACATTTTGCAAGAAAAGCTTGGGCTTACTTTCTCATTGCCTCCTGCTTGTGAAATTCCAGTCTAGCTCTAGAATCTGGCATTACTCTGGGATTTTTGTTGTTGTTGTTGTTGTTGTTCCTACATGCAAGTTTGAAATAGGAGGTAAATATTTATTTTTATTCCTTTTAAAATTTATTTATTTTTTATTCTTTAAATGTATTTCATGTCATTCTCAATTTATTTTATTTTTTAATTTTTTTGAGACAGATTCTCACTGTGTTGCACAGGCTGGTCTCAAACTCCTGACCTCAAACAATCCTCCCACCTTAGCCTTCCAAAGTGCTGGAATTACAGGTATGAGCCACTGCACCCAGACTTTTTTTTTTTTAAATGTACCATTTTAGCTATTTTATTATATGTTTATTTATTTATGTTTTTAGAGACAAGGTCTCAGTCTATTGCCCAGGCTAGAGTGCAATGGTGCAGTCACGACTCACTGCAGCTCTGATCTGGGCTCAAGTTATCCTCCTGCCTCAGCTTCCCAAGTCTCTGGGACTACAGTGTGTGCCACCACACCTGTTGTATTAGTTTGTTCTCACACCGTTACAAAGACATACCTGAGTCTGGGTAACTTATAAAGAAAAGAGGCTTAATTGGCTCACGATTCTGCAGCCTGCACAGGAAGCATGGCTGGGGAGGCCTCAGGAAACTTACAATCATGGCGGAAGGTGAAGGGGAAAGGGGCATGACTTACATGGTAGGAGTAGGAGGAAGAGAGCCAAGGGGAAAGTGCTACACACTTTTCAACAACCACATCTCGTGAGAACACACGAGTATCATGAGTAAACTCCGCCCCATGATTCAATCACCTCCCACCTGGCCCCTCCTCCAACAGTGGGGATTACAATTTGACATGAGATTTGGGTGAGGACACAGAGCCAAACCATATCACCCAGGTAATTTATTTTATTTTATTTTATTTTATTTTATTTTATTTTATTTTATTTATATTTCGAGACAGAGGCTCACTCCATCACCCAGGTTGGAGTGCAGTGGCACAGTCTCAGCTCACTGCAGCCTCCACCTCTCAGGTTCAAGTGATTCTTGTGCCTCAGCCTCCCGAGTAGCTGGGATTACAGGCACATGCCACCACACCTGCCTAATTTTTATATTTTTAGTAGAGGCGGGGGTTTCACCATGTTGGCCAGGTTGATCTTGAACTCCTGGCCTCAAGTGATCTGCCCACCTCAGCTTCCCAAAGTGCTGGGATTATAGGCATGAGCCACCATGCCCAGCCTTATTTTTGTTTTTGGAGACAGAGTCTTTCTATATTGCCCACGTTGGTCTTGAACTCGTGGCCTCACATCATCTCTCACCTCTTTCTCCCAAAGCACTGGGATTATAGATGTAAGCCACAGTGCTCAGAAAATCAGTTTTTATTTTAAACACAAATACATTCTCATCACATTTTTTTTAAAAAAAGCCCTAATTGTAGTAAATGTCTTTATTAAATCAATTCAGAGAATAGATATGTGGTTTTAGCACTTCTAGTAAGTTAAAGCAGACCTACAAGGAATTGGGCTGAGGACCAATAAGCAAAGTAAAGTGTGACTGCTGTGTCATAGACACAGGCTTCCTCAGGAACTTAGGCCACTGAGGACCTGGCTACACGTTCTCTGCCAGGCTGTGTACTTCTGCTGGAGCTTGAAGTGCGCAGATCAAGAAGTGAGGACAGAAAAATGGATATAAGGGGAGGAGAGGAAGAACTAGCTGAGGCTCACCGTTATGAGCTGGGGCCCAGGAGGACAGACAGCCCCCTTTGTCAATTCCTGTTGCCCGTGACCTTGGCAGCATGGGTGTCCTGCAGGAAAAGGAACCCTTTGTTATGGAGCTAACCATGTATGTAGCTGACCAAAAGGTCGCAGAAGCCGAAGGAAGATCCAGGAGAATACAGAGCCATTGCAGGCCTTGGCTGCTGCCTCATGCCAATGATTAAGGAAAAGGAGAAGAAGAAAAGAAGTAAAGGAAAAGGTTATTAACATCCGGTAGAACTGAATCAAGTTCCTTTTCTTTCTTTCTTTTCTTTTTTCTTTTTTTTTTCTCAGACTTGTCTCTGACACAAGGTTGCTTTTCATCAAATCAAAATTCAAGCAAAAAAATCTGTGTTTTGCTGTAGTATGGGTATTGACAATAATGGATGTAGCCATTTCACACACTGGCTAGCAAGATACAGGTATGTTTCTTCTTTCCTTTCAGGGAACACGACTATATCTTCACAGTGGGCCACATGAAAGTTCACAGGGATCTTCTGGGAGAGTGGGCTTTGGGGAATCTTACCAGCTGTTACCCCCAGAAGTGGGCAAGCTTTGTTGGTTATTTAATATTCATTCAGGTTACAGTTACATATGCATCATCGTCCATTTAGTTACAGCCCCTAATTATATCGTATTATTTTATCTTAGTAATTTCAGTTCCAAGAATAGCATTTTATAAGATATTTATGGTACTGTATTAAATACTTCATGCTAGATACCATACTGCTTCTGAATATTGCTAGATACCATAATGCTGTCTGAATATAAGAATAGGAAACTTATATTGATGCTTATGATCACTGAGCAGTGATACCGTCTCCAGTCTTAATATATCTTTCCTGTTTACCATCACACCCAGTTTTTCTTATCTACTTTAGTAATTCCTGCACAACTATTTCTTTGAAAAACAAATTACAACATGTTCTCAGGGAAGATACAAAAAAACAAAAACAAAAAACAAAAAAAAACTTAAATGCAAAGATTACAAGAAATGCTAAATTCCGTGAAAGTTTACAAAGTTCAAAAGAACACTTGTACCCACAAAGTAAAGATAAAGTCAAGTCTGAGTTAGGTAAGTAAGCTGAAGAATTAAGGGGCCCTTAGCCCACTTGGAAAGCACATGAAAGCAAAGAAGTGCCCCTTTTCTGTTAGATCCTATATTCGTAGATTAATGATCAAGCTGATTAGTAATAAAGCAACATATCTGGAAAAGTATCCTCAGTCTAACACTACAGGACCCAATCATATAGTCATGATCTGGTGCCTTTAGTTAGGAAATGAGTCCGATATTTATTGAACCCTACAACAAACCTAGTGCTGTGTGCAGAAAGCTCAATTATTTTAATCAGCTTATTTTAATTCTGCAGCAGTGAGGGAGAAAACTCTTAAATCATCTGATTTCTTTAGAAAGTACTATAAAGACACATGCACACATGTTTATTGCAGCACTATTCACAATAGCAAAGACTTGGAACCAACCCAAATGTTCATCAATGATAGACTGGATTAGGAAAATGTGGCACATATACACTGTGGAATACTATGCAGCCATAAAGAAGGATGAGTTCATGTTCTTTGCAGGGACATGGATGCAGCTGGAAACCATCATTCTCAGCAAACTATCGCAAGAACAGAAAACCAAACACTGCGTGTTCTCACTTATAGGTGGGAACTGAACAATGAGAACACTTGGACACAGGAAGGGGAATGTCACACACCGGGGCCTGTCATGGGGTGGGGGAAGTGGGGAGGGATAGCATTAGGAGATATATCTAATGTAAATGACGAGTTAATGGGTGCAGCACACCAACATGGCACATGTATACATATGTAACAAACCTGCACATTGTGCACATGTACCCTAGAACTTAAAGTATAATAAAAATTTTTTAAAAAAAGAATAACACTCCCCTAGCTTTTTGGGTTCCAGTTTTTTATTAGCCTTCACCCCTCCTTATTGCCAACCTAGTTGTTTCCTATCAAATAAATATTCCTACCGTGTAAATCCTATAATCTGGATCAACTCAAGCACTTCTCCTACCTCATCAAGTTATGGAGAGTAACAACTTTCATTCACGTGTTTAATACAGAGATTTAATGATGATTGGCTGATGCTACATTTTAAGAAATTCTTGCCTATCATAAAATATGCCTTCAGTCTGAAACAGGCATCACATATTTCACTTGACACCTTATCAGTGCCATGCTGTGAATTGTATCAAAAAGGACTTCTGAAGCTGACAGTACTGCATAGGACTTCACAGTGAAATCAGATTTCTGCTATACTAGAAGTTTCTTTAAATGTCATCATAGGTTCAAAAATTCTATTTTAGTGATATTAGTAAAGTAATATATGCTGGAGATATAAACATTTTATTCTTTCCCTTATTGTCTCAGTTTATTTGCTTTAAATTTTATATAAATATCTTTTTTTTCTTTTTTTTTTTTTTTTGAGACTAAGTTTCACTTTTGTCCCCCAGGCTGGAGTGCAATGGTGCGATCTCGGCTCACTGCAACCTCCGCCTCCTGGGTTCAAGAGATTCTTTTGCCTCAGCCTCCCGAGTAGCTGGGATTACAGGCACCTGCCACCACACCCGGCTTATTTTTGTATTTTTAGTAGAGACGGGATTTCACCATGTTGGTCAGGCTGGTCTTGAACTCCTAACCTCAGGTGATCCACCCACCTCGGCCTCCCAAAGTGCTGGGATTACAGGCATGAGCCACTGTGCCGGCCGTATAAATATCTTATAAAAGATTCAAGTGAGTGAAACAACTTTCTATGTAAATCTAGAACTAACTCCAGCTCCCTCTAGGATTACTTAGATCTTTCCTGTTTTTAAAAGAAACTTTGACTTATTTGATTTTTAACATTTGCTGTTGTATATTTTGTTGCCTCTTAGTAACTTGATTAGAGCTTAGGAGGAAGAAAGTTAAGAAATAAAGTGAAAGTCTTATCTTTTTTTTGAGATGGAGTCTCACTCTGTTGCCCAGGCTGGAGTGCAGTAGTGCGATCTCGACTCATTGCAACCTCAGCCTCCCAGATTCAAGGGATTCTCCTGCCTCAGCCTCTGAAGCAGCTGGGATTACAGGCAGGTGCCACCACGCCCAGCCAATTTTTGTATTTTTAGTAGAGACGGGGTTTCACCATGTTGGGCAGGCTGGTCTCAAACTCCTGACCTCAAGTGATCCACCGCCTAACCCTCCCAAAGTGCTGGGATTACAGGCGTGAGCCACTGCACCTGGCTGTGAAAATCGTATCTACCCATTTTGGTATTAAGTGGAACCATTTTATGAAAAAGTAGAAACTAACATTTAAAGTGGAGTGTGATTTCCCTGACTTTCGCTTTAGCTTCGCCCTTACCACACTTAACTATAGAGTTAAAATGGCCTTCTTCATTCCTCAGTGTTTGCAGTGGAAACCCATTACAATCAGCTCTCATTTCTACGGCATTCTGATCCTGAGCCAAGTCAACACCTTTGTTCCTAATGAGTGAACAAAGAAACAACTAGAAATGTTTATACTAGAATGTTAGACCACTTCTGATATAAAAATACATACCATGCTCAGAATGTATGCACTTTCATACATACACATATTCAGGAGGTGCAGAGCTAGGCCGTAATTTGTAATCAGATACAGTGATTCTAAGTCAGTAGGATTTTACTAGAAACCCTGCTGCTCATTTTAGTCAGATGATGAGTCAAAGATGCGGTTATATTTAAAATATATCAGTCTCTATTACCGCCAATGTGAGTATGCATAAATGAAAAATTTAAAAATAAAATAAATCAGTCAAAATGGAGCTCCTTTGAAAATCAGTAAGCAGTTTTTAAGTGTTCTCGCCACAAAAAATAAGTATAAAAGGTAATGCGTATGTTAAATAGACCGATTTAGACCTTCCACAATGTATATTTCTTTTCTCTTTTCTTGTTTTGGTTGTTGGTTTTTGCATTTTTCTGTTTTTGTTTTTGTTTTTGTTTTTTTTTTGAGACTGAGTTTTGCTCTTGTCACCCACGCCGGAGTGCAACGGCACTATCTCAGCTCACTGCAACCTCTGCCTCCCAGGTTCAAGCAATTCTCCTGCCTCAGCCTCCCGAGTAGCTGGGATTACAGGTGCCTGCCACCACGCCCAGCTACTTTTTATATTTTTTAGTAGAGACAGGATTTCAACATGTTGGCTGGGCTGGTCTTGACTCCTGACCTCAGGTGATCATCCCATGTCGGCCTCCCAAAGTGTTGGGATTACAGGTGTGAGCCACTGAGCCTGGCTGATTTGTTGGTATTTTAGTATTAAATTGTCTCACTTCTATAAGTGGAAACACCTAAAAACCTAAAACATACATAATGTGCCCTTTTATGAGAGGAAGTTAAATAATTTCACACTAACCTATTCCCCCATATGGCTCCAGCACCTATTCTCACATATTTTTAAAAACCAGAAGTATAAAAGGCTTTGGATTATTTACATGATTACCACCCTACATTTACTCTTGGCCTGGATGATTACTAACAGGATTTGAAAATCTACAAATTGTGTTTACAATCGTACTACAAATGTTTCCAGTATATTAACAGAAATAAATTTGCCAGCAGTAAAATTTGGAGTATTCTAGACATTACCTACCAAATGCTGAAAATGCCCACTTTAAAAACTAACCTCAAAATGAACAAGTGAATCAAACTGAGCAATGCTTTCATTCACTACTTTTTAATGACTACCAAGCAGCAGCTGAAATCAGATGACAGCAAAATACATTTTGCAAGTTACACTGAGTGTTTGGAACATCAGTGATTAGTTGAAGCAATTGTTAAAATGTTTCTCCAGAAATTGTACAGTTGTATACTATATCCATGGAGATGCTAAAAAAAAAAAAAAATCAGAGAAACAATTACTATTGGATTATATCCCTTTCATATTGTGTCTACTGCAAAAGACTTAATAGAGAAGATGTAGCATCAATAAAAACCTTGCAATAAGGTAGCTCATCACACTACTTATCACTTCTGTTTTTTAATTGGGAAGCCTTGCTTCCACCATATGAGGACACAGTAAGAAGGCACCACCTGTGGCAAAGCAGGCCTTCACCAGATACCACATCTGCTGATATCTTGATTTTAGATTTCCCAGCCTCCAGAACTGTAAGAAATAAAGTTTGTTGTTTATAAGACCCAGTTTGTGTATTTTTGTCATAGCAGACCAAACTAAGACACCAGCAATTCCACACTGACACTTAACCTCAAGAAACATTCATCCTCCTGATGGCAAGTAACAAAAGAGGAGGAACAAGAGATTAGAACCAATGCTAAATGCCCATTAACAGGGAGTTGATTAAATTTAAACACAGTGTTTTTATGCCAATGAATACTTTGCAGCGATTAGTAAGAATAAAGTAGACCTTATACGAACATGGAATGACCTCCAAGACACTGCAGAGCAGTAAGTGTCATACGGTGCTACTTAAGATAATAGTCACAAAAGTAGAGCCTATGTTTCTGCAGGTACATATGCATATGCCTGGGAAGAGGTATGGAAAGTGACACACCAAACTGACAATACTGATTTCCTCAGGGGAGCATACTGGAATTGATGAGATACTTGTAAGGAGAAACTTAGTAGCTTCGTCTACATCATTTGAAAATTTTAAAAGAATGTTTTCATGTATGACTTTTAGAAAGAAAAATAAATGTAGAAAAATAAATAAGAGAAATCATAAATGTTCTTTGATAAGATTTAAGCTTTTGAGCAATGTCAGATCTCAGATTGCAGGAAGCCATAGCATGAAATGCTGCGTCCTGGTGTCAGGAAACAGTTATTTCACCACTGATCCAGCTGGTCATCACTTAGACTGCGTGACCAGTGAGGACAGAACTGAGAATCTCGGCTCAGGTGAGCCTCATGACCTCTGGTCTCCTGCTGTGCCTCTTTTAAAAATCTAAAGCTACAAAGCAATTACTAAGATATTGTTAAGGTGTAATTGTTATTGCTTAAAAAAATAGATAGGGAACTTTTATGGAAGCACATGAATGCCTAGGCAAGGTAGAGTAATTCTTTTGTACATGCTTCTTGTATGCAATCGCTTTAGGAAAAGATATTTTTCTGAGCCTCAGTTTTCACATCTATAATTTTTTTTTTTTTTTTTTTTTTTTTTTTTTTTTTTTTTTTTTTTTTTTGACACGGGCTCTCACTCACTGTGTGGCCCATGCTGGAGTGCAGTGGCACAATCTCTGCTCACTGCAACCTCCGCTTCCCTGCGGAGATGGATAATTTGAAAAAAAAAAAAATGAGAGACGACTTCCTGCAACTAGATATAAAAGCCTATTACAGAGCTAAAATAATGAAAGCAGTGTGCCCCTGGCATAAAAAATACACAGAAAGAGCAATGTAACATACTGTTAATAGAAGACCTGAAACTAATCTACTATAACTAATTCAAATGCCTAAGAAATTTGGAATAAGCAAAAATATTACTGGGTATCTCCAGCTGAGGACTACGCATCGTTTATAGTACATCTTTCTGGGTTTTCTGATGTTAGCCTTACACTGCCTATTTCATAACTCTGTTATAGAGAACCGAAAACCATGCAGAGAACTAATGGGAACACCAAGAAATGATGATAATGCAGTTGATTCTTGTCTATGGACATGCAAGTAAATTCTGTTTTGCAGAGGGACAATCAATGACATGATTTGCTGAAATGAAGGACCATGCTTGGTAAAATTCCCAACCAACCAGAATGCAATCTTCTCTTAATTTACATAGCTATTGCTTTCCTAGAAACTTCACTGTACAGTAAGCTAATGGGAAAAATACTCTGTTTATATGTAGAGTGGAGTTAATTATGGGTTCCAATAATTATACACAGGGGCTTCATTTATTTGAATGCCAAAGAGACTTTTGAAAATCATATGCGTCACAAAACAAGTCTTTGTTGTGGAGATATCCTGTATATGGCAGGATCTACTATCCCTGCACCTGCCCAACAGATACCAGTAGTGTACTCCTGATTGTGACAACGAAAAACCACCTCTACAAATTCCCAAGCACCCCACGGGGGCAGGACCTCCTGGAAAGTCCTAGTTTATTTTATTTTATTTTATTTTATTTTACTTTATTTTATTTTATTTTATTTTATTTATTTTTTTGAGATAGAGTCTCACTCTATCACCCAGCCTGGAGTGCAGTGCCGTGATCTTGGCTCACTGCAACCTCAGTTTCCTGGTTTCAAGCGCTTCTTGTGCCTCAGCCTCCCAAGTAGCTGGGATTACAGGTGCACACCACCACACCTGGCTAATATTTGTATTTTAGTGGAGACTGGGTCTCACCATGTTGCCCAGGATGGTCTTGAACTCCTGACCTCAGATGATTCACCTGCCTCGGCCTCCCAAAGTGCTAGGATTACAGGTATAAGCCACAGTACCCGGCCTACAGCCACTAGTTTAAATAAGGAGGTATTGACTCCAAAGTTTCCGTGTATATTTATGCTAGTAAAGCATAGGGTCCTAGAAAAATTGGCTAATGGGGCTCACAATTCTTAACAGTGACACTGAACATGTCACTCATATTAATTATTTGCCCTTAGAGGTCATGTAGGTGCTCTTGGTTTCTGTGTTCATATTTGTTAACCAACTATACAACATAACAAAGGTTGCTTTGTTGTTAATATAATAACAGTCACAAATGCTTTGGTCAACTCACTTGGTATTCAAAGTCAATGTAAGTAAAAGATTGAGTAGTCAACCTTGGTCACTCCCAGTGAAAGATGCCTCGTATCGCATCTTGGCTTAATTTACTAAATAAACTGATTGTAGTTCCTTTCCTCTTTGGAATACACTAGTAGAGGGAAACATGCCTTTGAAAAAGCACTAAAAATATTCTTTGTTCTATTGACTACAAGTTTTTAGGCATTTGCAGTTCTTTCACTTTTAATAAAGTTAGAAGATACTGGGCACTGTGGCTCAAGCTTGCAATCACAGCACTTTGGGAGGCTGAGGCAGGAGGATCACTTGAGCCCAGGAGTTCAAGACCAGCCTCGGCAACATAGTAAGGCCTGTGTCCGCAAAAAATCAGAAGAAATTAGCTGAGCCTGGTGGCATGCACCTGTAGTCCCAGCTATTTGGGAGGTTGAGGAGGGAGGATGACTTTAGCCCACAAGTTCAAGCCTGCAGTGAGCCGTGATCACGACACTGCACTCCAGCCTGGGTGACGGAGTGAGACTCAGTCTCAAAAATAAATAAAGAAAAGAAAAGAAAAATATAGATAGAAATAAAAAATAAGGTAAAAAAATATGAGAATGTAGGTTTGCTTTATAAGAGATAGCAGTTTTGTGGCTCATAGGAATACCCCATGGAGAAACATTTTAAGGACTTTAGTTTGTACACAGAACAACTCGGGGACAACAATCACAAACACAAGAGTTTACAGACAAAGAACAGAAATAAGGGAATAGAAAAGGCAAGAGAATAACTATCCTTAGAAAAAACGACAGGCCATTTTTCTAGCTTGTTTAGGCCTGCCTTTTGTTTACAGTTTGATGTGGACTTACGTGAAGTATTTAGATTTGTTTTGAGGAAGCTGCATCTGGAGAGGTGCATGGTTACTTTTTGACAAGTAAGCTGGTTCTTGGGGTCTTTAGAAGAACAGGGGTACGTGGCAGCAGGTGTGGAAATACCTGAGGGAAGTGCCAATCTCAAGAGATGGAGAAAGGGCAGGTGGCAGGGAGGCCAGGTCCCCAGAGGCCTGGTGGTGGCACTGCGGTCTGGTCATGGTGCCTCTGTCACTCAATTTGTTCAAGGAGATAGAAATCTCTTTTTATTTATTTATTTTTTATTTATTTATTTTTTCGAGACAGAGTCTCACTCTTTTTGCTCAGGCTGTAGTGCAGTGGTGCTATCTCGGCTCACTGCAACTTCTGCCTCCCGGGTTCAATCAATTCTCCTGCCTCCGCCTCCCAATTAGCTGGAAATACAGGCACGCACTATCACATCTGGCTAATTTTTATATTTGTAGTAGAGATGGAGTTTCACTACGTTGGCCAGGCTGATCTTGAACTCCTGACCTCAAGTGATCCACCCGCCTCGGCCTCCCAAAGTGCTGGGATTACAGGTGTGAGCCACCACACCCAGCAAGATAGAAACATCTTATGTTCCCCCTGTTGATATGGCAGAATAAACACAGAAGCACTCGGGGTTGTTGACATTGTTTTATTAGGGAAATAAGCAGTAGCTATGTGGTGACTGGAAACAGAACTCATAGAAAAGGTGGGAAACAGTGCCCATACAGGTGTAGAGAAGTAGAAACACGAAGTTGGAGACCACCTGAATACCCAGGAAACAGAACACTTGGGATCATGACCCTCTTGGCTGGGTTCAGCAAGGCAGACTGATCTGTAAGGATGAGTCTGGGGTTGTATTTTGGTAATGGCCATTTCCTATTTGGATTTGTTTTTTAATAAAAAGATTTTAAACCACTACATTCAAAGAGGGGGTTATAGAATCCAAAGGAGCAAGTCCCTGGACACCCAGGTGATACCAGATAGGGAGGTCTGGGAGAGAAGCAGGCAGGGGCATGGGGGAAAGTCTCATTACCTGGAGAAAGCAGGACCCAGCATCTCAGTCTAGAAGCAGAGCCAGGCCAGCCGCCTAGCAGCAGCATTGCTTCTGGCAGCAGCCCTTCTGCTGGCAACAGCCCTTCCCACAGCCGCAGCCACACGAGCTGCAGGTGCGGCGGCAGCAGCAGATCACGGGCGTGCTACAGCAGCCCCCACAGCAGCCGCGGCAGCAGGGGCAGCAGCTGGAGCAGCAGCCCACCCGGTAGCACCTGCAGGTGGTGCAGCTGCCACAGCCACCGCCACAGCCACCGCCACAGCCACCGCAGCCACCACTGCAGCCACCGCAGCCACCACCACAGCCACTACAGCCACCACAACTTCCACAACCACAGCAACCCATGGTGTCAGTAGCGAGGACTCGAGTAAAGTGAGGAAGGAGGACTCAGGAGAGGTGAGGAAGTCTGATGCCTCCTTCTGCTGGGGGAGGCCCTTATGTACCATCCTGAGGAGGATGCTGGTGGAGTGACCCAGGGCACATGACAAATAGCTACTTCCTTGTCACTATTTATCCCAGTATGTGTAAAGGAAATGAATAAAGGAATCTAGAGTTCTTTCTCATCTATATCCACTCTGGAAACATTTGGCTTTAAAAAAGAGTTACAGTTTAGAAGAAATTTTTCTAAAATTTTAAAGCTCCTGTTTACATATTAAGAACCAGCCTTCAAAGATTAAAACAGAAAAAAACTCAGAAGGTGTGATATACAAGGAAGGGGGATATGAATGCCTTCTGACTCAGTAGGATATGGGGACAAGAAGAGAAAGAAAAATAGAGGTAGAAGAAATATGTTGATGTGTATCTTCTCCTCTTCGTGGGATGGTCTGCTCAACTTCAGAGAGTGACCCCCAAGCCTCCCTCAGATCCCATGTGGAACGGAAGAGACCCAGAACATCTCCTTGCACAACGGAACAGAGAGGACAGCCGAGGAAGCTGGCAGATGAGGTGCCAGGATGTCACCATGGCAGGAGTGAAATGATCAAGGAACCAAGGGCCTCTGGGCAGCCAGGCAGCACTAGGATCAATGGGGAATGCAGCCCATCTTCCAGGCTATTGGCAGCACCGGAGAGAACCAGATGGAGACTGTGTTCTCAAGGAAGGACCACAAGGTCTTGACTGGGGCCAGAGAAGAAATTCTACTGCTCTGTGGACCACTTAGCTATATTCCATTATCATATCCACAGATTGTACCTAAATATCCCTGTTGTCTTCTGTACCATTGTTTGGCAGATTGACTGGATAGGGAAATGCGTATTACTCAAAGCAAATTATCACCACCTTTAGACACACAGTTGAAAGTACATGTCCTTCTGACTGTGAGTAACATGGAAACATCATTCATTACACATTATATAATGCATACCTGACGTATTAACTTGCAAAGAAAAAGATGGTTCCATGGATGGATAAAATAGAACTCTAGAAATTACAGAAAAGACTTATGTAATTGAAATACATTTTGTGGTGTACCAACTAGATTTTCCTTTGAATTTTGAATTCTGTTACAGTTACCATCCGTTATGGACTGAATTGTGTCCTTCCAAAACTCGTATGTGAACGCCCCAACTCCCAATGTGATTGTGTTTGGAGACAGGGCCCTTAAGGACATAATTAAGGTTAAATAAGGTCATAAGGGTGGTGTCCTAGTCCTATAGGACTGGTGTTCCTATGAACAGAGGAGAAGATTCCAGAGCTCTTTCTATCTGACAGAGAAAGGATAAGCTGAAGACACAGTAAGAAGGCAGCTGTCTATAAGACTGGAAGAGAAGTCTCACCAGAACCGAATCCTGATGGCATCTTGATCTCAGACTCCAGTTTCCAGAACTTTAAGAAAATCAATTTTTGTGTGTGTGTTTAAGCCACCCAATCTGTTGTATTTTGTTACAGCAGTGCAAGCTAATACGCTGTCTCCCTGGATTCTCCTAAAGCATAAGCCTTGATTCAGATTATAGGGAAATCTCAAGAAAAAGTGCTAGATCTTTAATCAGTTTCTGAAGATGGACAAGACTTTGTCTGTGCCCTCAAGGTATTGAATGAAAAGAAAAAAATATTACTCTACAGCAGGAGACTATAGGAACGCTTGTCTGTTAAAAAGAGATCCTGGTATCTTTCTTAGTGACACAGAAGAGTGAAGTTTCTTTTTCTTTCTTTTTTTTTTTTTTCTATTGCCCAGGCTGGAGTGCAATGGTGTGATCTCACCTCCCTGCAATCTCCGACTCCCAGGTTCAAGTGATTCTCCTGCCTCAGCCTCCTGAGTAGCTGGGATTACAGGCACACACCACCACGCCCGGCTAATTTTTTTTTTGTATTTTAATAGAGATGGGGGTTTCACCATGTTGACCAGGCTGGTCTTAAACTCCTGACCTTGTGATCCGCTCGCCTCGGCCTCCCAAAGTGCTAGGATTATAGGCGTGCGCCACTGCGCCCGGCCTACGAAGTTTCTTATATAGTCAATGACATATTGAGTTCAAAGAAATAAAAGAAGATAATGTAAATATGGCAAAGGAACACAAGACTATCAATGGTGACCAAACAAATCTGCAAAGGGACCAAATTTCCCTAATTTGAAGAAATAAAAAACGAAACAATTGAAGGTAAAAACTCAATGGCCAGGTTAAACAGATTATTAGACACAGCTGAACAGAAATTTGGTGATGGAAAACAGCTTAATAAGTTACTCAGAATTCAGCACAGAGAGGCAAAGAGTTTTAAAAATATGAAAGGTAAAAAAACATAGTTGAAAAAGGGAAGATTTCTCAGAGTGGTTCTCAAGCAGAGGTGTTGCTCCTTATCTTGGGGGCATTTGGAAAAGTATGAAGTCACTTTCATCTGAATGACATTTAGTATCTGGGAACCAGGAATATAAAATATCCTGTAATGCAAGAAATAGTCTCAACAATAAAGAATTTTCCCATTGAAATGTGCAACAGCGCTTCTGTGGAGGAACGTTAACCAATGTCTAACTGAAACTACAGAAGAAGATAATGCAATGGAGAAGATGTAATATTCAAAGATAATGGTCAGTAATTTTTCGAAGTGATGTAAGATACCAATGTTCAAATTCAAGTGTCTCAAAAAAATCAAGTTGCATAAAAATCAAGGAAATTCAAACCACACACCTTCTGGTAAAACTAAAGAACAACAATAACAATAAGAAAAATCTACAACTAGCCAGAAGGAAAAGGAAGACTACCTACAAAGGAATGAGCATTAAACCAAAAGTAGATGTCTCAGCCCAGTGGAAGTCAGAAGACAGTGGGATAGAAATATCAACCTAGAATTGTATCCAAAAGAAAGTCTCTTTCAAAGTTTTTGGGGAAATGAAAATGTGTTCAGACAAACAAAAATGGAGCATTTACCACTAACAGACCTTCTCTGAAGGAATTTCCATCAAAAGATGTACTTCAGGAAGAAAGAAATGATTCCAGAGGAAAGGTCTGAGACCTTCAGAAGGATGGTATTGAACAAAGTAACTAGTAAACCCGGTGATCTAGAAAGCCAAATAACCACAAAACAACAGTAATTTCTCATCCATGGGGTAAAGAAAAAATAGCACTAAAATACAGCACAACCACTGCATTTCATCTTCATCGCCTGAGATGAAGCATACTAAGATCTTTGAATTATTTGGGAGGAGAATAAGCACACTGACTAACTTCAGACTTTAACAGTTAAACTTGCCTGGCCATTGGCTCACGCCTGTAATCCCAGCACTTCGGGAGGCTGAGGCAGGAGGATCACTTGAAACTAAGGTTTGAGACCAGCCTGAGAGACATAGTGAGATCCCAACTCTACAAATAATTTAAAAAATAACTTAATGAAATTGACAGGAAGAAACAGAAAGCATGAATCGTTGTGTAACTATTACAGAAATCACATCAGAAGCTTAAAATCTTTTCACACACACATGCAAAAGACAAGAAAAATGGACCTGGAAAGGAATAAAAACAAGCAGTAATCAGAAAGGATAGTTTGTTTAATTTACCAGCCTTCTGATCTCCTCACTGACTGAAGAGGGAATGGGACGGTTTGACACGGTATTTTGTTGGAGCTACAGGTGGATGTGTTTCGTCTGTGCCACTTATTTAAGAGGTATGGACTAGTGGTTCAGACTCTCCTGTCAGCCTTTCCAGCTTCAAATCCCTGCACCATACATGACTTTCCCTGCCTGACCTCGAGAAACTTACTTAACATCTTTTTCCCTCAATTTTCTGGGCTATAAAACGGGTGGTCCTACTCCCCAGAATTGTTGTGAAGATTAAAAGAGTATCTAAAAGAATACCTAGCAAAAGGCCAGGTACAGTGTCTCACTCCTGT
The DNA here is from genome assembly GCF_043159975.1 of Macaca nemestrina. Classification (NCBI taxonomy): domain Eukaryota; kingdom Metazoa; phylum Chordata; class Mammalia; order Primates; family Cercopithecidae; genus Macaca; species Macaca nemestrina. Next base: position 125,787,474 of record NC_092135.1, on the reverse strand, counting down.
AATCCCAGCACTTTGGGAGGCCGAGATGGGCAGATCACTAGAGTCCAGGAGTTCGAGACCAGCCTGGCCAACATGGTGAAACCCCAACTCTACTAAAAATATGAAAATTATCTAGGTGTGGTGGCACGTGCCCGTAGTCCCAGTTACTCAGGAGGCTGAGGCAGGACAATCACTTGAACCCGGGAGGTGGAAGTTGCAGTGAGCAGATATTGTGCCACTGCATTCCAGCCTGGGTGACAGAGTGAGACTCCATCTCAAAAAAAAAAACAACAAAAAAGAGTATCATATAGATGGTAAGTGAAGCCAGAACAGTGATTAAAACCACCTAGAAAGAAGGTATAAAGTGAAAAAAAGAGGAGAGAACCAAGGATTTTTTTTTTTTTTTTTTTTGAGATGGAGTCTCACTGTGTCACCCAAGCTAGAGTCCAGTGGTGCGATCTCAGCACACTGCAACTTCTGCCTCCTGGGTGCAAGAGATTCTCCTGCCTCAGCCTCCCAAGTAGCTGGGACTGCAGGTGCCCACCACCACACCCAGCTAATTTTTGTATTTTTAGTGGAGATGGAGTTTCACCATGTTGGCCAGGCTGGTCTCGAACTCCTGACCTCAGGTGATCCACCCACCTTGGCCTCCCAAAGTGCTGAGATTACAGGTGTGAGCCACTGTGCACAGCTCAAGGATAGACTTTTGAAGAAATACAATTATTTAGAGAAGAATGAGCATGCACGGTGGTCTAAGGAGAGGATGGGGGAAAAAGCAGGAAAACAGAAAGGGTTTGGCTGCCCAGGGAAGAGAATGTTTGAAGCAGGAAGAAGTGATCAGTAGTGGCCAATGAAAATGAGAAATCAAGCAGCAGGCTGCTGGAATGTTTTCCCTGCAGTTGCAAACATGGAAGTTATTTTGGACCTCAGCAAGAGATGCTTCTATTTAGGAGACAGGACACCTTCAGGTGAGTTTTAAAATGAGAAGGAGGAGAGCAAACAGAGACAGTCGATGTAGAAAACGTGCTCAGGAGGTTTGACTTTGATGAAGGGAAGAGAGGTCAGACTGTCATTGAAGAGCGTTGCTGGGTCAAGAGAGGATTTTCTAAACTGGAAGATGATGAATAAATTTTTAAACAAGAAGGGTCCATTTAAGTAAAAGAAGTGAAATATTTATTTTTGTAAACAAAACAAAAAAAATAAATGTAGTGCAAATGTGCTCAGAGGGGGAAGGAGCGGGAATGCCAGGTCCCGATGAAGGGACTGGCCTTAGTGAGAAGGGACAGCTGCCTCGTGTCACAGAGCAGTGACGTGGTGAGCGGAGGCAGATGGAGAGTAGTTTGCATGTTCCTGAGAGCTTGAGGGAGATGGCATTTGGTGGCTTCCTTTTTCTCGATAAAGTAGGTTATGGTCTCCGGGAATGAAGGCAGAGTAGGGGAATTTGAGGACTGAGAAATACAGACACAGTGTAAAATGGCCAAGATAGACAGTAAGAACTAGCCAGCCGGGCGCGGTGGCTCATGCCTGTAATCCCAGCACTTTGGGAGGCCGAGGCGGGTGGATCACGAGGTCAGGAGATCAAGACCATCCTGGCTAACACGGTGAAACCCCATCTCTACTAAAAATACAAAAAATTACCCGGGTGTGCTGGCACACACCTGTAGTCCCAGCTACTTGGGAGGCTGAGGCAGGAGAATCACTTGAACCTGGGAGGCGGAGGTTGCAGTGAGCCGAGATCTCACCACTGCACTCCAGCCTGGGTAACAGTCTCAAAAAAAAGAAAAGAAAGAAAAGAAAAGAAACTAGCCAACTAGAGAAACCTCGCAGGACTGCCTGGTTAAATCCCACCTGAGGTTGGGAGTTGTGAGCTTATAATGGAATTATTTTTGCTTTGTTTTGTGACTTTCTCTAGCAAGCAGATCAAAGATTTTTCCTGGAATTGGTTTTTTTCCCACATAAATGTGACTGAAACACAGGGAGGCCATGGAGCTTTGGGCATTGGTGTGATTGCTGTAGACGAAATAAGGGAAGTGACAAAAGGACAGGCAGAGAGGTTGGGAGGAGAACAAGGATGTCCCGATAACACTGAAGACTGGTCTGGTGGAAGTAGATGATCGAGTAAGCAAGAAGGCGAGATCCCTGTAGACAGAGCCAGGTGACACAGTTCCTTACACTGGAGGGAGGACAGGATGTGGCCACAAGAATGAGGAGCTGAGGTAGAGTGGAAAGGGAGTCTGGAAATGAGGGGACTGAGGAACAGAAAAGACAAGATGTATCACATGTGGATACTGAAAAACTGCAAGATAATGGCAGGACCTAGGATGGAGAATGGATGCCAAAGAGTTTGATGACTGAGGAAGGTGGACCAGGGAGTCAGCCGATGTCAGCGCCGAGGAGACAGAGTTCTAGCTGATTGAGTTTCAAATAGATTGACATTTTCATTTTCTCCCAAGGAGTTGGGAATAATTGTCTGGAGGCAGCAATGAGAAGCAAGGACAATATCAATGACCACATCTAAGTTCTCAAGATCATAGCTAGAAAATGATGATGCTGACATTTGAGCTCAAGAACCTGAAAAAGAGACCGGGTGCAGTGGCTCACACCTGCAATCCCAGTACTTTGGGAGGCTGAGGCAGGTGGGTTGCCTGAGCCCAGGAGTTCAACACCAGCCTGGGAAACATGATGAAACCCTGTCTCTATTACAAAAAATACAAAAAGTAGCCAGCCATGGTGGCGTGTGCCTGTAGTCCTAGCTACTTGGGAGGCTGAGGTGGGATGATTGCTTGAGCTTGAGGAAATCCAGGCTGCAGTGAGCCGAGCTGTGAATGCACCACTGCACGCCAGCCTGTGCAACAGAGCAAGACCCTGTCTCAAAAAAAAAAAAAAAAAAAATCCTGAAAAGGCAGCATTATTACTCTCCTTGTTAGTTGGTTAGTTGTGGGGACTGGCTTCCACCTTCCTTCTCATTTAAGACCACCTACTGCCATGTCTGTATTTTTTCTTCTTCATCACCTCCTCTCTCTAAGGAGACTGTTATTCTGTTTATTCTATGAGATTTATTTCTTCTGACTTTCTCCCACCAAATTCAGAAAACAGAAGTGCTGGAGTAGGCAAAGAGACAAGAAAAGGCAGAGGAATTTCAGCATCTCCAGGTCTCCGAAAAGCATGAGGAAGAAAAGACTGGAAGCTCAGTTCCAAGTTCAGCCTTGGAGTTGTGCAACAGCATGTGGTCAGATGAGACAGAAATATAACGGAAGGAAAAAGAGGGTGAGCTTTCCGGAGCACAGAAAATGACTGACCCCAGCAAGGCTCCTAAGAGACTCCACAGAGAGCTATTTCATCATTTATTTGCACGGGAAAAACCTAGCAAACCTCAGAAGTATCCCACAAAAAAGAGCATCTCCCCATGTTCTGTGAAGTCAAAGTAGATGGGAAGCAGCCGGTGTCAGTTCAACCACTGACAGATTTTTCTCCTTGTCAGCATTGCTCTTTATGGGTATAATTCAGTTTCTGACTGTCATTGCCACCTACTCCACGTAAGCAAGAGTTCAGTTGATATAAATTGGAACAGTAATAACTTTACTTTAAGGAAGACAAGAATTCATCTAATGGGTCGCCAAAAAGGGCTATCTTCACCTGGGTCCACCTTGTGCAGGGCAGAGTGGGGTGACAGCCAGTGTGGTGTGATCTGAAAGGTCATCCCCCTGAAGCTGTCCCCCACTGAGCGCTGGATTCCACCCAAGGCCACTCACTCTCTCCTGATAAGCATCCAACCTTCCTTCAAAGTGACATTACCCAGAGGACTGGCCGATCGTGACCAGAGAGTAAGTGTAAATGCATTTATCAAAACACATTTATTTCTCACTAGAGACAGGACTGCCTGCCATTTAAGAATATCAGAAGGCAGGTGTTTAACACATCAGTTGTTTAGCACATTACATTTCTTTTCAGGCTTTTTTTTATATCTAAGACCACACACACCTCCACTCCCCACTCCCACTGCCTTGAGGTCAGAAGGGGAGGAGGGGCCTTGTGGCTGACGGACAGACAATGAAACCCTGTGATCCTCAGTGGAGGAGGGGAAGGTGGGCCTTATGGAAGGTGTGTGAACTTCAAAACCTCCTTTGAAAGGTCCTGTACTTCATGTCTGTTGGCATCACCACCACCACCACCTTCTAGGGTCTCCTCCTTCCTTTATGGAAGAAGCCTGGGATGATGTTGCCTGGATTCCCTTCCCTGTATGACTGTAGGTCAGTATGACAATGAGAACATGTCGGTGAAATTTGGAGAGTGGAAAATTAAAATGACCAGTACTCTCCAAGGCAGTTACCTTAATTACGGTCCAACCCGGTGTAGAATTCCTTCTCAGAGAGACCTTTGGATAAATATAAATACCCCTTACCTTAACAATATTTAAATTCAAACTCCCTGAAGCCTAGAAGGATATTCTCTAATGTAACCAGAGTATATAAAAATAAAATACCAGCCAGGCATGGTGACTCACGCCTATAATCCCAGCACTTCGGGAGGCAGAAGCAGGCGGATCACCTGAGGTTGGGAGTTGGAGGCCAGCCTGACCAACATGGAGAAATCCCGTCTCTACTAAAAATACAAAATTAGCTGGGCATAGTGGCGCACGCCTGTAATCCCAGCTACTTGGGAGGCTGAGGCAGGAGAATCACTTGACCTGGGAGGTAGATGTTGTAGTGAGCCGAGATCGCGCCATGGCACTCCAGTCTGGGCAACAAGAGTGAAACTCCATCTCAAAAAAATAAAATAAATAAAATAAAATAAAATATCATTACATTTAAAAGGCAAAAGATGTACACAATTTGAAGAGAAACCAGAGTATACAATATCATTACATTTAAACAATTACTAGAAAGTCAGATGTTGCACTTTTATTATTTTATTTTATTTTATTTTATTTTATTTTATTTTATTTTATTTTATTTTATTTTATTTTATTTTTTGAGACAGGGTCTCACTCTGTCATCCAGGCTGGAGTGCAACGGCCCAATCATGGCTCGATGCAACCTCAACTTCCCAGGCTCAGGTGATCCTCCCACCTCAGCATAGGTGTAGTGTAGGTCTAGGTATAATCCTAGTCCTGTAGCTAGGACCACAGGCGCCCGCCACAATATCCGGCTAGTTTTTGTATTTTTTCATAGAGATAAGGTTTTACCATGTTGCCCAGGCTGGTCTCAAACTCCCGAGCTCAAAAGAGCTGCCTGCCCTGACCTCCCAAAGTGCTACGGTTACAGGTGTGAGCCACTGTGCCTGGTCAGATATTGCACTTTTAAACCCAGAAGTGCAAGTGGAAATTTTTCTGTAAATGTATATAATGTTCAGATTATCTGGGTACTGTTAGAACCATTTAATAAAAGATACCAATTTTTACCATTTTAACATATTTAACATTATATATATGTATAATGTGTTATGTATACTTACATATCAACATGCTGGTTCCATTTCTCTGGAGAACTCTGGCTGATAGAATAACCAATCTTATGTTATATACTTTGAAAATATTAATTCATCCAGTATATGTTCATTGAGCACCTACAAAGTACTAGGAATATAGCAGACACTAAGTTGGATAAAGCCCCTTCTGCTCTAGCTCTATTTTAGAGAGAAGAAGCAAACAAAAAATAATTAAGCATATAATAGGTGGTGACAAAGCAAGGTACGAAAATAGAGAGTGACCCAAGGAGGCCCATTCTGGAGAGTGGTCTGGGAGGTCATCTTTGGTAAGGTGGCATTTGAGCAGTCTGCGTGCAGTGAGGCGGCAAGGCTGCAGGTGCCTGGAGTAAGGGCGTTCTAACAGGTGGAATAGGAAGACCCAAGGCCTGAAGACGGAGTGCATTTGACTGGCCTGGGGATTGTCATTGCACACACAACTCCGGGTAATAATATTTTGGTCCTACGGAAAGTACCTTGGGCTACAGTCCGGAGAAAGGTCCTGTCACTACATAGCAGTCATTTTTCTCTTCCAGTTTTTAATTCCTTACGGAAAAGATGAAGAATCAGGACCAGGTAGGTGTTTCCTATCCAAAGTACCCAAAAGGCATTCCTCCCACAGCAGTCCTGCCTTCCGCACCCTCCTCCCAGTGGTTTCCAATGTACGAATACAGGTTCTAAGAACATTTTAATAAAGGAGTCTGTGTAACTTTAACTCAGTGTTTCCAGCTTTATTTGGTCTCAGACCCTATTTCTATATTAACAAAACTGGAGTCACTGAAAACACGTTTAGAAATAGTGAGCTCAAAGAGCAAATTTATCTCTAATGTTCTCTGAATAATGGAAAATAAAATTGTACACCACAACAGCCTCAGCTCTCCAGCTAATGAATATATATGATGTTAAAATAAAAAGGCTGGACGTGGTGGCTCACGCTTGTAACCCCAGCACTTAGGGAGGTTGAGGCAGGCGGATCACCCGAGGTCAGGAGATCAAGACCGGCCTGGCCAACATGGTGAAACCCCATCTCTACCAAAAATATGAAATTAGCCAAGAGTGGTGGTGCATGCCTGTAATCCCAGCTACTCGGGAGGCTGAGGCAAGAGAATCTCTTGAACCCAGGAGGCAGAGGCTGCAGTGAGCCGAGATCGTGCCATTGCACTCCAGCCTGGGCAAAAAGAGAGAAATTCCATCTCAAAAAAATAAGTAAATAAAATAAAAAGACAGGAGAGAGAGAGAGCAAACTTTTAACTTGTTTTTAGCAGCAGTACCTTTTCTACCTATAAATGCCTACATGAAACATCCGTAAACAAAATAAAAAACCTCGGTCTGGATTCAGCGTGAAGTCAATCCGCTCTCCATCGCAGTAGCTGTAATCACACTGCCCTCTAGTGTAACCCTCAGGGGAATTACAGCTAAAAAGACTGCAGAAATCTCTCTCAAACTTTCAGCCTGAGAGCTGGCCAAGACGGCTGTGAGGCCCGCAGTGGTTCTCAAGGTGAGGTCCACAACCAGCAGCAGCAGCAGCAGTGGCAACACCTGGGAATTTGTTAGAAATAAAAAATTTTGGTTTCACACCCTCCTAACAAGTCCCACTGAGTCAATAACTGGGGATGGGCTTAGCCAAGCAGTCCTTAATCCCTCCAAATGAGAAACAAAATTATCGCTCTGCCCAGCACCCACAGGTAATTTTTTTTTTCTTTCTTCTTTTTTCTTTTTATTTTTTAGACGGAGTCTCACTGTGTCTCCCAGGCTGAAGTGCAGTGGCACGATCTCAGCCCATTACAACCTCCGTCTCCCGGGTTCAAGTGATTCTCCTGCCTCAGCCTCCTGAGTAGCTGGGACTACAGGAGTGCGCCACTATGCCCGGCTAATTTTTGTAATTTTTAGTAGAGACAGGGTTTCACTGTGTTGGCCAGGCTGGTCTCGAAGTCCTGACCTTGTGATCCGCCCGCCTCGGCCTCCCAAAGTGCTGGGATTATAGGCGTGAGCCACTGCGCCCGGCCAGGGGTAGTAATTTTTTGTACCACGTTGTATTCAATTAAGAACAAAAAAGCAGACTCAGGGCAGCCTATTGAAAACCAAAAAGTTCATAAACAGAAGCGTTTCTATGCTTAGCATTTGTTCAGCAGTTTTCACTTGATGCTGTGCTTTCAGATTCAATAGGAGTTACATCCACCCCAACAATAAATCCCACTAGACCCAATTTCATTGTAGCACTGCCAGGAATAACAAAAGGTTCTAGAATAGACTGAGTCATCTTTTCTTTGAAAATTTCTGCGGATGGAAGTAATGCTAGTTATGAAAAACAGGTTTTGTATTGAGCAGTAGAGGTGAAAATTCTGTAAAACTAACCTGTGTCGAACATATATAGAGGTTGGTATTTCCAGCTCAAGTGTTTGTTCTGGCCAGCCGTGCAGCAATTATGCTCTGTTCATGACCGGGCAGGCTGAGTAAAAGTGTGGATCAGTGAAATCTCCTCACAGCTGCAAAAAAAAAAAAAAAAAAGTAACTTTCTTCCTTCCAGTCATCCCTCTTCCTTCTCCAAATGCTGCCTGAGCACTTAGGGTAGATGAAGCCTGTGTTAGCTGAAAGCATGGATCCTGCCCAAGGTTCCCTTGGAACATCAGCCTCCCGCGCACGAGACATCTTCATTTCTATCATGTTACACTTGCTCCCAAATATGATAACTTGATAAAGAAGAGAGACCTGTAAAAAAGACAGCAATGGTTACAAACATTTGAATCTCAGAGGGGAAAATCCATATAAAATAAATTACAAATCGAGTAATGACTAAACTATTTAAAAATGTATACATTTGTATATGAAAATTGCCATTTTCTTAAAAAGACAGGTCATCTAAAAGGGTTAAGCACCCCTTTATCATGTCAGCATTTCATATAGTATCTAGCTTTACAAAATAACACTGTAGGTCAGGCATGGTAGCTCATGCCTGTAATCCCAGCACCTTGGGAGGTCAAGGTGGGAGGTCAGGAGTTCGAGACCAGCCTGGTCAACATGATGAAACCCCGCCTCTACTAAAAATACAAAAATTAGCCAGGCGTGGTGGCATACACCTGTAATCCCAGCTATTTGGGAGGCTGAGGCAGGAGATTCGCTTGAACCTGGGAGGCAGAGGTTGCAGTAAGCCGAGATCGCACCATTGCACTCCAGCCTGGATGACAGGGCAAGACTCTGTCTCAAAATAAATAAATAAATAAATACATACATAACATTGTAGTCTTTTATGTGAACATCTAAGTTTTCAAACAACCACCATATGGGATGTAACTAACATTTATTACCTAGCTAAAGATAACAAAAACAAACTGGAAAATTTCACTCCACATGTAAATACAGATTCATCTGTCCTATTTGTATTTAACAATAATGAAAGTATTGATACATGGAAAATCAGAACAGAGTAGATTTAAATGAAATATTTTTAATGTGGCATTAATCCCACATTTTGTGCAAATGATTAAAAATTCAAATTAGGTGCACCAGAATCTGTGTCGGCTTCCTAGGGTGGCTTTAACGACGTACCATAAACACTGGTTGGATTAAAACAACATAAGTTTATTGTCTCCCAGTTTTGGAGGCTAGAAGTCTGAATTCACGATGTCAACAGGGCCATGTACCCTCTGAAACCTATCGGGGAGAGCCCTTCCTTGCATCTTTCAGCAATTCTCAGTGTTCCATGGCATGTAGATCCATCATTCCAGTCTCTGCCTTGGTCTTCACATGGCTGTCTTCTCGCTGTCAGGTCTGTCTCTGTGTCTCTTTTCCCTTTCTTATAAGGACACCAAGTCATTGCATTAAGAACACACCCTACTCCACCATGACTTCACCATAACCGAACTAATTACATCTACAGCAACCCTATTTTCAAATAAAGTCATATTCTGAGATGCTGGGGGTTAGGACTTCAACGTGTCTTTCTGGGGGACACAAGCAATTCATAACAGTCTTCCCCTTTGCCCCAAAATTCATGTCTTTCCCACATGCAAAACATATCCACCCCTTCCAAATGTCTCCAAAAGTCTTAACCATTCCAGTATCAACTCCGAGTCCAAAATTTCATCTAAATATCATCAACTCGACGTCCCAAATGTTGTCATCTACATCATCAATGGCGGACTCAGAGTATGAATCACCCTGGGGCAAACTCCTCTTCATCTGTGAACCCGTGAAGTCAGACAATGAGTTATCTGCTTACACAATACAGTATCTAGGCATAGGACAGACATTTTCATTCCAAAAGGGAGAAATTGGAAAGACAAAAGGGGTCATGGGTCCCAAACAAGTTTGAAACCTACGAAGGCACGTTCCATTAGATTTCAAGGCCTGATACCTTCTGAGCCTGAAGAAAACTTAAAATTAAAAAAGAAAAAAAGAGATTTCAAGACCTGAGCATAATCCTCTATGGCCTGATGGTCTTTTACACCCATATGGTGGTTGTTTAAAAACTTAGATGTTCTCATAAAAGACTACAATGTTTTTATTTGTTTATTTGTTTCTTTAGATGGAGTTTCACTCTTGTCACCCAGGCTGGAGTGCAGTGGCGTGATCTTGGCTCACTGCCACCTGTGCCTCCTGGGTTCAAGTGATTCTCCTGTCTCAGCCTCCTGAGTAGCTGGGATTACAGGTGCCTGCCACCACATCTGGATAGTTTTTGTATTTTTAGTAGAGATGGGGTTTCACCACGTTGGCTAGGCTGATCTTGAACTGGTCAGGAGTTTGAGACTCGCCTCTTCATCCAACACTCCAGCCTTTAAGTCATTCTTCTTAATTTTATTGTCTCTTTCAGTCAAGAATGGCAATGTTTCTTCTGGTATAAAATTCTCAAAAGCCTTGTCAGCCTCCCAAGAAATTCATGGTGATCTAAGCCATCGGACAAGAGGGCCCTGCACAGATCTTTCTTGAACAACTACATCTCTATTCCTGGCTTCCAATGAGATAACTGATTGGATCCATAAGCCACACACCTCATTTATTTAGCAAACACTTATTGAGCCATATTTGTGATGTTTCTACAGTATTCTATTTGGACAGTTGGAGAATTTTCCAAATCAGACACTGCTTCCTTTTTGCTTAGCAGTTCCTTCTTCAATTTATCTCTTTCTTCTCACATTTTATTACAAGCAACAAGGAGACATCAGGCTTGCCCTTTGCACACTTTGCTCGGGATTCTCCTCAGCTAAATATCCAAGTGCATCATCACTTACAAGTTCTACTTTCCTTCCAACAGCACAACATAATACAGCCAAGTTCTCTGCTGCTTTATAACACAGATCAATCACCTTTCCTTCAGTGTCCAATAAAAGCTTCTCTTTTCCATCTGAGACCTCACCAGAAACACCTTGTAATGTTTCTTAATTTTAGGAACATTCCATACATGGTGGTACATGTATTCTCTAAGACAATAGAAGCTTTCTCTGTAGCTCTCCTCTCTTCCTTCTGGGCTCTCATCAGAACTGTTTTTCCCCCCGCCCACCCCCACTCTGCCAGGAGGAGTCTTGCTCTGTCGCCCAGACTGGAGTACAGTGGCATGATCTCTGCTCACTGCAACCTCTGCCTCCTAGGTTCAGGCAATTCTCCCTCCTCAGCCTCCTGAGTAGCTGGGATTACAGGCACGCACCACCACGCCCAACTAATTTTTGTATTTTTAGTAGAGATGGAGTTTCACCGTTTTGGTCAGGCTGGTCTCGAACTCCTGACTTCGTGATCCACCCGCCTTGGTCTCCCAAAGTACTGGAATTAAGGCATAAGCCACTGCACCCGGCCCAGAATTGCCTTTAATGTCTGTATTTCTACCAATAATTTTGGACATGTGATTTAGGCTTTTACTATGAAGTGCTTCAAAACACTTCTAGCCTCTACCTATTACAGAATTCCAAAGGCACTTCCACACTTTTACATATTTGGTATAGCCACGCCCTACTTTTTAGTACCAAAATTGCTATCAGCAATTCATTGAGCCTTGTGATTTCTTGGGTGACAGAGAAACAGGTCATTGAAATGAGTCCCTAGTCCTAGCTCATGGCATCCAAATAACAAGATCAGTGACATAGACTATTAAATGTGAGAACTAGGAGGAAATCTACCTCATCACCATTAAAAATGATGAAACTACATGGTCATTGGGTGTTAACCAACATTGCCAGGAAAAATGGGCAGGCCAAGGTTCAGGCCAAGGTTCAGATGGGAAATGTTGGGGTGGAATGTTGATTTAAGTAATCTGGATAAAAAAATACTTTTAATGCTGAAACATGAGTCATGAGACACTAGAATATAGGGATCATTTCCTTTCAACTCTTCAAAAAGTACGTATGGTAAATATTTGCTGATTTAGACTATGTAGAGAAGAATCAAAATGAATTAGTAAAACATCCAAATAGGGGAAGTATGCATGTGGAAAGCATGTATTTTGAGCAGAATTTAATGAAGCTGACCGACGGTTCCCTATGGAAGGAACTATGGAATGAAGGACTGAAAATCTGATTAAAGAGCAGATAAGAATGATTTATTACTATTCTTACATAAGTCAGTATCTACAAAGTACTTTCAGACAATGTAATTCCTTAAAGAAATAGTTCTCCTTGCAACCTTAGTTAAGCCATAAATTTACTTTTTCAATCTCTCCTTATTCTTACAGCACAGCCTTGAAATTGATTTCGTAAACGTTTACATTGATTTTTGTACAGATGATCAACAATCTATATTAGCTGGGTCTGACATTATGGGCTTTTATTTTATCACCAGTTCGTTGGTCCTTGTGATCTTCCGGGTGACTGGGACTAGACCAGATTTTCAAAGAAAAGCAAGGGAAAGACAGCTGTATTTATTATATCAGGTGCTGCTTGGATTCCTCCCCTATTGATCTTCTTTACTCCTTACAAACAAGACAGTGGATAATTTTTATCTTCTCTTAATCAGTGGGACTCAGAAAGGTTAAGGAATCTGAGTAAGATCACCTAGCTGTGATTAAGTACAACAGAAAAAATATCTGATGACCACATCCCAGTAATACCTGGGTTGTTTATGAAATACCACGCTGCTCAGAGCACCCACCAGCTCTGCAGTAAGCCAGAGCCCCTAAGTTCCAGGATTGCCGTCTATAGCAACACCAGGATAGACCAGTGGCCCAGACCAGAAGTCCACTGCTTTCTCTGCACCCATCTCCCTTGCAAAGGTTAGAAATTTGCATTCTAACATAATTAGGAGCAAATCAGAGCATTTCTTCGGTGACATTTTAACCAATGACCTGGAAGTAGAGGATAAACATTAAATAAAAATTAACACCTGCTTGATATATTAAAAAGTATGCCACTGGGATAACATGGGATTGTAAATTCACTGTTTGTCTTTTTTTTTTCCCATAGTTATAACTGTGCCTTTAATTGTACAAGCAGAAGAATGCCTTGAAGTTAGAAAAATAGCCCTAAGGAAGGAGTGTTTGAGTCTTTCCTGCTGAGTTTTTTGCTCCCTTCCACCTCAGAGAGACCATATAATCAAGGAATACTGTATTCTTTATGTTTTCAAAGTTTTTCCTCGGTAGACATTCGTTTTCTGTAGTCCATAAGGAAAAGCATTCAGTTCAGAGGGGCCGTGCAAGCAGAATGCTGACAGATAAAACACCATTCACCATCTTTTTACAATAAATGAAGATACTAGCAGGGGGCAAAGTTGGTGCCCATCCTAATCAGAGTTGTGGAAATCTCACACTGAAGAGGATTTGTTGTAGCTATTTCTCCGTGTGATCACTCATATTCTTTGAGTCTTTTCACTGTGCTGGTAATGGACTTCCTAATTTAATTGAACCAACCCATCCAACCATCTTGAGTTAAACATTCTGCTGCTAACATCAGGGGAAGAATCGGGAGTTATTTCCAATGTAAAAACCCGAAGTCATGATCTCTCCTGGTCCTCGAAAATGGTGAGTGATGTCTGGTCCATGCCTGATTCAGAAAGAGGTTTTGAGATTTCCTGGCTAATTTGGGGGGTTTTATTTGAGACAAGGTCTCACACTATTACTCAGGCTGCAGTGCAGTGGCATGATCTTTCCTCCCTGCAGCCTCAGTCTCCTGGGTTCAAGTGATCCTCCTGCCTTGGCCTCCCAAAACTCTGGGATGATAGGTGTGAGCCACTGTGCCTGGCCCTAGAAATCGTTTCTACTCTGTATTTTATTAGTAGTAACCCAGGAATTAATGTTCTCCAAAATACACTTGTAAAACTGCAGTGGATCTGGTGACAAGAAATTATGCATTTTTCTAAAGTATGCAATTATTTAATATCTCACTTTCCAGAGGATTATTTCTAATGAATACAAGTCTCCCCTGGCTATTCCCCCTAATTGCCAGTGGGACTGATCAGTGTAAATAACAATCTCAACTGCTAAACTCACTTAAAACTTAGTGGTTTCAGGCTCCAGCACCTGCCTGTGGCTTATATGAGCTGGATGATGACCAGTGTCTCCACTCTCTGTAAAGATGATCCTTCTCTCCTCCCTGGTCACGGAAGCTAGATGTGGATTCCTACGTAGAGGTGGCATAATGTGGAATGTAACCCACGTTATGCACCTGCTACCATGAAAGCATTAGGCCAGGAAATTTCTTCACAACTACACCTGTATGATGTGCATTACCATCTCCCTCTTCAGGTAAGGAAAACTGAGGCCCCAAGACACAAAAAAACTTGGACAGGATCACACGACTTGAAAGAGTGGATCAGAGACTTAAATTTACTCAACTACAATGCCCATGTTCTTCCCACCAGGAAATCCTCTTTTCCTTATTCCAGAGCTGTTTTAGGAGTAAGTAACCAGCATATCCTTGAGAATCAAATGGTGGCTTGTAGTTCTCACTCCAGAGAACAACTTTAAATATGGCAAATGCTTGGAAAATTTATTATTACTTGAATTTTTATGGTCAGTTAGAAAAGTCTGGTTTGACAACTGTACTTTCAACACGCACTTCTAGGATTTTTTTTTTTTTTTTAAGATGGAGTCTTACTCTGTTGCCCAGGTTGGAGTACAGTGGCGAGATCATGGCTCGCTGCAACCTCTGCCTCCCAGGCTCAGGCGATTCTTGTGCCTCAGCCTCCAGAGTAGCTGGGACTATAGGCACGTGCCACCATGCCTGGCTAATTTTTGCATTTTTAGTAGAGACAGAGTTTTTCCATGTTGGTCGGGCAGGTCTCAAACTCCTGGCCTCAAGTGATCCGCCTGCCTCTACCTCCCACAGTGCCAGGATTATAGGTATGAGCCACTGCTCCCAGCTTGATACCTTTGATGGGTCAGACACGGGGCTAGACTCTAAGGTGATAAAGCTGAATCCCTGCTCTCAAGGAGATCCCAGGCTAGTGGTGAGATGTGTGTGTCAACACATCAATACCTTTCAAAGCCATCAGTACTGCAAATTGTATAGCTTATGATTGATGACTGCGTAGTGTGTGCCAGGCATTGTTTCAACATGTACTAGCGAATGGAATCCTCAAAACATATTATCATCCCCACTTTACAGATGAGGAATCTGAGGTATAAAGAGGTCCAGTAATTTACCAAAGGTCACAGGTTTGTAAGCAGCAGAGAAGGATTTGGAGCTGATTGTCTGACGGCAGAGTCCATGGTCTTCAATGGCATGCCAGAGCTGGACTAAGATGAGGTCTAATGGAAGGACGGGGAGGAGACGGAGAGGGTCAGGGAGCCTTCAGGAAGGAAGTGGTGAACAACTGAGGGGGTGAGACCCCACCTGGTGCTGCTGGAGACTTTCTATAATAAAAGGTGCCCTGGTCCCGCCTGCCATCAGCCAACCTGGAGGCTTCTCATTCTGACCATAAATTCTTACTTTTCAATAAGGTTACAGAAGTGGGAAAAGAATCATAACGGGGGCTAAAATATCAACTCAGAAAAGTACTTCTAAGTGTCGTATTTGAATTTTATCCATGCTGTGATCTTGTTTAGGTGTCACATAATTCTTCTTCTAGAAATAAGTACTAAAAACACATGAAATCGCCCGGATGGACGACAAATTCAAATTAATTTAGGCTACTTATGCTAAGCCGATGTTCACTTTGAGTTTGATGCTTAGAAAAAGCGAAGAGTCTATCTGCTTTATAAATCCTATCTCCCAAAGGCTTTTTTATTCACTATGTATAAATACTCATTAAAATTAGTTTCCAGCTTATTAATAGCTATATGTTTTAGGATGCTGGGGGAAGGGGCACGAAGCAGATGTTTGCTTAGTATCTCTTGGTAACTCTCTTTCCTGTCTAAAGTCTGCCAATGTCACTGTCTCTTCTTCTGCCCAAGATTTCTGCTTCAGAAGAAAGTCCCTGATGTTTTTCTAACTCTAAAAGATGAAAAGAGAATTTGGTTGATTTACCTAAATGAAACTTAAGAGTGGTTTTCCATCAGTGACCCCATCATTCCAGCCGAACTGAAACATAATCCTTTACTGTTTTCAAGTAGTTATTACTTTTCTCTTTCGACAAGAAATCCAAAAGCAAAGACTCAAGCCTTGTGTTTTGACCTGTGACATATTTTCAATCACAATGTTTTTTATTTTTTCATTTTTAAGACTGAAGGACAAAAGGAACATAGGGAAGAGAATGCAAGTTTCATTAAAAAAAAAAACAACTAGATTGATGACCAGTCTCCTTCCTTGCTTTTTTTTCCCTGTGACAGTTTAACCAATCATGAATTGTAACCAAATTTCACTGAGCTGTTCTTGGGTTTTTCCCACTATAATTCTCCATTTATTTGGATTTTTCTCCATGATGAAACCATCAGATCCATTTTTTGTACCTTATTTGTTGGGACCAGATAAAAATTTGAGCCTCAGCATGGTAAGTTAACTAACATGCTTATCTTAGATTTAACTCTAGCTAGAACTATCTCTAATGCCTTGGGTAGAAGCCAAATACTAATACTTCTTACACCCTCTAATGTGAACAGATGGGCCTTAATGATTTTTATGTATTTGACATATAAAAATATAAACTCTTTTTTTTTTTTTTTTTTTTTTGAGATAGGATCGCGCTCTGTTGCCCAAGCTGGAGTACCATGGTACTATCATGGCTCACTGCAGCCTCGATCTCTCAGACTCAAGCAATCCTTTGGTCCATCTTAGCCTCCTGAGTAGCTGAAACTATAGGCGTGTGCCACCACGCCTGGCTAATTTTCTATTTTTTGTAGAGACAGGGTCTCACTATGTTACCCAGGCTGGTCTCAAACTCCTGGGCCCAAGCAATCCCCCCACCTTGGCCTCCCAAAGGGCTAGAATTATATTCATGAGCCACTGCGCCCTGTCAAAAATATAAAATCTTTATGGTGGAAAACAGCCTTACCTAATCTTTCAGTTGTGTAAAAACAATACTCCAGGACTTCAATGCATATTATCATTAACCTAAAATGAAGCCATCCCCACTAAAGAGTGTAAGTCTGGCTGGGTGCGGTGGCCCACACCTGTAATCCCAGCAATTTGGGAGGCCGAGGCGGGCAGATAGCCTGAGGTCAGGAGTTCAAGACCAGCCTGGCAACATGGTGAAATCCCACCTCTACTAAAAATACAAAAATTAGCTAGGCATGGTGGCCGGCACTTGTAGTCCCAGCTACTCGGGAGGCTGAGGCAGGAGAATCACTTGAACTCGCAAGGCAGAGGTTTCAGTGAGCCAAGATCGTGCCACTGCACTCCAGCCTGGGCAACAGAACAAGACTCCATCTCAAATAAATAAATAGATAAATAAATAAATAAATAGTATAAGTCTTAGAGGATAAAATGAAATTTGGTGGTGAGGGTGGGGCAGGAGAAAAGTTACTGACAACCATGTGAAAAATCCTCACAAGATTATCCCCTCTTTATTTACAAATATTAAGGCTGTTTTTAACTTTTACTACAGTCACAGGAATAACAGTCCTAAGAAGCCTCTAAGCCAGTGCTTCTCAAAGTGTTGTCTCTGAACCAGCATATCAGCATCATCCGGAAATTTGTTGGAAACGTAAATACTCAGACCCCGCCCCAGACTTATTGAATCTGAATGTCTGTTTGTGGTGGTGGTGGTGGTGGTGTTTGAGACGGAGTTTCGCTTTCGTTGCCCAGGCTGCAGTGCAATGGCACGATCATAGCTCACTGCAGCCTGGAACTCCTGGGCTCAAGTAATCCTCCTGCCTCAGCCTCCCAAGTTGCTAAGACTACAAATGCCAGGCTAATATTTACTTTTTTTGTAAAGAGAGGGTATCACTGTGTTGCCCAGACTGGTCTGGAACTCCCAGGCTCAAGCAATCCTCCCACCTCGGCCTTTCAAAGTGCTGGGATTACAGGCATGAGCCATTGCACCCAACAATTTTATCTTATTTTGCCTCTCTTTCCTAGCTACCATCTACATTCACCCACCTCACACCAAGTAGATTTTGCCTTCTAAACCAATCCACCATTTTCTTCACAATAAACACCAGTACATCCCATGAGGTACAAACTGGTTTAGCTGGAAGCTATGAATGGGCTGGATTCAAACACCAGACATTGTCACAAAAAGCATATCTGGCATACAGCTTTTCCCATGTTGGTGACTATACCCAAAAGCCCAAAACAGCAAGAATAAAGTTCTACCAAACTTCAAGAGTGCTTGGGTAAAAGTCTACTTGGGAACCCAAAGCATAAGGACACAGATTAGGTCATAGCAAAGGGCATTCTCAGGCTCAGTAAATCTATGGGTTTATTTTGGTTGTCTAGAAATTCAGAGGACAGGAATTTGAGAAGGTCTACCCCAACTGCCTTTATGTCATCCTCCACCCACTGTACATTCCCCTTATAGAAAATGAAATAATCACTTACTACAGATGGGCTCAGATAATTGGCCAATGCCACCAGTTCCAAGAGAAACTGTGGCCAAAATTGACTTGAACGAGAGAGCTACTAAGTAGTTTCTTATGATTCCTCCAGGGCAGCCCAAAAAAGTAAAGCGAAGAAAACAGAAGAGTAGAAAATAAACTCACACATGTCTCTTTCTCTGACATTCAGTCTCAAACTGGTCATTTGTTCCATATTTTCCTGATCACCGAGATGGTATCGCAATGGGCTCCTCATTTTTGTACTGATGGGTATTTGAAAGGGAAAGAAGGCAGTCAGGTTCTTCCAGTACTGAAACATCCTTTTTGACCTTTTGGTTCTGACGGTGAAGAAGAATAAACTATTTTGTTACATGCTAGCAAGCAGCAGTGTCTGAGCAGCCCTAGCTTGTTCTGGAAATCCTGTCAAGTGTAAAAAGATTAATTTATCCATTATGGCCTCTTTTCCTAGCCTCCATAGCTTATTGCAGATCAAATTACATTTATAAAGTTTAAAAGGTAGATAACTAAGATAATAGCTGCTGTGGTTTTTACACCGGGAAGTATAAATTCACACCTTATGAATATCTGTCATTCAATTTTTTTTCCCTGAATTTCAGTTTCCCATTGCTTTCCAATGTATTGTTAGAAATTCATGTAAACATGAAACTAGACCCACTTTGGCAAAGGCCAAGCAGTGCATCCTGGGGTTGATTCATGTCATCTTTTTTTTTTTTTTTTTTTTTTTTTTTTTTTTTTTTGACGTTGCTTTCTTTTAATTGGAGTGAGGACACAACGTGGTCATGTTCAAAGACGAACAGCCTCATCTAGGTGGTGAAGAACACTCTTATCTTTCTTGGTTAACCAGGTCCTAAATTCAAGGGATTTCCAAGTGTTCTTTAAAACCACCTGAAACTGTCCTGCGCAGGCTCACACTGCGACTCTGTACCAAGGGCCTGGCCCCGCCTGCAGCCAGAGGTCATCTCACTGGATGTCATCATCATCGAAAAGATCTTCAAAATCATTTAAAAAGTCTGCATGAACGGCCTTTTCATTGGCTGCCAAGTCCATCAAGAGCCCAGTGCTGCCTCCCGCCTCGTCCAGGTCCACGTAAGGCCGGGCGCCCTCGGGGAACATCTCGTCCACGGCTGGCTTCATCTCGGGCCCGCGGAGCTCTCCATGTCATCTTGATAATGGTAAGTGTCAGAGGCCCAGGGTGTATTTCACGTCCTGATTTTTTTTGTCTTTGTACTCTCCCCACTTAATCTTGCAGATGACAGATGAGATCTTCCCCATTTGGACATACTCCTACCTGGTGCTGCTGCTGCCTGTGTTTGTCCTCACTAATTACGTCCGCTACAAGCCGGTCATCATCTTGCAGGGTATTAGTTTCATCATTACCTGGCTGCTGCTTTCGTTTGGCCAAGGAGTGAAGACCATGCAGGTTGTAGAGTTCCTCTACGGGATGGTGACCGCCACCGAGGTGGCCTACTACGCCTACATATACAGCGTGTTCAGCCCCGAGCACTACCAGAGAGTGAGCGGCTACTGCAGGAGCGTCACCCTGGCCGCCTACACAGCAGGGTCCGTGCTGGCCCAACTCTTGATACCCATGGCGAACCTGTTGTACTTTTACCTCAACATCATATCCTCGGCCTCTGTCTCCGTGGCCTTCCTTTTCTCACTTTTTCAACCAATGCCCAAGAAGGGCATGTTTTTTTCATGCAAAACCCAAAACAGAAACTCTTCAGAAGCCACCGGGAGAGGACGCCATCTTAGCGGGATCTCACAAGGATCACAAAGCAGTTCACGGAATTATCCACTGTGTCAGGGGACCTGGATGCCAGCAGTGGGGCACCCCAAAGCCAAGCAATGTGGCTTTGAGAGATTTCGTGCAGTGGTCCCGGGATTTGCAGGAGTGCTACGCCTCAACGCATCTTTTTTACTGGCCCCTGTGGTGGGCTTTTTCCACAGCAGGTTTTCACCAGATGTTAAACTATATTCAAATCCTATGGGATTACCAGGCACCATCTCAAAGTTTCACAAAACATGTATTAGTCGATGTTCATGCTGCTGATAAAGACATACCCAAGACTGGGTAATTTATAAAGGAAAGGGTTTTAATTGACTCACAGTTCAGCGTGGCTGGGGAGGCCTCACAATCATGGCGGAAGGCAAATGAGAAGCAAAGTCACTGCTTTGCTGGCAAGAGAGAATGAGAGCCAAGCAAAAGGGGAAACCCCTTATAAAACTGTCAGATCTCGTGAGAGTTATTTACTACCATGAGAACACTATGGGGGAAACTGCCCCCGTGATTCAATTATCTCCCACCAGGCCCCTCCCACAACACGTGGGAATTATGGGAGCTGCTATTCAAGAAGAGATTTGGATGGGCATACAGTCAAACCCTATAAATATATAATGGAGCAGTAGAAGCCCTTGAAACCTTTGGGTCTAGGTATATAAGACTTTATCTCATTAATGTGCAGAAAATGTGCTGCTCCATGTTTTTAAGATATTCCACGGTAAAAAAAAAAAATTAGGCCTGTTTGGAAGTAACTCCAATCAATGCATTTCAGTGCAATAGAGCCCTGAAAAAAGTAAGATAGTAAGAACTGATATTACAAGACCTAAGCTACGTCAACTATACAACATATATTTAACTGACATTTTTGCTGTTTATAAAGAAGCTAGTGAGTATATTTAAAACACACACACACACAGGGCTCAATCTTTATTTATTTATTTGTTTGTTTGTTTGTTTGTTTATTTTGAGAAGGAGTCTCGCTCTGTCGCCCAGGAGGGAGTGCAGTGGCACCATCTCAGCTCACTGCAACCTCTGCCTCCCAGGTTCACGCAATTCTCCTGCCTCAGCCTCCTAAGTAGCTGGGATTACAGGTACATGTTACCACGCGTGACTAATTTTTTTATTTTTAGTAGAGACGGGGTTTCACTATGTTGGCCATACTGGTCTCGAACTCCTGACCTCGTGATCCACCCACCTCAGCCTCCCAAAGTGCTGGGATTACAGGCGTGAGCCACCATGCCCGGCCCCTGGGCTCAATTTTTTATCTATGTTCTATCATTTGCCAAGTAGGCAAATCAATGAACATTCTAGCAATCCGTTTTCTCTTCTCTTTTTGAAGGCCAGAACAATATCTACTAGTTTATTTCACAGGATTGCTTTTTTTTTTTTTTTTGGGACGGGGTCTCACTCTGTCACCAGGCTGGAGTGTGCAGTGGCTCACTGCAGCCTCCAACTCCCTGGTTCCAGCAATTCTCCTGCCTCAGCCTCCTGGGTAACTGTACAGGATTGCTTTAAAGATCAAAATATATCATGCATTGGGAAGTATTTGTGTACTGTAGTATCTTAGGTAAAAATTAGTTGTTTTTATTTAATTTTCCTGAACGTAAAATAAATAGTACAACTTTCAAATTTGTATTCTTCAATAATCCTGCTGTAGTGATTTCAACACCAACTACCATAGTTTGAAAAAGAAGAGTTTTGTCACAAATTTAAAAGAGGCAACTAATGTAATAAAACTTTGAAAAAGATATACGTGGAAGATAAAGTTACACTCATCCCTAAAAACAGGAGCTACAAACTGGTGTCCTGCTGGTCAAATATGGTTGGACCATGCAGAGTTAGACAGTTTATGGTTAAACTATCAAAACTCTTTTCAGGCTGGCATGGTGGCTCATGCCTGTAATCCCAGAGTTTTGGGAGGCTAAGGTGGGGAGGCCAGGAGACCAGCCGAGCCAACATAGTGAGACCCTGTTTCTATAAATTTTTTTTTTTTTTAGTTAGCTGGGCATGGTGGTGTGTGCATGTAGTCCTAGCAACTGGGGAAGCTGAAGTAGGAGGGTCACTTGGGCCCAGGAGTTCTAGGCTTCAGCGAGCTATGATTGTGCCACTGCTCTCCAGCCTAGGTGACAGAGTGAGACGGTCTCATAAAACAAACAGACTGGGCAAGGTGGTTCATGCCTGTAATCCTAGCACTTTGGGAAGCCAAGGTGGATGGAGCACGAGGTCAGGAGTTCAAGACTAGCCTGGCCAACATGGTGAAACCCCATCTCCACAAAAAATGCAAAAATTAGCCAGGCATGCTGGTATGCACCTGTAATCTCAGCTACTCAGGAGGCACAAGAATTGCTTGAACCTGGGAGGCGTAGGTTGCAGTGAGCCGAGATCTCACCACTGCACTCCAGCCTGGGCAACAGAGCAAGACTCTATCTTGGAAAAAAAAAATAGAAAAAAAGTATTTTTTCTTTCTGGAATCTTTCAATAACTCTAGTCTTTAAAATGTGGTTTGAAAGGCCAGGTGTGGAGGCTCATGCCTTTAATCCTAACACTTTGGGAGGCCAAGGCAGGTGGACCAGCCTGGGTAATATGATGAAATCCCATCTCTACAAAAAAATGCAAAAAAATTAGCCGGGTGTGGTGGCGTTCACCTGTAGTCCCAGCTACTCGGGAGACTGAGGCAAGAGAATCACTTGAGCCCAGGAGGTTAAGGCTGCAGAGAGCCGCGATTGGACCACTGCACTCCATCCTGGATGACAAAGTGAGACCCTGTCTCAAAAAATAATAATAATAAAAAAATGTGGTTTGCAGACCACATTACCATGAGGTGGGCACACTCAGGTAATGGTCTGCAGACCTGATATGCATAAACTGACCTAAGCCATCGGTGACCGCAGCTCATAGTTTTACCTTTTTAAGGGATTGTAGAAAAAAAAAATACAACAAGAGTTGTAAAAAAGGATATGTGGCTCATAAGCTATAAATATTCACTATCTGGCCCTTTAGAAATTGTGGATCTTGAACTCAATATAGTGGGTTGCTGACCAGCATTTTTAAAACAGAGTAGACTAGTCTAATATAGAATAGGGAGTATATCAGCTTGTAAGGATACACTTTGTTTTGCAAAAATTCTGTTCACACACATATATATGCACTAATTAATATATAAAATATATTTTTCTCAGGCTATGGTCAAAGAAGTTTGAAAGCTTCTGCTTTTGGAGCTATCTTATACATATCAGGGTTCCCAGCAAGACAAATAACGTACTTGCATATTTCCTTAACTGTACATACGGGGATTTGCCAAAGCTTGTTGCCCTCTGATTTCAGACTGTTCTCTACACCCAGCTTCCTCATTCTCTACCATATCCAGATATTTATTTGTTCAAACAACAGTTAACCCCAGAATGAATTCTTTTTTTGTTTTGTTTTGTTTTTTTTTTTGAGACAGAGTCTTGCTCTGTCGCCCAGGCTGGAGTGCAGTGGCGGGATCTTGGCTCACTGCAACCTCCACCTCCCACGTTCAATCCATTCTCCTGCCTCAGCCTCCTGAGTAGCTAGGACTACAGGCGCCTGCCACCACACCTGGCTAATTTTTTTTTTTTTTTTTAAGTAGAGACGGGGTTTCACCGTGTTAACCAGGATGGTCTCGATCTCCTGACCTTGTCATCCACCCACCTCAGCCTCTCAACGTGCTGGGATTACAGGCGTGAGCCACCACGCACCCGGCCCAGAATGAATTCTTATAACTGCTCATTCTATCTTCTCTCCACAACCAAGTTATTGTATTATCCTGTATAATTTTCTGTCTGGCCTTGTATGCATATTATGTTTTTATTCCATTGTCCTTAATAAAAACCTCAGACACAGCACCCCTTAACAAGTAGGAATCCTCAATTATGGTGATAATGACAGCAGGAAACAAGTGCCCTATGAGAAAGGCAAGGTGGGAGGTGGTGGATGAGGCTGGCCCTCCCAGTGGGTGTGTGTGTGCCTGAGCATCATTGCTGTCCCTTGAGTTGGCTGGTGTCTCCTTCCTCCTTATCTAAAGATGAATTTCTGATATTGTGTGTTGTCTGACAGGAAAAAGGTAGGAAGACTGAGCAACAAAGAGAAATCTTGGGAAGGTCTCTGGGGAATTGAGGGTTTTCAGCTCCCACTACTGGGTTCACCCTTCAAGACCCCTCCTGGGCCTTCTGCTTGGGCAAAACCTTCCTCCTGGCTCAGAAGCTACAGTAGTTTGGAGAGTTTTAGATAATTGTCCAGGCACTCCTCGTCTCTCACTGAATATACTTTGTGAGGTTTAAAACACTCTTCCAAAGACAATGTGGTGCAAGGAGGGAGAGGTGGGCTGACACGGGCATTAATACTCCAGGGGACAAAGGGCAGGCCCCAGAGCCGTCTTTGAAGTTAGCCCAACAATCCGCATGTACTTTCCTGACAAAACAAAGTTTTCACATCAAATGAGACTTTGAAGCTATTTATTCTAAAGCCAAGTAGTTCCACACCCACCTGTTTATTGAACAAAGCGGGGCCTATTGTTGAGCTCACATTCTTCTCACTTCCCTCCCTGAAAATTCCTAACGTTTGATTGGTTAGGTCAGGGCTTGGATTGGTGTTTCATCCTCTGCACTGCTGGCCTCTTGGGCTGGGCAATTCTTTGTCCAGGGGGACTGTTCTGAGCTCTGTAGGATGTTCAGCAACATCGTATGCCTCTAAGCCACTAGTTGCCAGGATGCACCCCATTGTGATAACCAAAAATGTCTTCAAATATTGCCACTTGTCCACTAGAAGGCAAAAATACCCCTGGTTGACAACCACTAGATAAGATTTGGATAAGGGTCGGAGCTTTTTTTTGTGGGGGAGGGATTGGGGGGGATGGAATCTCGCTTTGTCACCCAGGCTGGAGTACAATGGCGTGATCTCAGCTCACTGCAACCTTCACCTCCCGGGTTCAAGCAATTCTCCTGCCTCAGTCCCCCTAATTTTTGTATTTTTAGTATAGATGGGGTTTCACCATGTTGGTCAGGCTGGTCTCGAACTCCTGACCTCAGGTGATCCACCTGCCTCGGCCTCCCAACAGAGCTCTTTAATAATCCTCATCACACTGTATTTTTTAATTTATTTATTAACTTAAATTTATTTATCTAATTTCCCCACTAGGCTGTATTGTTTTCAAAGCAAGGACCCAAAGTTTACCACTATATCGTTCCACAGAGAAGCTCAAAAGTACTTGCGGGTTTAACAAATGAAGGAAAGAAGGAAGGCAGAAAAGAAGGAAGGAAGGAACAAATAAAGAAGGGCATGATCAGGCCAGGCACAGTGGCTCACATCTGTAATCCTAATATTTGGGAGGCCCAGATGGGAAGATTGCTTGAGGCCAGGAGTTTGAGACCAGCCTGGTCAATATAGCGAGACCCCATCTCTACAAATAAATATATATATTTATAGATACATATATATATATATATAGAGAGAGAGAGAGAGAGAAATATATGTATAGAAAAGTTTGGCATCTGTCAGGCATCTTGAGGAAATTTTTTTTAATGGTGTTACAGAAACGAAAGAGAAAACAGAGACAAGGGCAAAGAGAGAGAGGCCATCCTTCCTAAGGCATTGGTAATAGGCTCACAGAAAGGGCGTGGGAGAAAAGAGCGGCACCACACATTAGGAAACTTTAGACTGCAGACCATGTGCACCTCAGTCCGATGACCGGGCATTCACAGTTCCCCATTTCTTACCCTCTGTTTGTCTTGACCAGACTTTAGTCAGGCTCCTGGCTTTCCCACAGGCCCCTAAATGTTGCTTACTCCAAACCCTGAGCAAACACAAAAAAATGTGGAATGTGTCCCCCTTATCAGCTCCAAACGGGAATTGGCTGACCACAGTGGGATATTTTCCTGTCAAACTCCACTGACCATTTCCCCCTGGGAATCCAGCTTCCTTTACAGAGATTCTGCTTATCTCTGCTTGTACCCTCTTTACCCTATAAAAGAAAATCCT
Source organism: Macaca nemestrina (assembly GCF_043159975.1). Lineage (NCBI taxonomy): Eukaryota > Metazoa > Chordata > Mammalia > Primates > Cercopithecidae > Macaca > Macaca nemestrina. The sequence goes on along the minus strand of NC_092135.1, from coordinate 125,761,399 downwards.
TTTTCTGTTTGATCTTGAATCATGCAGATTTCTGCAATCAGAGAGTTCTTTTTATTGCAATAGCCTTTCTTCTAAATAAAGCCTCTCCTATCTAAGTCACATATTTTTTTTTTTATTTGACACCAGGTTTCTAAGCCTGAGTTTTAACATCTGCAAAGGGAAGAGGAAAGAAAAAAATGGCCCTCTCCATGGGTCCTCTCCAGTCTATGATTTATGGAAGCCTAAATTCGGCTGGTCTATTTCAACCCTTAAGAGAAAATGATATGTACAGTTCACAGAGGTGGATCAAGCAATTTTTCATTCAAAGTACACAATAAGTCAGCATTTTTTTTTTATAGTCTGAAAATGTTTCAGTGCTTCTGTAACTGTGGATTTTAACAAAACTGTGTGCTATTTTACTATACATGGATTAACAAGATGTAGTTTATCTTTTTATTTTATTTTATTTTATTTTAGGGGCCATGGCAGCCTTCACAGTGGCTACATCAAAGTCAACTGGGATCTTCTGGGCGAATTATCCTTGGTGATCTTCTCAGGAGCAGATGCAGGTTCTCTATTTCTCATGCATTTCACAACTAATATTTGGGTGTGCTATGCTGGTCTCTTGACATTCAAGTCAAGTTTTATGTTCCTTACAACCATAGCTGTGTAAGTATTTACCATCTATTTCTTTTAACTACTTAAACTAGTTAAAGCAACAAAACATGTTTATTTATTCTTCCAGCTCCTTTGAATAGCATTTTGCAATGTTATACCTAAGGCTTCCTACAAGAGACAATGAAACTATATTCCCATTTGAATCAACTTTCTCTTATGACTTGACTAAGATTCCTAATCAGGAGGATAAATGAAGTTGTTACAATTCATAAGCAATAATATGTTGTTAGGCTTCGATTTTGTCTGATTTAGCAACATAGTATAAGATACGATTCTAATTTTGACTAAGTTTAGTTTTCACTCCCATTTTTCCTGCTTGAATAGTCAGAGCGTATCTATTTCTTTTTGAAACAACTTATCAAATGTTCTCAGGGCTGTTACAGAAGTGAAGCTGTTCCATTAAACTACATATAAATACTATATCATACAGTAGTTTAAAAATATGAGGTATTTGATTTAGATTAATCATAAAGTAAAGAAAATGAGCTAAGGAGGTGGTAGATACTGGTTGGAGAACACTTCAAGGAATTAAATGCTACTTCTCATTTCCTGTGTAATAATGTGTTTCATTCTATACACCAAGTTAATCAGAAATAAACATCTGAAAATATTTTCGTTGGCTGAACATTACTGGCAGCATTACTGCCCTGTGGCCTTAAAATTTTGTAGTCTATTTGTCTATAAAATGAAGATGAGATGCATTTCTTTCTAAGGAGTATTAGTAATAATGACATGTGAATTTTCAACAGAAATACTGGAAGCCAGAAAACAATGAAACAACATTTTAATTTTTATTTCTATTTATTTATTTATTTTGAGACGGAGTCTCGCTCCGTTGTTCAGGCTAGAGTGCAGTGCACGATCTCAGCTCACTGCAACCTCTGCCTCCCGGGTTCAAGTGATTCTTTGCCTCAGACTCCTAAGTAGCTGGGACTGACTACAGGTGCATGCCACCACGCCTGGATAATTTTTGTATTTTTAGTAGAAATGGGGTTTCACCATGTTGGCCAGGCTGGTCTCGAACTCCTGACCTCGTGATCCGCCCACCTTGGCCTCCCAAAGTGCTGGGATTACAGGCGTGAGCCACCACGCCCAGCCTATTATTTTTATCTTTTAAAAATAATTGCACCTTTTAGTTTAGATTCAGGGCGTACATGTGCAGGTTTGTTACGTGGGTATATTGCATGATGCTGAGGTTTGGGATACAATTGATCCCATCGCTCAGCTAGTGAGCTTAGTACCCAATTGGTAGTTTTTCAACTTTTGCCCTCTGCCCAAGAACATTTTTAAAGTGCGAAAACTAAAAAGCTGCTAGCCTAGAATTTTATACTCGGCAAAAATATTCATCAAAAATTAAGTCAAAATAAAGATATTTTTAAGACAAAAATTAAGCAAAATTATTGTGGTGTACACTAAAAGAAATATAAAGGGAATTCTTTAGGCAGAATGAAAATGATCACCATTAGTATTGCAATAATATAGGAAAAATAATACTGGAAAAAATAAATATGTAACTAAATCTAAGCAAATCTTGGTTTTTGAGACAGAGTCGCACAGGCTGGAGTGAAGGGGTGCAATCTCAGCTCACTGCAACCTCTGCCTCCCAGGTTCAAGCAATTCTCGAGCCTCAGTCACCCAAGTAGCTGGGATGACAGGTGTGCACCACCATACTTGGCTAATTTTTTGGTATTTTTTGTAGAGAAGGAGTTTCACCATGTTGGTCAGGCTGGTCTCCAACTCCTGGCCTCAAGTGATCCACCCGCCTCAGCCTCCCAAAGTGCTGGAATTAGAGATGTGAGCCACCGCACCTGGCCTAACGTTTCTAGTTTTAAAAATGTATGTAGAGGCCAGGCGCAGTGGTTCATATCTGTAATCCCAGCACTTTGGGAGGCCAAGGCAGGCGGATCACGTGAGGTCAGGAGTTGGAGACCAGCCTGGCCAACATGATGAAACCCTTTCTCTACTAAAATACAAAAATTAGCTGGGCGTGGTGGCAGGTGCCTGTAATCCCAGCTACTAGAGAGGCTGAGGCAGGAGAATCACTTGAGCCCGGGAGAGGGAGATTGCAGTGAGCCGAGATCCCACTATTGCATTCCAGCCTGGGCGACGGAACAAGACTCCATCTCAAAAAAATAAATAAATAAAAATATACATAGAGTTAAAATTTATGATGGTAATAGCACAAAAGGAAGGGGAAATAATAGATTTAAAGTATTGCAAAATCCTTATATTGTCAAAGAAGTGGTGAAAATACTATTTTAGGCTAGATTCTGCTAGGTCAAAACTTCATGCTGTAATATATATGGTAACTACTAAAAGAATAATACAGTAAGATAGTACTAACAAGCTAATGAAGGGAGGGAAAGTGTTTTTAAACTTAATTAATGCAACAAAAGACAAGAAACAGATCAAGGAACATAAATCAGGCAGGACAAATAAATGGTAAATTTAAAATCCCATATAGCAGCAAAATCATTAAAATGTGCCTGAACTAATTACTCCAATTATAAGATAAAAGTCAGCTGAATGGATTTTAAAACTCAAAACCTAATTATGTTGCTTTCAAGACACACTTCTTGAAAATAAGGGCTCCAAAGTTTGAAAGTTAAAAAATGGGAAAAAATATACTGTACAAACGCTAATACAAGGAAAGCTAATTTAGTTATCCCAGTATCAGATGAAATAAGCAACAACACCAGAGTGATTTGTCTTTTCATTATAAGTTTCATAGTCATTTCATAATGATAAAAGTGTTAATTAACAACTAGGTAAATAAGCTATTCTTTTTTTTTTTTTTTTTTTTGAGATGGAGTCTTGTTTTGTCACCCAGGCTGGAGTGCAGTGGCATGATCTCAGCTCACTGCAACCTCCACTTCCCGGATTCAAGCAATTCTCCTGCCTTGGCCTCCCGAGTAGCTGAGATTACAGGCGTGTGCCAACACACCTGACTAATTTTTGTATTTTTAGAAGAGATGGGGTTTTGCCATGTTGGCCAGGCTGGTCTCAAACTCCTGACTTCAAGTGATCCCACCCACCTCGGCCTCCCAAATTTCTGGGTTTACAGGCGTGAGCCACCGTGCCCGGCCAATAAAGCTATTCTGAATTTGTATGCACAAAAATCATAGCCTTAAAATGTATTGAGCAAAATGCCAAAAAAAATTTAGAGAAATAAAAAAGTCCACCCTCACAGTTGCAAATGTGAACACAGCTTTCTCAATAACAAGCAGACAAAAAACATCAGTGAGGATTAGGAAGATTCAAACTACGTGTCGAATAAAGTTGCAATGATGGATATGTGGAAACTGTACACACTGCAGGATAAAGACTATTTTCAAGTGAACATAGAAGAGTGACCAAAAACAGGCTTGAACTGGGCCAAAAAGTAGCCCTCAATAAATACCAAAAGATTGAAATCATACGGAAAAAGTATTCTGACAACCATAATTAAGCTAAAATCATTAGCAAAATTGTAATTTAAAAATACACAAATGTTTTATAATTAAAGAAAGAACATGGTCAAAAAATTATACTTGGAGTTAGAAAATAATTTGAACTGAATGACAATGAAAATATGAAAAATCACAACTTATAGGATGCAGTTAAGCAGTGCAGGGAGAGAAACATACAGTCTCCAATGCATTTATTTTTTAAACAGAGAAAGGACACAAATTAAGTTATTTAAACATTCATCTTCAGAAGCTAGAACAGCAAATGAAACTCAAAGAAGAAAATGTTAGAGATAACAAAAAATAAAATCAATGGAATAGAAAACAGTACAATAGGAAAAATTACCAAAGCCAAATTAGTCATTTGAAAAGTCTAATAAATGTGAGAGAGAGTGCTCATGCATAGAATGGAAAAAATACAAGTTATCAATATCAGAAATGAAAAAGGGGAGATGATTACGTATCTTTCTCAGTTCACTGCAACTTCTGCCCCCAGTGGTCAAGTGATTCTCTCCCCTCAGCCTCCCAAATAGCTGGGACCACAGGTGCGTGCCACCACACCCAGCTGATCTTTTTTATTTTGTAGAGACAGGGTTTCATCATGTTGCCCAGGCAGGTCTCGAACTCCTGAGCTCAAGCAAGCTGCCTGCCTCAGCCTCCCAAAGTGCTAGAATTACAGGTGTGAGCCACCATGCCTCGCCTCTTTTGCCCACTTTTTAATCAGGTTCTTTGATTTTGGCTCATGAATTTGTGTAAGTTCCTTATAGATTCTGGATATTAGATTTTTGTTGGATGCATAGTTTGCAAATATTTTCTTCCATTTTGTAGGTTGCCTGTTTACTCCATTGATAGTTTCTTTTGCTGTACAGATGCTCTTTAGTTTAATTAGGTCCCATTTGTCAATTTTTGTTTTTGTTGCAATTGCTTTTATTTTTATTTTAATTTTTGTTATTTTTATTTTTATTTTGAGACAGAGTCTCACTCTGTCACTGGAGCTGGAGTGCAGGGGCACGATCTCAGCTCACTGCAACCTCCACCTCCCGGATTCAAGCAATTCTCCTGCCTCAGCCTCCCATGTTAAGTGGGATTACAGGCACCCGCCACTATGCCCAGCTAATTTTTTGTATTTTTAGTAGAGACGGGGTTTCACCATGTTGGCCAGGCTGGTCTCGAGCTCCTGACCTCGTGATTCACCCATCTTGGCCTCCCAAAGTGCTGGGATTACAGGAGTGAGCCACCACTCCCAGCCTATTTATTTATTTTTTTGAGACCCAGTCTCACTCTGTCTCCCAGACTGGAGTGCAGTGGCACAATCTTGGCTCACTGCAACCTCTGCCTCTCAGATTCAAGCGATTCTCCTGCCTCAGCCTCCTGAGTAGCTGGGACTACAGGTGCGAGACGCCACACGGTCTCCCCAAGTGTTGGGATTACAGGTGTGAGCCACTGTACCCAGCCTGCAATTGCTTTTAGATTTTCTGTTTTTATTTGATTTTCACCAGTTTATGCCTATTTTTTCTTTATGGAAAAATATTATTTTTAGCTTACCTTGCTATTTTCTTACTGTAACAGGAAGTAAATCTCTATCTTCCCCTAGTATTCATGCTAAATATTTTGTTTTCTCTTAGCAATCTCTTGATTAGGAAAAAATAATTCTAGCCAAACCTAAATCAGTTTCGTTTCATGGTCAATGGCTATACTTAGGAAGGAGAACCTGAAAGTTAGTAAAAATAATAATAATGATTTTTCAGTCACTTTTACTATTCCTGACTATAACTTCCACGTTGTGAAAAGATAAATGTATATTAGTCTTGAGTATTTCAGAACATATTGGATTGCATTTCTACTGCATGTTAACCTCATTCTACTGATGGATGCAACTTAACATCATTCTACTGAGGAAACAAATAGGGAAATTAGAAAAATATTAATAATTAACTGTCAGGATGTGAGATATTTAGAAAAAACAAAATCCTTTGATGAATTAAGAAATGCTCAGAATGTTTTGTTATGGGCATGAAAGTTTAAGCCACATGAATAGTGAGAATTCTGAGATTCTAAGAGGCCGTAAAATGAGACTCGTTATCTAACTGTTAGGGTTCTCCCAGAGAAAATGTTCAGAGTTTTCTACCAAAGGCCTGCACAGCCATCTTTTATCTAATTTGTCAATTCACTCAGATGGTCAGTAAGTTTAGTGAAGAGAAAAATCATTTCAGACATAATTAATTTGGGATACATTTTTAAAAGTAATTACTGGGCAAGGATTGAATAAACCTAGTATTTTAGTGTCTGGAGACATACTCAGTAGAGGAACAAAAGGAACTTGACCAAATAGATGTGTGAACTTTGGCACTAAATAAAATGATCATTTACATATCTAACTCAACATACTGACAAAATATCATTTTCTACATATGTGAATTCAATTTCTGTAAGTTCATTTACATCTAATTACTGCTCCAACTTCTAGGCAACTTACAAATTTAGCAAGTGTAGAATAAATTTATCTCATGCAAATGGTTAGTATTCAGGTTTAGAAGAAAAGTCTAAGACTGTTGACCATGCATGATTTCAATCATTGTGTGATAGAAGTTTACATAAAATAATTTGTGATTTCTTGATTTTTATTTATTTATTTATTTATTTTGGAGTCTGGTTCCATCGTCCAGGCTGGAGTGCAGTGGTGTGATTTCAGCTCACTGCAACCTCCACCTCCCGGGTTCAAATGATTCTTGTGCCTCAGCCTCCTGAATAGGTGGGATTACAGGCATGCGCCACCATGCCTGGCTAATTTTGTATTTTTAGTAGAGATAGGGTTTCACCATGTTGCTTTCGCCATGTTGGTCAGGCTGGTCTCAAACGCCTGACCTCAAGTGAGCCGCCCGCCTCTGCCTTCTTAACTGCTGGGATTACAGGCGTGAGCCACTGCGCCTGGCCTAATTTGTGATTATTATATAAAAAGACACTTACTTTGCATTTTTTTCATGACATAAAAACTGATCAATTTAATTAAAAATTAATCAAAGCAGTTATCTGGTACTAATTTATTCCCTGATGGGGTGCAAGCTCCGTGGGTGTCCTCATTGTCTAGCTTGTTCCCTGTTATGCCTCTGCTGTTTCCTCTAGTTCTCGCTTTATGTAGGCACTCGGTTAGTATTTCCTCCAAAAAAAAAATACATACATACAATATGAAAATAAAACTTTGAGCTATTGAAATTTTGTGTGTGTGTGTGGTGGAGTCTCTCTGTTACCAGGTTGGAGTGCAGTGGCATGATCTTGGCTCGCTGCAACCTCCGCCTCCTGGGTTCAAGCCATTCTCCTGCCTCAGCCTCCCTAGTAGGTGGGACTATAGGCATGTGCCACCACACCCAGCTAATTTTTGTATTTTTAGTAGAGACGGGGTTTCACCATGTTGGCCAGAATGATCTTGATCTCTTGACCTCGTAATCTGCCCGCCTCGGCCTCCCAAAGTGCTGGGATTATAGGTATTAGCCACCGAACCCAGTCTGAAATTTTTTTAATTTAACCATTTCATTGTTATACAGGCACAACCTAATTTTTTTATGCTTTAGCATATGTTCCTATTACTTTCCTTTAAGTTATAGAGTAAATTGGGAAATGCTAATCTCATACTTCCGTAATATACAATACATAAATGATTGAATACAGCTTCAAGGTAGTTCCATTTTTTAAATTACAGACAATACTCCAGAGACTCACCTGTACTTAGTGCCAAATACGCAATGGAAGAACATAAATACAACAATTATTTTCTAAGAACTTGCTAGTCCTAGGCAGTGTTCTCTGCATGGTAGCTCAATGTCTCCACAGCAACCAAGTGGAGGCCACCGTGAAATAACCCAGCCAGAGGTTCAAGATAAGATTTTAGATAGTATGATTACATGTAATTTCAGGTATCTTGAAAATAATTTGGGGTTTGCACTAAAAATCTTAGGATTCAAAGCCACTCTGAGCTCACCATCAGAACTGTGTTTTTTTCTAATCCATCACATGTAGAGGTCTTATCCAAAACCAAATAAATCACTGTCAAGCTGCTTAGGCATCTGAACAGATTAAATCAAGATTCCAACATGAAATAATTTGCATACTAAAAGGAGGAAATCTGCCATTTGATTTCATCTAAGTTTTAAAAGCGTCAATGCAGTTCCACATTTGTTCAAGGGAAAAATTGTTAGCTGACCAAGAAAGACCTGAAGTTACAAGTCCCATTTGGACCACCTGTCATGTTCACTGTGTGGGACCTAGGGTCATTTATGGGGTTTGCTATGTTTAGTTAGTAGTATCTTGCAGGGAAATAATGCCTTTTCATTAAATCACACAGTTTTAAAATGCTTCTATTTGTTTTTTTATGTAAAGAATTTTGGAAGGGACACAAAAATAGTTCACATTTTTCATTTGGTTCATTTTGTAAATAGATTCACATTACAAATGTTTTAGCTAAATTGCATGGAAGAACTTTAACTATGTATGTCAATCTTGACGGACTAAATTTAACATCCCAGTACAATTATTTAAAATGAATTAATTACCAGATTGAATAAACTATGAAAGGAAATAATTTGTGGATTTTGCAGAAAAATATTGACTAATTAGACTCTGAAATTGCTAACTCAATCAATAATCCAGTGATTAAATCTTTAAAAAAGTAAAAAATTCATCATGCTGACCTGTTTTCACATATTGATAAACTTAGTTTTTGTTTTTTTTTTTTAACAGAGTCTTCCTCTGTCTCCCAGGCTGGAGTGCAGTGGCATGATCTCGGCTCACTGCAACCTCCGCCTCCCGGGTTCAAGGGATTCTCCGCCTTAGCCTCCTGAGTAGCTAGGACTACAGGCATGCGCCACCACACCCAGCCAATTTTTGTGTTTTTTGGTAGAGACAGGTTTCACCATGTTGGCTAGGCTGGTTTCAAACTCCTGACTTCAAGTGATCCGCCTGCCTCGGCCTCACAAAGTGCTAGGATTAAAGGCACGAGCCACTGTGCCCGGCCTGATACGTCTAATTTTAAAAGTGACTTGCTAAGCCGTATTTATCTCAAATAACGTTCAATGTTTTCTAGTTGCAGAGTATTTTGAAAATTTGGTTTAATTTTAGAATTGGTTAACTAGTTTTAAACTCTTAGCATACTATATCCCATCCCACGGAATGTTAAAATACATTGCACCATCCCATTTGTCTATTTCTTCAGGCTCTCTCTGCTAAAAGAGCTTTTAGAAAGAAACTGTCAATAGAAACCTGGGCTTCCTCAGCAGAGCAAAGCCTTGCGAAGAACACCATTTGCTGTTTTGTATTTGAATGCGCATGTGTGCATCCTTTTAAAACTCTTTCCATTTGTACAATGACAGATTTCAGATTGGAGTTAATCTGAGCATGGAAGACTATGCCCTGGCATTTGGAATTAAACCCTTCATTGCCTTGATGATTCAACCCATCATGACTATGACTGTGGTTGACAACCAAGGACTGGGGCTTCCCTTTGACATTCAGGTAAGTTCATGGCCACTGTGCTCTCATGGACAAAGAGGCATATTTTCAAAAGTATATATCTATATCTATTTATCTTTATCCTTTTAAAAATCAGATTTGTTGATAAATAATATATATGCAGTAACTTCACACTTTTTATGTACAGTTTCATGAATTTGTACAGCAAATGTACAGCTGTGTGACCACCACCACAATGAAGATAAAGCAGAATTCCATCAGCCCAAACAGTGCCCTTATGTTTCTCTGCCACCAATCCCCTGTCCCCACTCCTCGTCCCTGGCAACTACTGATTGGTTTTCTACCCATATAGTTTGTCATTGGTTTTCTATCCATATAGTTTGTCATTATAGAATGCCAAATCAATGGAATTATTTTTTTATATAGCCTTTTGCTTCTGGTTTCTTTCCTTTAGCACGATGTCTTCAATAGAATAATTTTGTATTGAGAAATGGAAATACGGTGTAGTTAAGGTTCTATTTTTTCAGAAACATTTTCATTGAACAGGTGACCTTTTCACTAAACAGGTGAAGGAATGAAAGACCTGTGTAAAATTAAAGCCATGAGGTCATTCCAGTGGAAGTGGTTCTCATTAGCTACCGCTAGAGGTTTTTCCTTGCCCTAGCTAAAGTTCAATCTTATTAGAGCTTAGTGCACAAATTCTGTAAATCTACTCTGTCTCATGGGAAAAATTGTCATTCTTACCTATCTATAAATAGATAAGAATTCCTACAAAATATTTAGAAGCTATCTTCTTTAAAAGCAAAAAGGCAAAAAGGCAAAAAGAAATCATTTCAGAATACAAAATTAAATGAAGTAATGCCAGGACATTTTTTTAAAATCTATTTTGTAGTCACACTTGTTCAACAGAGGAAAGGATTGCTTCCATTTAAGAAATGTTAGCACTAAGATTCATATAGATTCAGTACTACACACTTGTTCAATACAATATGCTTGTTTGAGGCTATTCAATGTGCAAGCATTACTTTCTAAAATAAAATTTAAATTCCTCATTTACTATCTGGTTGGCAAATTGCTCTTCAGTTTTTCAGAAATTATTCTCTGTATCATATGTTAGCAAGAGAACAAGCTTGAAATCAGCAAAATCTGGTTTTGAATTTTGATGTTTATAGTGATGTGCTAAAAACTTTTCATTTTGGAAAACTTCAAATACATACAACATTTTGAAAAAATAGTATAATGAAACCTCATTTTCTCCTTACTCAACTTTAACAAGTATCAATTTATGGCCAATCTTGTTTCATCTGTACCCCACTCCCCATGAAATTTCTCACCCCTGCTTCTAGATTATTTTAAAGTAAACCCTAAAGATGTAATCTTTTCTTAATATCTCAATTTTCTTATGAATAAAATGACTATAAGAATATAAATGAATATAAGACTTACTGTATGAGTTCTTACACAGGTTAAGTGCTGGCCTCTAAACCACACTATTCCTGGCCTTTAGTGTTGTCAATATACAAACATCTCTCTCTCTTTTCCTAATTGAAAAAATAACATCTATTTACATTAATCAACATGGTTAGGAGGCACTTACCTTTTCGAAGGACTTTTACGTTAATCAGCTCCAGATATTTCCGTTACTTTTCGACAAATGCATTATATCCTAAGTTGAAATGAATGAATTCCTATAACTGAATTAGTTAAAATATGACTAGAAATAAAAATGATCCATCAATCCTTCTATTCTCTTTTCTGCCACTATTTTGTGTATCCTAATTTAAAATTTAAGTGTCTTCTTTGTTGGCAAATCAATACCTTTTGCTCTTTCTTCAAAAGGCAGGGGGCCACACAAACATTAAAACCTGAAAACAAGTCTAAAATTTGGCAGAAAAATTCAAGTTTTACGTTTTGTATCCCTTGATACTTCAATATTTCCGAATCCTTTTATCTTCTTGGCCAAGAGGAATATATTTAAGTCACTCCTTTAAAATATTTGTATTGCCACCATATCTCCTCTGCTAGTCTCTGCTGACATCCTCAATGCTGGAACAACTTTCAGTTTGGTTCTTCCATGGAAAGCTATTTTTAAGCTCAGTTGCTAAAGAAGAAACCAGTTTACCCAGGTACAGAGCAGGATGAGCAAAAACATACAGCTCAAAGGCATAACAGAAGACAAACCCTATTCCTATATACAAAGAAGAAAAGATGTTATTACGAATGGCTGGTCTTGAAAACTGTGCTTCTTAAAAATTGATTTTTTGGTAGGAATCTAATTAAATATGCTTTCACTAAGTTTTTAAGAGCCAGTAATATGGAAGTGCATTGATTAGTAACTCCCAAATCTCAATCATAATTGTCCATTTATCATTGACTCTGTCTGCACTCATGATATTCCACTAATAGGATGCCAAATGCCATTTTTAAAAATTGGGATATAAAAGGTAGAAAGTGCAAACTGAATCAGCATTTTTCTCTGACACAGAGATTCAGCAAAGAGTAGGATGCAGCAAGACTTCCAGAAGCGATTCCTTCATTTTCCCAGCATCTCTCAAACTGCTATCACAACATGAACTATTTATGGATTTTAAAAGATCTTAATGGATTTATGAAGATCTTAAAAAGAGGTTTTAAGACACATCTTTGAAGATGACTGAAAGACTAGGGGAAGAGGCCCATGAGAAAAGCTAAAAGAAGCATTTTTATCTCAACTAGAAAAAGCTGAAGAGTAATTTAGTAATAATCACCAAGCCGGTTATGGAGAGAGTGGTAGATATAATCATCTTTACTGAGGGCGTAAGAATATACTGTGGTTAACTAATGATATAAAATGATTTTCTGGCAGAATCTTATTTCCAAAAACAGATGAAATTCACAAGTTTGAATATAAGAGGGATTTGGAGGGGATGGGTAAATAACCATACAACATCTCGAATAAGGTTAATTTTTTAAAGTAAGCCTTTAATTAGGTAAACGAAGTAATAACAACCCACAAGTTTTACACCAGAACACCCACCTCTTGGTTACCTGTTACCAGACCTCTTCATCCCTCTCATCAGCCCCCACTTCCCCACTTTCACCCCCCAGTTTGCAGAGATAACTTTTGGAATGAGAAACAGAATGAGTAAGCGCCATTTCTTCTTGATCAAGGGAGTTGAAAGTAAGACGCCTCCGTCATTCACTAATTTCTTTGCCTTCACCCTTCTCCTCCCTGGATGGTCTTGAGGCTTAAGACATGAAAAGCAACTCTTATCACCAAGTTTGGGGAGTATACACAAAAAGAAAAGGGAAAGGCCAGTGGCCCCAAGTGCCCCCTTGATATCACAGAAACCACAGCTGCTGTGCTGCTCTGCCTTCATTTTCCTCACTGGGAAATACAGAGACCCTGCCCAGTGCTCACAACCAGCAGCCGTTGCACTCAGCCACTCTGGGACCAGCTGATGGCCTCTGATTGCACCCTCCATTAGATTAACCAGCTAGCATAACTGGTACTTTAATCTACCTTTAATTAAATAAAAGTTAGAATCATGAAAACGCATTTTTAGTTGCAACCTCAAAGGGATTAGTAAGGAGAGGGGCACTCTGCGTAGAAAGATTACCTCCCAAAAAGTCAAATACAGTGATGACATTATTTTAAGTGCATGAAATGGGGATTCGTCTGGATTTGGAATAGGCTCACATATATCAAAATGGATATTTTTCAGTGTGTGTGGAATATGTGGTATTTGACAGTCCAGATAGCCCAGATGAGTGTTCTCACTTCATATTCATGGACTCAAATGCAGGATGTGTGTGGTCCATCAGCCTTAGGTTCCACTATTTCATAAACTATTTTTTGGTGTCTTAACTCAAAGGACAGCTGAAGTCAAAGGCCAGATTTTCTTTCTTTTCTTTTCTTTTTTGAAACAGTCTTGCTTTGTCGTCTATGCTGGAGTGCAATCTCGGCTCACTGCTACCTCAGCCTCCCAAGTAGCTGGGATTGCAGGCACACGCAACCACACCCAGCTAATTTTTGTATTTTTAGTAGAGACGGGGTTTCGCCATGTTGGCCAGGCTGGTCTCGAACTCCTGATCTCAGGTGATCTACCCCCACCTCAGCCTCCCAAAGTGCTGCGATTACAGGCCTGAGCCACCGTACCTGGCCCACATTATCATTATCAAACAAAATAAACTCCTTAAATGGATTTTCAGTGAGTTTGGGTCCTGATCATTTAGACATTGCCTTGTTTTCTTACTTTTCTATCCTAATGGAGATGGTCTCCATGCAATTACCTTAGGGGGAATGGGATTGAGGGGTTGAACTTAAAGGAGAAAGGGGTGCCATGGCTGGAATATGACACCAAATCTCATGCTGAGGCTTGGTCCCTAATGTGGCAGTGTTGAGAAGTGGTGTCTTTAAGAGGTGACTGGGTCATTCAAGAGGGATCAATGCCTTTCTCCTGAAAGGAAGCTCTTGCTCGCTTGGGAATGGATTAGTCACCACTCCAGTGAGTTGTTATAAGCAAGGCTGCCTCCCATGTTTGGTCTCTGCACATGCGCTTCTCCTTCTCCTTCCTTAATGGATTTATGCGCTGTGTTATGACACGGCACAAAGCAAGGCCCTCGCCAAAAGCCAGCCAGATGCTGCCCCCTGATCTTGGATCTCCCAGCTTCCAGAACTGTGAGCTAAATAAGCGTCATTTTTAAACAAATGTTTTAGTCTCAGGTATTCTCAGTCAACAGAAAATGGACTAAGAGGGGGACTTTAGGGTTGTTTGAAGTTTAAACAAATTTCAGTCAATGTTTTTAAATTTTTTTATTAAGAAAAGCTTATTTATTAAAGGCAACAGACTTTTTAAAAAACATTAAAGTAAGAAAGGCTTACTTGCATTAGGCAACAACAGACTGGATATCAGAAAAATCTTTACACCACAAAACCCTTGGATTTCATGGATATACATTTAATTTTTAAAAAAAAATAAATGGCTGAACTGGTAAGAAACTAAGAAAAATCCTCAGATGCCAAAGCAAGAACAGGAGGCCAGATAGCTAAGGAAGCATTGACTCTGCTGTGTGCTCAGGGCATCTGCTGGTTCCCCCAGAACCTAAAGTTTTGGTTCTAGTGACAACCCCAAAGGACCACATCCTCAGTGAATGATGAATCAGAACAAAATACAAAATGACAGGGGGAAATCCCTCAGGAAGAAGACTAATCTGGGTGGAGTCTGGAGAATATGCCCTCAGCATTTGTCTTTATAAACCAGCACTCACATAATTCTGGAGTCCTACTCCTACAGGCTACACTTTTCTCTTTTAAGCTGAAAATTTAGTTTAAAGTGGTCCTGATTGGCAATGTCTCCAGGCACCTATATGTAACAAAGGCAAATGATTTCTGAAAGAATGTACCTCAATACAGGAATCAAAATATTGCCACACATAAAATTCCATCAAATATGAGATTATGAATTTTAAAAATTCAGAATCATACAAGGATATAAAGTTTCAGGAACAAGCCAACTGAAGTAATAGATAGCAAAATCAGACTAACAACGATTTGACATAGAAGAATGATCAGTATTCGAATATAAAATGTTCAGTATGTTTACACGTGGAGGAAAATAACATCATAAGAATAGAACAAGATACATAAATAGAACATCCTAAGAATAGAACAAAATAATCAGGAATTTGGGGAAAAATAGAACTACAGTCATGGGAAGCATAAGTATGTTTTGGTTAATGATGGACCGTGTATATCAGCAGTCCCCACCCTTTTTGACACCAGGGACTGGTTTCGTTGAAAACAATTTTTCCACAAACCAAGGTGGGGGAATGGTTTCAGGATTTCAAATGCATTATATTTTTGTACATTTTATTTCTATTATTATTGCATTGTAATATATAATGAAGTGATTTTACAACTCACCAT
Organism: Macaca nemestrina; assembly: GCF_043159975.1. Lineage (NCBI taxonomy): Eukaryota > Metazoa > Chordata > Mammalia > Primates > Cercopithecidae > Macaca > Macaca nemestrina. The sequence goes on along the minus strand of NC_092135.1, from coordinate 125,745,925 downwards.
AATGTAGAATCGGTGGGAGCCCTGAGTTTGTTTTCCTGGGAGCCAGTGACAGATCATAAGGCATTAGATTCTCATACGGAGTGCACAACCTAGATCCCTCACATGCAAAGTTCACAATAGGGTTCACGCTCCCATGAGAATTTCATGCCGCTGCTGATCTGACAGGAAGCAGAGCTCAAGCAGCAATGCGAGCAGTGGGGAGTGGCTGTAAATACCGATGAAGCTTCTTTTTTTTTTTTTTTTTGTTTTTGTTTTTGAGATGGAGTCTGGCTCTGTCTCCCAGGCTGGAGCGCAGTGGCCGGATCTCAGCTCACTGCAAGCTCCGCCTCCTGGGTTCACGCCATTCTCCTGCCTCAGCCTCCCGAGTAGCTGGGACTACAGGCGCCCGCCACCGCGCCCGGCTAGTTTTCTGTATTTTTTAGTAGAGACGGGGTTTCACCGTGTCAGCCAGGATGGTCTCGATCTCCTGACCTCGTGATCCGCCCGTCTCGGCCTCCCAAAGTGCTGGGATTACAGGCTTGAGCCACCGCGCCCGGCCTGATGAAGCTTCTCTTGCTCACCCGCCACTCACCTCCTGCTGGCGGCCTGGTTCCTAACAGGCCATGGACCCTGGTACAGGCCCTTGGACTGGAGGTTGAGAACCCCTGACGTATATGACAGTGGTCCCATAAGATCGTAGTGGAACTGAAAAATTCCTATTACTGGCCGGGCGCAGTGGCTCACGCCTGTAATCCCACCACTTTGGGAGGCCGAGACGGGTGGATCACGAGGTCAGGAGATCGAGACCATCCTGGCTAACACGGCGAAACCCCGTCTCTACTAAAAATACAAAAAAAAAATTATCCGGGCGTGGTGGCAGGTGCCTGTGGTCCCAGCTACATGGGAGGCTGAGGCAGGAGAATGGCGTGAACCCGGGAGGCGGAGCTTGCAGTGAGCTGAGATCCGGCCACTGCACTCCAGCCTGGGTGACACAGCGAGACTCCGTCTCAAAAAAAAAAAAAATTCCTATCACCTAGTGACATCGTAGCCATCATGATGTTGTATAGCAAAGCATTACTCATGTGTTTGTGGTGATGCGAATGTAAACCAAACTACTGCACTGCAAGTCTTATAAAAGTCTAGCACGTGCAATTACGTACAGCATATAACACTTGATAATTATAATAAGTGGCCAGGCACGGTGGTTCACACCTGTAAAATCCCAACACTTTGGGAGGCCGAGGTGGGCAGGGCAGATCACCCAAGTTCAGGAGTTCGAGACCAGTGTGGCCAACACGGTGAAACCCCATCACTACTAAAAATACAAAACTAGCCAGTCGTAGTGGCAGGTGCCTGTAATCCCAGCTACTCAGAGACTGAGGCAGGAGAATCGCCTGAACCCGGGAGGTGGAGGTTGCAGTGAACCGAGACTGTGCCACTGCACTCCAGCCTGGGTGACAGAGCAAGATCCTAAAAGAGCAACTTCCAGCCCTGGAGCTCTGTTCACGTAAGTGCCCTGTACGGGTGTACCATGTTTTATCCCTTATATGTATTTTTACTGTATCTTTTCTATGTGTAAATACGTTTAGATACACAAATGCTTACCATTGTGTTACAATTGTCTACAGCATTCAGTACAGTAACAGGCTGTACAAGTTTATAGCCTAGGAACAATAGGCTATGCCATTTAGCCTAAGTATGTAGCAGGCTATGCCATCTAGGTTTGTATAAGTCTACCATATGATGTTTGCACAATGACACAATCACCTGGCAGTGCATTTCTCAAGAAATATCCCTGTTATTAAGGATGCATGACTGTAGTCAAGAATAGAAGCTTAATAAACAAGAGCTATGGAGAAGTTAAGAGCAATAAAGAAGAAAATATTAAACTGGAAGAGCTCATTTAGAATACAGCACAGAGATGAAAGTGAAAAAATTATTAAAACATATGGAGATTAGAGTGAGAAAGTTCCACAAAGGTCTATTTGAAGTTCCTTGGGGAGATAATAAGATAGAAATGACAGACAGACAAAGAAATATCCATGGAGAATTTTGCAGAAGAGATGAAAGGCATGAATTAGATTTAGGAAGCCTAACAGCTCTCCAAAGGAGTAAATGAAAAGAAATTCAAATCTAAACACACCATAGTGAAACTACAGAATACCAAAGAAAAAGAAATCTTATAAACAGTCAGAAGAATAAAAACAGCATCGCCTACAGAAAAATGATAATTAGATTGACAAATGACTTCTCAATGGCAAACAATGGAAGCCAGAAAGGTAGTGGAATAATGCCTTCAAAGTGCTGGAGAAAATAATTGCCAGCTTAGGGTTGTACACAAAGAGGAAAACGTTTCAAAAAATGAGAGTAAAATAAAGACATTTTCAGACAAACAGAAATGGAGTGAGTGAGACACACTCACTCAGAAAGGGTGTAACAGACTCTTCCAAAAGCAGCTGCTAAAGGATGCACTCGAGGAAGAAGGAAAATTACCCCAAAAGAAGGCATATGATGCAAGAGGGAGTGTGAAACAGAAAACACGTGAGTAAATCTCAACACTGGCCATGTCAAACAGTAGTTAACTTTTTATATCTTGAAGAGTTTTCAAAAACATGAGACTAACATTCTGGACAGTAATAAATTAGAGATTAGAAGAATGTTCAAAACCAAAGATTTTTGTGCTGTTCTGGAAAAGGTAAAGGTGATTAGTTAGACACTGTCAGGGTGGCATGCCAAGCCGGGAGGAGTAGCAGCCCACCTGGTGGGGAGCATACTTTATCACCATCATTATTTAGAATTGCTGGTACATGGCAACAATAAAATACAGACAGGCCCTTCATCAGTTTTACTATTGCTTTTAAATTCTCTACAGGTAATTCTCCTCCTTACTGCCTGTACCTAGGGAAGACCACTTCGTCACCACCACTGTGGTCCTAGCTAGTTGGGAGGCTGAGACAGGAGGCTCACTTGAGCCTAGGAGTTCAAGGCTGCAATGAGCTCTGGTTGTCATAAGGAGTGTGCAACCTAGATCTGTCACACGCACAGTTCACTATAGGGTTCATGCAGCCTGGGCAACAGAGCAAGACCCTGTTTCTAAAATATATGTATATATGTGTTTATACACATAGACATACATAAAAATATTTTATATGAATATAGTTGGGCATTCTTACATCGATTGTTTTGCTTAACATTATGTTTGTGAGATTAAGTCATCTCTTTGCTTCCCTTTAAGGCAAAAATTTATGAAAGTGTAGTCTATTTCCTGTCTCTCTAATTCCTCTCCTCATACTTTTTCTTAAATCCATTCATATCCATCTTTTGTCTTCAATACTTCACCAAAACCATTCCTGTCCAGATCACCGGTATCGATCCAGCAGTCATTCGCCAGTGCTCACCTCACTTCACGCATCTCGCTTGACCCGTTGGTAACGTTGTCACCATTGTCACTCTCTGCCCCTTGAAACAGTTCCATACTCACTTCCAGGACACCATGCATTCTTAATTTTACTCTTTCTTCACTGGGTGCTCCTTTCTGTCTCCTTTGCTGGTGTCTCCTCTTTTTTCAGAGGTGTTAACCCTAGAGCTCCTAAGGTTAAGTGCTTAGAAACTCTTTTCTCTAGACAGTCTTTGATGGTTTCATGCAATCTCTATATTTGTATACTGATGATGCCAAAAATGAGAGCTCAGACCTTGACTTTTCCCCCTGATCTTCAGACCGCTGTATTCAGCTGCCTACTACTCAGCATTTCCATTGGGATGTCTAGTGGACATCTGCAGTTCAGCCTGCTCCAGGTGGAATCCTCATCTTGCTCAAAACGGTGCTATCTGCCATTTTTCCCCATCTTTCAAGTTGCTTAGGCCCAAAACCTTGAAGTCATTTTTGACTCCTCCTAGTCTCTCTCATCTCAAATGTAACGTGTCAGAAAATATTCTTTTCTTTATTTTCAAACTAAATCTAGGAGATAGTTACTTCTCACCACCTCCATGGCTACTGCTCTGGTCTGAGTTGTCACTATCTCATCCACGTGGTTTATTGCAAGACCTTCTAACTCATCTCTGCTTTAATTCTTTGCCCTCTTCAACCTAGCCTCAAAATAGCAGTCAGAGCTCTCTTTATACAATATACAGGAGATCATGTCACTTTTCTGCTCTGAACTCTCCAATGGCTTTCCAGTTCATACACAGTAAAAAACCACAGGCCTGAGGGTAATCTGCAAACCTTACCTGGTCTTCCTGCCCTCCCCTTTACCTATCTGGTCTCATTTTCTACTCTTCTTCCTCTCACTCAGTTCAGCTACCCTGGGCTCCTTGAGCATCTTTAAATATTTCAGAAACCATCTTTGGACTTTAGCTTCCTTTCCCTGGAATACTCTTTCCCCCAGATATCCACATGGCTCGCTCTGCGACTCACTTCCTTTAAGTCTTTGTTCAAATGTCTCCTTTTCAATGAGGCCTGCCATGATGATCGTATTTAAATTTACATCTCTTCCCACCTTGTAATACACTCTTTCTGAATCTTTATTTCTACATTCTGGGTCCTTATTTTTAAAAATACAAACTGAAATATTTAGCAAATATTAAACATTAAATTAAAAACTAGTATTAAATTATATGATACGGGATTCAAATTAACCCATGGGGAGAAGGGTAAATGGTTGGGGCATGGATGAAACAAGATTGGCCATGAGTTGATAATTGATGAAACTGGGTGCCTTGAAAGACTGGACCATCATGAGCCCCTTCAAGACCACATCCATTGGCCAGTGAACTGGGTACCATCAAATTATTTAATTGAACAGATTGAAACAAACCATCTACATGGCCTCAGTGAGCAATTGAAACCCAAAATGCTGTTTCAACACATTCAAGTCCACCCCCAGAACAACATGGAAACCGAAAGAGTGGGACATGTAAGGGCACGAACCTCGGCGTTGCTGTGAAGCATTTTACAGATGTGATTGAAGTCCATAATCAGTTGATTTTCAATACAATCCTGGCTGGGCACGGTGGCTCATGCCTGTAATCCCAGCACTTTGGGAGGCCGAGGCGGGCAGATCACGAGGTCAGGAGATCGAGACCATTCTGGCTAACACGGTGAAACCCTGTCTCTACTGAAAATACAAAAAAAAAATTAGCTGGGCGTGGTGGCGAGCACCCGTAGTCCCAGCTACTCGGGAGGCTGAGGCAGGAGAATGGCGTGAACCCGGGAAGCGGAGCTTGCAGTGAGCCAAGATTGCGCCACTGCACACCAGCCTGGGCAATAGAGCAAGATTCCATCTCAAAAAAAAAAAAAAAAAAAAATACAATCCTAGAGGAACTGATTCAATAATCCGGGTAGACCCGATTCAGTCAGGGGAAAGGCCTTACCAGCAGTGCTGAGGTTCCTCTGGAGACGGAGAGTCAGTCTGTGTTCAGGAGCTTCAGCCTATGCCTGTGAGTCCTAGCCCACCCCTTCTGATGGCCTGTCCTGTGGATTTTGGACTGCCTTATCAGCCTCCAACACCATGGAAGCCAACTTTTTAAAATTAATTTCTTAATTTATATCTCCTATTTGTTCTGTCTCTCAGGTTGAACCCTGACTGATGCAGATTTAAACAAGTAATATACTTTTTTCTCTTAGTTGTAGTACTGCTTTTGTTGAATAACCCATCAGGTTTGGGAGCTTAGGTAGCCAGCAGCAGTGGATATGTTCCACTATTACAGCTCAGATTCTTAGCTGTAGGAGACCGTACCCCCTCAGGTCACAGTGATGGTCTGTGCCACAAGCAGCCTACGTTAGTACATATAATACACTAAGTGGTAGGAACCGTGGTCTCCAGCACCCAAAATGGCCCGAGGGCACCACCTGGAAACAGATAAGCACCACAGGTCACCATGTTTGTCCTCAAACCTCCCAACGTCACCAGGTTAATTTTTCCCCTAAGGGGACCTGGAAATATTGCCATATGGATTCCAGTAGCCAAGAACCCCAGAAATGTCTGAATTCCCCTTCTTTCCCTTTCTGTATGGACAGGAGTATAGTGCCACTGACCTCCAGTGGAGACCCAGAGATGTTGGCCTCATTCCAACCACACCGTTCGGCCCGAGACATTGGGTCTGCAATGTCTTTTTATCAAACAAACACATCAACCAGGCCACATAAGGCATCTCTGAACCATTTCCATACCTGTCCTTTAGCTAGAAAGTCTCCCTTTCTGTGGCAGCCTGCATTGCATAGTTGGTTCCTGCTCAGATGCCTCAGGACCTGAGTACCTCTTTCCTCATCCTTCTCAGGTGCTTCAGGGTCCATCTGAGCATTCTGTTCCTGAGCTCTCCAGCCGCAGGAATGAAGGATCGCATCAGTGCCCAACAATCAGGGGCCTGTGCGCCACGATCTCGTTTCCACATTCCTTTCTGGCAACCTTAGTCCATGGCCAGCTCACTCACATCCAGGAGTCCCACATATAACCCCTCCTGACCCATAAGATGTCCAGCAGTACCGTCCAGCTCTTGTGCCCCCAGGCTGACGTCTCCACCTTCAACCAGGTACTGGGAGGTTTTGCCCCTTGCTTCACCAATGAGCCATGATTCTGTCAGACTGGACCCTGCCTGCTGTGTCAGTTTTGGGGAACAGATTCACTGTGCACTGATTACCAATTTGTCTGAGTCCAGGGAGGCTCACACCCACACACACAACGAATGACATGAAGCAGGTTGATTACTTACAGGTAGGCAGCGAGGGGCATCAGAAGCCTGAGATTCACCGTGATCAAGAAGCCGGGCTCAGGAAGCCATGCGGGGCCGATGAAGTCCGTCAGTGTCATAATTTTCAGTGCAAGGTGTTTTTGTTTCCACTGCTGTCACTTTCTCTCCTCCTCCCACTCACACACACCCTGATCCAGCACCACCTGCCTCCACCTGTCTAGCAGTTTTGCAGTTGTCTTTTCCTGTCCCATCCCCAGGCCCCATCCTGTAGTGTTAATGGGGATAATAATAGGTTATTCTCAAGCCTGCAGAGGATTTAGGTCAATCTGTAGTCTAAAGACTGTGTCTGGGCTGGGCATGTTGGCTCATGTTTGTAATTCCAGCACTTTGGGAGGCCAAGGCAGGCGGATGACCAGAGATCAGGAGTTCGAGACCAGCCTGTCCAACATGGTGAAACCCCAACTCTACTAAAAGTAAGGGGAAAAAAAAAAAAGTTAGCCAGGTGTGGTGGCAGGAACCTATAATTTTACCCCAGCTACTCAGGAGACTGAGACAGGAGAATCACTTGAACCCGGGAAGCAGAGGATACAGTGAGCTGAGATCCCACCACTGCACTCCAGCCTGGGTGACAGAGCGAGACTCTGTCCCAAAAAATAAAAAATAAAAAAGACTGTCTGTATCCTCCAGTCTCTCTAAGGCAGTGGTCCCCAACTTTTTGGCATCAGGGACTGGTTTTGTAGAAGACAGTTTTTCCATGGGAAGTGGGGAGATGGTTTCAGGATGATTCAAGCACATTACACTTACAATGCATTTTATTTCTATTATTATTACACTGTAATATATCATGAAATAATTGTACAACTCATAATTGTAGAATTAGTGGGAGCCCTGAGCTTGTTTTCCTGCAAATAGATGGTCCCATCTGAGGGTGATGAGAGACAGTGACAGATCAACAAGCATTAGATTCTCATAAAGTATGTACAACCTAGATCCCTCACATGTGGAGTTCACAATAGGGTTTGTGCTCCTATGAGAAGCTAATGCTGTGGCTGCTAATCTGACAGGAGGCGGAGCTTGGGTGGTAATGTGAGCGATGGGGAGCGGCTGCGGCTGTAAATACAAATGAAGTTTTGCACGCTTGCCCACTGCTCACCTCCTGCTGTGAGTCCTGGTCTGTGGTCTGGTGTTTGGGGACACCTGGTATAAGGGGTTAGCAGTTCAGAAGCCACAGCCCCGGGCAGCAAAGGACAGCAGGTTTATTCCAAGATGAAGGGGGCCCCACTCTGACACGTATCT